>NC_135421.1:25630669-26289654 GCF_051991245.1 Festucalex cinctus | reverse complement strand
CAGCGGAACTGAAAAACAAGGTCCAAGAAAACAGACCCTTTTAAAATCATTTAAAAAAATAAAAAAAATTAAATAAAATTGATCTATAACATTTACATTATTATCATGAGCAATGTGATTGGCTGTGAGACATCACATGGTTGTCTTATTGTGAGGTTGAGTCGTCCAATGAATGGTTCCTTGGATAGGGCCTAAAAATAAATTCCGATCCGGGTTTTAAGCTGTCGATACAGATTAGAGATCATCCATGAGTTTGATCGACTGGTACCGACTACATAGAATTGGTGTAAAAGTTTCAATCTTAGAGATACAACTGCCTAAAAATGTCATTTTAAAAAATTAATAGATTCATTAACTATCCATCCGTCCGTCTGTCCGTGCATTTTCTATACCGCTTATGCCTCACTAATCAATATCGAATTATTCTATTATCGTCTTGATAATTGATTGTTGAGGTACTTTTTTTTGGTCCAACTCGAAACATCAGCTTCTCAACAAATATTCTCCGATTTCTCAAGTTCTCCATGATAGCAGACGATACCTTTGTGTTGAATCAAAATAAAACATTTACTTCTACTTTCTATATATATAATCGATTTTCTTTAACTTAGTTTCTGGCATGCTGCGGACCAAACCAGAAACTGAATCACAATTCATTTATGTCTGTGCATTTTCTGCACGATAAATTTGAAATAATTTCCTGTTTTTTTTTGTTTTTTTTAAATAAAGGAATGCAAATCAAAGCATTTTTTTTTTTTATCCGATTCATCAATTAAACATTGAATATTAAAATATCCATCCATTTTCACCTATCTCAGGGGGCTGCCATTTTGACCTTATACTGTCCTCTGCTATCGACTGAAATTGACGTCCAAGCGCCTTCGGGCTCGCATTGCGAACGTCGTAGCTCACCTGCTTTTGAGGTTTGGTCTTGTGACGTTTCGCAATGCGAGCCCGAAGGCGCTTTGTCGCCAGCAGAGAGCCGTATAGGACAAAATGGCGTCTTCGAAATTCTTAGTCCACAAACCCAAGATTAATCCGAATATTTTGTTTCAACTAGCGGAGTTACGTTTCAAAGAAAATGTTACTGATGTAAATCTAACAGTCAGGATGAAGGACATGCATTCATTCGCCTTATTTGCAAACTCGGTGCAGTGATTTTATTTGCCAGGCAACAAACGTATCGAAGGCAATACGACACGTTCCCCCAGCGGAATGAAAATGAAAAAGAGTGACGACTCTTCACAGCAACGCATCTGTGTAGCTTGCAATCATTCCGCTGGCGCGTCTTCTGGCAGCTGCGCTTCCTCCTCATCTGGACAGATCGCACCTTTTGCCATTTTTCTTCCTTCCCCGTGCACCCTCACAAGGCAGCCTGACACACTTCACTTTTCTCCTTTCACGGGGGATCAATGAAGATGGAGCGCAAAACGCCACGTAGCTTTGATTCATGGACGCCGGCGGTTTTGCGCGTTTCCCGGCCGCCGGCCTCACCTGACAAAAAAGCGTCAGGAATCGCTGATTATCGCGCTAATATTGATCTCTCGCCGCGCGCGTGTCAAAATTCCGCCGCCACGCTTTAATTAGACTCCCCGCCCTCCCTTCCTGGCGCCATACAGGAAGTGGCGGAATATATTAAAGCTCTTGAGGCGCAGGGGGGGGGATAATTGTGACCTCTCTTACCTCGTGAGTTTGGAGACGACTCCCGACTGGCTGTCTAATGTGGCCAGCCTTTGTGATAATAGGACTTATTTTCCCCGTCTTATCGGCTGCTCGCGTCTCCACGTGCGACACTTCTGCAATGGACGCCAACCTTAACTCATTCGCTCCCAGCCATTTTCACATTTCGCAATCCCGTTCGCTCTCGGCTGTTTTACTGAATTTTGACTGATTTTGCAAGGCCCACAGAAAATTGTGTTCAATTGCTATAAAAGCATGGAACCTATCAAAAGAAAGATTAAAGTCTCTTCTTTCATCAGGAAAAAAAAAAGTATATTTCTATCTTGCTCTGCTGCCGCCTGCTGGCCGTTTGTGTAATAACTACCATTTCTGCAACCGTTCTTTGCAGGTGAGAGGCTGCATCATAGCCTCCTGTATGCTCTAGCATTAAAAAAAAAAAAAAAAAAAAAAAAAAAAAACGTATAAATACGCCTTTGGGACACTTAGAACATTTAAAAAAAAAAAAACGTATTTACACGTTATTGGGAGCAAATGAGTTAAGTAGTCAATGAGCTATTTGGGCTGTCTAGCGCAGACACAAAAAGGAGCCACAAAACCCTTTTGACATCTAAAGTGATGATAACATGGCATATATTGTTTGTTTGTTTGTTTTTTAACATGTAAACTAGTGGGTTTGAATTGCTATTTGTAGCAAAATTCTTAAATTCACTCATTCACACATGTAAGCTTCTGTGAGTGAGTGAGTGAGTGAGTGAGTGAAAAAAATAATAATAATCCATGCGTGCTTTCAAATTGCCGCCTGAGTGACGTCACGCAGCCGACACGTTCGGCCGGCCCCGTTTCCGACACGCCACTCCCGCTCTGCGATTGGCTGGAGGGTTGTAAACATTGTCTTTCAACAGAAATGTCCCGCTGTCTACAAAACAAACAGAAAATGGCAAAATACAGGCTGGGGGGGGTGGGGGTTTAGGACAAAATCACCACCAGAAATGAAGACAAGCCCTGATCTGTAAATTGAGAAGTAGTTTGTTGTGCCTTTTCTAGAGTCAAGCCGGCAGACTGCGCCTTTAAATGTGTCTTGCGTATTAATCTACGGTTACAAATAGTTGTTATAATTTTCTCTATAAAAGTTGAAATGTATGCTGGTGGAAAATATCGACTAAATTGTCAATTTAGTCAACCAAAATTGCTTTTTATTTTCAACGACTAAAATGGGATTAAAACTAAAATACAATCTGATGACTAAATTATGACTAAAACTTGAATTAATTTGGGTACAAAGACTATAACTAAAACTACATTCAAATTTATTGTCAAAATTAACAGTGTAAATTGCCAAACTGTAATTCTTTGGCTACTGTACTGAAATATTACACAGCAGTGGAAAATCATTGTTTTTTTATTTTTTCCCGCTTCGTCTTGGCTTCTGCCGCGCCTCTCTTCTCCGAGGAACCGCGTCAGTCGAGGTGGCCGGCAGCAAGCTCGAGGAGAGAGCGAAGTGGCACGAGGTGCCTTTTTCTATTTGGTCGTTTCATGCTACGCCGCGCCAGCCTCTGACCTGCGCTGGCCAACGGGGGGGCTGCGGGGGCCGTGCAATCAAACGACGGCTGCAAATGATCGCGCAGCAGCGTTGCAACGGTGCGGCCATAAGCCGTTTTGAATTTGCGTTTTGTCTCCAATCGATGAAATGGTGAAATATGAGATTGCAAAATTGACCATGCTCAGTTGTAATGTATATGTAGATTAATTGTTGTGATTGCATGTGTGTATTTAAGCATTTTCCCCAAATCAAATCAAGCTTTATCGATCAGATGCAAAGTTAAACATAATGATGCAGAAAGCCCATTTAAAAATAGACCAAGTGCAATTTTTGGAGAAATTGCGTGGGAATGCTAAAAGCGGAATGCGACTAGCTGAATGCTAAGCTGAATGCTTATGAAGGAAATTGAAGGATAAATTATGTTAAAATTACCAAGTAATTAAATAACTAGCAATTACTAGTAGTAATATTATATAAGATGTGTATTTAGTGCATTTAGAAATGTTTTTATTATTGAAGATTATTGTTGTTGATACTAATACTACTCGTGATCATCATAATAATATTCTTATTATTGTTGTTGTTATTGTTATTACCATTATTATTATTATTATCGTTATTATTATTATTATATGGTGTCAATGCATGGTTAGGGTTTAGAATTACTGCTGTATGATTCAAGGATTCGATTCAGTTGATTTGATGCACTCATATTTTTAAAATCAAAACTGATTTTACTTTTCAAATTGTTTTTCATTTAAACCGTATTGTGTTTGGACATAATTGACAAAAACTCAAACTTAATTCATGTATTTATTCATTCATTCATTTATTAATTTTTTAAAACAAAATAGTGGTCAGCGTTGGCAACGCTGCGGCCCGTTGTTGCCAAAAATGCGTTTGTGATTTTGCATTTTTGGTAGATTTTTTTTTTTTTCATTGAAATCAAATCAAATCTTCTCGTCCAACGCGGCAGATTTATTTCCTTTTCCGGCGCGAATCCAATCGGACGGCCCGCAATGCAGTACATGCAATATTCATGGCTGATCCATTGACTGCTATTCAAGCGGGAACTATTTGAAGAGGGAAAGTTCATGTGCATTTTTGATGGATTGTGCATGTCTGGGCCTACTCTATATGGATAGAGAGCTTGTTTGAAGGTCAGTGATTCTCTTCAGTCAGACACTGGTGCTGCTTTTTTTGGGGCGGCGTACAGGGGTGGGTTGGTGGGGAGAAGACCTGCTCCGCTCTTCACTTCATATTTCTCAAGTGCTTCCGGGATGACGAGCTTGAGTTGACCTTGAGTCCTGCTGGAGATGAAATCTCTTTCGTGCCGGGAACTCGCTGTCACCCAAGTAAGAAGACGACCTTCTTCCTATGCCAGGTTTTCTTTCTTTCCTTCTTGTTTTCTGACTGCTTCAAACACGCTCAGGTTGTTGATCTCTTCCGTGTTTTTCAACCTGGCTTGAGTGCATGGCTTTTAACATCCTTCTTGACTCAACCAAGTCTCTCGTGAAGTTCATTTCTCCATTTTTGTTATTCTTAGACAAATAAAAGGCCCATTTTGAGGGATGTTTTTAACGGAAGCGAGTTTTCATACTCTAACAAAAGCAACAAAGTGTAAGCAGAAATGTTATTGAAAATACTGTCGTCTACGTGTGAGCTCTTAACCATTGTGACGGTCCCCCCACTTGCACGCACACACACAGCCTGATGGCCGTCAAGGAGTCCGGCACTCCGTCTCCTGTAGCTGGGGCAGCTTTGATAAATCATCACAACTTATTGTTGGACACGCCGCCACTTTGGAATTGCGCTGAGAGGGAGAGAAGATAGGAAAAAAAAAAAAAGACGAACGCGCACATAAATAAGTGCAGAGAACTTGCAAATGTGGCTGACAACTTTCCAAGCTTGTTTACCTTCCAGTGTGGCTGCAAAAGTAGATATATTGCGCAAAAAGATTACGATTACTGTGGCTTACTTAGTTGTGAAGCTCTTCTTTCTTTTTTTTGTTCCTATGTCTATATTATACTGCCCCCAGGTGGCCAAGGAGTACACAGCAGAAGGAGCAACACAATGTCCATTCAATTGCAGAAAAATTGTCAAAATTCCATTTTATTTAATGTCATTGCTGTTTTTTTTTTAAAGTACAATACTATAGAGTGCTATTTTTCTTTCTTTAAAAAAAAAAAAAATGTGTTAATGTTTTTGGATGGCAGGAAAAGATCAATGGCATTTCAGTTCTTTGTAAAGAGCCATTTTTGGCAGTCAAACATGAATATTTTGCCTATAATAAATTTAATATTTTCATTATTTTTCATGTACAATTAGTACCTTTAAAAACACATTTTGATTTTTGCAACTTGCTGTTGACGGAAAATGACATCACAAGGGCTCGGGTAACCAATCAGAGCTCAGTTTGTGAATGTCACATGACCAAACCTAGAAAACAGGTGCGCTGTGATTGGTTACCTGAGTCCTTGTGATGTCATTATCAGTCAACAGCAAGTTGCAAAATGTGTTTTTAAAGGTACTAATTGTATGTGAAAATTGAAAGTATCGCATTAATTACAAACAAAATAGTAACTTTTTATTGCTATAATGGGCTAAATAAGTGACATATCCCTTTAAGTGAGACCAACAGCGCCATCTGGAGTGACACTACCTTCGTCAATGCACCTTGAAAACTTTTGCAGCGTCACCGCCAGCATAAGCACGTCACCTGTGATCGTTGCGCCGCGTGAAGGCGGCTTCCGACGTAAACGCGCGCTCGGCTGTGTTTAATACGTTCCACTTACAAAGTGTAACAGCCACTGAGGGCATATTGCGGCGCACGGGAGCGTGCTGACATTTTCCGCCGTGGCATCATGACGGAGGGATGGCGAGCGGCGACGCTATCAGATATCAGGCCTCGTCTGCGGAAGGCTTCAAAATAAAGGGAGATTGCACACAAAATAAAGAATCGTCAGAAGGAACAGGATTTTTTTTTTTTTTTTTTTTTTTTGCTCTGTTTCCTCCTACAGTTAGGAAGTGAAATTGGAAACTGTGATATTTTTACGAGCTATTAAATACCGGAAGAAAAAAAACAAAAAAACAAAAAAAAAAACAGACAACCTGTGACACATTGGCCATAATCTGCTTTTGTCTTTTGTTCATTCAGAAAATCAAATTTATCACTATCAACCACGCAAAAATAAGGCAATAACGCAAGCGGACTAATTCATAGCTTTCGTTATATGCTCGCAAAGGCTACTTTGTGCGTGTGCTCTGACGAGAACGAGGCACTAGATGACCATGAGTGACCTTTATTGTGAAGCCACGGGAAAACGGACATCAAATCATGTCGTCCAGTACACACAGAATTGCCGTTCATCCTAATGTGTATACCTTGGCCACCAGGTGGCAGTAAAATACTGCATGTACATAATACACAAAGATTAGTTTCACGAAAGCGCTCTAACACTCTCTCTATCGCGCTCAATCTCTCTCTCTCTCTCTCTCTCTCTCTCTCTCTCTCTCTCACTCTCTCTCTCTCTTTCTCTCTCTAGCTAGCCATCTAGCTATCTAGCCATCTACCTAGCTAGCTAGCCATCTAGCTAGCTAGCCATCTAGCTAGCCATCTATCTATCTATCTATCTATCTATCTATCTATCTATCTATCTATCTACTCTGTTAGCTAAATAGCTAGCTAGCTAAAGCTCAAATATTGTTGCTCAGTGTGCCGTGAAATGATTAAATAAAGCTAAAGCTGGCCAACGTGTGTCATTTAAAGCAGATTAATGTTACGTTTGCTCGTCAGCCTCCCCGAGGTCGGCCCCGGAGAGCAAACGCATCATTTGACGTCCCACAATTCACTGCTTCCCAAGCCACCGGCCCCTACCCGCCTGATGGAGGCATTTTTCGCCACTTAGGGAACACGCACCACGCGTCCTCCTTAATATGTCCTCTATTACTATCAGGCATTTAAGCCCGTTTTTTTTTTTTTTCCTTCCCTTCCCCGCTCCAGTGAGCACTGAGCACTGGCTTCATTAAAACTAATTGAATCGGAAACATGTCTGCCCAAGGAAACATTAACTCTTTCCATATAGGACATTTCCGATTCCATTTGGTCAATAAGGTCAAAGGAGCGAGCCCGCGTGTTCAATATTGATACACGCTCAAACTGTAGGCCCGTTTAATCGAGTCAGCGTGACATCCGTCACTACTGAATGTGTTTTGTATTTTTGGGACGATTACATGCTCATTTGGGAGTTTTCCTGTCTCAATGCTTCGAAACACGAAGAGAGTGATGACATTCGTGTGCATTGGTCCTGTTCGCCGGGGGGGGGGGGGGGGGGGGGGGTCCCGTTCCGGACCTTCTTAAAAAATAACGTTTGAATGTTTTAATGCATTACGCTTCAAACGATGAAATATATTAAAACACACCTAAACTTTTTAAAACGCACTTTTTCAAGTATTAGTTCTGTTCTTAGTATATATTCTCATTCGATCGCACAGTTCTGTAAAAAAAGAGATAGCTTGATGCTACATATAAATGAAACGAAAGACTGAAGACGGGCTAACAGGAATTAGCAAAGATGTAAACAAACAAAAGAGAATTTCACATTACCGTATTTTCCGCACTATAAGGCGCACCTAAAAGCCTTCAAATTTTTGAAAAGTTGACCATGCGCCTTATAATCAGGTGCGCCTTATGTATGTATCAATACTGAGCCGCAACAGGTCTCGCTGTCAAGACGCTATCGGTGACCCTGCACGATCGGTGACGCGCATGCGCGGAAGATCCCGCCATCTTGGATCGCTAGCTAATACTGATACTTTACCTCAGAGAAAATAATAAAACAGCTGTTTATTCATTTTGGGAGTGAATGGAGTTGTCAGAAAGCTGGTTTGTAATTACTAATAAAGTTTGACTGACCTATCTGACTGTTTTGTTGAGATTCCCTTTAGCGCAACACCATCTAATGGATGCGTAACGTAACCCCAGCCTCTACTATAGCGCCTTATATATGGAAAAAGTTTGAAAATATGTAATTCATTGAAGTTGCGCCTTATAGTGCGGAAAATACGGTATATAGCTTATTCAACAAACAAAATGTCCAAACAAACCATATGACGAAAGTCCGCTAGCTTCATGCTAACACATAATGCTATACAGGAGACAGGCTAACAGAAATGGGGTGTATGCCACAGAGGAGGCGGGACGTGCGACTTCCGGGTTTTCACACACCAACGCTGTTTCCGGTTCCTGTTTGCGACGTGTGGGCCGCACATACTAAAATGTTCAATGCGACGTGTGGGCCGCACATACTAAAATGTTCAACTAAACTATATAATTTTACCTAATATATATATATATATATATATATATATATATATATATATATATATATATATATATATATATATATATATATATATATATATATGTATAATTAAAAAATGTGATATACCTTCACCGAGATAGCAGAAGTTCACTGCGAGTAAGATGGAGTTTTTTTGGTTGTTGATATCATCATTTGGGATTTGTCACGTCCGAAAGCGCATAAACACGGAGGGAGTGATGAAGATGGTGACTGTGATTGTTGGAATAATGGAGTCCACAAAGCTGGTGAGCACGCTTGTAACAATGATTTGAGGGCACCCATCAGGAATCAATATGTAATAACAGCGCTCGCACGCACGCACGCACACACACACACACACACAGCTGTGTGATGTAAAGTAAATATGTACAGAGGTGGAAAAAAGTAATCCTACTACTGCCAAAAAAAAAAAAAAGGCTGGTATACTCAGACATTTGCTTTGTGTGAATACATAAGTAAAAATTAGTAAACAGGCTAACGAAGCTAACATCAACGTGATGGCATTATAAGCCTATAAGCAAAAGGATATTTGTACACAAACAATGAAACAACACGTTGACAAACCGCACAGGCATATATTCTTTATCCTCTGCGAAACACAACTATTATTGCAGCTTAGTGAGCCGTTGTGCGTCTTCGTATGTAATGCTGTACGTGCGCATATATATTGTACTGCCGCCTGGTGGCCAGGGCGAGCACACCAGAAGGCGTTACACAATGTCAGTGGAATCATGACTCACAAACTGTTTAATCCTTTACATTTTATTAAATTTTCTTTTCTTTGTGTTGTCATACTGAGCTATTTTTACAATAATTTGTCTTTCAGTATTTGTGTAACTTTTTTTTTTTTTTTTTTTTTTTTTTACTTTTTTGGGGGGCTATGTTTGTCTGTCATTATCTTAGTAGGCTCATGTGTAAGAAAAACACAAAAAAAAAAGCCTATTTTTCCAGTTTTAAAAGCTCTAATATGGCTCATTACTCGGTTGTGCTCTAGTAAGGTGTATAAAGTATAAATATCACCTTTAAATTGTAGCAAATAAAAGTAAAATAAATACTCAAGTAAAGTACAGATACCTAAAAAAAATAAAAATCAACTCAAGTACGGTAAGAAAGTATTTAGTACTTCCCGTAACAACAATTTTGACAGCAACCATCAGGAATGCGCAGTAATCGCAAGCGTGTAATGTCAAGTAAATATGCATGAGCGATGCGAGCGGTCGTCAGGTTGAGTCAATCTTCCTTCGGCGACCAACCCGGCGTCGGCGGCGCTAATGGCCATTAGAGGCTGAGAAGGAAACGCGAGCGGGCCTCTGATTGGGGCCTCGTCGTCGCTCTTCCTCCTGCCGTCATCCTTCATACACGGCTGCCCCATCGATTGCCTGTTTAGTGCGATGACGGATGAAGGACCCCCCAACACCAAACACCAACGCCCCCCCCCAAACTGCAGGCGCGATCCATCCCTATGCAAGGTGTGTCTCGTCTTCTTTGCCGCATTGCCAAAGCTTTTGATTGGGCCGATCAACATGTTGCTTCCACCAATAGGAATGTTTCTGGTCGCTGATGTGTTTTTTAATGAAAACAAAATATTGCACTTTATAAATACCTGCAGTAAATTCCCGTTATTCTTATATTTTATTCCTCGCACTTTTTGTCCCGCTACTACTTCCATATTTTTCATCCGATTCACTCCGTTCCAATTTCAATCTGTTCCCAGTATTGGTGCCAAGATCACTTCCATTTTTCTTATTCCTACGATTCACGCCTTACCCATAATTCCTGAATTCGTACCTGATTTTTTCCCCATTCATTCCTATAGGGAGATTCGACATTTCACATTTACTTCCACATTTTTCGTCTGATTCACTTCATTTCAACTTCAATATATTCCAACAATTCACGCCATGAGCTCTTCCAGCTTTTTCAGTTCCAAAATTCACAATTTCCGATTTCGTCGCCGATTTTTTCCCCACATTCTACATTTTCCATTTACTTCCACATTATTCATCCGATTGACTTCATTCCAACTTCAATATATTCCAGTAATTCACGTCCATGAGCTATTCCAGCTTTTCAGTTCCAAAATTCACACCTTACCAACAATTCCTAATTTCGTCGCCGATTATTCCCACATTCTGCATTTTCCATTTACTTCTACATTATTCATCCGATTGACTTCATTCCAACTTCAATATATTCCAGTAATTCACGTCCATGAGCTATTCCAGCTTTTCAGTTCCAAAATTCACACCTTACCAACAATTCCTAATTTCGTCGCCGATTATTCCCACATTCTGCATTTTCCATTTACTTCTACATTATTCATCCGATTGACTTCATTCCAACTTCAAATATATTCCAGTAATTCACGCCATGAGCTATTCCAAATTATTCCACAGTTTTTCATTCAGCTTTCCAGCCTTCACACGCCATTTCCCCAGAAATGGCATTTTCTAGTTCAATATAATGTCAAGAATTAAACTGTTTGGTTTGTTTTTTGCTTCAATTCAGTGGTCATTGTGTTGCTCCTTCTGGTATGCGTCTCTTGGCCACCTGGGGGCAGTATAATTTTATATACCTCCCTAGTACCTACTATATTTCCTCAAATGGCCGCCGCCACTTAGGTGATTAAACACCACACCTTAAATAAAAGACAAAAAAGAAACTCTGGGTGGTAGTAATGACTTTTCCCATATGGCAATCCCTGTCTCATCACGCGTTTTTATGGATAACCGCCTCCTCTCTCATAAATGCTTCACCCCAATCAATTGTTTCTATCTATCCCTGCACTTGTATTTGCACAAATAACCGCCTCCTCTTTAATAAATGCCTTAACTGGATAAATTGTTTCTATATCAACCGCTCGACTTGCATGTGCACAAATAATTACCTCCTTTCTGTTAAATGCCTTACCCCAAACAATGCTCGCTGTCTACACCTGTTTTTGCTTATCTACTATATTTCCTAGGTGATTAAACGCCGCACCTCAGATAAATGAAACAAAAAAAACAAACACTAGGTGGTAGTAACTACCTTTCCTATAGTAATCATTTTCTCTTTTTAATGTATGGGTACAAATTATTTCCTCCTCTCTAATAAATGCCTTACCCCAAATCAATATTATCTGCTTTTACTTCAATTTTTTTTTCCCCCATTTTGTTTATGTATCCTCTTCCGTCTTACTATATTTCCTCAAAAGTAGCCTCCACTCAGGTAATTAAATGCCACACGTCAACTAAAGGAAAAAAAAAAAAAAGTTACCTTTCCTATGATAGATTTTTTTTTTATTTGTACAAATACCTGCCTCGTCCCTAATAAATGACTTACCCCCAATCAATGCTCTCTACCTGACAGATGTTTCCATTATTTGAAGCATCTGCCGCATTCCAATTGTATTTCCTCACATTTTGTTCGAGTAAGCGCCTCCTCTCTAATAAATAAATGCCTTACCCGAATCGATGCAAGATGTCAATCCCTCTGCTCTACCTCCCTGTTATATTTCCTCAAATAGTAGAATAGATGTTTGGTCATTAAATGCCACGCCTCCAATACTTTTCATCTGCATTTGTCCAAATAAATGCCTCATATAATGTCATCACTGCAATCTTACTACAGGTGTGCTTTTTGGAAATCACTTGTTTGTTTTTTTGTTGTTGTTTTTTTTGGTTTTTAACATCACCGTTTTATTTTTTTATTTGTTTTTTTTTCCAATGAATCAATCCCTTCTTACTTGATTCTCAGTCAGTCCAGTGCTGACATGTTTTATATGTAAATGTGTCGCCTTTCAATGCTTTTAATGCTGCTTCATATGTCACCTAACAACCAAATGGTGGCGAATTAGGATCAGTTTGGAGGAAAAAAAAAAAAAAGAAAAAAAAAAAGTCAGTCAAGAAGCAGGACGTAAACGTCCGTGTCTTCCTTCCTTGCAGATTCTCACAGGTGCCACATGCTCTTCCTTCACTGTGCACGCATGCGTGATGGAAAGTGTGCAGGCATGCAGAAAGGTTGGCGAGACTCTCACACATGCGCGCGCACACACGCTGCTAGTGCGGCTCTAAATGATTCTATCTTCCTCCCCATCATGTCAAGTGTGCCGAGGAAGTGCAGTATAATGGGATCTTAATGAATTTGGTCCTCCATCACGTGTAATCACGCCCAGACATATTGATGATCATCTTTTTTTTTTTTTTTTTACTTTTTTTTTTCGCAGCTAACTGTACTCGGAGTCAACTCGCGACACGTTTCGACACATCCGCTAAATGTCAGCAAACTGCTTCTGAACGCAATCCCAATTTGCTTTGGAATTAGCACTAGCAGCGCTAATTATTTGGACAATTCATTGCTTTTTTTTTTTTTTTCACGTCGACGCGCTGCACACAACCGGGCACGATGAAAGCTTGTTGCTCTCTTGATTTGGGATGAGAGTGGATGTGTCCCAGACATGCCTCGCAGCCTGCAGCCTTCACTTCTTTTTGCTCTCACACGTTCAGCCAAAAGCTTTGTGACAGCGCACGCGCGCGTATGCGCGTGCACGCGCGCGTTGCTCTTTTCTGGACGTGGACAAGGAGGGAGTGGACAAAAAAAAAATACAAAAAAAAAAATGAAAGGCGGGGTGAAAACATGTAAGACATTATATAACTTTTAACCATATGCAATTTAAACAAAAATAAAATAAAATAACACAAAAGCGTCTTCTTGTAAATAAGATTGAGTTATTGTTAATTTTAAGTTAACATGCATCTGCAATAAAAAGCGCGTTCCCGATTAGTGTGCCAAGTTAAACACTTTTCATGAGTCGACTTTTGGTTACTTTTGTAGATTTTCATTTGTTAGTATAAACCATTTTTGACTGAAAATGGTGAATTACGTTGTGGTATCCCATCAACCCTGTTTTGACATTTTGCAATGAAAGTTTTTTTGGTTTTTTTTTTTGTAGTAGTAAAATGCAAATGTTGAATGGGACCTGTTGAAAGTTAGAATTGCAAGAAATATGGAGGCGAAAAAAAAAACATAATGCAGAAAAAAACGATTTACAAAAAAAAAAGGAATTAAAGATGAAGGAAATGAAGACAAAATCGAAAATGGTTCAAAGTGAGACTTCAACGTAGAAAAATGACGTTCCACAAATCATGAAATAAATGGCGGTTTAACAATAAGGGTGTTTTAAATGTGGAAATTAAACGTTTTCATTTTCAATATTTTTAATGTGTAAACAATCTTTAACGATGACACATTTTTGAACGGAGCAATAAAGTTTATGCGCGCGGTTACGATTTAGCAATTTGAGTATCATCCAAAAGTTTTTGTTTATTTGTTTTTTTACATTAACAAGAAAATATAACCCTCTTGATTTAAAAGTTTTATTTGCAAACATTAAATAATTATTCCCCCCTTGTAATCTTTGATGAAAGCTGTGAGGCCTTGCACGCATTTTTCCTCTCCTTTTTTTTTTTTTTTTGTTCGGGTAAAATCCACAAAAACGTGGACAAAACGTTTTGTTTTTTTGTTTTTTTTTTGTTTTTGCACCCATGCTCGTCGAGCGGCCGATAGAAATGCTCTCTAAGCATATAGAGAAAGGTTTATATTGAACAGCAACAATACTTACAGCACACATACAAACAAGGAATGTGACAGTTGTACAAACACAATTAATGGCTCCCTCCCTGGCCGCTCGTCTATACACAGGAGATCATATATATATATATATTGTATATATATATTTATATATTAGTTTGAGTGCCAACTATATTGGTATCAAATCTAGCAGACTACATAGTGTCCGGTAGGCTATAATATAGACATCGCCTCTGCATGTGCCTATAGAGGAGCAACAAAAATAAATCATCAGAATAATACATGCGTCGTTTGGGGGGGCAAATGTTTGAGTGGGGGGGAGAGGCACGATTTGAAAAAAAAAACAAACAGTTTCATTATAACAAACTTTGTACATATTATAAAGTGATGCGTCATCTATTGGAATAATATACAGTGTTCGCGCCTGTATACATTATATATACTATATATATAGAGAAATGCAATATATTACATCTGGTGTTAGACATGATGCTAGGATGAATCATCAGCTTTTTTTTTTTTTTTTTTTTTTTTTAAACCACCATCCAAGTCGTTGGAATTAAAATCTGTCATGCACGGAAAACAAAAAGTGTTAAAAATAAATAAATAAATTGTCATCAATTTTTGTGAGGTCCTCATAGGAAAAAGAAAAGAAAAAAAAGGTCCCTCCATGTTCTGCTTTTGCAGATGTCCTAAAAGAATTTCAAAATAATAATAAAATAAAAGGTGCTGGAACTTTTTTTTTTTGGGGGGGGGGGGGGGGGCGTGGTTTTAGAAAGGCAGCGTGTCCAGGAAGAGTTTGTCGATGATGGCCGGCGGAGGCACGAGGTCTTCGAGTTTGAGGTAAAAGATGCGCTGCAGCCCCTGCGTGCACAGCGTGCGCAATTCGGGCAACTTGCCCAGCAGCTTGGACAGATAGTTGGGCCGGTTCAGGCCGCCGCCCGTGAACGTCACTTGGTCCTTCAGGCAGTTGACGATCTTGTTCTGAAGCTCCTCCACGCGCTTGGGCTCCCTCAGACCGTGCCTCTCTAAAAATATAATAATAATTATGATTGTAAATTAATCGACGATTAATTGATTTGCGCCTTTTTTTTTTCTTTTTTTCTTTTTTTTTTTTTGCGCACCTGTGACCATGGCGAGCGCGGCGATGCAGGCGAACGCCGAGATGTCGATGTTCATGCCCTGCAGGTTGGACGAGAACTCCACGATGGCGTCCACCCACTCGCCGAATCCGCGCACGCACTGCAGCCTGTGCAGCACCACGCCGTTGCAAAAGATTAACTTGCCTTCCACCGGGTTGGACCTAGATATGAAAATCCAGCAAAAAAAAAAAAAAAAAACACAAAAAAAAACGCGCCCCATAAACGACCACATTCCAAAACGGATTCTTAATTAAGAAGCGCAATAAAAGCGGAAAATTGGCGCATGCGCACGCAGCGCAGCGCAGCGGGTCCGCGCTCGTCCTTTCGTACCTGTAGGCCAGCCTGAGGACGAAAAGTTCGAGGAAGGCCGACTCGAACAGGAGGTCCTGGTCCGGCTTGGGCAGCTCGCAGAAGCCCGGGATCTTCTCGGCCCACCCGCGGATGATCTCCATGGAGCCGGTGAGCAGGTCGTAGAACTGCTGGATGTGCTGCGTGTTGTCGCCCGCCATTTGGTAGTCAGGACTCGCCTGGAACTGGAATGTCATTTACACACACACACACACACGCGCTTAATGAAGAGCTCTTGGAAATATATAAGGCGTGAAATTGCACACCGGCCCGTTCGGCGACTTTTCCCTTTTATTATTGTTATTATTAAATCGTAAATTACTCGGCGGGGAGCCGCTTAATTAAACAAGTCGCGATGAGTTGGATTTAAGTTGTTTTTTTTTTGGGGGGGGGGGGGGGTGGGAGATACGCTCCCATATATACTCACTCGGGAGTAGTCCAGCGCGGACATGGAAGGGTTCGAGTCCACGTGGGCCCTGACCAGCGCGCTGATGAGGCTGACCGGCGGCGACGGGGGGGAGGGCTCCTGGGGGCTTTTGGGTTTGGACGGCAGGCGCCCTCGGCGACCTTTCAGGTTGTCGGTCCTCACCACTGCACACACACAAAAAAAAAAAAAAAAAAAAAAAGACGCAAAAAGGCGTCAAGTCACGTGATAATTGCTTACGTCATAATGTGAAAGGAACCCCACTTTTTTTGGTAGGGGCCTGCATCGTGTCTACCTTCTCGCACCATCCCGACCACAAGGCACTTCTGGAAACGGCAGAACTGGCACCGGTTTCTTCGGCGTTTGTCAACTGGACAGTTCTTATTGGCTAAGCACACATATTTGGCATTTTTCTGGACGGTGCGCTGCAGGGAGACAAACACACACACAAAAAAAATAAAATAAAATAAAATAAAAATAAAAAAAGGGGGGGAAAGAAGAGTCACTTTGTGGGCTTGCAGAGAGGAATACACACGTAAACGTTTAGTTGGAACAAGGCCTGTTCAAGCTCACATTAAATAATATTTCAATTGTAAAATGCAGCATTGTGCTAATTACGTCATTTTTAAAGTACGATAAATAGGCTCACTTTGATGGCCTGTTTACACTATCATGTAGAGGTTTAAACATAAAAAGGTAAAAAAAAAAAAAAGTTGCATAATGGAAGGTAAATCTGGGAAGGAAATAACAGGAAGAGACGAATTGACTTTTTTTTTTTTTTTTAAGAGTTTTTACGCATCGCAATACGAGGAAGAAATAAAAATATTATACATTGTTGGGCCTGGTTGATATTACATTGAGGGATCCATGTTTAAATAAGGAGCGTTTTATTTGCATGCACCAAGAAAATAAGACTTGTGGCTGATATTTTTTACGCATACGTCATGAACTGTGCGCTCAAAAAAAAAAAAAAAAAAAAAAGTGTCGCGAAAGCGTCCATTGGTTTACCCTTAAAACTGCTGTGTTTAAAAAACCAAACAAAAAAAGTGTTGAGAACGCGTCCATTGGTTTACCCTTAAAACGGGTAAAAAAAAATAACTAAATTTTTGTTTAAAAAAAAAAAAAAGTGTTGAGAACGCGTCCATTGGTTTACCCTTAAAAACTGCTGAGTAAAAAACAACTCATTTTTGGTTTAAAAAAAAAACAAAAAAAAACAGCGACACATGCACTACTTGGACCAATTTGACCCAACTGGGTTTTAATAATGTTAGGCCATATAACCCAATTATGGAGTGGGTCGACTCAAATTTTGACCTTTTTTTTTTTTTTTCCCCCTGACAAGAGCATGCACGAAGTTGGTAATTAATGGAGGAATGACTTCATCTTTACGTATGGCGTGGGGGGGCTACTTAGAGGGCGTCGTTATATGACATCTAAACGAGAAACGCTTCATTTACAACAAAAATCTCACTTTTTTTTTTTTTTTACTTTTTTTAAACGCTCCCCTCTTTTGCAATGCCCACCTTGAAAAAGCCCTTGCAGCCCTCGCAGGTTCGAACCCCGTAATGCTGGCAGGCCGCGTTGTCCCCGCACACCGCGCACAGCCCCTCGTTGGACGGCGAGCCGCGGGAGGGCGGCGACGGCACCTGGCTGTCCACCAGCTGGTGCCCGTGGGCCAGCTGCAGCGAGTGCGGGAAGGCCAAGCCGGCCTGCTTGCGGAGGCCGCCGGGCACCGCGAAGCTCTGCGCGTCCAGGCCCCGGTGGTGCGCGGCGGCGGCGGCCGCGGCGGCGGCGGCAGCTGCGGCCGCGGCAGCCGCGGCCCCGTCGTGGCCCATGGACACGTGCAGCGGGCCGTCGAAGCGCATCTGGCAGCTGGACGCGGGCGTGCCGGGCGGGGACTGCTTGAAGGAGAAGAGCGAGAGGCGCGAAACGGGGTTCTTGCGCTGCTCCATCATGTAGTTGTGGTGGAACGTGTGCAGCGACGGTCCGCCGGGCTCCTCCCACATGGCGCCGGGCTGCACCTGGAAGTTGGGCGTGTTGGGGGCGTGCGGCGACGACGGCGGCTTGAAGTAGACGGGCCCCGCGTGGGCCATCATGTCGTCGGCGGACTGCGGCGGCAGGTGGCCCTGCTGGTGCGCGTGCGCGTGCGCGTGCGGGTGGTGGTGGTGGTGGTAGCCGTGCATCTGCACGTCCTCCACCTTGATGGGCGACTGCTCGCCGCCCCCGCCGGCGCCGTGCGGCACCTGGTAGAGGCAGGGCGGCTTGACGTCGTAGCCCGCCGCCGCGTTGTAGTTGTCCATGAAGGTGCTGAAGCTGGGCAGGGAGGTGGTGGCGGTGATCTCGGTGTTGGTCAAGTCCATGCTAAACTTCACGAACTCGGGAGTGAGGAAGTCGCAGCTGTATTCTCCCGCGGCGTGGTAGCTGTAGCTCTGGGAAGCGGGGCTGGCTCCTTGGGGTGATGATCCATATTGAGCCTGGACGCAGGGCATGGCTGCCGGGACGCGGGGCTGGAGTCAGGACCACAAATTTGGGGGGTTTTCGCGATGATGACGAGGATGCTTTTTTTTTTCTCCTTTTTTTTCTGCAACACTTGCTTTTAAAGTGCTATATAGGAAAAGATGCGGGACTTTGTCGAGCGTTTTCGGGATCTTGCCCTGTGAAGGAATTTCACAATAAGCAGAAATGCGTGACATCAACTGCAAAATGTCCACTTTTAGAACAGCTTTTTAAATATCATACATTCCACTTTGAAACCCGCACACATGCAATTTCTACCAATAAAAAAACAAAACAAAACGATTTGTTTTTGTTTTTTTTACCTCTTTCACATCCGGCTGTTCAATCCATGCAATAAGCATTCAAGAGTGTTTCCGTCTTCCTTAAAATGTGCTTCGAAAACGAACAAGTGCTCAAGTGGAAGCAAAAACCTCCAAATCGCGAAGCCCCCCTCCCCGCCTGTGAGCGACACTTGCCTCGACTAAGCCACTCCAAAGCCAATGTGGCTTTTTGTTTATGTGAGCTCCGGAGACCTGGCCCACGTGTTTGCTGGCGTGACGTCACCGGCGTCAACAAGCGACGCGTGCCAATCGGGGAGCGAGGTGGGAGGGATGCTGGAGAAGGGTGGGGGGGGGGGGCGTTGGTGGCGTTCTCCAGCCCTGCCTGCCTGCCTGCCTGGTGAGCGTGTTTGTCTTGTGCTATGCAATCGATGCTGCTTCCCACATGGACATGAAGCAGAGATGTAGTAGGGATAAAGGCAGATACGCTCAGTTTGAACAGGACTTAAGACTAAACACTCTCCACATACTCTCTAGTTTATTTGCTGCCTTGCCGGGCAAAAAAAAAGGAAAAGAAAAGTTTGGCTGCCACATTTGGCAAAACAAAACGATTCTGGTTCAGATCAATGGTGGAACTTTATGTAGGTAGCCTATATGTCTGTTTTGTTTTTTGTTTTTGACAATACAAAAGAGCAGTGAAGTTACGTAGCAAGTATGTCACTGACGGGCGGAGCCCTTACCCATCAAATCGCTGGGTTAAAAATAACCCAATCCGGGTTATATGAGTAACCCAACACATCCCACCATTTGGACCGGCCCACCCGTTGCTTCTGTTAATCCAGCTACAGTTAACTCATTCACTCTCAGCCATATTCACATTTCACAATCCCGTTTGCTCCCGGCTGTTCTACTGGATTTGGACTGATTTTGCAAGGCCCACAGAATATTGTGTTCAATTGCTATAAAAGCATGGAACCTATCAAAAGAAAGATTAAAGTCTCTTCTTTCATCAGGAAAAAAAAAGTATGTTTCTATCTGTTTCCGTTTTTCAACAATTAGCATTAGAAGAGAGCTAATCTCCTTTGCTCTGCTGCCACCTGCTGGCCGTTTGTGTAATAACTACAATTTCTGCAACCGTTCTTTGCAGTTGAGAGGCTGCATCAAAGCCTTCGGTATGCTCCAGCATAAAAAACAAAAACAAACAAAAACGTATAAATACGTCTTTTGGACACTTAAAACATGAAAAAAAAATGTATTTACATGTTATTGGGAGCAAATGAGATTAACGTTAAGAGGACGTCTCATCCTCTTTTTCTAATCAGTTAATTACTTGGGTTATTTTTAGTGCTGTCAAAGTTAAAGCATTAACTAATTAATTAATCACAAAAAAATCATCGCATTAATCATGTATTAATGCAGATTAATCGCACTATTCATTTTGACTGCAAATCATCCTTTAGCTTGACAGCGGATGGCTACGTTAAAGCTAGCACAGGTTGTGTTTGAACAATAAACACAACATGCATTAAAGTGAAGCATTTAATAAATGTTTGCGTCTGAAATTCAGAATATTTGTTCATGTCAAACTATTGGGGTCATTCTTTTATTTTTCCACTTTAAATTATGCAAGTAATTAACTGATGAGAAAAAGAGGAGGATGAGCGTTAATTTGGAGTTAGGGTAATTTAAAGATCCTTTAACAGCACTAATTTTTTAACGCTTGTACTAAGGGAATCCCAGTTGCAACGCAGAAGACGCGTCCACGTCGAAATTTAATAATTATGCATACATTTGTGGAGCATTTGACAATTTTAGGGCAAACTCAGAATGTTTTTGTTTTTATCTCCCTGAGAATCCCCCATAAATGTGTTCAGCGTTGACATGGAATCCGTATGGATCCGCTTAATTTGCATTTCATGCGGAATTCCGGAATCACAACAGGGGAAATGCATCACAATTAAAACACATTGCAATTTAATTAACGCATTCAATTAGGAGCCTCAGTCACGTTCCGAAGCCGCTTAATTAATCGTGCGCGTCCGCACCACTTGATTATTCTTAAGGCAAAGCAAATAAACTTCTAAAATGGCCAATTAAAGGAATAATCGTCTTTATTATGTTTGCGCTTGGGATGGCTAGTAATGATGTCATCACATCTGCACACGCGGGCAATTAATTAAAAAAATAATAATAATTACCACCTTGATGGTTTGATTTTAACGATTAGTTACAATAAAAGGGCGTCCACGACTTGCGGTTGGCAATAAAGCCCACCTGAGAAGAAAGACGGGGCGCGGCCATAAAAGGGGGCCGGGTTAATGAAAAAGGTTAATTGGCGGGGGGGGGGAGCCGTGAGCAAGAGCGCCCTCTAGATGCCGGTGCAATACGCTCCTCCTCAGCTTGTCCCTGAGTGCACCTTTGTGTGTGCGTGTGCATTCTGCCGGCACAATAACAGGAAGCTGTGGAGTGGACTTTTCTGGCCTGCCGCCCACACTAATATTCCCTGAAAACACACGACGAGAGCAACTATTGGACTCAAGGTGTTAGTGTAAGATTACCTCGAGATGGGCTGCAAAACAATACGTTTATTTTGGCCACAGCGAGATTTCATTTTTTTATTTTATTTTTTTTATTTATTTATTTTTTTTTACGTCTGCCTCCGTAAGGGTCCGCACTATCTGGCTTTTCCCTCTCACGGGCACTAAATTGGTTCCCCTGTGATAACTGCTGAGAGGGCCCCCACTAATTAGCACTACTTTCCCACCCCCAACGCACACACACGCACTCAAAACGCCCCCCCCTGCAGAAGCTGAGGTCTAAATTTGGAACACAATTGAGGAATAAAGCAATCCTGTCAGACGATAAGGCAGAATAATATTAGCCGCCTGCCTCCGTGCTTGATGAAGCTTACGTCACGCAAGCGGCGCGCTAGGGAATCGCGCTCCGGCAGGCGGTCGTCGCTTTAACGACCTTTCCAAGGTCAAGGAAGGCAGGACGGGAACGAGTCGGCGCAGCTGAGCGCCGTAAGGTGTTGGCGTGCTCCATTAGCATCATAACAGGGTTATGATTAGGGGTGGGAGAAAAAAAAAATCGATATTTGCAATAAATTATCGATACACTGACGGTAGATATCGATGTCATGTGTCCACTTGTGCGGTGTTATGTTATAAATGTTTATGCACTTTAATTTGTCTCACTTTACAATGTTTACAGTTAAAAGACGATGAGGCAGTGAAGCACGATGCAGAAAGTTTTGGCATTGAATAAATGCATAATTAGACATTTTCCTTTTTATGGGCATTTGTTGGCTATTTCAGTCACATATCGTGATATGTTGCAAATTTTTTTTGACAATATATCAAAAATCGTAGATATCGTGTATCGTGATATTATCGATATCGTGAGCAAAATATCGTCACAGTATCGAATCGTGGTTTACCCGTATCGTCCCCACCCCTAGTTATGATATCCTTGGATTTTTCATTGTAGGTAGTTTTTGTTTTTCGTATGCCACGGAAGAGGCGGGACGTGATTTTGCACATCAGTTTGTTTCCGGTCCGGGTTGCGAACGCGCAACCGAGGGGCACAAAGTCGGGAGCACGAGTAATTTTGACGCAGCCCACACATCGTAAACTGAACCGGAAACAAACTTTTGTGCAAAAAACAGCCCCGCCTCTTCTGTGGCATTTTTTGTTTGGGGGGGGTTGACACTATTGGCTCAAATGTTGGGTCAGTTTTACGCAACATAGGATTCAATTATTAAACCAAAAGATAACATCCACAACATAAAACACAATGTTAGGCTATTGGGCCAACAATATTGGGTTACAGACTAGTGCACCACACTGTTGGCTTGGAAAAGAAAAGACGTCATTTTACTTTCTTTCAATTACCTGCAAAATCAGTCCAAATCCAGTAAAACCGCCGGGAGCGAACGGGATTGTTTCTGTGAAAATGGCGAGTGAATGAAGTGTAGCTTAATGGAACAAGTGAGGAAATCGCAGTATTTTTTTGGACTCCACATTCTCTCAACTGTCAGCCACATCCTGAAATGGAAAAAAAAAAGAAAAAAAAAAGCTCATTTGAATACGCTGAGAAACTTTGCGCGAATGTCGCATCCCGAGCCCGAAGGCGTCTCCTCCTCGCTCACGCTCCTCTTTCCCATTTCTGGAATTCCACTTTACAAGCTGAAATGTCTACTTAATATGCTTTAATGCCTGCTCTTTAGAGGCGGCCAGCACTTCATCACTTTTATACACCTTTATATAACACACTGTTAACTAGCAATGCCTCCCGGAACAGCTTGTCTTGCAGCTGGAAGGCGCCGGCGCGCCATGATGGAGGTATACCCGTTCGCCGTGCACAATGAGACAGTAAAAACGTGGAGCGAGGCCTCGCCGCCGCCGCCGCCGCCGATATCCGCCGCTGCTGAATATTCATGAATCACGGTGTCATGACATGCTCTGTAATTGGCAGCAACATTAGTAATGACGCTGGCGCTATCGAGGGCCTGCATATTCATGCCGACGCACAATATTTCCTCGCGGACGCGGTTTTGTCTTTTTTTTTTTTTTTTTTTTTTTTTTCTCGTCAAAGTGGAAATGTATTCCGGAGCTGCAGGTGTCCCCTCTGACACAATCAATTGTGAAAAAAAAAATAAAAAAATAAAAAAATCAGATAAAGCATTTACTTCCTTTGATTAATAAAATGTGTAAAATTACACAAAACTCACATGAATGCAAATACTGTTAAATGAATCTTGTTACAAGAGTTAGGCAGCATTATAAAAAATGACTTGAAATTGTCTATTCATCCATTATTATTATTTTTTTATAGCACCGATCCTCATCAGGGTCTTTTTGATAATTTTTTTTTACATTTGTATGTTTTTAGGATGAAATTGATTGCAGACATCCCAAAAACATAAAAAATATTTTAGAAAATGAAAAAAAATTGGACATAAGTGTGTTTCACATAGCAACGACAAGATGTAAATATATACGTATAGATTAGGGGTGTAATTTAGAGGCCTCGTATGTCGAACATTGTCTAAAATCAAACATTGAATTCCGTGAACAAACTTGCATGTGTGTCCTCCGTTGACAAAAGTTTAGTCACAAGAGTGACTTCATAACACTTATCTCTTCTAATTGGTCATTTTTGAAGATATTGTGACTCATATTGACGGTATGGATGTAACGATATCCAAACAACATGATACGATATTATCGCAATATAAAAATATTGTGGGGGAGGTTGGGGGATTGGCGAGATTAAAAAAGAAGATCACAATATTGTAAAAAAAAAAAAAAAGAGCTCATACAAAAAAAAAGAAGAAAAAAATTAGGTTCCCCTTCATCTGACAATTAGCATAGATTTTAAACAGAGAAGGCCAAAACATGCCTCATGAAAATTCAATTGCACGAATAAACTAGCCACTAGAGGGTGCTAGAACTGCACAAATGGAAATCAACCTGACTTTCTGAACAGATGTGTTCCTTTTAAATATTGTGAACATGACGACATGACGATATCACGATATTGCCCTTATCGTTACAGCCCTAATTGACAGACAATATTTTGCAGGCCCATTGGAGGGAAGAGGTGTATAAATAAGCGAATGGAACATTGTGACAACTCTGGACTAGAAAATACTTCATTTTTTTTTTTTTTCTGAAATCCATCACAAGGCATATGCATAATAATGAAATGCATTTCTTAATATGTCCTGTCCCCTGAAGTCATGTGACAATGAAATGGATGACTGCTTTTGTGAAATGGACGACTGCTTTTCTCTTCTGTGCGTGGCGGAGGTTGGACCTGCTAACAAACGCTCAACATGGACGATACCTCCAAAGAGGAGCAACTCGTTCGGGACGTCCCAGTTCTTGTTTGGCCAGCGTACTCACAGGGTTGGGTGAAAAGAGAGAACCCAGCGTTGGGTCCAAAAGGGACTGAGACAATGCTGGGTTATTTATACCCAGTACGTTGGGTCAAGATTTTGATCCAACATGTGGTAAAAAAAAATAAAAATACTACTCATACTAACCAGTTAAAGCTAAAAGTTCAAAGTAACATTAATTTTATTAGCAACATTTTCTAAGAAGAAACTTGCCCAGTGAAATGCACGATACGTTTGGCCTAAGATTTTATAATCGATGCCCTTCCTACGCTGCCACATATTTTTTTTTTATCCAGGATTGGGTAAAAAAAAAAAAAAAAAAAAAAAAAACACAGATTAGGTAAAAAATAAATAAATAAAAATAAATAACCCAAATTGTACCAAAATGAGACCAACCCAATTCTTTGGGTTATTTTTTTAACTGACAAAGTTTGTTCAAATGAATAACCCACAAAACAACCAAATTTCGTGGGTTGCATTGTACAAAGCAACCCAATTCCCAAGTTGTTTGGAACAAAACAACCCATTTTTTTCGTGTATCTGTGGGTTATTCATTTGACCCAACTTTTTGTGTTCTGAATACCGTATTTTCCGCACTATAAGGCGCACCTTCAATGAATGACATATTTTAAAACGTTTTCCATATATAAGGCGCTACAGTAGAGGCTGGGGTTACGTTATGCATCCATTAGATGGTGCTGCGCTAAAGGGAATGTCAACAAAACAGTCAGATAGGTCAGTCACACTTTATTAATAGATTACAAACCAGCTTTCTAACAACTCCCAAAATGAATAAACAGCTGTTTTATTATTTTATCTGAGGTAAAGTATCTGTATTAGCTAGCATGCAGCATGCAGGGTCACCGATAGCGTCTTGACAGCGAGACCTGTTGCGGCTCAATATTGATACATATAATCCAGGCGCACTGGATTATAAGGCGCATGGTCAGCTTTTGAAAAAATTGAAGGCTTTTAGGTGCGCCTTATAGTGTGGAAAATACGGTAACTCCCAAAAAGTTTTCTCAGCCCCAATTTGGATTCTTTTTGACCCAACTGTTTCTGTGTGTGGATGTCAGCATTCAACCTCACTTGGCGTAAACCCCGATCGTTCCCTGTGCGGAAAATCAGGTCCGTTCCTCGCTGAGCCGTCCAGCGAGCAGTGAAACTCGGCTCACTCAACCACCCAAATCAATCTGCTGGGTGAAAACAATTAACCCAAACTTGCGTTAATAACCCAATCCGTAGAAAATCCACAGCTACCCAGCGAGTGGGTTCGGCAAACAAACAAACAAACAAGCACACAGTCGAGCTCGGTGTTTAACGATGCCATGAAAGTCACGACTTCCCTCAAACCCGCATCCAAGCGCGCAGAAGAGTAAAAGCAACGCGTTGCTTCTCTTTTAACCGCGTTTTGCCGAGCATGCGGCCGCTTATTGCGCTCGCAGCTGTCAAAGTGCCGGGAAAAAATGATTGTGGCTTTTTAAGCGATGGAATATGTATGGCCCGCCTCAATATTCCCGCTCGTCGTGAATATGAGAGCGCACATTTGAATAGCGTGCGATCCCTCGCCAAGATTTGGCACAATAAGTACCCAAATGTTGATGCGCTTGGGTCGGGATCTCGGAACCGGCCGCGGGGCCATTTCTCATCAGCCCCGAGCGCACCCGGCTCGTTCGCCGAGGAGTCCGATATCCGATATCCGCGCCGCGGCGTGGGGAAATTGGATTACAAACAGGTAAATGCTTCATTTTTTCTCCGCGGCTGACACTTATCCGCCGAATTCCTGGTCCCCGTGGTCATATTGCTTTATTTACCCGCCCGTGTTCATTTTTCACTCCAAGGGGGGAGCCACTGACGTGTTTGCCTTGAATGACTGCCTGAGTTTTCCCTGTGCTGCATTCAAGGAATTCTTCCAACCTGGAATAAAAGATCAGTTGTCCACAATTTGGTAATTTTAAAAGCGACATTATGGACAATTGACTTTTTATTGTTTGTATAATATCTAAAAAAAAAAAAAAATTGGGTTAAATATAACCCAATTATGGGTCAAAAAAGAGGCCGACGATTTTTAGGGTTTTGTATTAAATAAACCAATTTTTATTTTATTTTTTTGGTTGTTTTTTTTTTTTACACAAACCAATTTTTGGGGTTGTTTTGTGAAACACAAAATAAAAATTGGGTCAACTGACTCAAGAAGTGGTTGGACCATTTTGGCCCAACTGCTTTTAATAGGGCTGGGAATCTTTGACTGACTCACGATTCGATTCGATTACGATTTTTGGGTCTACGATTCGATTCAGAATCGATTCTCGATTCAAACGCTTTTGGATTCAAAATTATTTGACTGGCAAATGATTTCTGTTTCAATTTACGGTTATGCACAACATTGTCACGATCTACTCCAGTCTGCTTTGCAGGACAAAATGACAAATAGAGACATTAACTCTTTGACCGCCAAAAACGTTTAATAACGATCAGTAAAATCGCCACGTATATTGCCATAAACGTTAAATAACGTCAACTAAATTTGTTTTATTTTTATTCTCAGTGCAACGTCTAAGTGCAGCGCTGCCTGGTCAATGGGTTGTGGAATCTAAAACACTCTTAACTATCGCCAGCAGATGGAAGCATTGTATCTCTTTTCGTCAATGATCAAAGACTCTGTCATATCAAAGTTTTTCTTTGATAACATGTGGCAGTAAAAGAGTTAAACTGTCTTTTTTCTTTTTTTTTGTTTAAACATTTATTAATTTTGGATTGTAAGTGCCTTTTTCCACAAAAACAGCATGTGAGCTACAACTGCCTTTTCCCCTTCTTCTTCATTTCTAATTTAAATAAAATCGATTTTTGGTTATTAATATCGATTTGATTCGATTAATAAATGAGATTCTCGATTCTTTTATGAATCGATTTTTTGGCACACCCCTAGTTTTTAGAGTGTACAAATTGTTGGGCCTGCCAACCCACCAAGTTTGGAATTAATCAATAAATTCTTCCTATTTCTGAAAATGTGTGTGGGGCGAGCGAATTGTTCTGTACTTCCACATCACTGTTACATAATAGAGGGCCTCATTTGCATAATAATCAAGTTTCTCCTCCCACAATGCGATCAGGTCGGCTGGGTGAAGCTCCAGAGGCATTTTCAACTATCCGGAACATGATCAGGCTGAGGAAGGTTCAGGCAGAAAACCTCAAGGATTCAACAACCCTGCTGTCAAAGCCAAAAAGGTAAGCAGAGCTGCATTCAGTTTAGTTGTACTTTTTTATTTTATTTTGTCATTTTAAATTCTCTTTATTTTTTTATGTGTTTCTTAAATATACCTCTGAAGCACGTACATTAGGCCAGTGCTTCTCAATTATTTTCTGTCATGCCCCCCCAGTAAGAAGAAATCAACCCCCCCCCCCATAAATAGTATCATTTGTCTATAAAATTGTTATAAGCACACCTCTGCATAACACTGTACCTTATTAACTCATTCACTGCCAGTCCAGGACAAAAAAAAAAATCTTTGACGGCTAAAACCGTCTATGGCAGTGAATGTGTTAAAGTTGGATGTCCGCATGTTTTGAATATTCTTGGAGACTACACAAAAGTTGATATTTTTTTTTAAACTATGTGTAGTAAACGCTGCAATTTACTGTTGTTGCTTTAATACCAAGTTGATGCATAACGAAAAAGCTTTTTGCACATTGTTTTATTGCGTGTGCAGGAAAAAAAATGAATCTTTGACGTCTAAAGCCGTCTATGGCAGTGAATGTGTTAACGTATAAGAGAATAAAAAAAGAAAGAAATGTGGACCAACTTACAAAGAATAGCTTTATTAACTGTAACAGAAAAGATTTAAAGTGCATCTGAAATTCAAAAATAAAATTAAATCCTTAATTAAACTATAAACATTTTTTGAATGACCACGTCAAACCATATGATACGGAAAAATAAAATGACATAAAATCAATAAATAAGAATGCATTCAAACTGATCACCAACATTAACTCAGGAGCACAATATTAAAAAAAAAAAAAAAACCTGCAAAACAAAAATGAATAAAATAATTTGTGCTGATTTTTTTTTTTTTTTTTTTTTTTGGCTGTGTGCAAGCGCGCATGCTCAGTGCAAACAAAAACCCCAACACCACCGAGCGAATGCTCCCTGCTCGCCAATAATGAGAGCGCCACTGCCCCCTAATGTAGTGGAGGTGCAATTGCACTTTATTCTAGGACAGTAAAAATAAAAATAATTTTTTTTTTTTTTTTTAAAAAGCATGTTCCCCGAGATCAAACGCACCAAAGTATGACATTAAAACATCTGGCAACTATTTTAAATCGGGGGGAAAAAAGCCTCCTTTAAGTCATGAAATGATGTCACACTACCAGAGCTTCCACTGTAAGCGCCCCCCCCCCCCCCTTACCTGTGGATTGTTCCAGACAACTCACCCGGGTTCAAGCTGAAATGTCACCATTTTCTGTTGCTTCTCACCACATTTGAGGAATCTCATTATTCACGGCTCGTGTTTTTTGTCTTTTGGAGACTTCTTTTTTTTCCCATCTGTATGAACAACGCGGGGTCCTGCAGAGGAGACCAATTAGCGGGATTGCAGCTTGACAGTAAAAATGTAGGCTACAATATCGTAGCCTCAAAATCTACATCCCATCACATTCACCCGTCCCCAAAAACTCGATTAACAAAAGACAATTTTGTTCGATGCCGTCGGCAAATAACAATATTTAATGGACAGTATTAAACAAAAGGCTATGAAGACTAACGGCGGTGATAATTTAACATTGCCCCCAGTAGACACTCTCACCTGTAATATTAATTTTGGCAAGATTAGCATATTGCTTTTGGTACATTTCTACAATGAGTATTACTTGTCTTACCTCCTTTATGCAATTTATATTATTTTGACAACAAATGGTGCCTAAATCATCTCCCCCAAATTGTTTTCCAAACGTCTTAGAGCCTTGGACAATGAGCTGACAACATAAATAATCCGCATACAAAAACATATCTTTGTGGCTGGCCACTTCCTTTTGTATGGAAGCGTGGAACTGCCGATGCGGAGTAAACGGGTTGGACTGGGCTATGTCGTCCAAATGTACTGCAAAATAATTCAAACGTATTGATAAAGTACTTTTAATGTATTACTAAAATGTAGACCAAAAGATAATGTCATATTCAAATGACTCTATCATATTAATACATTTTCAACAAAACAGGCCTACTCACATGTATCTGAACGTAACTATTTTCACTCTTTACTGTCGAAAAAAAAAAAAAAACTTTCAATCTTGAGGCGACAGAATGCACACGGATCCCACAGAGCGAGAAAAGAGGCGGAGTTTTATGACCCTTCTCAGACAGTTTTAGCATTCAATAATAAATTTGCACGCAAGCTATTTTCAACAACATTAAGTGATTATAACGGGTGATGGATGGAAAGATCCGTAGCAGCGTTGATTTGTGAAACAAAATTGACAATATTTGAACAAAGCTTCCGCCTGACAATGATGTTTTTTTGGCATCTATCTACATACACATAATTTATCCGATTCTTGTCATTCCAATGTTAACATATTCCAAATATTCGCGCCATTCTTGCTTCCATTGTTCTTATTCCAAATATTCACGCCTTACCCACAAATCCTGATTTTGTACCCTATTTTACTCCATTGACAATGAATGGGAGTTTCAACATTTCAAATTCATATCATTTCAAAGTTACATTCCCAAACATTTAACTCATTCATTTCACTTTAGGGATGATTATTAGTCCATTCCCTACCCGATTCTTCAAACCTTACCCCATTTTGTGTTTTCTGCTGTAATTTCTTGATTTATTGACCGATTCAAACCGTTCCAACTTTCAACTTTTCAGCTCTTTCCAGGTCATTCTGTATCATTCCACCGTTTTCATTCAGCCTCACAGCCTTCACACGTTAATTTCTCCAGAAATAGCATTTTCTAGGTGTTTAACTCATTTGTTCCCAATAAGGTGTAAACACGTTTTTTTTTTTATGTTTTAAGTGTCCCAAAGACGTATTTGTGCGTTTGTTTGTTTTTTTATGCGGAAACACACAGAAGGCTTTGATGCAGCCTCTCAACAGAAAAGAACGGTTGCAGAAATGGTAGTTATTACACAAACGGCCAGCAGGTGGCAGCAGAGCAAAGGAGATCAACCAGGGCCATGTAGAAAAAAAAGCTAAATTACTTACAATTTTAAATAGATTTGTGAAAAATTAGGAAACTTCGCTCTCTTCTAATGCTAACTGCTGCAAAACGGAAACAGATAGAAACATACTTTCTTTTCTTTTTTCCCTGATGAAAGAAGAGACTTTAGTCTTTCTTTTGATAGGTTGATAGGGAGTGAATGAGTTATAATCTCTTGCTTCAGGTCCCTGGGAATAACCTGCAAAAACAAAAAACAAAACAAAAAAAACGTCTTTCTTGCCAGCCCCTCCCCCTTATCATTTTCTATCTGCTGTCATTTCTCAGCTCATATAGCCGAGCAGGCCGTAAACCTTTCCCTTGATAAAGGCGTCCGAGTTGGGAAGATGGAGAAGTTCAGGCGAATGGCAGTAAACTTTACAATCACCTTTGGGCTGTTGAAGTGCGAGGTAAAGGAAGAGCGAGCGCTCGCTGGCATCTCGGCGCCGACTCCGACGTTTTCTCCCCGAGACTTGGCTGAACTCCGGGGCCTTGATTTGATTGGTGCAGCCTTGAATCATAAGCTTTAATTGCACCTGACATTTAAAGCTTCTCTCTGGTATTTAAAGCAGTGTACAGGTGTGGCTCATTACAAGAGAGGGGAGGGGAAAAAAATGAGGGGAGGGGTTGCGAAGGGGAGCGTTCATGTTCGGATTTCTCCCGTCGCCGCCGTGTTTTAAGTCATCACGGTGCACGTCGCCGTCCCGTAACGGCACCGTCGCTGGTGGTCGGTCGAAGCAAACTTCAGTTAAAGATCACCGCAATGTTGATTGGTAGGATGAGATGCCCGCATTCTCTTATTAATGGGATTGTGCTCATTTTGTAGATTTGTTCACATTTGGATGAGAAACTGACAATGTAGTCAAATGCTGTTTTCAAATTGCAAAAAAAAAAAACGTGACTCACTCCAGAGTCGAACTAACTCGAATGCCCAGGATGCTTCCTCCGTAGCACATTCGTGTTCAAAGTTCGTTTGGAGCAGACCTGTTCATTGTTATTCACGCAAATCTTTTTTTTTTTTTTGCATCGTGTATTAGCCCCTAATCAGGGGTCCAAAGAAAGCAAGTGCAAGTGGTAAAGCTGGTGAAGAAAATGGGAAAGTAGTGCGCAGAACGATTGAATTTAAAAAAGAAATGTTTGCATTTTGTTTTTTTGTTTTTTTTCATCATTTTAGATAGGATATCTAAATAAAACAGTGTCTATTTCTGCCCTTTTCTATTTATGATAAACAGTATACAGTGCAGTTTATGGTGTAAAATAGTTTAAAAAAAAAAAAAAAAAATTGGAAAAAGTTTTTTTTAGACTTGGAACGGATTAAAATTATTTACATTAATTATAATGTGAAAAATTGTTTCGGATTTCGAACAAATCGCTTTTAGAACAGCCTTCTGGAACGGACTATGTTCAAAAACCGAGGTTTGACTGTAATAATTCAAAAAGAGTTTAATTCTTTACATTTAGATTTAGTTAGATGATTAATGTGTGTTTTTATGACTTAAATATCATACAGTGCTATTTCCCTTATTGTTTTGGGGGCGGAGCTTCCAACGTGCTTTTTTTTTTTTTTTTTTACGGTAGCGTGAACCCGTAGATGAAAACATGCTTCCCATGCAGTGTCGATTGCAGTCCATGCGAGCGTAAAACACATTCTTTATTTTTTCTGTCGTCTTTTTATGTATTTATTTCTTTCTTTCTTTTTCACCAAATAATAGCCAGCAGGCATTGCGTTGCAACCGGTCCCAGGATCCATGCATCTGCGGGCAACGTGTGCCTTGTGTTGGCATCAGAAAAACAAAGCATATGTTGATTGTTAGCCAGGGTGTACATAGCACGTCCTGTTCACTCAGGCTCTCCCTGGTAGCGGCAAACTCCCAACTTTGTTTCTCCGGGCTATCTGTCAGACCTCATTTAGCATTCCGGGACATGCGGATTCCCATGTACTGCAAAAAAGGCAACAGACTTCACAAGGGCTACGGCTACTATCTGACCACTGATCTGTCAGACGCATTCGGATAGCTGGCGTGAGGAAGGTTTGTATGCAAACCAACCGCGTCAATTTGTTCACTTTTAAATCATATTTAGGATAGAATTTTAAAAAAAAATAGAATTTGGTAGGATTTCATCCTGAAATGAATGCACAGTTAGCAAAATAGTGACATATTTTCATACCATTTGACATGTTTATTCGTCTTTTTTTTTTTTTTTTTTAACAGTTAAATCAAGTTGGTTAATGTGAAGCTACAAGTCATTCCATAAGAACACAAAAGTGATCTGCTGCTAGCTAAATAGTGAGGCAAAATAAAGCTCGGCTGCTTTACTGACTTGTTAAATAAAATAGCCAATTCATTCATTCTTGATATTTCTTACACTTAAAAATAAATAAATAAATAAAAGGAATATTTAAGTAATATTTTAAAAAAGAATAGGCATAGTTAACCTGCCAAATAGTGAGCTAAAGGTTGTTATAGGTCATTTTTTACAAAAAAGAAAATGAATGAAACTATACATTTCTTGACTGTTTATGAATAATAATTATGTAATTATTAATATGAATAAGGAAAAAACATGATTAAATCACATCATAACAAACAAAAATTTATAATAAATATATATGTGTATATATATACAAGAGCAGATTGTCTGCTCACTCTACTGATTCAGTTGAGTTGTATATAACTAAATTGATATTTAATATTTCACAATTATTTGTTTTCAAGTATTTAATTTTTATTGAACTTTTATGAGCAATACATTTGAATGAATCATTAATTATTTTTTTAAATCAGTGTTAATAATTAAACTGTGCATAGTGTTACATATTAAATACACTAACAAATATAATGCCCTTCATTTTTAATTAGAATGCACTTTACTTCTACTTAGGCTAGTGTATTTTAATTTAATTTTTTTTTTTTTTTTACGTGGTACATTTTTTAAAATGTTTGAGAACCAATTATGGAAAAAAAAAAAAGGTTACTTTTGGGCCAGAAAATGTAATTGGTTTTATGTCCATAATTCATATAGAATGTTGTTTTTAATATTAACATTAGTATAGAATGGCTAAAAAAAAAAAAAAAAAATGCATACAAAATCTTGAGTGTATATGTAACGTCTACTCCAGCTGTCGTTCCCCATATGCAAGTGTGTAGATTATGACAGTGACATTTTCTGTCCTGATCTTATTTAGTGGGGCTTTGACTGCTCGGGTTCATCTCCTCGGGATTATTGGAGCCATCATGGTCAGATGGTCGCAAGCGCGCAAGACTCCGACCAGCTTTTGAGAAACAACAGATTGGAAAAGCAGACGCTTGAAAATTTGCTGGAATTTAACAAGGCGAGACCAAACTAAACACGCGTGTGCGTTTACATTACGCTGAAATGCGCCGTCCTTGTGTAATTGACAAAAACGTGTGTGTACCTGTAACAATTTAATCGGCCGAGTCAGCCCAGCCAAGCATCTCCGCTTGGATGACTGGGAGACATGAAATTCACTGTCATTACTGTCCCTGTCATTTTGCAGCATTTTGTCTGGGCTGCAGCCGCTTCCTCTCACTCCACTGAGCTTTGTACCTCCGGGAGGATGCGGCTGGGGCCCGGCTGGGGCCGGGGCGGGCTCGGGCGGGGTGTGAGCGCACCAAGAGGTAGGGACGGAACAGGACGGGACGGGTGGGAGCGAGGGAGGCGGGGCGCGTGTCCCCCAGGGAGCGCCGATGCTCATCTCGCCGCGCCGTCATTCGGGGGCCGGCTTTTTAATTGCTGATGATAATTATGGTCATCATCATTGTTATCCTCATCAGGATGTCAGCCAGCCGCCGTTCATTCATAAAAAAAAAAATAATATAAAAAAAAAAAAAAATCATATTATATTCTGTATAGTGAATTCAGATCATATTCAATAAATAATAAATAGATGCGGGCATGTTTTTATAACCAGCTCGCTGTTTAGCTGTGGATTTTATACAAATTGGGTTATTTTTAAGCCAAGGTTAGGTTCATTATTTTGACCCAGCAAATGGGATGAAGCCTTTGTGTTACGGTGGGAGGAAAAAGTATGAACTCATAGTAGTTTCTTACATTTCTGCATAAATTGACCATAAAATGTCATTTAAATCAACAAGAATAAACAGAGTGTGCTTATTTCAGTTCAGCGAGATTCCCGTGACATCTGGTGTGAATAGCGTTTGAGTTCACGCCACAGTTAGCCTACTATGCGCTATACAAATATGAATTGCTTATGTGGTATTAGTGTAAGCAGACCGTTTATTCCTGGAATTTAGATCAAGTTCAGACTGATTTTATGACCAATTTATGAAATTCCAAAGGCTTCACTGTTTTGTTTCGTTTCGTTTCGTTTCGTTTCGGCTTGGCTTGGTTTGTATTTTGTTTGCTATAGTACGAGAGTGGCCACAACTGCTGGAGACAAATTCCCTGTGTGTTGTTTGTTTTGTTTTTTGTTTTTGTTTTTTATTAACAAACATAGGCCAGTAAAGAAGATTCTAATTCTAATTGTAGGTATGTGCCGCCATGTTTACAAAACACTTGCTTTTCCCTGAAGTGTCTCAGTGACGCCGCGCATAAGCTAGCCTCCACATGGCTGTTAGCTAGCAAGCTAGCTGGTGGCTAGCGCCTCTTGGCGGGGCGTGGAAAGCCGCACGGTGACTCAGTTGAATATATTCTAGCTACCAAAGTTTTTCTATTTTCACGGGCTCCAACATGTAATGATAACAACCTAGTTAAAGTTGCTATGTGACGTGTTATTCCATCGACATTTGAGAGTTGTGTTTTCAACGCATTAAGCAGACACAAGGGCTTGATTTGTGCTTCATTTACTACTTAATAATTGTAATCATTCACATTTGTCGGGGTTTCAAACAATTCTCTGTGGTGTGTCAAATTTACAAGGCATATTTATTTTCACTTTAAAGGTACTTTAATGTATTAAATAACGCTCCTGTGCACCAATCTGCGCCTGAGAGCTGTGAGGGGTCATTAGGAAGCTCAGCAATCACCAAGAGGACACCAGCTTTATTCAGTGTGTCTGTGTGTGTGCGCACGTTTGTGTACGTGCGCGCTAACCACATTAATGGTCACATTCCGCCTACAGAGATGAAGAACAGGATTCTAAGCTCTTCCTAATACATCATGGCAGGGTGCATACTCTTGTATGTAATTCATTCTAAAATGTGGCCTTTAAATCTGTTGTTTTCCTGTTTTTTTTGTTTTTTTTCCCTTTTTTACTTTTGGCTCTGAATTTATATATTTATTTCCCGCAGTGGGGGCGAATGGCTTCCAGCGTACCGTAGCATTCAGCAGCGGCCCCACCAGCTAGCCGGCCTCAAGTCGCTCAAACGTAAAATAAATCAGGGCACAAAAAAAGAGGGAGGCTCCTCATTCCTGCAAAGGAGCAACCAAACAAGGAGGGACTTCAACTACCTTGGCAATAACAAATAGAAAGAAAGTCGCCCCAGACACCAACATTAAAAGTGATTAATCATCTCTGTTCTCTCTTTACTTTTCAATTGTCCGGCTATAAATCTTCAACGATGTACATAAGAATCACTTCCTAATGAAAGTCGGCTTTTGTTCATTTGTCACCTTTTAGACCCTTTCATTTAAATTACAAAACTCGTGACCTTGTGACTCGCAATATAGATCTCTGCTATTTTAGAGCCAAAGAGGAATTAATCCATAAATCTTGATAGTAGCATTCCGTGTTCATTAAAAAAGATTCCACCGACGGCTCTTTCGCTACCGTCCGAAGCAGATCAGCTGCTGTCGGGTGTGTTGTTTGCAAAAAAAAAAGTGATTATGGGAGAATGGGAGCACATATGCGACACTCTGATTTGATTTGTTGGCAACGGACAGGTGAGCAAAAAAATTATTTATACCGCGGCCATATTTGGAGTTGGAGTCGTTCAACAGGAAATGGCCCAATAATATCATGGGAAAGAGAACTTAATTGTTTTTTTTTTTTTATATTTGGATAAAAAGTGTTTGTCCGTATCTTTTCTCAATACGTACATATTCAATCGTGTTGTCTAAACTATGGCTACAAGATATCAATGAACTGTTGACAAGTAAAATGGGAACATTTACTGTATCTTCATATGACTGTGGTGAATAATGGATCATTTTTGGAGGAAAAATAGTTTCTGCTGCGTCCTGTTTTGTGTCAATGTCCGAATTACAGTAATTAATTAACTGCTTCAAAAATGGTCAAATTAATCTCGTCTCGGTTCTGAATATAAAGATGGGATTCGGCTGCGGGACAGTGCAGGGACGGCTCGAAATTAATGGCATAAAGGGCAGAGCCACCCCGATATTTTGGGAAAAAAAATAATCAAACTAATGGCCTTATAACATTTTATAATATAATATTTTTCCAAAGTAACTAATACTGGTATATAAACAATGTACAATTGCTTGACTTTTGGCATGTTTAATAAAGTTAAATCATTTCTATGTGGCCCTTGTATCCTTTGATTTTTCTCTATATGAACCTCGGATCTATACAGTAATGCAAAAATTGAAAAAAAAAAAAAAAAACATAGGGAAAAACTATTTACAACCATTTTTAGCAGTTATGCAAATCTATGTATGAATTCCATTGAAATTGCTCGTCGTAGTAAATGTGCAGATTTTCATTTCCTGAGCCCGTTTTGGCTTATTTTATTTATTTATTTATTTATTTTTAATATCAATCTCCCTTTGAGTTAAAAAAAATAGTATGTTTTATTTTCTTTCATAAAAAAAATTAAATAAATAATACTTGTGAAATGTGGCAGTTTTTTTTTTTACACAAATATATTGGATGGATGGATGGATGGATGGAAAGCCACAACTCACAACCAGACCCTCACATGTCGATTAACCGGCCAATACACTAGGCCACGCCCCTTTAAGTCACACATCCAATATGACACACAAATACTACAGTACAGTTATTAATTAGAATAAAGTGTATTTCTTTACATTTTATACATTATGTTTTATGTTGTTATACAGTGCAGTGATATTATCATTTTTTAATGTGTCGTTTCTTTTTGGGGTGGGGGGCACAACAGGATCTACTGATGAAACGATTTGATCCTTTAGGGTCAACTGAATATATCTGTTTTATTTAACGCACCTCCTCCTCCTTCTTCCCTCCTCCGCCGCCTTCCACCCGAGCAGCATCGCTCCCTTTCCCGGACGGGAGGGGGGGGTCGCGAGCGGGGGCCCCGGCGCTCGGGCCAAAGGGCCGCTGCGGCTTTAAGTGCGCTCCTCCTCGTGTAGGCCGGAGCGCGGCGAGCAGCCATCGCGCTGATGCAAAGTGACAGGGACAGATGTGACATATCGGTTCCGACACACTTCCATACCACCAGTCACAGGCTGGAGGTGACTCACATCCCCCTGCCCCGGTCCCGTCCCCCCGCTGCAGGACAACACCACGATGCTCCAATGAACCTCGCCGTCGCCCGCACTGCTGCCAGGTATGGGGCTGCCATAGCCAATTACGCTGAAGTGGTGCACCTAGTGGAGAGGGCAGAGCCGCAGACGGGTGAGGGGGGGGTTGCGGGGGGGTTGGCTTGGACGGGGGGGGGGGGGGGGGGGGGGGTCTGGCGAGTGCATCGTAGGGATGTGATCGCAGGTAAAATCCAACAAAAGCCTTTTTTTCCCCGAGATTTCCCACTATGTCGCCGCTACCGTCGCCGCTTACTCACAGCTAGTTTGCACATCGTCACCCGTCGTCTAATGCAGAAGCTTTTAATATTTCATAAGCGCTTTTATGCGCCGTAGAGAGCAGCCGCATCAGGAACAGAAGAGGGAATTAGCCAACTCCAAATGGACCTTACTTATCTTTTAAATGTCACGCATCGGTCCGGCTTTGGGAGGGTAAAAAAAAAAAAAAAAAAAATTGGTATTCTGAATCATTTCATGAATAACCGAGATTTGAGGATCTCAACATATGACCACCCCCTGATGTTTTAAAAGATGGAAGCGCGCCTCTTGAAGGAGGCGTCTCACTTTAAAAGTGGCGGAGGAGGGGCCCCACGTGGAGAGGGATTAGATGGAACGGATAATAAGAGGAACATTCCCTTTTTTGTCTTTCTCTCGTTTCCTTGCAAAAATGCACACTCGCCGCCTCTTCATTAGGTACACCTGTCTGTCTGCTGCAGAGACTTTCATTCGACAGTGTTGCCTTAAAATACGAGTGACCTGATTGACACGTTTCTCAAGATACAATTCATCATTCCGTCAAATTTTTCGCTTTGACATATGAACACATTTGAGATACAAGCACTGTAATGATAGCGGTGAAGTCAACTCGATAAGCAGCAGTTTGGCCAAAAAAAAAAAAAAAAAAAAAAGGTTTCAAGCTGATGGGTTAAAAATAGCCCAAATTAAGAGAAATATCGAACCCAGCACCGATTCCAAAATGGAGCAACCCAATGCTGGGTTATTTATACCCAACATATTGGGTTGTGGATTTGACTCAGCTCCTTAGCTTGCCCAAATCAAATTTTCAACCCAATCAGAATAATAAAATAACTACAGCTGTCAAACGATTAATTACGTTTTTTAATCAGATTAATCACAACTTGAAATTTTGATTAATCATGATTAATCGCTTAATTAAAAAGGTTTTTCAGCAACATTTTTTGCCCGCCAAATTTAAAATGCACCTCTTATTTTTTAATTTTTTCGGCATTTAACTCATTCACTGGCAGCCATTTTCACAGAAGCAGTCCCGTTCGCTCCCGGCTGTTTTACTGGATTTTGACTGATTTTGCAAGGCCCACAGAATATTGTGTTCAATTGCTATAAAAGCATGGAACCTATCAAAAGAAAGATTAAAGTCTCTTCTTTCATCAGGAAAAAAAGTATGTTTCTATCTGTTTCCGTTTTGCAGCAATTAGCATTAGAAGAGAGCTAATCTCCTTTGCTCTGCTTCCACCTGCTGGCCGTTTGTGTAATAACTACCATTTCTGCAACCGTTCTTTGCAGTTGAGAGGCTGCATCGTATGCTCTACCATAAAAAAAAAAAAAAAAAAACGTATAAATACATCTTTGGTACACTTAGAACATTAAAAAAAACGTATTTATACGTTATTGGGAGTAAATGAGCTAATTGTGCATTTACAAAAGATGTAAAATTTGCGATTAATCACGAGTTAACTAGTGAAGTCATGCGATTAATTACAATTAAAAATTGGAATTGCCTGACACCCTAATTTTTTATTTTAAAATGGCAAAGATTCAATTACAAACTCAAAATAAGTTCCCGTGACTGCATATTTTTATACCTCTTTTTCTTCTTCTTATGATTCTTTGTCTTAACAATGGAAAACAAAGAAGAACTTTTGCCGGAAGTACAAGGACGTTGGATGCGGGATCTGGATGAACCCCGGCGTACCTCGCTTCCACGAAAAGCCCGCGTTTATCTGAACATTCCACAAGAGCTGGCCGACAGCTCCCTTGTTGTCGCGACCAGGAGCCTCTCCTGGCACGCCGCTAATGAACTGGTGAGACGACGGCCGGCGCTAAGGAGCGGGCTTGATACGGAGGGACAGTGACAGAGACGTAGGGGCCCGCCGTTAGTTACCTGTAATAGCCCGGGATGACGATGCGCGCCCCGGCGCCGGGCTGACAGATGTCGGCGTTCTTCTGATCATCCATTTTACCAAGCGCGTTGGTAAAAGGTCCCGTGGCATTGATAACACATTTGGCTCTGACATCAAATTCCTGCCCTATGAAAGAAAACAGCATCAATCACCGGGGGCTATTCATCTGTGGCTGGTGACAAGCCGGATTATTAATTTATCAGCGAACGCCCCCCTCTCTCCGTAATAGAGTGGCCCCGGTGTGTCCATGGGAGACTTCCCAGGATTGTAATTAATAGGAAACAGACATACCTAATTTCCTTCTCGCCTGTTTGTGTCGCACGCCGGCGCCGCCGCCACTGACTGAGGGACTCTTTTGAAAATTGTGGAAGGCAAATGTTTGTTAATGTCGCCGTTGAGGAGCTCGAGCACCTAATGAGATCGCATATCAAAAACGAGAGCGCAAGGACAGCAAATGAGGACAGCGGGATGGATGACGCGCTATCGTCTTCTAAGTTGACGCATGAGACTGCAGAAAAAGAGAGAATGAGGCCTCGACGCGAGGTTGTCGCGACTTTCGGGTTTGTCCCATCAGCGGCCGACACCGCGAGACACTTTTATTCCCCAGTGAAAGAAGTCTTATTCTGCGTATTTAAAGAAAAAAAAAATGCTCTAAAATGGCTGACCTCGGATAAGCGGTAGAAAATGGATGGATGGATGGATGGATGGATGGAGGATAGGGGTGGGAAAGTGTGGGTACCTCACGATACGATCCGATATGCGATATAAGGCTCACAATAACGATTATCTCACGATATGGCGATACCGCGATTATCGATATATTGCTCAGGTCTTAAATCCACGATAATCTACGATAAAACTAATCATAAAAAAATAAGAATAAAAATAATAATAATAAAAAAAATCAAATAAATAATAAAAATAAATAATAAATCAATAAATAATAAAAAGAAATAATCAATAAATAGATCATAATAAAATAAAAAACAAATCATAGTATAACAATAATAATAATAATAAAATACATATATATGATATATAAATATGAACATATATAAATAAAACTAAGCTCGTGAGTCTTCTTTGCCTGAAGACTTCCGTCCATTTCCCCGCCACTCTTATGAGGTGCTCCCCCTAGTGGCCCGCCAAGTAATTGCTCAATAAGTCATGAACAATGGAGCCGTTATAGTGGCTGAATATTAACGACAAATATCGCGATACTTGCGCAGGCGTATCGATAATCCATCGGGAGACAAAGTATCACGATTTATCACGATATCGATATATCGTCACACTCCTAATGGAGGATCGATTTTTTGATTGGTCCGACTTAGATGGAAGAATAATAGCAAGAAAACCCACGGTAGAGTGAAGCCGCAATAAGTTGTATTGACGTTGCTGGAATGTATTATTCTTATAATCCATGAATGTTAATATCATTAACTCTTTTACTGCCACACGTTATCCAAAAAACAACCCGGTGCATTTTAACTCATCGTTCAAGGCAAACAGAATACTTCATGCTTTTACTACATATACAATGTGGGGACCAAATGAAAGATCGCATTCCATTCTTTCATTAGGGGAAAAAATGATGTTTCTACCTCATTTCGTTCTTTAGTAATTACCATTTGAAAATAGAAAATTTGAGTGACATTAAGCGAAAACTGAAATGGAGAAAACAAGCTTTTTTTGTGAAAAGATACATTTTCTCCACAACAGTGACTTTGACTTTGATATTTATTGTTTAGTGATGCTCTGTGAATTGGATTTAACGTGACAAAGGCTTCGATCATTCACCTCATCCTTGAAAACGTTCTATTAAATCCGATTGGTCATTTTTCATTGTAATTTCGTACACCGGCTGCCCATTGAAAAGAGATGCAATGCCGCCATCAGCTGGCCATAATTAGTGGGTGTTTTTGATTCCACAACCCATTGACCAGGCAGCGCTGCACTTAGACGTTGCCTATTGATAAAAAAAAAATAAAAAATAAAAAAACACACAAAAACGTAGTTGACCTCATTTAACGTTTATGGCAGCATACATCGTGATTTTACTAATCGTCATTAAACGTTTTTGGCGGTCAAAGAGTTAATTGTGATCTAATCTGTTTGTTGGTTTATAAGCAAAACAACAAACTATACTTGTTGTAGAGGGGTGGGACTTTTGCAATAAAGAATCCATAGGTTGACACTCCCCTGTCATCACATTTCTGACAGTTTTCGTCTCCCCGTTGATGTTATTTGTGCAAAGGCGGAAGGGTATTCCCGTGACCTATCTCCCCCTCAGCTAGCCCCGAGTTCAATTGACTCGTTGCCATGTGCGTGCGCGTTAAACAGGCCGATGCGTGCACCTTGGGTCGAGGCTACGAAGGGGAGCGGCGGTTGGAATTGAAACCAAGCTGAATTAATCTCTTGGAAACAGCAGTGACAGGAGCCTGATTATGGGGAGTCCCTTGAACCGGGCCGGCCTGTTTGTGCCCTCCCCTCGGCAGCACAGCAAAGGTTAATGCAGTCGTCTTGTTCGTTACCATGGCGCCCTCTCGGACACATCTGCAACTTTACTTCGGTCCACTCGACAACCGCTGACGTCCCGAACTAGTCTGCCTCAGCTTGGACTCGCATCGTAGCGATATAAACCACTAACAGGTGTCTTAGTTTTAATAATGACTTTGACATTTCTCAAAAGATGAAATATTTCCATATTGCATTTCTTGAAGTTGTAGTTAACAAAACCCCTCAGAGTACGGACGTTTTTCAAATCCAAGGAAATTGTTCCTATTTAAAATTGTAATCATTCAGCTCGTTCTTTTGTCATTTCACCTTGGGATCAATTTTCATCATGACATAATTTCCCACTTAAAAAAAAATGTTCACCATTAAAATACGCACAAGAAAATTCAAATATGAAGACTTTTTTTGTTGTTGTTGTTTTTCTCCTCAAGTTTCTACATTTTTTGACCAATTCAAATTGTTCAAACTTCAAACTGTTCAGCCTCTTATGTGTGGCGTCCCCAATGGGGGCGGCCATGTTGGCCAAAACATTAGGTACACTCCAGATTCTTGTGTGTTGGTGTCCTCAATGAAGCGGCCATATTGGCCAAAACATTAGGTACACTCCAGATTCTTGTGTGTTGGTGTCCTCAATGGGGCGGCCATATTGGCCAAAACATTAGGTACACGCCAGATTCTTGTGTGTTGGTGTCCTCAATGGGGCGGCCATATTGGCCAAATCATTAGGTACACTCCAGATTTTTGTGTGTTGGTGTCCCCAACGGTCCCCTTGTCCTCCAATCCCTACCACAAAAATGAAGATTTTTTTTTTTTTTTGACCAATCAAACCATTGTTCAGATCATTCCAGGTCATTGTGTATCATTTTATGCCATTTGATGTCTTGTCACATCATTTGATAGAATTCCAAAATATTCCACAATTTTTCATTCAGCCTCTCAGCGTTCATAAACAATTTCTCCAGAAATTGTTTATGAAAGCTGAGAGGCTTCAACCAAATTTTACGTAAATTGGTCGACCGAGACATCCATTTGGGCTGAAGGTTCACGAAATCCTGTCTATTTTCCTCGTATCCCACTGCCAACTGTCAAAAAAAAAAAAAAAAGTCCTCAACGTGCGCTTAAACTTGAGGCACTATAGGCATCAGACATAATTCATAACAGCCATTTATGATAATAAATACATGTCAAACAATCTCAAAAATGCCCCCCTGCTTCCTCCCAGTCCTCCACCCGACTCTCACTGATTTACAAATAGCTGATGGAGCAAGCAGCTGACAGAAATAAATGAGCTAATCTGATGGCTGTGTAGCACTTCCACCCAGATATTAATTCATCAGGAGGCCACAGAGTGCAGACAGATACAAATTCACGCTTTAATTATGTATGGGAGCTGTGCTAGGAACAGGAGACACCTCCACTAGCAGGACTATTTCTCGGAGCAACTTTATGAAGCGCTTTGATCCAGCTTTTATTTTGTTTTTTTTCGATATCATAATATCCCCTTCTGTACCAACCCCCCACCCCAAACACCCCAGACTTTATAGCCACGCGCTCACACGGGACATTCGATAATGAACAAGTGGAAAAATAACCTTTGCCACATTAAACGATATTGTTTTCGATTTGCAATTTTTACGAGCGCTTCCTGGAGCCCGTTTGATGTATTTTGTTCCCACTCCCCAGCCTCAAATGGCCCTTTGCCGACTGGCGGGCTTATCGAAATCAGTGGAGGCTTTATTGAAGGAGTGACCAGTGGGTATCTAAACAGAATGCAGGGCTATTGATTTCACAGAAGTGCTCTAATTGTTTCCACGAGACAAGGGCTTGTCGCGATTATTTGATTGATTAGCTTGATGCAGGTCTGCCTCCTCTAGAACCACCCCCCCCCCCCCCCCCACCCCACCCAGTTAATCGCACTGTAATCCCAATACGCTGGTGTATTTCTAATCCATCATCATTATCATGGCTGTGCTCAGCACAAGATTAGTCCATGGGAGACTTGTTTCCTCACTTTCACAATTTCTCAATATTAACTCATAGCCGACTGCGGTTTGCTATTTTCTATCCTGAACTAATTTGCGGCTCATGGACAATGCAAATGCGAGCAAAAGATGTCATTGATTGCATTTTTCAAGCTATTTAAGGGACACCATTTGAACTTTGCCGTCTACATTAAACCTGGAGTATGTTTTTTTTTTTTTTTTTTTTTTTTTTTTTTTCCAAGAAAAAAAAAAAAAAAGTATTTTTCACCTGAGCTACAACTGGGGCAATCAACTTCTCTAACATTGTGCTGTAGTCTTCAATATTTATCTTTCATCTATAATATTTTGTGTCAAATACAGACATTTCTGCTCCAAAAATCACAGCAGAAATGACCTAGTTCAAAGAAGAAAAAAAAAACGACTTTCATTAAGTCCACATTTTGACTTCGTCCTATAGCTGCCCGACAAGGTGCCTGGCATAAAATACACGAAATTTAGCACCAAATAATGCCGCCATAAATTGCAGCAATAATACGGAATTTAGGACAATTACCTCTTCCCAAGAATCCATCTTTTTCCAAAACAATAAAAATGTTGCAGTTCTGTTGTTGTAATGCAAAATTCCAGCATAGGGGGCGCCAAAATAGGGGCCTGATTTCCTTCCCTAGCCAATCTGTACCAGCCAGTAAATTCACTGGTGCCTCGATTTACTTGTCACGTGACTTGGGAGTTTTTCGGCTTGTGAGTTGTCCTTATGGCATTTTGTTATTGTTTTTATCTAAATTTACCAGCAAAAATTTGAATCACAAACTAGATGGCGGCAGTAAACTTCTAGACAAGCAGCAGATAATTCTTCAAAAAATGAGTGCAAGTGCCTATTTTAGCTGCTTATTGTCACTCCCAGTTGAAGTTTAAGATAAAATTAAACATAAAAAAAGAGAATTACATGTTTATTTAAACAAACCACCTAATTTTGCCTTACAAATGTCCACTAGCTTGAGAATAACACATAACGAGCATATATTATTTATCCTGTGCGAATAAATTACTAATATTTTAGTCGGTTAGTTGTTTCCTCATCAAATCTATGTATAGATACTGCCCCTGGTGGCTGAGGTATGTACACGCAAGGAGTGGCACAATGAAATTATGATGCACAAAGTATTTGATTCTTTACATTCTACTTAAATAACTTATTACAGTATTGCACATTGTATTTTTATATTTTTTTTGTTATAAAAAAAACTAATTAAAAAAATGTTATTGCCGTTTTTTTGGGGGGGGCTGAAACAGATTAATGGCGTTTATATTTATTTCAGTGAGGAAAGACAATTTGAGATCAAATAAATGAAACTCACGAGTCATGGCACCGCTGTATGTATGCGGTGTTGATAGTTGAAAATAGTGCTGCAGTTCACAAAAGTTTGAATGTCATCCCTTTTGTGTAAATCGTCAACATCAGAGATCAAACGGAGGAAGGCTTGGTTGTCACAGCGCTTCTTCAATTCCAGCCTCAGACTAACATCTCGCTTCAGGCGCCGTGGCCAGGCTGACATGTGGCGTATGTCTGGGCGAGAGCCTGCTAAAAGTCCCGTGGACATCAAATGAGCAGCGAGAGCCCGCAGCCTGAGAAAAGCGAGGCGAGGGGGGTCGGTGGGGGGTGGGGGACGCAAAAGGGGGACTCAAGTGTGAAGAGACGGAGCGAGACGCCGTGACTGGCGGAGTCCACGCCGCTCTCCGTCCTTGCCTGTGGTGCTGCTCTTCACTCATTGGTCTCGGGAGCAACGCGGGGACTTGAAGGAGGCTCGGACCGGAGGGCTTTTGTCACAATGTGTGAAGGTGACACCTCCGAGGACCTGCCGCCCTCCCGCACACACGCAGCGGACAGTTTTTCTTCGGGGAGAAAAAGGACTCGCGCTGCTTCTCGTCGTGACACTTTGATTTCAAGCCACGGCTCGCTCGTCTCGACTCGACTGGCTCGACTGGCGGGTTTGAACGTTCCCTTTGTTCACTTCCTGCAGCCGCGGAATGGACTCTGGTGTTGTGGTTTTTGCATGGCACACAAGTCCCATTCCGCGCTTGTGAGTCAGACGAACAAAGGAGGCATCAGTGTGGCTCGCTCGGCCTCCACAACGATGGCATGAAAAAGATGTCGTCTTCGCGCTGGATGTTGCCAGTCCAATCTTTCAGCCCACGTGTCTGAAGAAAACTTGTTGTTATCACTTGGTCTACAAGAACAGCAGCTGGGAAAGAATATAGGGCCCATGCTGAAGAAGATTTTTTTTTTTAACCCAGATTATGAGACAATTACAAGAAAAAAAACCCAGCTTTTTCTTAAAAAAAAGACATTATAGTATTCTGATAATGAAGTCGGAATCTGATGAGACAAAAACCGAACCCTGCAAATTCACTGTTCCGCATTTATGAATTCACAGTCACATTTTTTTTTCCAACTCTCTAACCAGTGATTCAATTTAAAAACCGCCAACGCAATAAAAGTATCCATCTCGTGGCATTGTGATACCACAGAACTATGTCAAATTTAATTTAGGAGCTTCATTTAGATAAAAGTAGTTATCTTGATGCCAAAAAATGAGTTTCGGAACTTTATTTAAAGTAATAGTTTGATGCCAAAGAACTATAACAAACTGTGAGCTTAGGAGCTTCATTTAGATAAAAGTAGTTCTTTGGTACATTTGGTAGGGAGTTAGGGAGCTTTGGAGCCATTTTGAAGGGTGTTGGTGCCAGAGAACTATGACAAAGTGAGTTAAGGAGCTTCATTTCGACAAAAGTAGTGCTCGAGAGACTTTTTTTGTGGGTTCTGTGTGCCCGACAACTATTTGAGTTAAGGAGCTTCAATTAAAGTAGGGGATCAAGGGGATTTTTGGTGCCAAGGAGCTATGTAAAAGTGAGTTGAGGAGCTTCATTTAGACATAATTAATGCTTTTGAGCTGTTTTATGACATCTTAGTGCCAGGGAACTATGTCAAGGTGAGTTAAGGAGCTTTATTTCAACAAAAAGTAGTGCTAAAGGGCCTTTTTGTGGTATCTTAGTACCAAGGAACAATGTCAAAATAAGTTGAGGAGCTTCATTTAGACAGATGTAGTGCTTTGGCGCTATTTTGTGGGGCCTTGATGCCAAGGAACTATGTTCAAGTGACTTGAAGAGCATCATTTAGACAAAAGTAGTGATCTGGAGCCATTTAGTGGCATGTTGGGTCAAAGAAACTACGTCAAAGTGAGTTGAGGAGCTTCAGCTAGGCAAAAGTAGTGCTATGGCACCATTTTGTGGCCTGTTGGTGCCAAGAACTATATCGATGTGGGTAGAGGAGCTTCAATTGGAGAAAATAGTGCTTTGGGTCCATTTTTGGCATATAGGAAATTATAGTCCCTTTGTATTATTTCTTTTCTATTCTGATTTATTTATTTCTCCTTCAGATGTTTCCCGAGACCTATTGAAATAATCAATGGCAGCGGAGTCGTATACCTCCGGAGATGTTTATCACGCATAAGTTAGCTCGGAAGCCGTTTGAAAATATCCAGCGTCTTCATCTGCATGTCTTCATCTTTTATTGCCCTTGCGAGGCCTCCTGCTCCACCGCTACTCAGCTGCCATAAATGTTTAAAAAATGACCTTTGGTAACGAGTTTGTCATTGTTTGATTCAGAAATATCAACCGGGCCATTATGGTGGCAGCTATTTTTTCCAATCAATATACAATAGTGTATTAATATTTAATTTTTTTTATATGTCACTATGTTATAAGACAAAGACGAGCAGGGGTGTTGGGATGTGGCAGCTGTTTACATATATATATATATATATATATATATATATATAGTATTGTATTTATTTATTTTTTGCCTAATATTTGGTGACTGTGGTTGCATAGATGTATTTTGACTTTTTCCCCTTGACTTTGCATGTCTGCTGTCAAGAAATCAGAGATCTCCCCTGCAGCTCAGCAGTCCATTTGTTGGCTCTCAACAATGTTGGTCACGTCATATTTTTAGTTCACGGAATATGAATGTAAAAACGTGAGCCGTTTATTAAACAAAGATAAATAGTCAAATGCACAAATACAAAGTGAATGCACTTGCAAGGAGCATGGAGGAGACCCTCACACTCGGCACTGACTGCTGTCTGCTGCTATGATTCGCTAGGCCCCGCCCCTTCACTCATTCACTCCCAAAAACGTATTTATACGTTTTTTAGATTTTGTTTGTTTGAAGGCTTTGATGCAGTTTCTGACCTGAAGTGGTCGCTTAAAGCGATGGTAGTTATTACAAAAAAACAACAAAAAAACGGCCAGCAGGTGGCAGCAATGTATAAGAGATCAACCAGGTCCATGTTGCAACAAGCTCTTTTTCCCAGTATTTTCAACAGGTTTGTAAATAGCTAATTCTAATGCTAATTACTACAAAACATAACAACAGATAAAAAAAATATACCATACTTTTTTTTTTTTTTTTCCCTGCTGAAAGAAGAGACATTTTTCTTTTGGTAGGTTCCATGTTTTTCTAGCAATAGAACATGAAAATGGCTGGGAGTGAATGAGCTAAAGGCACAAGAATCGGAAATATTTATTGGCCTATATTTTATATATACAGTGCTGTTTTTTTTTTAAATGTATATTAACACATTCACTGCCAGCCCAGCAAAAAAATTATCATTTGACGTCTTTTTCCGTCAATGGCAGTGAATGAGTTAAAAAAAAGTATTTGTTTCTTTGGGAAGCTGGAATGCCAAATATGTTAGTAGATTTCCTAGGGATGTTGCTGTAGAAGATTTAGAGAAATACTTTGTTGCATATTGTTTTTTTTAATCTTTTTCCTAACTTGTTAAATTATTGTTGAACACCGTGTCGTACTTGAAGTGAAGTAAACAAACGACGACGCAGCAAAGAAACTTGCAGCCCGGCTCAACTTTGCCCTGAATGAGTTTTAACCCTTTACGGTCCACAATCAGAGGATAGGAAGGCATAATCTGTGCTCCCAATGTTAGTGGAATGTTTAAAAAGGTCAATATGCTGATATTTTTGACAGCGCTTGACCTTTAGTGAAAAAAAGTAACAAAACCATTGGAATTGGAATAACTTCTTTGTTTAGTTGCGCCAAATAATGTATCACAGTCAAAGCATGCCGTCTCCCAGCAGCATCTGCCCGTGAGTGAGCGGACTGTTAATCCGCCGTTATTGATCTCATATCAAAAGGTGCTGTTTAAATGCAGCGTAACGCGCCAGGGAGCCGCCATCAGTCGGCAGGCTGCGTTTGGAGTCTGGCCGGATCACCCGAGCCAGGTTTTGTCCAGGTGGCCCCAACATCTGGACGACCAGGCAGTCAAAGTGATGCCACCCCACAGAAGCTGAGAAAAGTCGGCCTTTTCATTTTGCACTTTTGTGCCACAGATGTCACATAAAAAAAGCTCACGACAATAACACAACTGAAGGATGTGGTTGATTCTTAAGTTGGCGCAAATTTGCATTTCACAAAAAAAATACAATCTTCCACTGTTGTTAATGGTTTTATCTGAGGGTAGATCTTTTTTTTTTTTTTTTTTTTAAAGCTGGAACACCATACAGCATTTGGACTCTCAATAGATTTTACACTATTTACATAGTTTTTGACATTGTCGTGATGTTTTTTAAAGCAGAATATCGGCCCATATTTGCTATTAATTTGAATGGGAATGCCATTAATCATTTTTTTTTCATTTTTTTTTATAATGCATTTATAAAAACAAACAAAAATATCTCTATAACACTGTACTTTTATAAAACCATATGGAGTAATCTGGGTTGGCGGTCCTGCTATTTTGTAGATTTTTTTTGTGCAGTTTATAACTATTTTCTTCAGCCTCCCGTTTATTTGAGGTGTAATTACACTATCGACCATTAGATGGCAGCATACTATTCTTATTTTGTTTGGCACTGTTAATTTGAAAAAAAAAAAAAGAAAATGGGAAGTCTTTTAGCTCAGCCCATTTTTTGCTGTCGATGAGTGAATGTCAAACCTCTTCAATCCTGCATTTTACGCCTACAGAAAGTGAGGGCTGTGACGTTCATTTTAGAATGTACATCCGTGGCCATGATTAATGATGTATAGTGTGAAGTGATGAGTTTGTTAGCCATAGAAAGATGCCTTTGGCGTACCGAAATAGGGCACAGGAAGTCCCAGAGTTACAAATAATCGACTTCAACTGGGGGTGGCAATAAATAGCTTAAATAGCCTGGTTGAAAAATTGTTCTCTATCTGCCAAACTGCTGTTTGGTGTGGAGTGAGTCCAGTTCACTGCCAGCATACGGCACTTGTATCTCATTTTTTTTGCTCTCAAGTCAAAGCAAAAACAAATTGGGCCTCACATATTTCAAGGCCTCACTGTAGTAATGAAGTTGTGCAACTGCTACCATCCCTTCATTATGAATGTTTGTGACTGCGCCGATCACAATGGCAATAATCCCGGCATGCCGCTGCTTCAATTCCGGCTTGCGGTATTCCCGCGCATGCATTAGATTGACCTCACATTAACCCAAATACATTTGATCTTTAAGAGCCATAAATTGGCTTTTGTCATTACCATAGGTTAATTACAGAGATTTGCTCTGTACCGTTGCTACACTGAGATTGCAATAATAAGCGGCTCACAAAAAGCCATTCACGCTGCCTGCGTGAGCACTAAATAGGCATTGTTTTGATCTTGCTATTCCTGTCGGCAGTCGTGTTTGCATTGCTCTATTATCAGCGCGTTCCCCTCGCAGCACTCGCGAGGCGGCCAGATTCTGCTGAGGCGGGCTCAAACCGTGCCCTTCCTGTCATTCTCTGCAAAATAAGTCATCGGACGTGCGGGGCTCTCGCTGCACTTTTCACACAACAAGTTGGATGCTTTTCAATGGCGCGAGATCAGTTTGACACAAAATGATTACTGGGAAAGAGTTTTTGTTAGGATTCCTCTACGTTTGAACAGTGTTTCTCGAGATCAGGGGTGTCAAACTCATGTTATCTCAAAATATATTACCAAGTGGGCCGCAATCGATAAAATAACAGTACATAACTTAAAAACTATTGCCGTCAATTATACGCAGATTTTCGCTATTTGTGTGCCAGCCCTAAATTACGGAGCTCAACTGTAATCATATTGTTCCAAAAAAAAACAAAAAAAAAAAACAAATGCAAATGGACCGCGCCAACACAGTGCTGGATGTGTTAAATCTACCTGTTTTACATATATATATTGTTCCCAGAATGCATTGCGTGGCGCAGTTAATGAATGACGTTATAAGGACGCTAATCCTTGTCATATCTATTTGTTAACAGTAATTGAATTTGTGTCTTATTTAACACGTTTGTCAGTCTACGATTAAAAATAAAACTACTACTACTACTAATAATAATAATAATAATAATAATAATAATAATAATAATAATAAAAACAAACCGTACAAATTGCATTGCTCATCTGAGGACTCCTTGCGAAGTTACAAATTTTATATATTTTGATTGTGGCCGACAGATTAATTAGTCCGACATTACAATTTATTTTTTATTTTTTACTTTAAAAAATCATCTCGGATTAAACCCCCTTTGCGGGCCTGATCCGGCCCGCGGGCCTTATGTTTGACACCACTGCTCTAGATACTGTTTGACCGAAGATTTGTTTGGGTTTCTACAACACTTTTTACGACAAGTTATGGCAATATTTTAAATATACGGTGCTCCCTTGCTACTTTGCAGTTTGGTTATTGCGGTGTCACTCTATCGCGGGTTTTCATTTGTGACCACAATTTGATCTGTTGCGGGTTTATCGTGCTATTTCGCAAAGCTTTCTTGCTATTTTTCTTCTTCTAAGTCAGACTTGTGAAGGAATGTAGTTTTTTTTTTTTTTAGGGGATATTTGTGCATCATTCAAACTGTTCGGAAACTCAGAACGTTTTTGAAATGTGCAGTACAAGGAAAGTAAACAGTTGCATGCAGAAATGAATGCGATTTATCTCCGTTAGTTTTTCTTTTTAGCTTAAAATGGCTGACATGAACCAAAATTCTATGCCGCGTTGAGCCAAACTTGTATTAATGCAAGCTTGCAAATCCTCGTCGTGCAAACCAAAACCAAGTTGCCATGACTGTCGACGTCGACTTGCGTAATTCCAGCAGAAGTTGCTTCTTTTCCATCTTCTTCAGAAGATGAAGGAGAAGAAGAGGAAAAAGAAGAGATGGGAGAGGAAGACGAAAAAGAAGTAGAAGAGGAGGAAGAAGAAAAATAAGAAGAGGAAGAAGAGATGGGAGAGAACGAGGGAAAAGAAGAAGAAAAGGAAAAAGAAGCGATGGAAGAGGAAGAAGAAGAAGAAGAGGAAGAAGAGAAGAAGAAGAAGAGGAAGAAGAAGAAGAAGAGGAAGAAGAGATGGGAGAGAACGAGGGAAAAGAAGAAGAAAAGGAAAAAGAAGCGATGGGTGAGGAAGAAGAAGAAGAGGAAAAAGAACAAGAAAGAAAATTTGGTCACAGTGCCAGTAAACAAAGCTGAGAATGGAACACATCTTTCTACAGTAGATTAGAGTAGGCTCATGTGTCTACATGGCGGCCATGTTGGTAGGGGCAACACTCCCAAAGGCAGTGAATGGACGCACGTAACCGCCATCGCTTGATCGAGATCTCGTCATTTGTAACATGTACGGCACACGTTTCTCGAACATGCCATTCTTGGTGCGAGGTATAGTTGTTGTTGTTTTTTTTGTCAAGCTCTTATCTATGAAACTTAATTGTAATGGAGGTTGGGGAATAAAACGACCAGCTGCACAGTGTGCGGCATTATCCTTCCTCTCCTTCTCTTACCACACAACGAAGTGACAAAAAGGACCACAAAAGAAAAAACAGAGGCATATTATTCCAAAAAAAATATCATCCGGAATCGTAAAACCATCTTTGAAAATTCCACTCGGGTGCAGCTGTTCTTGGAAGGTGTCTATAAAGTCTTTCATAAAGACCGGTAAGGATAAGAGGACTACTTGTAAACACAAGAGGTGGCTTGTAGTGACAAAGGCGTCCATTTATTACTTGACTCTGCAATTTCCGTCAGCTCTCCAAGCTTCCTGACCCACATTTCTATCTTGGTTCACTCTCGTAATCAAACTGACGGGAAGGTGCGGCTGGCGTCACACGCCCGTGTACGTTACACGTTGCACAACGCAAAACGGGAAGGTGCGAAACCTGACGTAGCCTTGCTTCTATGGTGGGCTTCGTTTTTTTGTTTTTGTTTTTTTTTCTACTTCAGGTGTCCCGTTATGAAACTTTGGTTTTAGATTTCTGACCTTCAACAGAGGCTTTTCTAAAACCTGCTTTTGGATCAGTCACCATGACTCTTAACTCATTCACTCGCCGCCATTTTCACATTTCGCAATCCCGTTCGCTCCCGGCTGTTTTACTGGATTTTGACTGATTTTGCTGATTTTTCTATTGCTATAAAAACATGGAACCTATCAAAAGAAAGATTAAAGTCTCTTCTTTCATCAGGAAAAAAAAGTATGTTTCTATCTGTTTCCGTTTTGCAGCAATTAGCATTAGAAGAGAGCTAAGTTTCATCAATTTTCACAAATCTATTTAAAATTGTCAGTAATTTAGCTTTTTTTCTAGATGGCCCTGGTCGATCTCCTTTGCTCTGCTGCCACCTGCTGGCCGTTTGTGTAATAACTACCATGTCTGCAACCGTTCTTTGCAGTTGAAAGGCTGCATCAAAGCCTTGTGTATGCTCTCGCATTAAAAAAAAACAACGTATAAATACGTCTTTGGGACACTTAGAACATAAAAAAACGTATTTATACGTTATTGGGAGCAAATGAGTTAAGAGTGCCAGAGGTTTAAAGGGGACATATTTTTTATGGTTTTTTTTTTTTTTTTTTTTTTTTTTTTACTGGCTTTTTATACTAATAGTCGGGCCTCTGGAGTGAATTTAAACAAGTATATTGATATCCCACACCACGAAGTTTAAAATAAACTTTCAAACACATCAGACAATCGGGCCTTTGCCAACTTTGATCGTAAGTGGTGGAAAAAGCTCAAATTCATCTTGAAAATGATGTTTAACCCATTATTATGTTTACAATGGTCTGACCTAATCATTTTCTCATTCAGGTAATCTTGAAGAGACATCTAATAATTGTCCCTTTTGGTATTTTGTTCCAAACTTAGTCAAACTTATCCCAATTATCGGTGTGTTTATACCGTGTTTTTACTCAAAATAAAATCTCTGTCGTTCTGACCGTTTTCTCAAAAGATTGGTGAAAGGAAATAAAATCACCCCACACAAGAAATTTGTCCACATAACAATCGCACAGGATCATCTTTGATTGGCATTTAACAATCGGGTCATTTCTGACTTTGCTCCCGAGTGTTAAAATGTGTCATTTCCTCAAATAATATCTTCTACATTTTACATTTGCCGTTGCCAACCCCAACATTTTTCAGAGCAGATTCTTAAGAAGTAAAATCAATATTGACACACACCGCAGATAATCACCAGGGATAATCATCAGACAAGAAAAGTAAGAAAAAGCTCAATTTTTTTTCGATCGTACTGTATTTTTACCCTGCTTGAGTCTCACTGAGTTGCTTCTCTTCTGTTTAATCCCAAATAGTAAACAAGACGTTTGACAGCAAAAAGGATTATCGACTATACTTTTAATTAGACTTACAGTGCGCCACGTTATTTTTTTTTTTGGTACTGCACACAAACAGCCCTTGCTGCCTTCCTTTCTCCAGTGACAGCGCCAGTCGTCTGCAGCTGGGTGACAATGATGAATGCAGAACATGAAACACATTAATGCAGCAGATTCCGCTCAATGTCAAGCTCTTTTTTTTTTTCCACCGTGTCAAGTTAAACAAACAAGATCAAGCCATAGGAAAAATGGTAATTGACCCTCCAGAGATATCGCTTCTGTTATAGGTGCAAGAGGTCAAAGGTCTTTCTTTCAACCACCGCTGCTCTGATATAGTTGGATGGACGTGCCATTTAGATGAACCTGATTTTGGCCAGTTTGAGGGAAAAAAAAATGGCTTCTTCTTCTGAGGAATCGGCTTCTAGGTGAGTTTTAAAACTGGCAAAAATCTGCAGTTTTTTTTTTGTTTTTTGTTTTTTTTTTAAACACATGAACACATTACAACATGAGACGACGATAATAAAATGTAAACAATCACCCCCAGAAAATATTGGCAAAAATAGGACAATTTTCCCCGTTTTTCTCCATTGTCAATTAAGTACAAACACACCAATCAAATGTTTTGTCTGTTATTCATATCTTAATTGTTGTAAGGGTTAAAGGACCAAAAACGTAGTCGTCCGATTAATCGGCTATCAGAGTTTTATTCTGCCAAATATCGTTTAAAAAAAAAAAAATACATCCATATTGGTTGGGTCCTCGCAAAAAATATGCATGTTATATGCATTGATGACTCTAAATTGTGTGAATGTAAATGGTTGATAATTTGTCCATAATTGTCTTGCGACTGGATGTAACTCGCCTCTCACTCAATGTATGATAGGCTGTAGCTTAGCCACAACTTGATTGAAAACAACCGATAAAGAATATTGATGGATGGAATTCTCAATGTTAAATTTGGGTTGTTGCCTCGTGTGCAATCTGAGTCAGATCCAGATGGGACAAAAAATGTTGCAACTCGATAAAACCCAATTTTAACCATCCAACATACAAGATGATACAATGCAACTGACTGACACGGTTTTGGGGGAAAAAGCCCCTGAAAATTCAGCCAGGAAATTTTTGTTCATCCTAAAAATAATTTCAATTTCATTGGTTTGATGTGAGAAATAGTCAGGAATAGCCTACTAGAACAGCTGATGTTTTTTGGAGATTAAATTATTCATCAGTTGAAATGATTGTTTCTGTCTGGCTTCTGAGAAGGGGTGTGTAGACTTTTTATAGCCACTTTTATATCGAATGTACTGTATATCGCCAATCCCTGACAGATAAAAACGCACTTTGTGAGTTAATAATTGTTGGTTTGTTTGTTTTCGTCAACGAGTTTGCCCATTTTGTCTTTCCATCACTCGGGACCAAGACGAAACTGCGCGAGAGCGCCAACGAAGATTAGAAATAAAAGCAAATAATCTTTTCAAGGGGACGCGTCCTCCCGCGTCGCCACTGGCAGCCGACATCGGGATAAGCCCTCCCACAGACTCGGTCTTGAGGATTTCGCTCTCCTTTTGAGGAATTTCCCGTTGCGCAACACCCGAGCGGCGGCGGCGGCAATCTGCAGATGAAAGCCAACAACGGCGATTGGAACCGGGCCGGCTTGAAACAGTTTCGCAAGTGCACTCGTAACACAATGGCGCCGTTTAACGGAGCTTTGTCCAAATCGGAACGCCGGCGCTCGCGCCGCGGAAGCAGCCACGGTCGACATGAGCGATGGATTAAGCAGATGGGCGCCGCAGATGCGCAATACGTCTCGGAAACAGCCGTCATCCGCAATTGTCTCGCCGCAACCAAACACGGCGGCTCTTAACTTTGACAGTGTGCATAAGAAAATAATTGCTTTATTTATGGCGGGTATGAAATTAAGCACGCGTAATAGCCTGGGACAGTGCGGTTTAATCAAGCCCCGTGATTCATGCTCACAATCGGCACGGCAACTGAAAGCGAGGCACATTAAATACGTTCCCTTATTACTCTATAAACGCAAGTGGCCAGGCGCACAAAACCCAGGTAATAAATTGCCGCTCGTAAAAACAGCAACTGCGCCGACAGATACAGAAATTGAAAGCCGGCAACAAACACAACACGCCACTCGCCGTCATAAAGTGCAACACGATTACACTTCTCGCCTCCGATCGCACTCGACCTCCAATTGGATGTTGGAACGCATTTCTGTTCGGTTTGATCGAATACACGTTTTGACAAAGCGACAATTTTTTTGAATGAAGTGACGCTCGCTATACTGGAGGGGAAAACAACAAACTCGTATTCAGTCACTTGCATGAAACATTTCAGAATGCTTGAACTTAATGTGCTAATATTTTGTATATTGAACTTCAAAATCTTTTTCACTAATATACAGGCTATATATGCTGCCAAATATATAATACATAAATACATATAAATACAAGGGCGGCACGGTAGTCGAGTGGTTAGCACGTCCGCTTCCCAGTTCTGAGGTCTCCGGTTCGAGTCCAGGCTCGGACCTTCCTAGGTGGAGTTTGCATGTTCTCCCCGTGCCCGCGTGGGTCTTCTCCGGGTACTCCGGTCTCCTCCCACATTCCAAAGACATGCATGGCAGGTTAATTGGGCGCTCCGAATTGTCCCTAGGTGTGCGTGTGAGTGTGGATGGTTGTTCGTCTCTGTGTGCCCTGCGATTGGTTGGCAACCAGTCCAGGGTGTCCCCCGCCTACTGCCCAGAGCCAGCTGAGATAGGCGCCAGCAGCCCCCGCGACCCTTGTGAGGAATAAGCGGTCAAGAAAATGGATGGATGGATATAAATACAATATATAAATACAATAATAATTTAATAATAATAAGCTGTGAATAATATACACTTTTTACTCCAAGATATAATAAATTTTTCTAAAACTACATACCGAACTAACCGAAACCGTGAGCACAAAACCGAAAACCGAACCGTATATATATATATATATATATATATATATATAAACTGATCATAACTTTTATTATTTGAAGTTTTAGATACAAAGGTTTGCTCTCACTAATGTGTCAGGAAAAACTAAAAGATTTTATTTTAAGAGTCTATTGTAAATGTACAGTCCAGTCCAAAAGTATTGGAATGGGAAAGTCAATTCCGTTACATTTGTCGTATACTACAGACATGGCCGCTTCAGGAACGGGCTCATGAGTCTGATTTTGTAACACAATGGCAGCAGCCGAACACATTCAGAAGTCTACAAAACCATTTTGTAGGGCAGTTCACTGAAAAATGCATTAAAAGAGTCAAAACACTGGACCTTAATCCAATAGCATGTAAATTATTACATACACATTAAAAAAAAATTGCAATAGAAAACAATATTAGTGTCATTATAAGTATGTTCCATTTCAACAACCCTCATCGACTTGTCCAATTTGGTGTACAATCGTTCTAATTATCCCGCTACCTTCCATCAAAAGAAATATGAGTCATCATTGAAACTGTCCCAATTACTTTGATTCCTCCACCTCGTGTCATCACAATGTCGGAGGCCTTCGCACCTTAATGCCCCAGTCAGTTTCAGTTTCTTATTAAAATATATCAGCTGGCTCATGATATAATGTGGTCCTATTTTTTCTTTTTTTTTTTTCTTTTTCGATGTTCATTGAAACCTGAAATTGAGAAAAGTACCGCAGACTGTTTTGATTTTTGGATATCGGTTTGTTTCTTGTTTTGGGTTTGTCCTATCTTGATCGTCAGATTTTAGTTTTACACCCGTGCTCGTCAACATGTTCCCTTCGTGCCATCCAATCATCTGCACCTGTGTCTGGTCGGGATGTCTCTTGTTGTCTCGTCTCATATTTTGTTTTCCTGGTTTCTTTCCGTCTGCGACAAGTCGTGAGCGTTCTCATTGCATGACTTCGCTTTCCGACACAGTAAAACCTCGGCTGACGAACGCTTAAGCTCACGAACTTTTCGCCTCACGAACATTAAATTCGCGAGCATATAGCTAAAGTGCTCCACTTCCTTGTTCACCAAGGGACACGCCTCCTCCGCTCCGGTGAGCACGAAAGCGCGAATGAGCGGCAACCGTTCCATAAACACTCACATGAAGTCAGTCTACCATTGCTACCATCCTTAAGAACTACCATCACAAAGGTAAATAAAACGACTTTATTATACAGTACAGTTTATTTCTTTAATTACAATACAATAGCACATTTATTATACATAAAATAAGGTATATTTTTGTGTAGTTTTAAGGCTTATTTAGTAGAAAATTGTGTTTTATAGGGACCTGGGAACGGATTATTCTCATTTTAATGGTTTCTTATGGAAAATAAATGTTCGGAACATGAACTTTTCGCCTTACACACACTTTCTGGGAACCAATTATGTTCGTGAGCTGAGGTATCACTGTATTTAATCTCACTGCGCATATTGATGACCGAAGCGCGCTCGAAACCGCTTTTACTGACTCTCCCGCGTGTGTACAAATTTTGAATGGCATTATGTATAATCATGCGTGCCTACTGGAGGACCTAAATACATTGTAATTAGAAAATAATGAGGCAGCCTTCATGGATGGGAGATTTCTACTTAACATTTTGCCGCTGAAGTCAACGGTCTCGGGTCTAAATCAACGCGGCGAGGCGCCCGTCAGCCCGCCGATGATTAAAGTTGATCTCGCCTGTTCAAAAGCGGGAGATGCGCGCGCGCAGGTGTAATGGCCGCGCTGTCGCTATTAAGGCCGACACTCGCCCGTCGTCTTCGGGGTGGTCATTTAGAAGCGCTGCTCATTCAGCCTAATCAATGGTTGAAGCGGCAGCCGACCATTAAATAAAAAAAAAGGGGATAGAGATTAGGTGCCGCTGATTGGGGTTAATTGGATGTAATCGGAATTTATATTTTACAGTGGACGACTCATTAAGAAGGCATTTAAAAATAATGTCATTTGGGTTCAGGTCATTGAATCATTTTACTTTTGGGAGGTGGGGGGGGCCGTGTTCTGTGAACCCACTTTTATCACGGGGAAACATTCCAAATCCAAAAGTGGTACATGAAATTCGGTGATAGAGAGACACGTAAAAATGATTAGAACGCACTTTTTCAAGTATTCCTTATCACTTTCTCTCAGGTTAACTCATTCGCTCCCAAAAACGTATAAACACGTTTTATTTTAAATATTACCATGCTCCCAAAGACGTATTTATACGTTGTTTCTGTTTTGTTTTGTTTTTTATGCTAGAGTATATAGAAAGCTTTGATGCAGCCTCTGAACTGAAGAGAATGGTTGAAGCAATGGTAGTTATTACAAAAACGGCCATCAGGCGGCAGCAGAGTATAAGAGATCAACCTGGGCCATGTTGCAAAAAGCTCTTTTTCCCATTGTTTTAAACAGATTTGTGAATAATGATGAAACTTTGCGAAAATCTAATGCTAATTGCTGCATAATGGAAACAGATAGAAATGTATTTTTTTTTCCTGATGAAAGAAGAGACTCTAATCTTTCTTTTGGTAGGTTCCATGTTTTTGACACAATATTCTGTGGGCCTTGCAAAATCAGTCAAAATCCAGTAAAACAACAAAAAATGTGCTGGGAGTGAATGAGTTAATAAAGATTGTCTAATGCGAATTCAGAGACGTTTGAAGTTAATTGGTAGAAATGTGCAGAAGTTGGCCTATACAGTACGATGCTAATGCTAATGATGAAGTAGCATCCATTTTTCCAGGTGGTAATCAAGCTATTTGATTGGCAGGTGATTGCTGAACGGACACGACAACAGTTTGAATTTTGCTCGATTTTGAAGCTTAATTTATTTATTTTTTTTAAATCATGAAAATTTGTCAGTATTGTTAAAACTCTTCTCGGTGGTAGGTCAAGTTTACATTTCACATTGTTAAAAATTCTCAATAAAAGTTTCAAAACAAATGTGATGATATAAAAATTTATTTATTTATTTATTTTTACCTATCAGTAGTAGCACACTGCGTGAATAAAAGAATGTATGTCAATGCACATGTGTACTTTTCCACAAAAGAGGCTCAGAGTGCTTAAAAATATGTAATTTTTCACAAAATTTACTGTAAAACTGACACATTGTTAAATTATACACAAAAATGTTCAACCAAACATGACTATTGTCATACAGTCTGCTAGCTCAATGCTAACTAGAGCTGTAGCTAACGACTATTTTTAATAATTGATTTGACAATTTATGAATCTGTTTTAAAAAAAAACAAATCCTAACAATATTTCAAATTGACATATGCTAATTATGATACACTTGCTTGTTTGGTCTGTAAAATGTCAGAAAATAAGCAAAAATATTGATCATTATTTTTCCAAAGTAAAAGCAAATGAAGCCATCTGCTGTCAAGGAAGACTGCAGAAATCTGATGACGCTTGCTGTTGAGAAGCTGAAATTCTACCCAAACGATTCATTGATCTTCAAAAATAATGATCGATTATTTTAATTGATTAGTAATCGATTCTTCATGATATGTAACTCTAATGCTAAATAAAACACACAAACAAGTGGAACTGTTTAAAAAAAAAACACGAAAGTAAATCAAGCCACCGCGGACAAGCAATTTCGTCTCCATCCGATGCCGATATTTGTCGGATTGAAGGATTCCGCGCAAATCGTCGTGCCCATTTGCGGACGGGAGCGCCGAGCGCAGCTCAGCCGGACGGATTTCCCCGCTAATCCGTTTGATGTAAGTGAATTTGGGTCCTAATGCGCGCGCTCGCGAGCGGTACGACAAGCCAGAACGAGCGACTTGAGGCTCATAAATTGAAGAGGAGGAGGCGGAGCGCGGCGCCACAAGAACGCGGCGCTTCTCGGCGAGGCGGGCAATTCGTTTTTTTATCAGCCGCTGGCACCGCTTGGCCCGCGAACGGATCCCGGGGGGCGGGCGGGGGGAAATAGCTCATGGGCACGGCGCGTTCACCAAAATCCTCCCAAGAAGAATATCAGCGCTCGTCACATGCTGCCGCCTGATATCCGAGCGCCGTGGCTGAAAACTATCTCCATTGTCCAGTTTGATTGCCTGAATCAAACTGATTTACTGCAAATCCATCTGAGCTTTGATAAATCTATTACAGTTTCATTTCGCTGATTTCATTAACGTGAATAAAACCAGCCATGCTTTCTGCATAACTGCCTTTTAATGGCTTGGCCCTGTCACCTGCCTCAGTATTAATCCCTCTGACTTATTGCTCCGCAGAGGGAATGAGTAATGGCTATTTGAATGTGATCAGCACAGTACAATGCAATTAAGGAACCGGTACTGTTCTGTGCCTTTAATCCTGAACTAATTTGAATTGCAGTTTGATAGCACTGTGAATCCTGCATAATTATGTAGGGTGCATATTAAACTCTGTGACAAAGCCAAGAGGCCTTTTAACTAGCCCCGCCGCGAGGGCTGCAGCGTGGAGAGCGACAACCGAGGTAGCCCTGGAAGTCTCAATTACCCACGTCTTGGCTGACAGGTGAAGCTGGGGCTAAAAGGAGGGGGGGGGGGGGGGGGACACCTTCGTTTCAAAAATGGCTGATGCCAAACGTCTCCATTTTTTTTTTCTTTCTCCCTGCCGACAATTATGTACGACTGTCATTTCACCCCCACGGAACAGATACATCACGGCTGAGTCAAAGAGGCCTTGGATGTTGGTGTGGCTCGTGCAAAAAATGGACTCACTGAGTGTTTGTGATTTGAAGTGCGCTGTCAACTTTTGGTACTCGGGGCGGGAATCATGGCCTAACGTCAAATGCGATTTATTGAGATGTAGAGGCAATCCTTCCTTCCTTCCTTCCTTCCTCTCTTTAGTTTTTCCTCTGGTCTCTTGAGATCTCCCTAGTCTGTTGGAATTTAGAGGTTTTTGGGGTTGGTGAAAGATTCTGGTTTTGTAACCATGTGGTGTCTTGTTGGTGCTGGATTTCACTTTGATTCACATTTCTTTCCTTTAATCTTTCCTCTGGTCTCCTGACCCTACTGAACTTCACGACTCTGGCCAGACTCTGAAGTATCCGGTTAAGGTGAAGGGTAATTGGATTTTTATTAGATTTCAGGTGAATTCATGAGCATACGAATTCTAGGGCTGGGTATCGATTCAGATTTCCGGAATCGATTCGATTCGATTCACAAGGCCCCAATTCGATTCACGATTCACAACAATTTTCGATTTAGTTGAGGAATTCACGCAGTAGCTATTTTAGACAGTCAAAATTACCAATGCTGCAAATAGTAGAAACTTCTTACTCTAATTTAATGCATTAGTAAAAATATTAATATTTACATTAAGAATTAAATCTATTGCAGTTACACTAATAATGTGTTTTATTTAACATGGCCTTATAAACACAAGTAATAATTTAAATCAATTACAACTAAAGTACAGGCTGTGTAAATAAAGTGACAAAAAAAAAATGACACGACATTCACATTGTTGTGACATCCAAAGCAGTTGCTAGCATCACGTCGCCACGGCAACAACCTGCGAAGAAATGAAAAGCTTTCAATAACTTTTAATTTTTAACGTCTTTAGATCAAACAAAAGTTTGAAGATGACTGGCTATATTAATTTATTTTTATTTTTTTTGATTGGCTATATTAATGTAGGCGGGGTTTGCTAAAATGTGACCGCTATAAAAGGCCCCAAAAGATATTGACAAATTCTGAAATGAAATTCTGTTACTTTTAGCCTATGGCTATAAAATACATTTGAAAGTCTTGGGCTGTTATATGTATCTTCCAATTTTCTTGAATGTAGGCGAAACGTACAGCCGGGAATGATTCGTTAAAAATGTGTAGGTGGCGCTATTGAGCCATTGATTGAAAACCCACACGTGATTTCTAGAATATGGATTTCGATGCTAAGTCTGATGTGTGTGCAAAGTTTTCCAAAGTTTTAAGCATGTTTCGAGCCTCAAACACAACATCATTTTATTTTTCAACAGTGCATCGCCACGGCAACAGTACCAATCATGAGCTATCTATATTGCATTTAACGTTTTGTAGATGGAAGCAACCAAAAGCAGAGTATTATGTTTTTAAGGTCAGATTCTTGCTACAGCTCCTTTATTGGATTGTGCAGGTGTACCTAATGAAGCGTCCTGCAACCGGGTAAACACAATAAAGTGAAGACCTAATCGGACAGTTTTCCCAGGAGAAAGGCTACAACTACTCTCTCAAGTGGTCAGACTTGGGAATGTTTCTCCGCCTGTGGACACAAGATGCAGGATAGCAAGACATTTAAGAAACGGGGGATTGATGGGGGGGGTGATAAAAGATGCAGAGAGCGACACAAAAAAAAAGGGGCTGCTGGCTAAATTAAGCCATTGTGACTCAAAATCCTCCTTTAATAAGGTTCATGCTGTCTACAACTTCATCATTTTCCCCCGAATGATAATTACTTTATTCAATCATGTTCAAGGTTTTAGTGGAAGCTAGCATTGATTGATTAACTTCAATTACCATGCTCGCATTTGCATAGATAAAAACTGCTTTTCAATTTGTGAGTGGCACGCGGGTGGAAACCCTGCCTTGATATTTGCATTTCAATGCGAACGCTGAAGGATAAAGGTGGGCGCGGGGTCTGATCACCGCTAAGCCCCTTTCTGCTCGGCTGCGCCAGCATCTATTTTTCCATAAACACCCTTTGTTGTGTTGTTGGTCCGCTCCTTTCACGCAGGGAGAGTCAGCGGTGAGCTCTGTTTGCCGGGGCTGGCTTGACAGCTCTGTTTGGTTGGTTGGGGGGGGATTAGGACGCCTTTTGCACTACTCAGCCGAGAGCTTAGGTGAGCCCGGGCTGAGGCGCTCGCCAAGCCGTCGCGCGGGACAGAAATAGACAGTCGGGAAATTTCACACTCCAAGGAATAGTACACGAGCGTCCACCGGAGGCTGACTGAGCTAATGAAGACGCACGTGTGTACAGAGCGGGATGACGGCGGGAGATAATTACGATCATCTCGTGTCCATATCACTCATCGTTAACCGGACTGAAAAACATATACGAAGCGGCTGAATGGATGGCGACAGACGTCGGAATCATTTAAGCTTCACTTTATGCCACTTTATGTCAACTTGTGTCAGAAAAGTTCCAGGACTGATGTCACCAAGTAGACCAGTGGTGTCCAAACTACGGCCCGGGGGCCGTTTGCGGCCCGCCGTCCATTTTTCAGTGGCCCGCGACATGTGCTAAAAATGGCATTTGGCTCAGTTCAAATAAAATAAACAAAACAAAAATGTTTGGAGATGGTCAAAGTAAGAAGGGAGGGTATCAAAAAACAGGTGCCATTAAAAGGTTATTTTAGTTATCTAAAACTAATGAAAAAACTACAACTAAAATTCAAAAAACAATATTGTTACCGAAATAAAATAAAAACGAAAATGCTTTTTGAAAAACGAAAACTAACTGAAACTACATTTTATGTTTACAAAACTAACCAAAACTAACTCTAATTATAGCAAACATGTCCTCCGTTTTAGTCTTTGGTAATTAATTGAATGCATGAGCATTTGGGGATGATTTTAAATGTGATTTTTAGTAGATTTATTTTTGATATAAACCGGAATAATGAAGCAAAAGATGACATTGCTCCCATGGTGTTTTTTTTTTTTTTTTTTAAATATTGTGCACAATTAATACACTTTTTTTTTTTAAACTAATACTAATACTGAAACTAACAAACTAAACTAAAACAAAGCATTTTTTAAAGAATTAAACTAATAAAAACTAACAGAACCACCCTGAAAAGTAATAAAAACTAACTAAAATGAAAAATTCCAAAACTATAATAACCCTACTGTCATTACAAATAAATTGGTTTATATACTGTAGCATTTTTCTAAATATGCAAAAGCACCAATAAATTTGCGTCCTTCTGATTTTCTGTATGTGGCCCTCAAATGAAAACGTTTGGACACCCCTGAAGTAGACACATGGACAAAATTTGACCACAGGGACACCTTCAACCAATGTCTGTCCTCTAATTAACATTTGGTGTCTTCAAACTTGTAAGTGGTGACATATCAACAAGGACCAGAGGAAGTGAAGGAAAAGTCAGAAAAGTTCCAGGATTGGTGTCACCAAATACAGACATGGACAAAATTATACTGAATCTGACAAAAGTAGTCATGAATACAAAATTAATGAAAATTATAAGTAGCTTTAGACGGTGGTTTAACAGAATGATTTTTGTTGCTGTCCTGTTTGTGTTGCTTACAGGGTTAAAGCAATGCTTAGCATTAGCATTAAGCTAGCAGACCAAAAGGCTAAGCTATTTGAAATACACAAGTTGTCAATCACTCGTCATTCAAATGTGCCAGTAAAAAAACACATTCAAAAGCGTGTTAGGATTTAAAGTGACCACGTTTGTACTCACAAATAATAATCTGAAGCCGGAGGCTGCCGCTAGCCCGTCCACAAAACGCAGTAAGCACTCGTGAGTTAAGTGACGATAATGACGGGAGAAGAGGAATCTATTAGCCCTTGCGTTTTTGCATGCCTAATAATCAGACGAATTCAATGACACTAATTTAGAGCAAATGATGGGGCCCGCCGGTGTTAATTCAACCTGTGTTTCCAGATGCTCGTTCCTAAACAGCTAAGCGAACTAGCTCATCACACCGCGCCATCTGGGAATTCCCCTCCGAGGCGGCGCTAGGAGACGGGCGCCGTAATGTGTTTTAAAGACGGCGAGTGATGGCCGCTGACGTTTTCATGTCAGCCTTTCGAAACAAATAGGGCGCCTCGGTAGTTAAATCCCATTCATTGAAGGTAGCGGATGCAAATGCGCCTCTTTTGTGCGAAGGTAAATAAGGTCAGTCAGGCTGTGTTAATGATGAGCAGATCTCACAGGTGTACTTGTGAAAGCATGGCTACGAGACGCTTTTTGCTGCGGTGACAATCACTCACCGCCATGCCGACAAAGATGGCACGCTCGCTAATTTATCCCCAAATTTTCCACCATGTCTTTCAAAAAAAAAAAAAAAAAAAAATCATGCAAATGAAGCAGGTTCTCAATTGGAAGACAGCATTTGGGTGACATTAATCAAAGGAAAATATGCAGACAAAGGTGACAGTAATCCCAATACTCATGCATAAGTGGCACAGCTGTGATTCGGCTCACTTCATACTTGTAGAGAACATGAGCGCAAAAAAAAAAAAAAAAAAAAAAAAAAAAAAATGGTAGTTCCATACATCGAGGAAAAAGCGCCCTCTCTCATTAATTTTATTTTAGCTCGCAGTGATCAAGTGGCTACTGACTTCTTTTTTCACACTTACATGCTCCTGCCTTCCAATTACAATAACGCAATTACACGTAACTGTTGGTTTTTCCATTAACACTTTCAAGTTGGCGTGGGCGAGCGGGAAGGAAGGTTTCTTTCCTGGAAAGGAGGACATCCTGTTAAAAGTCAGCATGTACTTTATCTTGTGCAGGAGATACAAGTTATCAGGTTGTCTCTTACCTGCACAGTCAAACTATTAATTAGCCTTTTTTTCATGCATTATTGTCCGAAGGGCCAGATAACTCCAAATTCAGGTTTCATAATAAAACTTAAAAATGTTCCAACAATAAAATTCCCAAACTAAGATCTATTTTACGTAAGAATGTCCTTCTTTCACATTTCTTGATCACATTAAACTACTCCAACTTAAAACTGTTCAGCTCGGATAGATAGATAGATAATATTATTTAATCCATGACAGTTACAACTTAATTGAAGGCTCCATCTTTTGTCCTCTATTTTTGTACACTCAACACTTTATAGACCCATCTGGACTACAAGTGAATGCTTGTAAATGCAAGAGTCAATACTTTACAAGCCCTTCTAATAGTTCTAACATAAGAATTTATCTGCCGGACATGTGGCTCTAAGTATAAAATCATTATTTACGTGCCAAACAGGAGGTTAAGTGCTTCTGTGATGTTAGTCCCAGATCTACAGACATTGGCACAGTTGGCTGTTTCTTGCATGATACGTTTGAGTAAATATATTTGAATGTTCTTGAGCTTTTACTGTGCATCCTGTTTGTCTCTATCTGGACACCGAATCTGTAAATAAAGCTAAACGATATTCTAAACAATAATTTCACATTTGTTGGCGCTACATGGAGAATAGTAATAATCAGAATCACAAGAAGAAGAAATATACTAAGTAGTAGTCATGGCAACTAATGTGTGGTGTAGTTTGTAAGTTTGCTTCCTCCTCTCACACCAACAAAGGAACCGTCTCCCCAGCTAGCGTGCTAGCTTAGCATACAGCATCTGTCACAACAAGTATTTACCATTTAGAGCGCCCAAAGGTGCGATAACTAACCAGGATTCTGTCTTTGGCCACAATGTGATGTGGAATTATGGTTTAGGTAATTGCCATTTGAACTCAAAACAAAAACTTTTCTGTATTTACAAACGGAAGCTTCAAATCCATCCGGAACTCGTTCAATGCTGTCAACATGATTATAGTGAAGGAGGATTCTGAGTCTAATTTTAAATAGCAGGACTGTGCCACTTACAGTCCAAAACATACAGTATACTTGTATACAATGACTTAGCCATTTTGTGGAGCGTAAATTTTTTGGATTGGATGATCACAGATGAATACAGTATTTACAAATAGAGGAGTGAAAACGGGATTCATTCCACGTATTTCCACTCATTCACTGCCATGGACGTTTTTATTCGTCAAATGGAATTTAACGTTTACTACCACCGATGAATATTTTCCATCAAGTGTGCTTGGAAGAGGGTCTCACCTAGCTTGTCTGTGAAATTCAGGTTTATAAAATGCTGTAATGACTAACAGAGGCAGTAGACGGCTTTCTGGTAAAAGATGTCTACTCTGGGTGTGTGAATATATATATTTTGGTTGGTTTTGTACTTATATTGGTGCTCTAAATTACATTTGAGAAGTCAACTCTCAATTTTTTTTATCAGCGAGCAAATCAAAATGGACACATCCTATAAAGGGAGATGTCATATAAGACGAGCTCCCGAGGCTGTTTCTGCTACATTTGCTGCCATCAAAAGCCGGATGATCCGCTGGATTTTCAATACGTCAATCCACCTGTCACTCCACACCACCGGACGTAATGGACGGGAGCCCCTCTTTTCTTGCCGATCATGTAGCGCAGGCCTAAAGTGGCCCGCGTGGTGTCATCTCCCCCCCCGCCCCTTCCCCCGCCTCGACAGAGGAGCCCCCCCGCTGCCCGGAAGGGACCTCTTCCCCGAGCTGGAGTGCCTCCTGCTGGGATCACTGGGCCGATGGAGAGGTTGGTGGGGGGGTGAGGCGAACGGTGGGTGGAGGGTTACAATGACTCGGAGAAGATTGTCTACACCACATACCCCCTGTGCCCCCCTCATCCCCTATTCAGCAATCCCTAGCCCCTTATCATCCTTCCCCACAAATAGAGCGACAGTGTGGATGTGTAGTTGCCATTCATCTCTTTACAGTCAAGAAGAAAGTGTTAAGAAATAAAAATCGGAAAAATGGCAGCACTAAATCGAACGTAAAAGAAATACTAGGAGAGGACAGTAATCCCCCCCCCCCTCCCCACTCCATCGAGCGGGTCACGTTCCACACCACCCCCGCATTTAATGAAATCTGTGATATTGAAATACTCTCTCTAGGCATTTTTCTATAGCATTATAAAGGTCTTTAAACACACATTTAAAATAATACAAACTCATTTGAACAGAGAGGAAAGAGCAATAGGCAATACAAAAAGTGAACCGATCCCTTGATTTTATCCAATCTTAACAAACTCAATTTAATAATCTCACAATAGACATCAACATGATCATGCCCAGCCGTCATTTTCTGTAGGTGTAAAAAGCAGGATTTACAGACGATGACATTCAATAACTTTCAACAAAAACGAGGCTGTGCTGAAGTACTTCCTGTTTTGTTCTTCTTTCTAATTTACAGTCTCAAACAAAGCAAGTGTGGCACCATCTAGTGGTCGAGAGTAGAATTACATCCAATATAAATGGTACTTCATTCATAAAGCGCTTTTGCACCTTACAAAGGCCCTCAAAGCACTTTACATTCGACTACTCAGGATGCAGCAACAGTAGCCTACATAATGGGATCGAACCCGCAACCACTGAGCCACGCCGCCCCTCATATACAAATAATTTGGTCCAAAATAGTTAATAGTTAAAAAAAAAAAAAAAATGAATAGTAAACCTGGAATCTGCGATTGAGTGGGGTTTACTATATTCTATTTTTCAGTCGTTCAACCTCTCCCGAACTGTCAATCATTCCCGAGTTTGAGTCTCCATATAATGCAAACACCCAGGTAACCTAAATCACAAATAGGAGATGGCAATTTCCTCCCAGCAAGCGCGTTAAACAAAGCAAACAGCGGCGACGGCGTTGAATTTTGATCGCGCTAAGCCTTCGCCGTGAAGAAAGCCGGAATTTAGCTTCAAATCTATATTCCTGCTTGGAAAAGAGATTGTATTGTGTTATCAAGAGAGTCTGTTTACCTAGCGAATCTACATATGGCTATCTAATATCTTTGTGCCATTGAGCAGGTTGGAGGCTGGAGTCCCAGGGGTGTCAAGACTGGGATTATGCATGGCAGGGGTTGAACTATTGCCCCCCCGTGTGATTGAAAGACCTCCGCCAGCTTAGGCGCTGTTTATTGTACATTTGCATCGCTGACTTCTCGGAGGCTGCAGGGGAACGATCAGTGGTCCGGCGCTCCATATCTAGGCCGCTGTAATTTGGTTTCCTCTGGATTCCCCCGCTCGTGTTTCCCGGCCTGCAGGTGAGAGACTGAGGGCTTATCAGCAATCATTTAGCTGATTGACCAGGATACGCTCGGATCAATATCTCTCAGCAGGCGGCGCACGGGGACAGAACACGCATCATGTGTTTGTGTGTTTCAAATCCAGTATTTATACTGCCATTTAGGATAAAATACTGAAACGCTCATCCGTCTTTTTTTTAGGTGGTGAGGAACAACGTCTCGTTGTGTATTTTGAAAAATTGTGGCACAACCATGACACTGGGGTTGCTGTTTTTAGAATCAAGTATTTTACTGATTGTCCTTTTTATAAATAGTGTAATTGTATTAAACAGATTTCATAATATTAAACACATTAACTCATTCACTCGCCGCCATTTTCACAGATGCAATATCGTTCGCTCCCGGCTGTTTTACTGGATTTTGACTGATTTTGCAAGGCCCACGGAATATTGTGTTCAATTGCTATAAAAGCATAGAACCTACCAAAAGAAAGATTAAAGTCTCTTCTTTCATCAGGAAAAAAAAATATGTTTCTATCTGTTTCCGTTTTGTAGCAATTAGCATTAGAAGAGAGCTAAGTTTCATCAGTTTTCACAAATCTATTTAAAATTGGAAGTAATTGAGCTTTTTTTTCAACATGACCCTGGTTGATCTCCTTTGCTCTGCTGCCACCTGCTGGCCGTTTGTGTAATAACTATCATTTCTGCAACCGTTCTTTGCAGCTGAGAGGCTGCATCAAAGTCTTCTGTATGCTCTAGCATAAAAAAAAAAAAAAACACAAAAAAACATATAAATACGTATTTGGGACACTTACAACATTAAAAAAAAACGTATTTACACGTTATTAGGAGCAAATGAGTTATCATGCTTGTGAGGTGAGCTTCATTTATTCAGGCCTGAGCTTTATCTAATAGAAAAAAAAGTGTCTTGCTGCCATCTTGTGGTATCTCCAGGCAAAATGAGTTGTTGAATACTAGGGGTGTACCAAAAAATCGATTCATAAAAGAATCGATATTCTCATTTATTAATCGAATCGAATGGATATTAATATCCAAAAATCGATAAAAAAAAAAAAAAAAGAAGACATTTTAATGTCGCTATTTGTCATTTTGTCTTGCAAGGCAGACTGGAGTACATCTTGACAATTTTTCGCATATCTGTAAATTGAAGCAGAAACCATTTGTCAATCAAATAATTTTGAGTCAAAAATCGTTTGAATCGAGAATCGAAAATCAATTCTCAATCGAATCGTAGACCCAAAAATCGTAATCAAATCGAATTGTGAGTCAAAGATTCCCAGCCCTATTGAATACTGTAATAATTTCTTAATATTTTTAAATAAAATAAAGCTGAATCAAAAGTAGCACAAATATTGAACAATATATGACTTTTCTGAAGGATTTATACATCATCCAAATTTTAGAAAGCTGGGACAGGTAACAAATGATTGTTTTTCTAGTGTTCACGGTAGTTTAAATTGTTTTAAACTGTCTATTAAATATAAATATGCAATCGGATGAATGTGCAAGACAAAAAGGGACTTCTAAACGTAATCATGGATTATGGATACATTTTATTTTCTGGGGTCCAAATTCAGATTTTTGTATTTTATTTATTTATTTATTTATTTATTTATTTATTTATCTATTTATTTATTTATTTATTTATTTATTTATTTATTTATTTATTATTATTATTATTATTTTATTTATGCATTTATTTATTTATTTATTTATTTATTTTTTAAGCTTCAGTGATGCCGACAGTTTGAGAATAGAATACATTCACTCTACTTCCACGGTATATTTTAAATCTCACGACATCCTTGTGAGATCAGATGGTTCCGAATCAGATTTTCCTGCTTGAAGTGCAGATTATATGAACAAAGATAATTGCATTCGTATCCTTGCCCTGAAGTGGTCAACAATACAATTTCACTAATTTATCCTGGTGAAAGGTTGACCTTAAGAAATGTAATTACGCACACCTGAGTTACACAAGAGCCTTAAGAGGTCCCCAATCCGGTTCCCGTTGAAGAAGGTGTAATCGCACACAAAACAATTAGCCCGTTGTTGCGGCAGTTTAGAATAATTGCAATGTAGCTTCTGGCTTTAAACAAGCAAGCGATTATGAAAAAAGCAAACACGCGCGGTCCGTATAAAAGCAAGGAAGCGGCTTAGCGTGCTTATTTTTGTGTGTAATCTAAATTAAGCGGCAGCATTTTTGTGACTAAACAACGCACCTGCGTCAACGTAGCATCCGGTGGGCGGCGGCATTAGTTCTACATGACCACGTGGAATTAAGTGGTTTAGAGTAACCTGTTATAAACACACATCATTTATGAATTTTAATAGGTCTTGGCCATGCCTCATAACTATGCATGACTTCATACTTTCATAATTGACAGGAAATATGAACTAGGCCAGGGGTCGCCTATTAGAATGACTTTTCATTTAATTTTTTTGACAGCCCAATACACAAATGCGGGGTGGATTTCATGCCCATATCCATGTCGTGCACAGGAAGCCTTCAAGTGAAATCTCGCAGGAAACCCCTCAGGCTAAGACCAACGCTCTTACAACTGTATGGATGAATAGAATAGAATAGTACAGAACACACAATAACATTTTTTTTTAATGAGGAAAATAACTGTTATAATACAAAACAAAGCAAGAATTTAATACAGTCTAGAGAGCAGTTTCTTTGCAGAGGATAAAGAATATATACCTATGAGTAGGGATGGGCGAGTACCAATACCGGGTATCGGGCCGATACCAGCCTTTTTTTCAAGTACTCAAGTACTCGTGACCCCGACGAGTACAAGCGACCGATGGGGGAGGGGGGGGGGGGGGGGGGGCGTTGAGTGAGTCCTCCTTGCCTGTAGCTGGCGCTACCCTGCAGCATTTTACCAGCATGGCAAATCATGAGGATCACTTCCTGTTTTGACAACAATGAACCCACGAGCATCGGAGCATGCCTGCGTTTTTCATCAAAACTTCACCGGTTTGGAAATACTTCGAAATTAGCAGCCAACTTTACAACAAACTCTGCGGAAGACGGATTATTTTTGTTTAAAAATATATTTTAGTGATTTTTTTTTTTTTTTTATTTATCAAAATGTACTACTGGTATCGGCACTTGGTATCGGTATCGGTGAGTAGTGAAGGTCTGAGTATCGGTATCGGTCTGGAAAAAAGTGGTATCGAACATCCCGACCTATGAGTTTTGTCTGCACTATGTGTTGCTGCACCATTTGTGACCAAAGATCGGAAATTGACATTTTTGGGGTGACAGACGTCAGTTAATATCCAATCGAACAATGCGTGGTAGGCGGCGGAGGAATTTGGGCCCGATCACCCTCGTTTTAGCCACACAATGTTTCCCCAAAATGTAAATCTACACCTCTGGGCTGTAAATTGCCACAAAGAAGGCTCTTGAGCGAGTGACTTAACGTCCATCCCACTGGCAATTAAGCAGACAGACTGACATTGTCGCTCCTACGCCAGCGCAACACTGGGGGCTTTGTTGACGTGGCGTCGCCACAAAGCGGGAAACAAACCAGAGGAAAATATTTTCAGCTGACTCATCGACTGGACATTGCTTCCTTGGACACGTGAATGAAAGCAAAATGAAAGATGCTCACAAGTGTCGCTTGTCTCAATGTTGGACTTTGACTGAATTGCTTGATGCGTTTTCAACAATGAGTCTGGGACAACAGATTCTGAAGCAGAAACTTCATGCAGTTTTTGACCATCACTATCGGGTTGTAACGATATCCAATTGTCACGATACGATAAATATCACAATATTGTGGGGAGGTTGGTGTTATAATTTAAAATAAAAATAAAAAAATACACCAAAAAAAAAGCTCAAAATATTGTATACAAACTCGTGTTGTCAAAGTTACACAAAATATTATCGTATTAATTATACTATTCATTTTGCCCACAGCTTGACAGTGGATAAAAAATAAAAATAAAAAATAAAAAAAAACGTATAAATACGTCTTTGGGACACTTAGAACATTTAAAAAAACGTATTTATACGTTATTGGGAGTAAATGAGTTAAGAACAAAACTCAGATTGAAAAATAAATCAGAATATTGTATTTTTGTGCATAACAGCAGTGACAAAGGAATAGGCTTTGCCAGTCATTTTATTTTAAATGTCTTGTCTGTAGAATTCTAATTAGCTAAGATCATAATTATACATACAATTGAAATGGTACCAGTAACAACCTCAATGCACATAAATGATCTAAAATCATGGATAACAATGAATATTGAGGCACTTACAATTGCATGCACAATTTGTGAACAAACTTAAACATCTTAAAACGCAGATGGCCAAAACATGCCTAATTTAAAAAAAACTGCACTAATAAAACTAACCACCAGAGGGTGCTGGTATTGCACTAATGGAAATCAACCTGACCTTTTTAACAGATTTGCTGCTTTTTAATATCGTGACATGATGACGAAATTGTGGCAGTTTTAATATTGCGACGTTGCCGTGATCGTGAAATCCCCATCGAAGGACTCCAGTGTTTGTTCCCAGCCTGGATTCAAACTCACTGTGGTGACCTATAATGGAAGAAAATGTGATTTCTTGGCTAATGAAGGACTGGTGAGATCCTACAAAAAAAAAAAACGCAAAACGACAACTCTAATTCTAATTCTAATTCCAAAAGTAGGCCCCAGAAAGAACTGTTTCCGTTTGAAAATACAGTAGATGGCCCTGGTCATGTGTCGACAGTTACACTTCAATCTAACAATAGAACTACTGTATTCTTATTATTACTATGGACCAAGAAAATGAAATGGCTCATGGAGGACATTCAATTATAGTGGCAATGCTTACGCACATGCACACACATAAACATCTTAATACCGGATATAAGAAAACATTAGTGGAAGCATGAATATATTACCATCTGCTTCTTTTTTAATTCTTGACACTTTACAGTAGTGGCATGTTTTTGTAAAAGGATATCATTAATCATGGGTATAATCAGATGACATCAGGTCATGGCCCGCTAAGTGTGTTTTGCTCATTATGGTAATATCCAGTAGAGGGGTCTGTATCCGCTTTTTATTTATTTATTTTACTTTGACACTTGTTTTTCCTTTTTTTTCTTTTTTTTTCATGACAACCGGGAAGATAAAGATGAGGGAGGCATGGAAACCACGGCAATCTCTTTCAATAACGAGCAATTAACAGGCATCTTAAATCTTAATAGCCTCATTTGATGGTTTCATTTGATTGCTTTATGTAAAATGTGTACCAAAATGTAAAATATGGAAAAGCATGCGGTGCTAAGAGTGCTGCAAATCTGCTCGACTGATATATATTCTTCTTCTGACGAGGCTATTGGACTTTATTATCCGCTCCTGTTTTTATTTTACTGTTACATTTTCCCATTACGGCACACATGAAGGCCCATGTTAATAGGTAAAAAGTCCAAGTGTGCTTACTCATCTGGAAATGATTTTTATGCGTCGCAGTTGTGGCATTATCTTAATTCGGAAGCGTGGCAGGCTCGGCTCACGAATGAACGGAAATCATTTTCTGCGGCAGCAGAAAATAAACGCCGGCGCTATTTACTATCTGCTTGATGTGTGACGTTTGCGCTTTTGATTGCGCGCGATTACGTTCGGGGAGGGTGACCTTTAGTGGCTACCGTATTGTAATATAATGAGGACGTGTCAGTCAGAGGGGGGAGTACAGTGATGAGACGAGGCCCGGCCGGGCAGCATCGATCGGCCGCTGCCGTGAGTATTGAGGAGAATCTGAAATATTTCAGCACTTCCTTTTCCTGGTAGAACACACAAAGAACCAACGTAGAACAATAGATCATCCTGTTACTCCTTAAATTGTGAACAGTTGCAAGAAACTGCTGGTAAACCACACCAATGATGATCAATGTCGAGTAAAATATATCTATATTTTTAATAGCTGTAGTTGAGCAGCAAAGGTGATGAAAATTGATATGTTGATGGCTTTCTCTTGCCGCCACCTTCTCATTAACTCTGGTCCCGGTAATATGACCTGGGAGAGATTTTCTCCTCCTACTTCAAACCCAACACCGAGTCGCTAAGCCCTGCCGGGAAAGCCCGATCGCATAAAGAACAATTAAGTGGGCCAATCAGACGGGCTTAAAGTCGCTCCTCCGGCGCCTCAACTCCATAATGAAGCAAAATATATCGTGCAGCCACGTGGATTCTCATCATAATCACAGTCAATCATAATGTTGTAATTTGCTGCGACTTTTGCCTCAAGGACTACTTGACGCGTAATTTGGACTAACGGGATGATCAAAGTTTTATTTTTGTTTTTTGTTTTTTAATCGGCTGTTTGTTTTTCTTTGAAAAAAAATGTTTCAGTCAAATATGTGGCTGACTATGTTTACTCAACAACAAACTTGTTTAAAAAAAAAAAAAAAAAAAAAAAAAAAAAAGAAGAAGCTTTATTTTCTCAAATAACAAACCACTAAATGAAAATATTTGAATAGAGACCTCTGGTGCTTCAAACATAAAAACACCAAACTTTGTTTCTGACAACACGGCGGCAAAGTGTAAACTATGTCTGAATTTTTTTTTTAATAATGACCTAAATGCTTTTTTTTTCCCTGAATAATGCAATTGCATGCAAACGTATTAAGGCCACATGTGAATATATATATTTTTTAGTAATATTCTGAGAAAAAAAAACTCAAATTTACGAGAAATGTCTCAAATATTTGCGATAGTGGCAAATTTGCGAGAAAAATACAAATTTACAAGAAAAAATATATATTTGCGACATTGTAAAAAATCATACATTTACAAAAAATAAAAAATAAAAAAATATTTGCGACAGCAAATTTGTGAGGAAAAATCACATTTCCGAGAAAAACTCGAATATTCAAATTCATGAGAAAAAAATCATAATTTTATGAGAATAACTCGAATATTTGCGACATTATGAACTAGCAAATTTGTGAGAAAAAATCACAAATTTACAATAAAAACTCAAATATTTGCGATATTTATGAAGTGGCAAATTTGTTAGAAAAAAAATCACAAATTTAGGAGAAGATCTCAAATATTTGCGACATTTATGAAGTTGCAAATTTGCTAGAGGAAAAATAAATCACAAATTTACAAGAAATAAACTTGCAAATTTGCAATTTGGAAAAAAAAAAAAAATCAAGAAACTTGCTCGGAAATACAAGTAGCCTACTCGGACGTTTGGACCAAATCACAATTCCCAAGTGTGCAGCAACATGGGCTTTTAACCCAACACATGCTGGACTAAGTGTAAATCTTCACTTTCCTTCCCCATCATTCCAGCATTCACCATTTCCACAGGTATTGTCGAAAGAAGTGACTGAAATTACGTAAAAAAAAATTTATTTTATTTTTTTTATCTGTTCTTGATTCAAAACAGCGGCTGAATGTGATGTGAGTCTGCAGTGAATAGTTTATCTCTGGGGTGTTCGCCCTAACTATGGAAGCGGAGTAGCAGTGAAACATTAATCACCAAAGTATTATGGCTCATATCCTTGGACAGCACATTAATTCAGGTGGCTATTAGGCTGCAGCCTTGCAGCCAACCTTCCAAAAAAAAAAAAAAAAAAAAAAAAAGGGGGGGGGGGGGGCTTTCCCACATTCAAATTCAGTTGGTGCGGAGAGCTGCGACGCTACTATGAGAAACGCAATTTTCTAATTCGAATATAAGCAACAAATGAGTGTATTTAGTGCACTCCTCCGTGCTGCGGGTGAAACTCAGAAGAGTGGGACTTTTAGTGGGCAGTGGGCGTAATAACTCCGAGCCAGCACTGCGGTCTTTCCTGTATTGCCTGTCAATACAGGCAGACGCTCTACCTGCAGATGGAAAGGAAAAAAAAAAAAAACGGAGTGAAGGAAGACCAATTAGAAAGGCTCTCTCTCCTGCACTTCCTCTGAAAAGCCAGGCTCCGCTTAAAGGTCAGCCTGAAATTTGAATGACAGGGCCAAAGTCTTTTACTCATAATTTTTGTGTTTGCCATAGATTTTGGAGCAATTCACAGCCTTAGAGGCCTTAAGTAGAACAGCAATTAATTGTAATGAATAATCTGACAAATCTGGTTGACATATGGCCGCTAATACTCCTCCTTTCTAGAGGGAGCAGCGGAGGGATTAGATTACCTTCAAATGATATCTGGGAGTGCCGTGCCATCTGCATGTAGCGCGCGTAAAACAGGACGTGGGTGGAAGCGGGGTCTGCGCCCTGCCGCTCCACTTCCCCGCAACTGATTTGGGAATAGGAACGACTTCTTTTTTATTTATTTTTTTCCCCTTCCTCTACTCCCTTCCGTCTTATTGAACCAGCTGCCTCTCATGAAGTGAAAAACGCAATAACGCGACGGCGTAGCCAAAATGGAAGGCGGAGAGCAAAAAGCAAACAAACACGACAGAAGTGACAAGTGTTGTGTCAACACACAAACAACACCTCCAACATGGAGCCATCTGAGCACAGGCGAGTTTATTAAAAGCATCTAAATGAATGATTACTTATTATCCCTCGTATACACGCTTCACATGTGCTTGCCATTATACTGCCAAAGCTCGACAAATAATTGATATCGGATGAAAGACGTATGCAATGAGCAGTGCCCAAGTATTTAATTCGTTGATATTTCAGGGCGGTTTCAGTTAAAACACAAAATTCATTGTCAAGTTTTACTTTTGGCATTTTGGATTGATGTACAATGAACAAAACGAAACCGTTCAACGGGCACCGACAAGTTTATAGCAGCTTCTAAACAAACAAAGTGTTCGTGCGGATGCTAACACTAGCGTGAGATGCTAAAGCACAAATGAAAAGGACCTGAAATTGCACTAAGAGCAGAAAGGAAAGTATGAAAAAAGTATTAAAAAATCCATCCATCCATTTTCTTGACCGCTTATTCCTCACAAGGGTCGCGGGGGGTGCTGGAGCCTATCTCAGGCAGTAGGCGGGGTACACCCTGCACTGGTTGCCAGCCAAGTATTAAAAAGTACTTTTTTATATATTGAAAAATAACTATTACTAAAAGTACAAATACTACAATACTGCTGCTACTACTACAACTACAACAATGACAACTAATATTACAAGTACGACAACTACTACTATTGCTACAAGTACTTTACCGGTACCACAAATACTGTGGATGCTGCTAGTACTACAAGTGCTCATACTACCACTACAAGTACTACTACTACGACTACTTCAAGTGCTACTACTACTACTAGTACTACTACAAGTATTATAACGACTACTATTGCTACAAGTACTACTACAAAATAAAAGTACTTTTACAGGTACCACAAGTTCTGCTGCTACTACTACTACAAGTACTATAACTACAACTATATGTATGTACGTACTACTACTACTACTACTGCTACTACTATTACTATTGCTACAAGTACTTTTACAGGTACCACAAGTGCTGCTGCTATAACTACAGCTATTGCTATTGCTACAAGTACTATTACAAGTGCTAACACGACTACTATTACTAAAAGTACTCCTACAAATAATACAAGTATTTTACAGGTACCACAAGTACTGCTGCTGGTACTACTACTACCACTACTACTACTACTACAAGTACTATAACTCCAACTATACGTACTTCTACAAGTACTGCTGCTACTACTACAAGTGTACAAACTTTTCAGCATATGTGGAGTTCCACCTGACCATTTTTTTTCAAACAGATTTTTATTTATTTATTTATGTATTTTTTTATTTTTTTATTTATTCATTGTTATGAGCTTGGTTGTGAACTTAAAAATCAATGCATCACTTTACACTATTTTTCCTCTCATATTAATCTTAGAAAAAAAAGGATTATCTCCAACTTAAATGTAGGTGTGCCTAAATATCACATGCCTGAGCAGCATTTAGGTGAGGGGGGAAAAAAAAACAAAAAAAAACAGACCCTTGTCAGCTCAGATATCAGTCACCATCGTGCTTTCTGATCATCACTTTAACCTTGAGTGACTCCGACTGGCGAACACCATTTGCAGCACCTGTCTGCCTAAGAACACTCTTTTGTGTTTCTTCTAAAAAAGCATTGTGAAGTGATAGTTCAGGAGCCAGGTCTGCTATGATGGCAGCCATTTCGAACACCCGACCCCCCGCCCCCCCACCCCACCCTCCACGAGGCGCTGGTGTGTGGCTTGCATAATTGCCAGGGAGCAGGTCTTAATTTAAACCGGGGGTAATTATCATGCAGAGCATACCCACCCAGAATGTTTGCATAACTATCACAAGCGTTTTCATAAATGATGCTTTAATTAGTCTTAATTAGAATTTGTTTAAGTCAGCAGGGAATGCAGGGCCCGTGAAATGATGTATGTAATAAGCATCAGGGCCTGCTCTGTTTTTTTTTTTTTTTTTTTTCCTCCCCTTACTCGGGGAATAGAGCTGACAAAAATCACATCACATTAAATTGATTCAGTCAGAATTAAAATTCTTATGGTATTAATTAAATGGGTGTGTGTGGGGTGGGGGGGTGGGGGGGCATATCTCATTAGCAGGCTGTGTGTGGTGAGGCAGAGAGCCTCTCTGCCAGCAGATGTGACGGTGTCAGAGCTGCTGTACATGCTCGCCATTAGGGCCCCCAGACAGGGAGAAAGTGAGGACGGACGAGGAGAAAGAGAGAGAGAAAGAGAGAGAAGAACGGATGACCTGGGAGTGACAGAGGACAGGAGACGGCAGGAAAAGAGCGGCGGAGGGAAGAAAGGGAGGCGTGCACCGGAGGAGGAAGAAGTGCGAAAATAAGAGAAAGACAGCAAAAGGGGAGGAAGGCAGTGCCTGTCGTCAGGCTTGGAGAGGAGGAGGAGGAGGAGGAGGGTTGAAGTGGCAGCACATTAATGGGCTGCAGGCTCCTCGCCATCTATAGCTTTATTTAGCTTCATTTGGTCTATTTGGCTGGAATTCAATAAGAGGGAGAGCTAATGACTTGACCAGATACGCTGTTATCAGCTCTGATGAGACACCCTCGCTCGCCGTGACTTTATAACAGCTACATCGGCCTAATGGGCTTCTGGATTGCTAACCAAAGGATATTACAGTACAGTGGGGGTACAGTACGGATGGGCCCCGCAGGCCCACCTCTGCTTGAGAGGAGTCAATCATAATCACAGTCCATCAAAATGTGATCAGAATTTTGATTTTGGTTTAATAAAAAAATTAAAAAAAATTAAAAAAATTGTTAATCGACAACCATTTTAAATATGGACAAAAATACATGCATGTTTGTTTGTTTTTTTATTGAAACATGTATATTTAATTTTTCATAATTAATGCATGTATTAAAAAAAAATCATCCTTCAACAAAAATTATCTTTTACAATCAGATTTTTTATTTATTTATTTTTTTTACAGTTGAAAGGGCTCTTTTGCATAAAAATATCCATTAAAGTACAGCACAAAACTGCTGACAGCAAAAGTAATTTTCTGCATTTTTTTTAAACAAAACTCAAGTCATTCTCAACATTTTAATATTATTCAGGTACTATATTTGCCTTGCATGTCATTCCAAATTTGCACACAAAAAAAAAAAAAGTTATTAGGCCAGCTAGCTCGCATTGTAGTATGATCCAGTGAGAGTGCAACTAGAACATGCCTGCCATCTAGTGATGAATGGTGATATTACAACTTAAAACCTTAAAATAAAACACAGCTATTCACTCTTTTGTTAAATTTGCAGATGTTTCTGCAAACTTCGGGGTTCATTTAGCTGCTGCCATCATGCTTATTAATGAAGATTATTGAGCCAAGTTAAAAACCTTTTTCATACTGTTGTATTAACATTCAGTTTAACAGAAACAAAACAACAACAAAAAAAGATTTTGATAATTACAACTCCTGCTAATCAGAGGTGGAAAATCCAGGTCCAGAAAGTTAAAAATCCTGCCACTAGCTAGGTGCTAGCTAGCTAGCTCCCATGGTGTTCATTTACCTGCTAGGGAGCTAGCTAGCTAGCACCAGGAGCTAACACTAAACTGTGTCAGGATTTTTACTTTCTGGACCTGGATTTACCACCTCCGCTGCTAATTGAAGGGCAGCTGTGGCCTAAACCTTAAATTGGGTGCCGGTCAAATAAATGTGTTGAGCACCCTCAAGTAGTAAGCTTGTTTAATTTGGAAGGCGTGCTCACCCGATTCACTCGTTAGGATGCTAATAGCTCAAGCCAAACTTGCGCGGGATGAGAGCGCTGGACTCCAAATCCAGTTCGCCCGCGTCGAGCGTGAATTTCCTCCGCGATCAAAGCGTGTCTCTCGACTTCGCTTTTCATCCCTCAGGTAGTGCGTGGCATCATCAGGTCAGCAGATAGGAGGGATGTTAAACAATGGCCGCATTGTTGAACCCCGCAGCAGCTGTCAGCTTCAGTGAACTGCAACCTTGAGAGGACACAAGAATATCAAAAGGAGAAGGGGATACAAATTGAAAAGTGCCATCTCTTTTCTAACGCACTATCCAAAAGTTTTTTTTTGTTTTTTTTTGCTGCTGGTGGAACATATATTTTCCAATCGGGTGCTCACTAAAAATTGCACATGCATGTTTCTGATGAAATAATTCACCGCCATGGCCCATAAAGTGAACATTTCCAGCTGAAATCTTGCATTATCCAAAATGGCTGGCTCAAGCCTGTCCACGTTGTATGAGGCGGGCATTGTAAACACCGCAAACGGCGCCTGGGATGGAATCCAATGAAAATGATAATGCGGGGAAAACAATGGCCCGCGGCAATGTAGCGGCAAGCCGGCGGAGGGAGCCCCCGCGTTACAAGGCGTCACTTTCCCGCTATTAGGCGCGAGCGTGACCGCTAGGAGGCCCTGCATAAATATTTGGGGTAAATACACACTACATCATTTTTCTTCACACTTGAATTGCATTATGATTTCCATGCAGACTCAGGTGAAGCGGGGTCAGGGGACTAAATTAAGTGGGTCCTGGAAGCAGCTGCAGCGGTTCCTCTCTTTAACCATGCTTGGCTGCTTTAAGCTATCAAAAAGCAGCTTGTACATGCATCATAAAAAAAAATAAAAAATACAGCGCGCGCGTGTTCAAATGGTATTAAAATGCTGTTGACCCTTAAAATTAGAAAAGGAAACATTCAACTCTTTGCATGACAATTATTGGCCGTGCGTCCAAAGCAGAGTAGAGGAGGGAAGACGTACGAGCGAGCCCCCCCCCCCTCGGAAATTTATTGACGGGCGGTGCGGAGAAGTGAGGAGGTTCCTTTTTATGACAATGGGGCGTGATGACATCACGCCATAAAAGCCCCGCGCGGGGTCGCGCGACACAAGCCGCAATGCGTTTGCCGTCTTTGTGTTTGCTATGCATGAATACGTAAGTGGGAGAGCGGGTCAGTGGTTGACATTGCTTCCCTGTGATGTATGATGACATCCACAACTATGCTCTTTTATTTTTTTCTGTGTGTGTACATTTTCCCGCAATGCTGAGCTTGTAGCACCTCAACTTGTTCAAGTGCTACCTGGACTGAGGTAGCATGACCGAGTTCATACAAACATATTTCCATTGAAATGAAATTAAATGCTATTAGTCTGTTCCAGCCCACCACATTTTTTTGTAACATTTTGAATTTGAGACGTTCGATACCGCAACATTAACATAAAAAAATAATGATGTATATGATGATTAGCCAGCATGTCTAACTGCTGCAGTGTAGCGCCAACTACTGATGAGGAGGAATCACTTTTATTTTTTTATTTTATTTTTTTTATTTTTTTACCAAAAAGTATCACTGGTGGTATTGACAGTCTTCATATCTAGTCAAGTACTCGATACCTTGAAATATATACCTGGGATTGGTACTCACACATCCCAAAATAAAAAATAGGACTGTAATGTAAAAAAATAAAAACGTACTAGAGACTCTAAGGAAATGTATGAAGTGTATTTACTTGTAAGTACAATGCCTTATTTTATTTATTTATTTATTTTTGCTCAGTTAAGTGAAGCAGGCATTCATTTTCAGTAATCGCAATCCCTTTTGGATCAATCTGTAAATAAACTACCCATGATATGCCAAACTTGGTATGCCAAATTCATGATGCCAAATTCACTATATAGTGCGGACAAAGAAATGTATAAAACTATAGAATCTAAAATTACTACTGAGTCAGTTTTCATGGATTTTTTTTTCCTGCTGACATTTTTAAGTCCAGAACTACAAAATAAGTAAGAATGTTTGGATCATTAGAGATTTAATTTGAAAAATGTGGCTCCAAACCATTACGCCATTATTAAAATAGATTAATTTGATCATCATGTGTTGATTAATCAATTAATTTTGACAGCTTTAATTGCCTACAGAATGTCTGCTACTGCTTTGATTTCCTTTTAAAAAAAAAGTCTCAGATTCCAAACATTTCTTCCACTGCTGAGCAGTTTCTGAGCAACCGAATGCTCCGTACGACATCCGCCGAATGCGACAGCCGCGGACCAAGCGAGATGCGTGCGCCAATCTGGGCAATGTTGCAAATGAATGAGCAAGACTTCATGACAATGTCACATTTCCGGGATGTTTTTCATCAGTGTGATGAATCACCTTGATCCGCTGCATATTTGACTGAACAGGGCGGCCGCCAAAACATTCGTAATTAAATGAATCCAATGAAAACAAACTGTGCCCCATTATTAGCGACATGCAAAGCTCAAATCATTTTTTTTTTCATTCTATTTTTAGAGCAGGTTTTTTTTTTTTTTTTTTTTATAATTTTTTTTTTTTTTAGATTTTTTTCATTCTATTTTTAGAGCAGGTTTTTTTTTTAAATAGATTTTTTTTTTTTAGATTTTTTTTCATTCTATTTTTAGAGCAGGTTTTTTTTTTAAACAATATATTTATATTTCAGAGTGACCTACTTTTTTTTTATATATCAGACTTTATTATTATTTTTTGTTCTGGTCCTTCCAGATTGACTTCCTGTTCTCATACCAAACTGTAAACACAGGCCATTATGATAATTTGGTTTAATTATACTAATAATCGGTTATATATTCATTAGCCTTTTAATTGGTTAACTCTGGGGACCGCCAGCAATTGCAGTCAGTCACACGGTGCAGATGATAATCACGCACACACGCACGCAGTTCTCAGCGCGGACTGCAGAAGTCACCTCCCCCTGAACTTTTTTTGCGAGAGCACACTTCCTCCAATCATTGGCAATTTCAGTACATTTGCCAGTTTGGACAGGAAAGGCGAAGCCTTAACTCGGAATTGTGGGGAACCTGTGACATCTGCGCTGACATGCGGGAGATAATCCTCCATGTGATTGTCAGACAAATTGGGGGTCATCGGCGGCGCAGACAGCCGAGCGTGCGCGGCGCAAAAAGGACACCGAGGGAAATGTTCAATCATGAGCCAGTCCATTCGGGAGCCGTCGCCTTTTCCAGCCTCTTCAGCGCACGGTTCATCTCCCCGCCGCCGTTCTCGCCCTCGCGTTCTCTGCCCACAGCTGCCGAGCCTCCACTGGGAGGGAGCTGTATTATGGCTGGGTTAATTTACTGATTAATATCCAGGCACTAGATCCCGCTTTCCCCAGATGGCCAATTAAAAAACTACAACTGGCGATGCTCGTCGGCCTGGCAGCAGGTTGCCGTCGGGCCCGGGGCTGGAGGCTGTGACAGAAGGCGCGGGTCCTGTTTGGGGCCCCAAATAAGAGCCACGCCACCAACTATGTGACTCTTTGACTCGGCGCAGCGTAGAAGGACAAACCAACACTATAAAAATGAGTAGGGCTCTGCGACTTTTCTTTGTATTGAACTTTAGAAAATGATATACATAAATATAGTTGAAGAAGTTATAATTGCAGGAACATCAATGCTAGTCGCTAGCCGAAGGTGACCAAACGTCTTGGTCAAACATACCTATATAACATACCGATATTTGTCGGCCCTCTCCTGTCCTGGCATCCCGTTTTGTTTTGTTTTTCTTTTCTGGTGGCATATTTCCAATGTTACATTATGGGAAAGGCATTAGTGATGGACATTACAGTTCTTTTAGGTGAACAGAATCACTAGAATCAGTTCATTTAAAAGAATCGTTCAAAAGAGTCGTTCACCGAATGTTGTCTTGTTTAGTGCCGTTCAACTGTCAACAAAAGTATTTGTTGTATTTCGCATTAGCTAAAGTAATAACACAATTGCCGGTCACCAGATTGACTAGCAGTAAAATTTGTTGTAAAAATCGTTCCTGGTGAGAATTTATTGTACTTTTGATTTTCAGCAAAATTCTGTTGTTTCAGTTTTTCATTTGGAAAATCAGGTCACCCTACGTTAGCTCGTCAATGGGGTTTTGTGTGTTAGCATTAAGCTAGCAAACTCTCCTAAGAAAAAAGTTAAGCAGTTTAAAAAAAAAACAAAAAACATGACATGTCATTTTCTTTGTTTTATCACAGCAAAAATTAACTCGGAGTGGCAATAAGCACTCTGAAGCCTTTTCCAGAGAAGAGTTGCTTGAGTGGAATTGAATTCAATGCTGCTGTATCGCGCTAATATCACGTTTTTTTTAGCGCAAGTCAAGCAAAATTTGTATTTTCTTTATAATACTGAAAAATTTGTTTCTTAAGGATATACATTACCATTTTTACATGTATGACTAAAGTCCTTCACTCATTTTTATATTAAATATGTTTGCTATTGTCAGCGTGATGTGGATATAAAATTACAGAGTACTGCAAAAGTCCAATTGAATCCATCCATCCATTTGCTCGACCGCTTATGCCTCACAAGGGTGCTGGAGCCTATCTCAACTGGCTTTCGGCAGTAGGTGCGGTACGCCCTGGACTGGTTTCCAGCCAATCGCAGGGCACATAGAGACGAACAACCATCCACACTCACACAAGCACACCTAGGGACAATTCAGAGCGCCCAATTAACCTGCCATGCGTGTCTTTGGAATGTGGGAGGAGACCGGAGTACCCGGAGAAGACCCACGCAGGCACGGGGAGAACATGCAAACTCCACCCAGGAAGATCCGAGCCTGGACTCGAACCCGAGTCCTCAGAACTGGGAGGCGGACGTGCTAACCAGTAGGGATGTAACGATATCCAAACATCACGATACGATATTATCACGATATGAAGGTCACGATACGATAATTATCAATAACAATATTGAGACACTTACTTGCTAATGCAAGCACACATTGATCGCTTCACAAGCAAATTAGGTTCCCCTTCATCTGATAATTAGCATAGATTTTAAACATAGAAGGCCAAAACATCCCTAATGAAAATTAAATTGCACTAATAAACTAGCCACTAGAGGGTGCTAGAGCTGCACAAATGGAAATCAACCTGACTTTTTTTAACAGTTGTGTTCCTTTTAAATATTGTGAACATGACGATGACGATATTGTGGCCATTTTAATATCACGATATTACGATATTGCCCTTATCGTGACATCCCTACTAACTCGTCAGCTACCGTGCCGCCCCCAATTGAATCCATCCTGCATATAACAGCCTTTGCATTACAAGACACCGCCGTGTTCAGACGCGGGCGGTCATTGGAATACAGCTCTTCTCTTGGCCCTGACACAAACCTTATCAATGGGCTCGCGTCGCCATGGAAACGCTGTAAATACAATGGCTGAAGCGGCTCCGAGAGAGAAAGGTAATTAATCACCCAATTACAGCATCGAGATAGAAAACCAGACGGACCCGTGCGCTTTTCCGTGTTCTTTGATAAAGGAGAATTTCATGCAAACAGTTGTACTTCTACCGGGTCAGCTAAATCAGGGCTATCTGGGCCATCTCTGTTTAAAGAGGGGGAGAAAAAAAAAAAAAAAAAAAAGGCCGCGAACAGAATTGATGGCCCATTTCATTATGTAATTGCCTCTTTAACTTCCTTGTCCTGAGCAATCGCTCTTTAAACTCCGGCTCCAGGTAATATATGCGGAGATATGAGGCTCGTCTCCGGCGGATCATTGGTAAATAGACGTAATCTTTGCATCACCTTTTAGCCAAACCTGGAAGTGTCGTCTTAAAAAACGTAGAATGAATTAAGTCGGTTTCTCCAAGCTGAGCTGAGTTGAATCCTGAAGGCTCGTACAGATGGGGGGGGGGGGGTGATATCAAAAGTAGGATCCAGAGGCGGAACAAGGCTCCAGTCAGCCTTTAAGCTGCCACCCTCAGTGTCGGGGTACGAGGAGCACAAAGCTAGATATGATTACCTGCCCCAACAACACAGCGTTGCATCCTGCCCCTCCAACCCTTGAACCGAACGGCGTCCCCGACGTCGAATCAAAGTAAACACCGCGCCCCTGTGCGGAGCCTCTGAAGTGGCTCGAGGTGAGAACACAACACGAGTGACCCGCTTTCCTTTTCATTTCCCGTCCTCATAAAAGATCCCACAAATGAAAAAAAAACAAAGCCACGCAAGACAGTGCTCTTGATTGAAGGGTCAGCAGACGGATCACGGCGAGAAGGTCACCCAAGAGCCCAAATTCACATCCCATAATTGAGTAACAGGGGGGTCGCTGATTACAAGGCGAGCGACACCGAGGACTATATAGGACAGTGGTTGGAGTTGCGCTCACCTCACGAGATAAAAAAAATATATAAGAAGAAGAAGAAAAAGAAAAAGCAGACAAAGCGCCAAAAGAGGGTTCTGGAAAGGCAGACAGAATATTGGATGGCCTCACCACTGTGAGAATGAGGACTTAATTAAGTGAACAGTCGGATGCGGCAGCAAGCACTATATCAGAGAGACAGAGAGCGATAATTCCCTTTATGTAATTAGATCAATTGGGCATGAAGTGAAGAGGCTTGATCCAAGAGCAGTGTGCCGCTCAAGTGGGATCACTCTGTGAGCTTTGATTACCTTTTTGATTGTTAATGCAAAATGAGGAGACCGGACCGCCGGATATAAATAGCTGATTTTCCAATTACCGAATTCTCCACGATTGTTTTGGCTTTCTTTTATTTTATTTTATTTTGTATTTTTTCCACTCGGATGACTTTTACTTTTGAAAAAATACTTGACCTTAATGCGCACCATAAATATTGTTTTATAGCAAACCTGCGCACCCAATTCAAATCATTAGCGGTAATTAACGGCCTCTCTGATGAGTCACCAGAGTGCTTTATGTCCACTTATTTGGCCGATAAATCGACACCAGAAGACTCGTTCTGTGTCATTCGAGGATATGGATTTGGAGCTCAATGAGATCCCTTTGGACTTCAGCAGTGAAACATGCATGACGCGCTCCAGCCTGTTTTGATGAAAATTGAGGAGTTTACTTTTTGCCTCACTTGAAGTTATCATAAACGATTGTCACCTCAAAAAGGAAAAAAACACACCGGAACGGTTCCACAAGCTGAACAACTGCTGAACTACAAAATAAACAACGATCACTGGTTAATAAATGATAATCGGGGGGGGAAAAAATGCAATTAATGGATAGAATAATCGATTCTAAAAAGTAGTGAAAGTACGAAAATAGTAAGTGATATTTTTGATTATTGGTTTTTATAATGCCCGTCAGCACGAAAAAATTTACCAAGTGACAGTTCATAACTTTAGTTACTCTCAAGTTGGGGCACTTGTCAGTCGAGTCGAGGCACAAAAATAGTAAGTGATATTTTTGATTATTTGTTTTTATAATGCTCGCCAGCAAACAAAAACAAAAACTAAATTGACCAAGTGACAGCTCATAACTTGAGTTACTTTCAAGTTGGGGCACTTGTAAGTCGAGTCGAGGCACAAAAATAGTAAGTGATATATTTTTGATTATTTGTTTTTATAATGCCCGCCAGCAAAAAAATAAAAAATAAAAAATTTACCAAGTGACAGCTCATAACTTGAGTTACTCTCAAGTTAGGGCACTTGTAAGTCGAGTCGAGGCACAAAAATAGTAAGTGATATTTTTGATTATTTGTTTTTATAATGCCCGCCAGCAAACAAAATAAAAATTGACCAAGTGACAGCTCATAACTTGAGATACTCTCAAGTTGGGGCACTTGTAAGTCGAGTCGAGGCACAAAAATAGTAAGTGATATTTTTGATTATTTGTTTTTATAATGCCCACAAGCAAACAAAAAAAAAAAAACATTGACCAAGTGACAGCTCATAACTTGAGTTACTCTCAAGTTGGGGGCACTTGTAAGTCGAGTCGAGGCACAAAAATAGTAAGTGATATTTTTGATTATTTGTTTTTATAATGCCCGCCAGCAAAAAAAATAAAAAATAAAAATTGCCCAAGTGACAGCTCATAACTTGAGTTACTCTCAAGTTAGGGCACTTGTAAGTCGAGTCGAGGCACAAAAATAGTAAGTGATATTTTTGATTATTTGTTTTTATAATGCCCACAAGCAAACAAACAAACAAAAAATTGACCAAGTGACAGCTCATAACTTGAGTTACTCTCAAGTTGGGGGCACTTGTAAGTCGAGTCGAGGCACAAAAATAGTAAGTGATATTTTTGATTATTTGTTTTTATAATGCTCGCCAGCAAACAAAATAAAAAAAATGACCAAGTGACAGCTCATAACTTGAGTTACTCTCAAGTTGGGGCACTTGTAAGTCGAGTCAAGGTACAACTCGTGACTTAGCTTCATTTTTTGCACAATTTCTTCCTCGAATCTCATGAGAACACATCGTGCCTTCTCACACTGACTTTTAAACACAAGCCACTGAAGAGCAAAGCAAAACAAAAACAGGGGAGGTCTTAATAAACTGATCAATCTGCGATCCCGGATAAGAAGCGGCAGCCAGAGTGCCGTCTCCGCACGCGGGCCCACAGGAAAGGCGTGTAGTAGTTCTGTGGCCCAGTGGAGCATTAGACTGTCTCTGTCTGTCTGGCTCCGCAGACAAGAGGACACGAGTGAGGGATGGGCCTCGTCGTCCGGGGGAAACGGCTTGTGTCCGCCGCCCACACTGCGCCTCCTTTGTGTGAAATTGGCTGAGAGGATGTAGACATATTCCACGCACTGATCCATGGCGGAGTATAAACAAGAGGGGGATCTTGCTTTGCCTCCTAGAAGGTCAGGAAGCTTCCCCGTGAAACAGTAAGTGACACTGCCTCTTCGGCGCTCACTAACAGTCTGACCGCTGGAACCTCGCTCGCCCTCCGCCCCTCCCTTGCTCAAGTCCTATTTTCTTCCATGATGCATCCCTGCATATTGGAATGTATAGCATAGTTCTTCGTAGTACCCCAAAAAAATAAAAAAAAATAATTCACTGAGTCTCACTGAAAAACTGACCACCAGAGAATTTATTTACATTTTAATATGTGCGGCCTGGTACCAAAAAGACGGGTAGGCCGTAGACCAGTATTTGTGATAGTTATAACACTGCCACGCAGATACTATTTTTTGTTATTGTTTCGTTATTATTATGCTATTTTTGTTAGCATTAATGACATTTTGCATTGTGAGTTAGCATGAATTAAAATGTAATGAATTAAAATGTGTTTTAAACAGGAAGTTAACCCAAACATTTTCTTGACAATATGTTCTATAAGGCACCTTTTTTTTTTCTAAACAGTATTCCAATTAATATTACATTTGTGGAACAACCAATCACAGCATTAACAAACATAACAGTTAAGTTAATGACATTTGGAAGCAAAGTAGCTTTCAAAAATTGCTACATGGCAACAATGACAACGTTAAAACACATTATCAAAAAAAAAAAAAAAAAAATATGAGGAGTTTTCAAAAATAATTGGAAGAAAAACATGATTTAAAAACGTTTAAAGGCCCTAATCAAAGGTATGGGGGAAAAAGCAACGTTTTTAATCTGGATTTAAAACCATTTACACTGGGGACCGACTTCAGCTTATGTTGGCAGCATAACAGCTAAATGCAGCTTCACCATGTTTACATTGAACTCTGAGTTCCACTAATTGATTCAAGTCTACAGCTCTCAGAGCCTTACTGGGTTTATATTCAACCGGCAAACAACTGTGATGTCATTTTCAGTCGACAACAAATGACAAAATGGCCGCGCCCTCAGATGGATAAAAACAAGTGAATATTGCTGTTTAATTCATATTCTACAAACGCAATATTAATCAGAATACCGTCTGTAGACTAGTGTGGCTGCACACTAGTTGTTGTTTAGTTGTTGACTTCCACTTTAAAACAAATGCATAACTAGCTAAAATTTGAATTAATATATTTTTTTTCTTCTACTTCTCTCTTTTCCTTCCTTCTTCACCAACCATAGAAACATCTTAATTCCAACAAATTAGGGAGATCTCAAGAGACCAGAGGAAAGACAAAAGGAAGGGAGGAAGGAAGGATAGATGAAGCAGCAATTTGAAGACTTAATGCTTAAACTGGGAGTGGCATTTAACTGCTTGAAGTGTTGCTTGTTGTGTGAAGTCAATTTGGTTCACTTTTGCTTGCAAATCCAAGCATTTAAAAAAAAAAAAAAAAAAAAAAAAAAAGTCTGGTTGTCTTGAAAAACTCCTCTGAAGTTACCACTGTACTAAAAAGTATCCCAAGTTGTTGAGGAGGCGGGGGGGGGTCGTCCTTACCTGAGCAGCGGCGAGGTCACAATGGCTGAGACAAAAGGCAGAAGATCCGCGCATGAAATCTGATTGCGGCTGCAGTAAAACGGACTGGGGAAGGCATGAATGTAATTAAAGTGGCTGACACTTTTATGCCGGGTAATGGGCGTCCGGGGCCCGGCCGGCTATTCCCAGACGAGCTCCCCTCACAGTATGGAGCACATTTTAATACCAACCCGCACAATGACTTAAATGCAACTCTCAAGGCTTTTGGTGGAGATTTAATATTGATGTGTAAACAGGATAAATGCCAACAACCTGGGGTTTAAGGGACATGGTAAATAAACACGTGGCCATATATAAAATCTATATAAACCCCCCCGTCAAGCATCCGGAGACGGCGCAATTCTCATTCTCAACTTCTCGTGTGATTTTCTGCCACATAAAAATCCTCAATTATGAAACTTATGAGCTTGAGTACGGCAATGAAATTAAACTAGACCGGGCGTAATGTCAGGAAACAAAAAAACAAAAAAAAACAGTTTAGCCCGATCCAATCAGTAACATATTTATTCATGCAGGTGAGAAGGAAGGGAAGCATTTAGATCACGGAGGGGCAGATAATGAAGAAGTTAATAAGAGGAATGGTACTTTGAAATGTTCCTCAAGCAGCCCGATTCGCAGGATTTAATCTGTAATAAATAATCTGGCATCATTGCAAGATGGCATCTCATAATGGCAAATGAAATATGCTGGTATGATAGGTCCAATAAATCTGGATTTTCCGATGGTTCCCTCAGGCTAGGACAATATGCAACTATAGTGCTCTCTGTCAGGAAGAGCAGATCTCAGAGCCGTCATAAAATCTAAATGGGCACTAATTAGGCAAGCCTTGCCTCTCACACTTACTATTTCTATTGACATTTTCAGCACGCCGCCGCCACCGCCGCCGCCGCCGCCCCCCTGCACTACCATAAGTCACTGAGAGGAGAACTCCCTGGATTGCAGAGCGCCGGGCTGTTAAAGGGAAGTTCAACTTAGTGCTAATGAATAAATTTGCCCTCCCATGCAGTACTGTTTCTTTTGTCTCGCACCCGAGCATATTCATCGGGCTAAATGGTCATTTGCGTTGCGGCGTCCATTGTTGTAATCGCCTTCGATTCCGACTCGTCTTCAATGTTGAAATGCTCACTTTCACATCGCTGTGATGGCGTTAATTTTCGATAGCGTCGCGCAGCAGCAGGGTTGCCGTGGAGGCGCGGGGAGAGTCATCGATTTTTGATTCAAAATGATTTGTTTGACAGTGATTTCTCCTTCAATTTATCGATGTGCAAGTAAGTAATAGTCATGATCTACTCCAGTCTGACTCGCTAAGGCTAATTAGCGCGCTAATCGCGGCACTTTTATCACTCAAAAGAACAAAACGCTTCAAGTATGTATAAAGAGAAGCATGTTAACATTACTCACCACCGGCATATGCTCTTAAATTCCTACACTGCAAAAAAAATAAATAATAATAATAATCTTTAGTGGAATAACTTGATCATAACGTTTTCCTTCTACTCTCTAATGTGGCTACAACTTAAGAACGCGCGGAACCACACTGCCCCTACGTGGCCAAATCGGGTACAACATGAACAGCGCTCCCAGTAAAGGCACACACAAACGGGTCTGAATTTTTATTTTTATTTTTTGCTAATCTGTACCCACAGTTTAGTAAACTGTACCCACAGTTTAAGAATCAATCAACGTTAGAGTGGTTGCTTTTTTTTTTTTAATTTATTTTAGATGAAGTTTCTTTAGCCAAGTAAGTATGGCGTATTAATTGCGGAGCGCAACAAAACACGTCTGCAACAGAAAGAAAGAAGAAAGATGTTCGAGCGCCTCACAGTGGCACAAGCGCAACATTACACATCAACTGGATACATAAATCTACAGTTTAAGATGAAAAGAAGCAGCCGTTCGAACGTTGCGTGCGCATGCGTATTACATAACGCCACAGAAGCGCTAAACCGTGGGTACAGTTTAGTAAACCGTGGGTACAGATTATTAAACTGTGGGTACAGATTGTTAAACTGTGGGTACAGTTTACTAAAGTGTGGGTACAGATTAGTAAACTATGGGTACAGATTATTAAACTGTGGGTACAGATTGTTAAACTGTGGGTACAGTTTACTAAAGTGTGGGTACAGATTGCTCAACTGTGGGTACAGATTGTTAAACTGTGGGTACAGTTTACTAAACTGTGGGTACAGATTGTTAAACTGTGGGTACAGATTGTTAAACTGTGGGTACAGTTTACCAAACTGTGGGTACAGATTACTAAACTGTGGGTACAGATTGTTAAACTGTGGGTACAGTTTACCAAACTGTGGGTACAGATTGCTAAACTGTGGGTACAGATTGTTAAACTGTGGGTACAGATTGTTAAACTGTGGGTACAGTTTACTAAAGTGTGGGTACAGATTATTAAACTGTGGGTACAGATTGTTAAACTGTGGGTACAGTTTACTAAAGTGTGGGTACAGATTAGTAAACTATGGGTACAGATTATTAAACTGTGGGTACAGATTGTTAAACTGTGGGTACAGTTTACTAAAGTGTGGGTACAGATTGCTCAACTGTGGGTACAGATTGTTAAACTGTGGGTACAGTTTACAAAACTCTGGGTACAGATTGCTAAACTGTGGGTACAGATTGTTAAACTGTGGGTACAGTTTACCAAACTGTGGGTACAGATTACTAAACTGTGGGTACAGATTGTTAAACTGTGGGTACAGTTTACCAAACTGTGGGTACAGATTGCTAAACTGTGGGTACAGATTGTTAAACTGTGGGTACAGTTTACTAAACTGTGGGTACAGATTGTTAAACTGTGGGTACAGTTTACGAAACTCTGGGTACAGATTGCTAAACTGTGGGTACAGATTCAAAAAAAAAAAAAAAGACAGTATAAAATAATTTAAATAAAATCAGTTTTGGGATATTTCAAATTTATTCCGAATAGTACTAAATGAGAATCACGATTCTTCTAGAATCACGTTTTTTGGCACACCCCTAGTAAATATATACGGTGCGCGTCCCCGCCTGCCTCAAATTAATAAAAACCGAATGCATGCTTGGCACAGGAGCTGCTTGTTGAACATATGCTGCAAGCATGGCTAAGCCATCTGGCAGCGAGTCAAGTATTCCCACCAACTATAGTCGTATGCTACCTGACAGTTCGAAAAGCTTTATTCCCCTGGCATCGGGGGCACAAATGGAGAAATATTATTGAAATGATTATCTGCATCAAGACTCAGATTTGGGCTGACATTTCGCCGGCTTCTGCGTAATCCGAGGGGTTGTCGGCGAGAGGGCGGAGAGGGGGTTTGCCGCTAAGCCTTGGCGGCTTGATTAATGAAGCCCGGATAGCGGGTGGACCCAGCCCACCTCCACTCAGACCCTGGGGCCGAGCCCCGCATATGAAATTGGCCGACGCCGCTCATCTCCCTGGGAAGCGAGGAGCCTGATGATCCTCCCGGCGACGCTCTACCTCGAGTCGCCGGAGCGGCGCGCTCCAAAGTCCGTCGCGTCCGGGCTTAGGAAGGCCCGGTGGCTCGTCGCGGAGGGTGGCGGGGAGGCAGCGACTGCTCGGTGAAGAGCGGCATTAATACATCACCTGATGTCAAGCACATTTCACTCAGAGTTAGATTGCTTTTCTCGGCAGCATGATAACTTTTTTGGTTGTTGTTTTTTTGACCAGATATCGACTAGGGACAGCTTTTGAAAAGTATACCGTATGTCTTTGCATTTATAAATAAGGCTGGGTATTGATTTCTAAATTCTATTTCCATTTGTGCAGTTCTAGCACCCTCTAGTGGCTATTTTATGAGCGCAATTTAATTTTCATTAGGGATGTTTTGGCCTTCTATGTTTAAAATCTGCCCTGCGATTGGTTGGCAACCAGTCCAGGGTGTCCCCCGCCTACTGCCCAGAGCCAGCTGAGATAGGCGCCAGCAGCCCCCGCGACCCTTGTGAGGAATAAGCGGTCAAGAAAATGGATGGATGGATGGATGGATGTTTAAAATCTATGCTAATTGTTAGATGAAGGGGAACTGAATTTGCTTGTGAAGCGATCAATGTGTGCTTGCATTAGCAAGTGCCTCAAAATGTACAAAAGCACAATATTGTGTTTTTTTTGTTTTTGTTTTTTTTGTGTGAGCTCTTTTTTTTTTTTACAATATTATGATCTTTTTTAAATATCGCCAACGCCCCCACAATATCGTAACAATTATCCTATCGTGACCTTCAGATCGTGATAATATCGTGTCGTGATGTTTGGATCGTTCCATCTCTAGTATCGAACATCCCTATTTCTATGTCAACCTATACATTAGCTATAAAAAGGGAAACACGTGTCAAACTTTTTTTTTTGTCGTCTTGAATCCTCGTATGCTTGACGTCAGAGCAGCAGCAACGCCGGCGTTGCTCCCTCAACCATTTCGCCGTGATGGATGAGCCCGTGAAGTCATTTCAGGTCGCTGGAAAGCGGAAAGTGGCCAGCCAAATTCGTGACCAGCGACAAAACTGACATGTAAGCTCATGAATGAGCGCAGAAGAAGAAAAAGTAAAAGATGTGGGGGGTGGGCGGGGGAGTCATTCAAAAAAGGCAAAGTGCATCTTTAATCATGCCGTGTCAATGATTAGTCAGACAATGTCGCTTTGTTAAAAGTGCTCTGTAATTAATAACGGCGGTTAGGACGGAACAATCGAGGGAGCAGCTGTCACCAGTTGTACTATTCGAGGGAGCTGATTTCTAAATAGTGTAAACGAGGTGTTTACCTATTGTGATCAAGTCAGTGACAAGCAGAGCCTCTTTTTTTTTTTTTTTTTTTTTTTCTTTTTCTCCTTTTTTCCCCTTCCAACAAGACCGAGGGCGGGAAAATGATTAATTGCGAGCTGGCGGCTTCTACGGCTTCAAGAGTAAATCAACTTCTAAGAAGTGCTAACTTGCTAGAATATAAACTCATTTTAGGCCCCAGATATTAAAATATAATCCATCTTCCTCCACCGCAGGGAAAGCTAATTAGAAAATGTGACTGGCATAGTAGGAGGAGAGGTGGCGGGAATTGTGGGATTAGGCAGCGGAAAGAAAAAGAAAAAAAAAAAAAACATTCCATATTTTATACACGCTTCCTTTTTCTGTTTTTTAACATAATCATAAGTGCAAATATTTATGATTTACAATCAAGTCCTTTTTGAGCCTTACATGCACATTCACTCCAATGCAATGACCACTAAACAACACAAAAGCAACCTGGCTGAGACTTGACTGCTCTTTTACGGACTGACCTTATGCATTCAAACAGATTCTTCCACGCAGCAATAGTCATTAAAATAAATAAATAAATAAACAACCACGGCAATTGTTCTAAATCCACTTGAACAAAAGCCGGAGAGCATTCGCGGCGACACCTCTCGTGAGTATTCTGAATGTCACGTGTGGGAAACGCAATGCAACATGACGCAGTCGCATTTTGCAAGGGAGCCGAGTGGTCCCGGCCCGGCCGGATCTGCGCAATCCCACAAGCCCATCACCACCCCCCAACCCCCCCCCCCCCCCCCCCCAACCCCCCCCTTGAGAGGCCCTCAATGCTCAAAGTGGTGACAGCTTAAAAGGCAATAAGCCAATATAATAAAGACCAGCAAAAGTGGCCGCGGGAAGGATTTGTCGTCCTGCTGCTTCCAAAGCAGCAGCGCCAACTCAAGATGTCTGCAACCGGTTGTCATGTTTAAGTCAAGTCATTTTCTTCCTTTTGGTCATTTCATGTCAATTGCTAAATGCTAAAATGAATAAATGGCAGGCTAACAGTTTCAATTTTAGAAGCAGTAAAGGACACAATTTTACTAGCAATTTGTCAAGCCGTTTATCAGTATGATTCAAAACACTTTTGGACTATCTTTAAAGTTCAGATAATTAGCTTGCAGATAATTAGCTTGCTAAATCTAATTATGGAACGTACAAACATGATACAGAGTCTGACTTACGAGGGCGGACGTCAGACGTTGTTAAGGACATCCGCATTATCGCACCAAACCGCTTCTGTGCAATGTGGCAAAAAATTAAAAATGGGGAAATTCAGACGAGAAATGAACTGAAAGCTTGAATTGCGCTTCACTTTCATAAAATGACTCGTTACGTTTTAAACATGCCGCATTGGTTCGCAAATCAAATAAAAATAAAGAATAACACTGATAAAGTGGTAAATCTTCAGTGACCAGATGAGGGTTTCTCATTTCTGGGGATATGGAAAGCTGCAAAAGGGTCTTGTGCGTGTGTGCGTGTGTGTGTGCGTGTGTGCATAACCAGCAGAAAACTGATTTGAGATTCAGTACTGCAACATTGCCATCTTTTGGCCAAAGTGTATACTCAGAAGTCCGTTTCCTCACCTGCATGCTCTTTTGGTATTTGTGGATGTATTGGTCTGATTATATGAAAATTAATATCTATGTTGGTTTCCGGATGACCAAGAATGCATTCAATATTACATAATTAGAATAAACAACTTAGCAGTCTTGAAAATGACTGAATATCACAGAGCTGTGAACTTGCTTTTGTAATGTTATGAAATGATGTCAAATGTTTTCATTCCGTGATGTTGCTTGACTTCCAAAATTGACAGCAAATGTATCCATCAGGACATGATGTCAAATCATTCATTCCATGCTCAAAACATTTCCTTATATTTACTGATAACATAATTGTCAAGCAGAAAGAGAAGTGAACTCTTAATAGGGATGTTCCATAGCACATACCATATACCGATACCAACTGCCGATACCAGTAGTACATTTTGACAAATAAAAAAATCACTAAAAGATATTTTTAAACAAATATATTTCCTTTAATTTTTACCAAAAAAAACAAACAGCACAGTCACTCTTCAATAGTCTTAACGCTCAAAATAAAACACAAAAATGCTCTTTTAGTTTAAGATTCACAATTTTGAGAAGTATTTCCAAACCGGTGAAGTTTTGGTGAAAAACTGCTGCAAGCTAGCGACGTGTCAAAATTAATGCATTAATTTTGAGTTAATTTCTAGTTCCTTTAACGCCACTAATTCTTTTTGTAACGCGCTTAATGACCGCCCCTTACATGAAAAACTGAACTGGGGGAATTCCAGTTGCAACGCAGCAGACACATCCATGTCAACATTTAGCAGTAATAAATTTAATAATGATGCATATATACTGGGGTCAAGTTGTAATTTACAATTTTAAAATTGTGCAGAATTTCACAAGTTAAGTCTTAAAATGAAAGAAAAAATGCACTGAGCTGTCAGTGCCTTACAAATGCAATTATGCCATCTAGTGGCAGAAGAATGATCAACACAAATCAATATCACACATTTTTTTTATAGTACATCTTTATAATTTTAGCTCAATTTTATGAATTATGAAATTACTGTATGACTATAAGATGCTGCCATATTTTTATTAGTTTAACTTTTTTTTCACCTTTATGTTAACGAGTATGAAAACGTAGAAAAAATAATAATTGTACATTTAGAACAGATATATAATTTGTGATTAATCATGAGTTAACTATTGAAGTCATGCAATTATGTTTATAATTTTTAATCGCCTCATTCACTCCCAGCCATTTTCACTGACGCAATCCCCTTCGCTCCCAGCTGTTTTACTGGATTATGACTCATTTTGCAAGGCCCACAGAATATTGTGTAATATTGCTATAAAAACTTGCAACCCACTAAAAGAAAGAGGGGGGGGGGGGGGGGTATATTTCTATCTGTTTCCGTTTTGCAGCAATTAGCATTAATATCTAATCATTATTCACAAATTTGTTTAAAACTGTGGGGGAAAACATCTTGTTGCAACATGGGTTGATCTCTTATACTCTGCTGCCACCCGCTGGCTGTTTTTGAAATAACTACCTTTGCTTTAACCATTCTCTTCTTTTCAGAGGCTGCATCAAAGCCTTCTGTATGCTCTTGCATGCAAAAAAAAAAACGTATATATACGTTGTTGGGACACTGGTAATATTTAAAATAGAACGTATTTATACGTTTTTGGGAGCAAATGAGTTAAGTGCCATGTTACTACCTTTTTTTTATTTATTTTTTTTTACATGTGAAGGCCATTCTTCCAGAAAATATAATTTTGGGAGGTTTGATTTCGGAGACTCCACCGTGCCCAACAAGCAAGACCCTCTCGCGCACATCAGCTATCATCAGCCCTCCTTCTTTTTCTTGTCAGCCGATGTACAAACATGTAGTGTGAGAGGGAGGCTCGAGTGGGTGTCCTCTACCTGAATAAATGCCGTCTGAGCGCCGTGGCCGTTTTCCCACGGCGGCGCACGGGACATCGCGGATAAGGGAGAGGATGGGCCGCGACAGCGAGAGTGACAATTCGTCCCCGTCAGCCCCCCGTCACTGACTGACATGTCACATTCTCTGATGACTTTATTGTGCTCCCTGTCACCGCACTTAATCTGCGTTGTCAGTCAAGCGGCGCACCGCCATCTCCAGACAGCGGCGGCTAATACCCAGTCTTTTAATGACATTAGATTTTGGAGTAACGCCATTCAGCCTAGCAACTGATATTATCGTCTATTTTGCATCATTCAGTGACACAGCCGGAGCCGGGCCGATAGCCGAGTGCTGGTCATTTTCCCCGTCCATTTCGAACTGGATGACAGATGTCAAGATGAGAAGCGGCTATTATTTACTGCCGGCCGTGTTTTTTTTTTTTTTTTTTTTTATCACAGGCAGACATGATGTCTCACTTTACTCCAGGCTGTCATCCGACGCATCAGAAGCCGTCCTTCCGGGCGATATCTGCGGCAGTGCACAAAGACGACTATGGTTTCGTTTTTATTTGCTTGGCGAAGATGAAACCGCTCGGTTTTTTTTTTGTGTTTTTTTGTGTTTTTTTTGTTTGCCTCTGGCTGTGAGGAGGCTGAATTAATAGTGATGATATCAAATCAAGGAGTGCGCCATAAAAGTCAAATTCATTAAAGCGCACAGGTACCATAAGCATCCACTTTCTAAGGGAAAATGAACAGGTGATTATCGTCATCGCCGTCTATTTGTTAAATCGCACCAAAATGCCTCGTGCCATTTAAGGTAATAATGTATTTCGCGTTCCGTAAATCTCAATGCAAGGTGATTTTTAAGAAATGCATGCAGAGTAGGGGTGGGGTAAAAAAAATATATATTGAAATATATGGTTGTGCTCTTTGTTGCAATAAATATATTGATATGCTAGTATCAATATTGTATGACAGCTGCCTTGCTTTCTTGACTTTTTCTTGACTTTTTCCAATATCTTGGACCGAGGCTACTTTGTAATTCAGTCTCCATTTTTTTTTTTTTTTTAAAGAGCTCAGTCTCCATTTTTAAAGGAAGGGAATGTGCCTTCAATTGCATTTTTTCATTATTTAAAAAAAAAAAAAAAGATAATAAAACTGTCTTCATTTATAACACCTTTGCCAATTAAAAACATTAAAATGTCAAATATTGCCGTTTAGATTTTAGGAAAACAACTTTAAGCCATTAATACCATATTTTATACATGAACCATATATGAATGTATTTACCTCTTATTGCACTTAAAGTTGTTCTTAAATCCTAAACGAACAAATTAGACATATTGAGTTGATTTGATTTGTATTTTTTAGCACTTAAGTGTTTTATAACATAAATCAATTTATCTTGTTTTGTTTTGTTTTGTTTTCAGATCAAAAGAACGATTCAATCTGTGACTCAAATCCGTGATCCAATCCGAACTGTGATTTTTGTCATCCTTTGCCGTCACCGTCAGTACTTAATCTCTCCTGTCCTGTTTGTGGGGGCGCTAATCCCCTTAAATGGCAGTAAAGTAGGCAGAAGAAGAACAGTCGTCACGTTTTCACTGTCACTCAAATGCTGAATATCGAGATATATGTAAAGATGATGGAATGACTTTGAAATCAACATTACAGTTTTAAACAGTTCACTCATTGAAAATAAAAGACGCATTTACAGCCAAGCATCATGAGAGCCAGCCAAATCTTTTTTTTTTCTTTTTTTTTCCCTCCTCTCCAATTGACAGTGCTTTTTCTCCTCCATCAGAGCTCCACGGTCTAATTAAATGTATTTAGCATCATAAATATTCCATGGGGACAGGTTGACACGGTGAATTAATGTCTCCCCTCAATCCCAGAGCCTTCTCCATTGGCGGTGGAGGAGAAGTTGGCACAGTGGCAGGTAAATAAATGCTTCATACAGCATTCATGCGTTTGTTCCCAAATCAGGGCTGTTTTTACTTTCTAATGTCGTGGAAAAACAACAAAATATGATATTGATTAATTCACAAGATTTGATTAAGTTGGCGGGAGGTAAAGTGGACTTGTAAAATACTTTTTGATTAGGTAGGAAAAGTGTAGCTGGAATGCAAGTTTGAGGATTTATTTACAGTTTGGTACGGCTGCAGTTTTGCTTACCTTTTGGATCATTAGCATAAATATCAGTCCTTACAAAAGGGGGGAAAAAGAATAAATGCAAAAATTGGCAAGTATTTTCAAACAATTTTCGAATATTTCACATATTAACGATATGTTGCAGATCCTGTCCCGAGTGAATCAAGCCGTGGCCGAGAAGGCTGATAAAGTTTGAAGTTTAGGAAGATTACAGCAGTCCTTTGAGATACGAACGAGCTAGTCTACAAGTTTTGTTGTTTTTTTCAGATACGAGCTATTGTTTGGCATGAATTCTTTATCATCTGCAAAGACCGACTAATATTAATACTAATGCTAATACTACTGTGGCTTATGAGGCGCTGCGACTGCCTCATTGTACAGTACAGTATATCCATATTTCTGTATTATGCTGCCTTAAGGTGGCCATGGCACACTGTAACACACAAGAAGGAGCAGCACAATGTCCATTGACTTGCAGCAAAAATGTGGATTGTGGAATATTTATTTATTTATTTATTTATTTATTTATTTATTTATTTATTTTACATTCTATTTAATGATGCCATTATTTTTTTCTACGTTACATAGTGCTATTTGTCCTATTTAAAAACATATTGCAAACATTTTCATAATTTTTTTTCTTCTTCTTTTTTTTTTTTAGGGGATGGAACCTATTAATGGCATTTCCATTCATTTCAATGGTGAAAGAAGATTTAAGATACAGCTGTTTTCAGGTAGGAGCATGGTCACAGTATGAATGAAACTCGCAAGGCACCATTGTGGCATGGATTTGAAATATTTTGTGGCACCAGTCCTGAAACTTTTCCGACACACCTCATAGGACCCGCAGAACCTTGCTGCTGTATTCAGCAGTGTCCTCTGCTCGACAATGCGCTCACACATCCGAGCCCCCCCCCCCCCAAATAGTAAGACAGACGAGCCTTCCTTGAGGTTGGAAGTCCTTCCAAAAAATGTCACCCTTGAATTTTGACGCATTTCACAGCTAATTTGTTGCGGTTTATCATTGCGAGGACAGCAACGACAAAAACGCGTGCTAGTCTGTTAACCCGCCGTCATAAGAACGAACGCTTGCCACTGCTGAGAGAGCAAGAAAAGATACAATTAGGATCTATTAAAACTCATTTTAAACCTAGAGACATTTTTTTTTTTCAATGCTCACATTTTCCGAGACAAAAGCGCATACATCATTTTTTCTATCAGTAACACGCGTAATTGCAAATTTGCAAGTGCTAAGCTAATTTTACGACACGAGAAGGCCTGTATTCATCTCCATATTAATAGAAAACAGGATGTATAAATCCCAATTTTGCTGCCGCCAGTGTCAGTGGAGCTGTTCCTTGAGGGAGACGCCTGTCGACTCGCCGTTAAAATATTGGTCGTCTCCCCCTTGCTTCCACTCCAAAGCATCCTTTTTTTTGCGACAAAAATCAGACACTCATAATTATGAATGGCGTCCAATCTACATCACGAGGGCTTGACACCTCTAATATCCACGTATGCCAATGCGCATTGAGGTTTGCGTGGGATATGTGACGCTCTGGGATGAGTTATAGTACGAGGCGCTCGATGTAAGAGGGCCCTTGGAGTTTCATTTAGCAGTGGGGGAGGGCTGGGGGTGTGATGGGGGCTCATTTGGCTCAAAAGCACTGCCTTGAACAAGAATAGGACACAATTGGCTATTCCGGTTGAGGCCAACTGCGACGGCGTAAAATTTCCACAGTCCAGATTCTTTTAAAATTAGCATGTCATTATTTGTCGCCAACAAATTTGAGCTCCCTTATCTCAATCAAGTGTCAATCACATGAAGTACGAGGCGATGTGGCTCTCCTATAGCTAACACCCCCCCCCCCCCCCCCCCCCCCCCCCATGGTAGCTTTAGCTACATGAGGAATGCTTACCTAGTCAGCGAGCTCAGTTTCTATGGTGACAGTACAAGACCATAGCAACTGCATAGCAACCGGCATTATCGTCATAATGGGACATAGTAACTGAATAGCAACTACAGAATAAGAGTGACTAGACAAACTAAAAGTGGCGAATACGTTGTCATCATAAGGGACATAGCCACTACAAATATCGTCGCAAGGAACTTAGCAACTACATAGCAACTGACATCATCATGAGGGACATAGTAACTGCGTGGAAACTACAAAATAAGAGTGACTCGACAAACTAAGTGACTAACACAAGACCATAGCAATGCATAGCAACCGGCATTATCGTCATAAGGGACATAGTAACTGAATAGCAACTACAGAATAAGAGTGACTAGACAAGCTAAAAGTGGCGAATACGTTGTCATCATAAGGGACATAGCAACTACAAATATCGTCGCAAGGAACTTAGCAACTACATAGCAACTGACATCATCATGAGGGACATAGTAACTGCGTGGAAACTACAAAATAAGAGTCACTCGACAAACTAAGTGACAAATACAAGACCATGGCAACTGCATAGCAACTGGAAATTTCATAAGGGACATAGTAACTGCATAGCGACTACAAAATAAGAGTGATGAGAAAAACTAAAAGTGGCTATGACATTGTCATCATAAAGTGACATGGCAACCACAAATATCGTCACAAGGAAATTAGCAACTACATAGCAACTGACAACTGCATAGGAAACTATGAAATAAGAGTTACTAGACAAACTAAGAGTGGTACATTATCATCATAAAGGACATAGTAACTACAAATTTAACCAGGGAACATAAGAACTGCATAGCAACTGACAATAGAATAGAAAAAAATATAATAGAATGAATGCCTTTTATTGTCATTCTACAACAGGTATACAACGAAATTTGGAGAGCTGCTCCTTTTGGTACAAAATAAAGGCAACAAAATATGAGTAATATCATCAAAAAGGCACATAGCAACTACAAATGTCGTGGCAAGGAACTACATAGCAACTACATAGCAACTGACAATTTCATCATCATGATGGATATAGCAACTGACTAGCAACTACAAAAAAAGAGCGACTAGACAAACTAAGGGACATGAAGGACATAATACAAAACCATAACAACATAATAATGACCCAACCCAAACCAGTACAGTTCTTGTTTTTCTGATTGCATATCATCCTCCTACCCTGGAGGTGGCGCACTACTCGTACGTCTTGATTTTTCTGTCGAAACGACGCATTTTGGATTGTTCGACCTTGGCGGAGATGTGGAATCTATTAGGCGAAATTCCAGTTCCTGCTGTTCTCGCCAACTTTTGTCATTAAAAGTGGAAATGAGACCATTAAAGCACATGTCAGTCAGCGCCCCTCTATCTGTGCATGTCATTACGCCGGGGAAAGGAAGTGAGGAGTCGTTGTCAGGTCAGCCTCGACAAAGCTTCGGCGGATGTAAGGTGGCCTACGTCACCTCATTAGTAACAGCCCCAGCAGCCGTCTAATGAACTTAAGACAATGCTAATTAATGGGAGCCAACAAAGGCTTAACATTTTTCAGGCGGCGTGTATGACAGCGTTTAAGCAACCCTTAATCCGACCGCAATACGGGCGCGCCGTTTTCGAGGCGCCGCCGCCTCCCGGCGCGTGCGGCGGCGGGTCAGAGGGGGGGCAGCTTCGTCCCTCCGCTGATAGAGTCACCTGTGACAATCCTTTATGGGCTGATAAAGTAAGGGAAGTCTCTCGTGGAAGTGCGCGCTGGCTTGGCGGAGGGTCTCCCCGGGGAGCAGGTGTCAGGGTTGTCTATCAGAAGGCTGAAAAGGAGGAAAGGGACACGTTACCGGGCTCTATTGTATCCCGCTTGTCATTGACTGATCGGCTCCATTGAGCTGGCTTTCACACTGAATGAAAGCACCTGAATGGATGAAAGCGAGACGGGCTTCCCGACAAACAAGGAGCCCTGGAATATTCATGGAGGATCTGCGAGGAAAAGATTAATGTATTAGAAATTAAAATGGGGCCCGGACGTCTGATCTTGCTCCTAACACTTGGCCGGACCTGTGTCACCCGCCGCTAGCGCCTGAAGTCGGCACATGCCGCTGCCAAGGTGGAAAGGAATCATTAAGCACCCTGCCATTGTGTGAGCGGAATAATCAAACTTCGCCCCCCCCACCCCACCCCCGCCGCTGCCACCTATCCGCCCCCCCCGCTTCCACCAATTCTTTCCCACAGCACTGACAATGAATAATTCCGGAGCCATTTGCAATGTTAACGGCACCTATCTGGGCCATCCGCGCCTTTATGATAAGAGCTCCAAATATGCATTTCAACAGTCTGAACAGAAGCTGCTTCGGCGGCGTTTCAAAGGACACCTGTCAGTCATCTGAAAGAGCTGTCAGTCTCCGTCACGCAAACGGTGTCGGCCAAATGCCCCCCCCCCCAAAAGATAATCTTTACTCTACCGGTCTGCACCTCCCTCCCTCCCTCACTTCTGAGCAGTTACATTTGCAATAGACTGACAAGTGATTTACACTGGAAAACGGATTGTGTTGAAACTGAAGACCGGGGGGGCGGGGGGCTTTTTCTTTTTAGGCGGCATCAAATCAGCTATCCCAAATGTGATCTGGGCCACGCTGAATGTCATTTACGCGTGATACCGGGTGCACTAGACGGGCTGCGGGGCCCAAAGGTGATTTTCGTCCTTCCATATCTCTCCAAGCAGACCAAGAAAAAGGGGTGGGTACGGAAGCGTATTGCATTCACTTGAAAAACAAAACAAAACAGAAAAATCTCCTGTTTTTCTGACTAATGTTTTTGGGAGCTTTGTTTTATTGAGTAATTTTTTTTAATTTATTTTTGTTTTTCTGAATACTTTTTTATGTCATAAAAAAAATGTTCCAAAAAACAGAAAAAAAATGATTCCGAAAAACAAAACAAAACAAAAAAATACTCCGTAAAACAGGGGGGAAAACATTATTCAAAAAAACAGAAAAAAAATTATTCCAAAAAACAGAAAAAAAAATTACTCTGAAAAACAGAAGGCGGTGCTCTGTTTTTCGGAGTAATTTTTTTTGGACCTCTGAACTCCTGTTTCAGACCACTGACCTGTATTTATGACTGGATAGCCGAAAGCCCATAAACACCAGTGCAAGCCTTTGAAGTCACAGGGCGGCCATCTTAGTGACCACACAAACCCCCCACCCTGCCTCTGGCCTTTATACTAAGTGCCTACGAGCTGTATATGTCTCATCTGTATGTATACCGTATAGTTTATATTATATTATTATTATTTTTATTATTATATTGCTCTGTTTTTTGGTATATTTTTTTATTTTTTTTTTCTGTTTTTTTGAATAATTTTTCCCCCCCTGTTTTTTGGAGTAATTTTTTTTTTATGACAGAAAAAAATATTCAGTAAAACAGAAAAATACAAATAAAATACTAAAAAAAAAACAAGTCATTTGGAGTTCAGAGGTCCAAAAAAATTACTCTGAAAAAACAGAAGTTGGTGCTCTGTTTTTTGGAATATTTTTTTATTTTTTTGAATAATTTTTTCCCCCCTGTTTTTTGGAGTATTTTTTTTTTATGACAGAAAAAAAATATTCAGTAAAATATAAAAGTAAAAATAAAATACTAAAAAAAAAAAAAAGTCATTTGGAGTTCAGAGGTCCAAAAAAATTACTCTGAAAATAACAGAAGTTGGTGCTCTGTTTTTTGGTATATTTTTTTATTTTTTTTTCTGTTTTTTTGAATAATTTTTCCCCCCCTGTTTTTTGGAGTAATTTTTTTTTTATGACAGAAAAAAATATTCAGTAAAACTGAAAAATACAAATAAAATACTAAAAAAAAAACAAGTCATTTGGAGTTCAGAGGTCCAAAAAAATTACTCTGAAAAAACAGAAGTTGGTGCTCTGTTTTTTGGAATATTTTTTTTTATTTTTTTCTGTTTTTTTGAATAATTTTTTCCCCCCTGTTTTTCGGAGTATTTTTTTTTTATGACAGAAAAAAAATATTCAGTAAAATATAAAAGTAAAAATAAAATACTAAAAAAAAAAAAAAAACAAAGCTCACAAAAAATTGTCAGAAAAACAACAGGAGATTTTTTATTTTTTTTTTTCAAGTGAATGCAATGCGCTTCCGTAGGTGGGCAAACCGGATCTAAAAAAAATAAAAAATACATCTTTTTGAACAGGGCATCATTGTCGGTCTGCTTAGCAAAATCTCAAGGCAGAGATGCTCTGATTTGTTTATTTATTGCTTGAACAAGTTTCACTTTACGGGCACTTGGTTGGCAAGGAAGCAAGTGAAGCTTCATGTCTCCGCCCCCTCAAGAAGGCCAGTCATTTGTGAAGCACGACTACCTTGTGCGCCACCAGCTGTTGGTGGTATTTACAGCTGAGTGCAGGGGATGCGTTTGGGCTGTTGCTTGGAGGGCCGGCGCCACGTTGGGCCCATTCCCACCTCCCTTTTGGCGACTCTGTGAGGCGAGGACAGGCAGCAGTTCTCGATAGTACACCCGCACCAGAGCACAACAACAACAAGGAGCATTGTGGGAAATTGTAAGAAAAGTTAAGTATAACATGAGACTCAAATTGGGCTACAGTGGTGCCTCTAGGTACAAGTGGTCCGTCTTGCAGTTTTTACCTGGCAAGATGCAGCAACATAGTGAACAATTCTTCCAAAAAAATAATCATAATTAATCGCATGACTTCAATAGTTAACTCACAATTAATCACACAATTTATATCTGTTCTAAATGTACACTTAAAAAAATAAATAAATAAATCTAAGTCTTCATAAGCTTGTCAACATAAGTGGGGAAAAAACTAGTTAAACCAATAGAAATATGGCTGCATCTTTTTGTCATTGATACAGCAATTTCATAATTCACAAAATTGAGTTAAAGTTCAAAATGAGTGTGATATTGATTTGTGTTGAGGTCATTTTTCTGCCACTAGATGGTATAATTGCATTTGTAAGACGTTGGCGACAGCTCAGTGCAATTTTAGTTTCATAGTAACTCATTTGCTCTCAAAAACGTATAAAAATGTTTATATTTTAAATATTGCCATTAGGGGTGTGCCAAAAAATCGATTCATAAAAGAATCGAGATTCTCACTTATTAATCGAATCGATATTAATTTCTAAAAAATCAACTTTATTTAAATTAGAAATGAAGAAGAAGGGGAAAATGCAGTTGTAGCCCACATGCTGTTTTTGTGGAAAAAGGCACATACAATACAAAATTAATAAATGTTTAAAAAAAAAGACATTTTAATGTCTCTGTCATTTTGTCTTGCAAAGCAGACGGGAGTCGATCATGACAATGTTGTGCATATCAGTAAATGGAAGCAGAAATCATTTTGTCAATCAAATAATTTTGATTTGAAAATCGTTTGAATCGAGAATCGAAAATCGATTCTGAATCGAATCGTTGACCCAGTAATCGTAATCGAATCGAATCATGAGACAGTCAAAGAGTCCCGGCCCTAATTGCCATGGTCCCAAAAAACATTTATACTTTTTTTTTTTACGTAATACAGAAGGCTTTGATGCAGCCTCGGACCTGAAGCGGTCGCTTAAAGCAATGGTGGCTATTACAAAAACTGCCACCAGGTGGCAGCAGAATATGAGATCAACCAGGGCCATGTTGTAACAAGCTCTTTCCCCCAGTGTTTTCAACAGATTTGATGATGAAACTTAACTATATTCTAATGTTAATTGCTGAAAAACGTAAACAGATACAAATATACTTTTTTTCCCGATGAAAGAAGAGACTCTAATCTTTCTTTTGACAGGTTCCATGTTTTTATAGCAGTAGAACACAATATTCTGTGGGCCTTGCAAAATCAGTCAAAATCCAGTGAAAATGGGTGCGAGTGAATGAGTTAATAATTTGTCGTACTACTACTAAAGTCCTACGAAATCATCACGTAAACAAGCGCTATGATTGTGTTATACTGCTCTTGTTATACATTTATTGACTAGCAATGTCCAAAGGACATTTCTGCACTGTCCAGAAATCCAAAATTTGTCACTTGTGGGCCGACAGGTTGTCTGATAATGAACCCAGACTAATCAGATCTTCTTGTAGCTTGCGTTTAAACTCGCACTTTTTTTCCACTTGACTCCGCGTTTGTTCATAAAATGTGCGTCTGCGCGGCAAACAAGACTGCAGGGAGCAAAAAAAAAAAAAAACGAAGTCAATCTCACCGAGGACGCGCGAGCGCGCGCTGGAATAATTCAGAAGTGAATAACACGTTAAGAGTTAATCAAACGAAGTGAATAAACGAACAAAAGGGGGCTCGTTATCTTGTCTGCGCGTTTCCCCCCCGCAAATGAACGTCAATGGTTATTCGTGTACAGCAGCTGTCTTGCAAATTATTCAGCAAGTATGATTTTCGCAGTAGAAGAAGTCACCAGGAAGCCATTCACCTGAGTCACAAATGAGTATGTAATTGACTCCTTAGGGAAAATAACTCAGCCTAACTACTGGAAATAATGTGTAAATTCAATACATTTCCTAATGAGCTCATTTGAGTTTGCCGCAATTATATTTGCCAGTCTAGGTGCAGATACAATTCCACAGTAGAGTTGAGGTGAATAACCCCCCCCTGCTTCCCCCCCTCCTTTCTATTAATTAAAATTAGCATATGGGCCTGTCAACACTTCTCAGAGGCACGTTGTAACAATGCCATTTAGCCCAGCATCAAGCAATGCCAGCGCAATGAATGAATGCATTTGCGGCGGGTAAAATGCCTCCCCACCCCTAGCGACAAGGGGGCCGAAGCGGACTGGCAGTGCTGGCTCTGACGCACAAAAGAGGCTGCGTTTTAACAGCCAGGGCCTGGCCTCTGACCAGGGGCCATCCACATCAACACCGCTTACACTCCGACATACCTCCCAGCTACCGGGCCGGCCTACCAGCGCTGTTGAGCAGCCAGCGAGCGAGCGACGACGACGACAAATGAAGACCGCTGCAGTGCGAGCGTGCGTGTGTAGGCAGGAGTGAAGATATGCAAGTTGCTGCTGGGGGAAGAAAGAAATCAACATTTTACCTTCCTTTAAAAATAATAATAATAATCTAACATGACTGTTTCACTTTATCGGAACAATAGCGGAGAGTGAAGAAACAGTTGTAGCTTGACACAAAACAACTGTTAGCGTATTAGATGATAGCAGCAAACTTTAGAACAAAACAGCAGAACAAAAAAACTAATTAATTAATTAATTAATTTTGAATGGTGAAACCAAGAGAATTTCATGTTGTGTACGTAACCAAGCCACATGAGTTCGCCCTACGAAAGTCCGTTAGCTTAATGCTAACACAGCTTCGCGGTCACGCTATTTTGCTGGTTTATTTTACTATTATTTTTTTTATTGATTTTTTTTTAACAACTGTATTTTGGTCTTTCATTTATATTGGGTATAAAAATGCTTAAACAAACTCATTCAGTTTGAAATTCTGTAAATTTGAAAGAAAAACAAAACAGGAAGTGTTTCAGCATTATTTTCGTTTTTGTTGAAAATGGTGTCCACTGTAATCCTGCTGTTAATGCGCACAGAAGCGATGGCTGTCGATTGATTTTATAATGTACATTTTGGACAATATTATTGATGTATTTTGAAAGATGGAATGTCAAGTATATTAGGTTGGAAATAAAACAGGATTTATTTTTTACTATAATCACGGAGGGATTGGTACACTGTTGCACTGTTTATACAGTATTTTTTAGTTATCCATTTTGCTCTTTCTCAATATGTTAAGTGTCTAAATGTGATTTATATTTTTGTACTAGTGTACCGTATTTTTCGCACTTCAAGACGCACCTCATTATAAGGCGCAGCTTCAATGAATGACATATTTTAAAACTATTTCCATATATAAGGCGCTACAGTAGAGGCTGGGGTTACGTTACGCATCCATTAGATGGTGCTGCGCTAAAGGGAATGTCAACAAAACAGTCAGATCGGTCAGTCAAACTTTATGAATAGATTTACAAACCAGCTTTCTGACAACTCCATTCACTCCCAAAATGAATAAACAGCTGTTTTATTATTTACTCTGAGGTAAAATATTAGTATTAGCTAGCGATCCAAGATGGCGGGATCTTCTGCGCATGCGCGTCACCGATAGCATCTTGACAGCGAGACCTGTTGCGGCTCAATATTGATCCATATATTAGGCGCACTGGATTATAAAGCGCATGGTCAGTTTTTGAAAAAATTGAAGGCTCTTAGGTGCGCCTTATAGTGCGGAAAATACGATATTTTAAAAAGGTTACGTGTCGTAAATGCTATAAGAATAATGCTTAGAAAGTATTTAAATATGGTATTTCAAGAACGGAATTTCTGTGGTGGTCTGGAACATAACCACAGTGATAGATTACTCTATCTTCCTTTTTAACCAACAAATCTTCCTTGACTTAAGTGTTTTTGCTTCATCTAAACAACACCAAACCTTGAAATTAATTATTCCCCCGCACCAGCCGGGATACATCAGTAATAAACTTAAAATATCCTTATCAAAAGGTGCCAGAAATGAGGAGCCAATGAGCAAAAGCGCTGCCGCATTGTTGTCTGTCATCGTTACACCGACGCTGCCAGTGAGCGGTATTGTTGCTCAGTGGAGCACGCGAGGCTCGAGTTGCATTGTTGTGCCAGGATTTTAAAACAGGCAGAGTTATCAATCGAGCGCAGACTATCGGACTCACTCGGCTGTGCCTCTCGATACACTTCACAACCTGGCGCCGCGCAGCCAGATGTGGCCGCGCACAATCGGGCCCGCCATACCGGCAAACTCTTTGTTTTCCACAATGGATTCTACGTCTACGTCGAACGGAAAGACGACGCCATCCTTCCAACATCCAACACTATTTTTTATTTAACAAAATGTCATCACAGTTTGCTGTTATGGATATGGGAAGCCAGATTATATTAACTCATTTGCTCCCAATAACGTGTAAATACGTTTTTTTTAATGTTTTAAGTGTCCCAAAGACATATTTATACGTTTTTTGTTTTTTGTTTTTATGCTAGAGCATACAGAAGCCTCTCAACTGCAAAGAACGGTTGCAGAAATTGTAGTTATTACACAAACGGCCAGCAGGTGGCAGCAGAGCAAAGGAGAGCAACCAGGGCCATGTAGAAAAAAAGCTCAATTACTTACAATTTTAAATAGATTTGTGACAACTGATGAAACTTAGCTCTCTTCTAATGCTAATTGCTGCAAAACGGAAACAGATAGAAACATACTTTTTTTTTTTCCTGATGAAAGAAGAGACTTTAATCTTTGTTTTGGTAGGTTCCATGTTTTTATAGCAATAGAACAGAATCTTCTTTGGACCTTGCAAAATCAGTCAAAATCCAGTAAAACAGCGGAGAGCGAACGGGATTGCGAAATGTGAAAATGGCTGCGAGTGAATGAGTTAAAGACATAATTAATCCTGTGATTTGCTTATGGTGGCAGCATGGTGACAAGATTGGGGACGAGAAGGGCCTCATCTGATGTGCACACTGTGATTACCTGGAGCACAGGAGCAAAATGTAAAAGCCTTGGGCTGGATTTGATATTTCCAGCTTTCACATGTATCCCATGACCTGGACTACATCTAACAGACCTCGACTGGAGGTCATGAGGAATCAGAGGCAAGCATGGGGGGGGTTAGAAGGGGTATTTCCTCCTCTTTTATTTACCTGAGTCTCTTGAGATGGATGGCCAAACCCCCACGCAGACGCGCACACACCATCCAGCCCTCATTAAGACGCCATTACCACTCCCACCTCGGCACTAAAAGAACTGCGACTAACTTTTTCTCTGTCAGGGCGGCTATTAAAAGATTACATATTCACAATTCTGTGAACGGGGCCTTAATGAGGATGAAGAGGGACTGCTGCAGTTTGTCTCCGCTCCGTTGTGAAAAACGACATGGCAATATGGTGTGGATGAAAAGTGAGCTAACCGATCACCGGGAAAAGGACAATGATATACTTTACCAACAAAAGATGAATACTTCTTTTGTCGATGCTAATCTTCTGCGGACCTCCAATTCAACAAATATTCTATAAACATTTTTTTTTCTGATATTTTTTATGCCTTTTTTTTTTTTTTTTTTTTTTTTTTAAAGAGAGAGCTCAGAATTGTTCATTCGGTAGTCTTATCGATTCGACATCATTTTTTTTTTTTTTTTTTTAATGTGTATGTGTGCGTTTGTGTGCGCGCGTGCGTGTGCGGGTACGTGTAAATACGTGTAAATTTATACTCAATAATTCACCTAAAACCTAATAAAAATCCCATTACGCTTCACCTTAACCGGATACTTCAGAGTCTCGCCAGAGTCGTGAAGGTCAGAAGGCCAGGAGACCAGAGGAAAGGTCAAAGAAAAGAAAGATAAATTACAAGTAAAATCCAACACCAACTAAACACTTTATGCACTTCCTTTCCTACACGTTTTTCAAGCGGTTCAGTAAATGGATGGATGGATGGAAATTATTTTGGTATTTATATATTGTTAAATGTTAACTTGTACTAGGATACCTACTAAAATTGGCTAAGATTTTGGAGGATAGTTTTAGCCCCACAGCTGAGATTTTTTTGAAATGATGGGATCCACATATTCTTAACTCATTGACTGCCATTGACGGGAAAAGACGTCAAATAATGCATTTTTGCTGGGCTGGCAGTGAATGTGTTAAACACAATGTGCCAATATATTTTGTGATTATATTGCAACATCCTTTTTTTCCTTTTTTCTTTTTTAAGGCAAATTTTGCTTAAAAATCCATCAATTTTGGTTACATCTCATCTTAACTCATTGACTGCCATTGACGGAAAAAGACGTCAAATAAGGCATTTTTGCTGGGCTGGCAGTGAATATGTTAACCAAGCCAATAAAAACAACAACAAAAACTCAATGGACAAAAAAAAATGGATCCACCCAAACATGTAAACAAGACATTGCACAAGAAACAAAAGAACAAACCAAATGCATGATCAATATTCATATGAGGGGGAAGGCGCTAAACTGCCCAATGAAGTGAATAAAAAGATCATCTCATTAATCCTTTTTACTGCAACGCACTTTAAAATCGGCACACATTCCTGCTCCGAGCTTTCAACGAGCGTTCCAGAACATTCCTCCAAACATGTTTTTGTGTGTGTGGAGTAATGCGCCCGCAAATTCCTCTTATCCCTTCCAGCACAAAAGAGCCATGCGGCAGCAGGCTGCCACTAGCTGCTTCAATCAAGTGTGTTACATTGTACACCCATGGGCAACAAGGCGACTTGTATTTTAATTAATAATGTAATACCCCCGACTCAAAGGCATGGCCCTTGGCATTGCTTTGTTTTTTTTCTTTCTTTCTTTCTTTCTTTCTTTCTAAATACTCTCAAGATCCCATTCAAGATGCTGTAAGCAGTTTCCTATACAACTCATGGGAATAGATTTACTATAAATGCAATATAATGAGAATCAATAGTGGAACGAAATATGCCTTCACAACGATAATAATGTTGTGTATTGACGGACACGACTGTAGTGATAAATCAACATACCCATGAGAGCGATCAAAACAGAACCTGATAACCTGCGCCAAGCACAAACTCAACGAGAACAAGTGGTTATGCTGATAATTGATGTTATGGAAAGCAATTTCCATAAAACTTTGTCACGGTGAGAAACCCATAAAGTGGCATGAATGGAAAATCCAACCCAGCCTTTAAACGGTCGCCTGCCATGAACTAGGAAGTTGTTTATGGAAATCCCATGCACAAAATATAATTCTGATATAATGGTAATGACCAATACCTAATGCGCTAAGCCTATTATTAAAAGTGAATTTTGCTGTTTGCCAAACTTATTTTGCAATTGTATCACAGTTTAGAATGTTAGCAACAAGCTGCCCCTGTTTATAATTGCTCTTAGATACCACAAGATGGCAGCAAAACACGACTGTCACTGACTATTTTTTTCCTCCAATTCAACACAGTTCTTTGGCATGATTTTTATTTTTTTTTGCTTTGACTTGAAAGCAAAAACTTCACATTCAGATTCAAACGCTGCTCGTGTCAATGACTTCAACTAACTTCACGACAGGCAACAGTTTGGCAGATCTTGAACAGTTCTTTAAAAGAAATAGGCAGATGTTTACTGTCAGACTAAAACAAAGTGAATTACACATCATTTAGCCCTTTTATTTTTGCATATTTTAGTAGCATGTTATAGCTAGGTATCAAAATGCAACTAGACAAAGTGCAATTTCTGGAGAAATTGCGTGGGAATGCTGAAAGCTGAATGCTAATAAACGCTGGATGCATGTGGAATGCTTATGAAGTCAATTGAAAGATAAACTATGTGAAAATTACAAATGATTAATTTAGGGCTGGGAATCTTTGACTGTCTCACGATTCGATTCGATTACGATTTCTGGGTCTACGACTCGATTCAGAATCGATTCTCGATTCAAACGATTTTCGATTCAAAATTATTTGATTGACAAATGATTTCTGCTTCAATTTACAGATATGCACAACATTGTCATGATCGACTCCAGTCTGCTTTGCGAGACAAAATGACAAATAGAAACATTAAAGTGTCTTTTTTTTTGTTTAAACATTTATTAATTTTGTATTGCAAGTGCCTTTTTTCCACAAAAACAGCATGTGGGCTACAACTGCCTTTTCCCCTTCTTCTTCATTTCTAATTTAAATAAAATCGATTTTTGGATATTAATATCGATTCGATTAATAAATGAGAATCTCGATTCTTTTATGAATCGATTTTTTGCCACACCCCTAGATTAATTGTAGTTGAATGATAAATGAATACAAAAAAAAAAAAAAAAACTTGAACTGCAATCTGTCTAAAGCGGGATTTGAACCATCGCCTCCTGTTTGCCGCTCAAAGCTCCGCCTCACTGGGCTATTGCTGCCATATAAGAATCTGTGATATTGTATGTACTAGTCGTGAATATTGTTATATGAAGCTGAAAAAGCTCGCGTTGAATTTGAATTTTAAATATACAACGGAATACTATTGAAAAAAAAAATTAACAATGACGAAGGACACCGAAAATAAAGGCTGTGAAATAATTTGGCAATGATTATTATTTAAAATTGCAATTGTGGGAATATTTTCTCAACATAATTTAAAAATAAAAAAATACATTATGATTAGCAAAAAAATATATATATATATATTTACGAGCATTAGAAAAGAGTGGAGGAATACAGGGGGAAAAAAATGTTCCATCTAAAGAGTACATGGTGTGAATGAAAGTTAATGTTAAGGGCTATGAAGAGGGAGACATGGCCCCTAGGTGCAATGTTGTGAGGAATAACGAGCACAGTGAAGGGTGAACGCACGCTTCTTTGGAGATCCTGCACCCGAAAGGAGCCTTAGGGGGCTCAAGGGCTTGTGGGATGCGGGGCTGTGCTCAACCTTTATCTGCAGCCACACACACACGCACACGCGCACACACAAGGACAATGGCGAATGATGGCACGTTTACAGTATGCCCTGAGAAGTAGTGACTCATTTGCTCACACATAATAAAGATATGAACTGAACACATAAAAATAAATGACTCTCAAACTTGCTTTTTTTTTATTTTTATTTTTTTTTATACAGGATGGGTCAGTCATGTTTTTAAACAACATTAATAAATCCATCCATCCATCCATTTTTTTGACCGCTTATTCCTCACAAGGGTCGCGGGGGCTGCTGGCGCCTATCTCAGCTGGCTCTGGGCGGAAGGCGGGGGACACCCTGGACTGGTTGCCGACCAATCGCAGCATTAATAAATCTTTTATAATAATAATACATTATTTAGTCTAAGTAAATAAAATGTGTTGCAAACTCAACCTTTTTATTTTGTGAATTTTTCATTTGGAAATAAAAACGTTCTTATTCATCACAAATGTTTTGTTTTGTTTTTAATGGAAACAAACATTTTAATTAGCGACACATGCGCACGGCCGCTGGTAAATCCAAAGTGATTACTCCTGCCCTGGGAGAAAGGCTGTCTCGTTGCGCTCTGTCAAAAGGTCAATTATGGCCCCAAACCGGCATGCAGTGACAGTGACCTGGAAGCGCTACTGATGACCCCACGTCCAGGGGCCCAAAAGAGTTGATCATCTAACATGCAGGCTGCCCGGAGCCATGGAAATCTGACATTTGTCTTTATTCAAATGAACACAAACAATATGCATCTCATGCCTCGGCCTAACCTGTGCCAAATTCAAACCCGCATTGTCCGCCTCCTCGCCTTTCGCCGACCGGTACGGCCGGGTCGGACCGACCGTCATTGCGGTTCTGCGCCCGTCAACTTTATTCATTCAACAGCTGAATCAAAAAGTCTTAATAATAAATAGACTTAAGTGCAATTTCTGGAGAAATTGCGTGGGAATGCTGAAAGCTGAATGCTAAGATTTGAACGCATGTGGAATACTTATTGAAGTAAATTGAGAGATAAATTCTGAAATTATGACCTCCTGCTTACTGGACAATGCACTTTACTAACTGTGCTGCCAAGCAGTGTAAGACACCTGGTAATGATGGTAAGTTAGATGTACGGAAGTGGGCGTGGAAAGTGATACTTAGAAAAAGTTCAATGTCTGTGCCATTGAAAATGAATGGGAAAAAGATTGATATTAAATGTTTAATTGTGCAAATACTGTAAGTAATGTGGAACCAGACGATATATATACCCCAGGAGGCATGAATTTTTTGAAGCTACTTGAAATTTGAACAGTGTAAATTGGAAGTATTATGTGGGAGTAGTTACACGGCAAAAAAAAAAGTGTGCAGAATAAAAATCACAATAACAAATGTGGGAATGCTTCAGAAATTTCTTTCATGAGGTGATTTTACACTCTCACCTTATTGCTCATTTTAAGTTACACATCTTTACTTCATACAGACTATTATTAAAGTGTTCTTTCAGACAGAGACAATTTATCAACAAGTGTTTTTCAGAAGTCCCTCAGAAGAGAATAATGAAAGATTTGAAGTCCTGTTATGTAACGTCCACTTGGTGCTCTTGCGATGTCTGCTGATAACAAGTTACGACAGCTTCCACTTTTCAAAGAAGACCACAGAAACGGTGGAATATTCAAAGTTGTTGTCGTGCAAAAATGGCGATGTTTTCAGCATTGTTTCAATATCCCTCACTGCCATCCAAGAAAAGTTCATCACTGTAAAATAAAACTATGATTTACTTCATTATCTATCCATTTCCTATAGTACATGTCCTCACTAGGGTTGCAGGCAAACAGGCCATCTGGCAAACAGTGCAGATGCCCGGTGGGCCGGCGTTTTGTCTTTTAGGGACCAATGCAGCGCTATTTTAATGATAATTTTCCTCCATTTTAGACTGCCCACAATTTAGAGGGACTAGTCCATTCATCCATTTGTAATATAGACAGCAAAACCAACCAACATCTGTCAATATCAGTATCAATCATCAATAGATGATGTCCGTCACACTAAAGCGCAAGAGGGCGCTCTAGGCCTGTGTTGATAAGTTCAACATTGCCGGAAGAAGAGCATCGTCTACCTCCCGAGTTGGGGGAGTTGTTTAAAAGTGACACCGAGGATGAAGATTTGATTTGGATTTAGTGATTTGGAGTGAAACTGATAGTTTGCTAAACTTGTTAGCATGTTCTTTATGCTAGACTTATATGAATAACTTGTAGTGATGGGAACATAATTCACCCACGGAACGTTCCGGGTGGGAAGGTTTTGTTATGTGGAAAAGGGGAGTTAGCCGGTTAGCTTCTAGCTGAGTGGTGAGTTGCTGTTAAGACCTCAGAAGCTGATGTCAATAAAACGCCAGCCTTTGGCTCCGCCCTTTTCAACACTCCGCCTCCAACTCTTAATATGTTACGTCGTTACTGACATTACCAGGCATGCCAGTCATGTAACGTTAGTATACCGTACACTTATTCAGCCTGTTGTTCTCTCTTTTATTTTTATTTTAAATTGCCTTTCAAGATGACATGTATGTTTTTGGTGTTGGATTTTACCAAATAAATTTCCCCCAAAAATGCGACTTATACTCCAGTGCGACTTATATATGTTTTTTCCTTCTTAATTATGCATTTTTTTGGCTGGTGCGATTTATAATCCGGGGCGACGTATAATCCGAAAAATACGGTAAACCTTCCTCAAAATAGTCCCGCAAAACAGTCCAAAATGGTCTTGAATTAAGTTTCAACGGTTTAGCCCCACACTTGATTTTTGCTCACGACTTTTATCCAGGGCGCTTTGGCCACACCTGTCAATTTGTGTAGGTAAAAATGAGGTGACTAAAAGCTGCTTGCCATGCACAATAATGTTCACCTTCCATACTGAAGTAAAAAGAAAGGTAAATCCACCTCGACGAGTATGTTATTCCCATAGCGCCGGTGCATACGCAGTAAACCCCCCCCCACCCCCACCCCACCCCCAACGGTTGCCTGAAGCAACACCTAGCACGGTAAATGTTTATCCATGTGGACTCCCCATCTCATGCTGTTTTTGTCTGCGTGCGCACAAGGTGGCGGAGCGGCCTGGGAGAGCGCGGCGGGCAGGGAGCGCGGGCTCGCATGTCTGCAGGGCGTTCCGCGGAGCATGATCATGAAAAGCTGAAACATGGAGGAAAGTGCAAAAGGTTGAGGCGTGGAAACGTCGGTTAATTTCCGCATCCCGACCCCCCCTCTGTGGTTCCACATCGCTCTTCTATTACCTTTCAAGCACTGTGGAACTATAATACAGATCGCACTGCTGAACAACATGAGGGGGGGGGTCAAATCATTACACTCACAAATGTAAAAATGGAGGCCAGTGGAAAAACAATGAATTGGAATTGATATTATTTCATCCCCCACACATTCGAATTCACATCAAAAACCAGACAGCCAATCCTCGTTTTAAACGACAGATTGCCGGCAATAGCGGAGGAGAAGCGACCAATCTTTGGGGTGCCTCTCCCAGACAGCCTCAATCAAAAAAAAAAAAAAAAAAAAAATCTCAAACGAATCTTTGGGGCTCGGTCGGGCTGTAAACTGTTATTGATCCGGACAAATGAAATTTGTTGGCGTTGATCGATCAAACGCATTATCTGACTTTTCCAGTCTATTACCGGCAAGTGGAAACTGGGAAGGCGTCAATAAAACGGAGCCGGGTCACCCCGGGTAGATTCCTTTCAGGCTGCACGCGTTGTAAATACAGCCGACTAAACACAAGCACTTCTACTTAAAGGTAATGGAGCCGCATCATGACTTAAGTGTCTGCGGTTATTGAGATGCGGAAAGCATTTGGGTCGCACCTTCAAGGTCTACACACACTTGACTGTTTACTTGGCCCGGTCTTTTCTGCCCCTCTTAATACCTTACCCCCCCAATCCCAATCTACCCCCCCCCCCACACACACACACACACACGTGAAAGCCTTCCAGCTGGCACCCGCCAAGTGCGCTTGGCAGGTCGGCGGGGAACATGAGAATTATACCTATATCGCCCCAGAAAGCAATTCTCAAATATCAGCGGAGTACAGCACTTCACCAGGGACCTGCGAGAGACGAGGGCATGTGAATGGAACAAAAAAGCTCCTTCTGGCACGATCACAGGAAAAAAGTTTACGAAAAGCAAGGAGACGGGAACGATTTCAACCAGGACGAAATCTGTTTAAAGTTCCTGTAAACACCGCTAATTTTTTTTTTAACACGATTAATAATCGCCCCGTACTTGGAAAGCCTGTACTGGAGGAATTCGAGTCGCCACGCATGCGTCAGACACATCCATGTCCAAATTTAGCAGTAATAAATTTAATAATAAATAGATTTGTGGAGACTGGGGTCTAGTTGTATTTTATAATTTAAAAAATGTGCAGAATTTCATAAGTCGCTTTGTATTAAAGATTAGATTAGTTCTTAATAGTAAAAGAAACGTGCCCTGAACTGTCGCCAATGTCTTACAAATGCAATTATGCCATCTAGTGGCAGAAAACTGACCTCAACACAAATCAATATCACTCATTTTTTTACAGTACAGTTTTAATTTTAACTCAATTTTACAAATTATTATGAAATTACTGTATCAATGGATGACAACAGGCAGCCATATTTCTATTAGTATTTTTTTCCACTTTTAGGTTAAATTTTTAAACATTTTCTTGTTTTGTACCAAAAAAAATAAATCATTTGAATAATCGTAATTTCAATTATTTCCAAAATAATCGTGCCGATTTTTTTTTCTATACAGTCTTCCCTCGCTATAACGCGGTTCACTTTTCGCGGTCTCATTGTATCGCAGATTTTTTTTTAAGTGCAATTTTGCATATTTTTTAACAGTAATATACCCATTTTATAAAATTTATGAAGGTTTGAACATTGTCAAAGTTTGAACAAGAGAGAAATGTGAGAACATGTAAATGCCTCAATGAGAAAAGTGTATAAATTGTGCGGTCGGGGATTTTAGAGCCTTAAAACATTTATAAGAGTTGTAAAACATAAAGCTAACTACTTCGCGGATTTCATTTATTGCGGGTATTTTTTGGAACCGAACCCCAGCGGAAAACGAGAGAACACTGTAATCGAACAGCCCTAGTATGATTTCTAACTGAAATCGAAAAAAAAAAAAAAACAGACTCACCTGTGACTCTCAATATCAACATATCATTAACTCTTTTACTGCCACACGTTATCAAAACGTTATCATTCACGTCATCCTTGAAAACGTCCTATTTCATCAGATTTTGTCATCTTTCATTGTAATTTGATACACGGGCAGCCCATTGACGAGATACAATGCTGCCATCTGGTGGCCATAGTTAGTGAGTGTTTTTGATTCCACAACCCATTGACCAGGCAGCGCTGCACTTAGATGTTGCACTGCCCATTGATTTAAAAAAAAAAAAAATGAAATAAAAAACGAAGTTGACGTCTTTTAACGTTCATGGCAGCATACATTGTGATTTTATTAATCGTGATTAAACGTTTTTGGCAGTCAAAGAGTTAAAAAATTGCGGCGAGCGTCATCCGATCCCATCTCCGAACGTCCTTTTTGGCATTTCTTCACACGAAACGGGACCTGGCTGGAAATAGGAACAGCAGCCGCGCTACACTGATACCGCAGCTCCGATGGCTCCTTTTATTATGGAAAATGATAATAAAGAGCGCAAAAGCGGCGCAGTCTCGGTCCTTCCGCGTTGCCGCCGCTATCGCGCCGGCTATTGATAAGATGTCTAAATTTACTGCGGGAATAATTCCGCAGGAAAAGAGATAAAAGGTTGCTGAATAAAATATGAGGCGACGGCTGTAAATTGTAGCAATGCATATCATTTCATTCAAATGTAAGACGCAATTACCATCTGCTACACTCATCAGTCGCCATCCTTTATGACTTAATTATATGTTTAATGCTATCAGATCAAGGAAAGGGCAAAACAGATGAATGAGACGAACGCGGGAAAAGATTGGGCAACAAGACAAAAGGCGGATGCAAAGTAACATAAAAGGGCTGAAATGGATTCCGTTGAGCAGGAAATGGGAAGTTAATTCCGCGACAATGTTGCCTCATCTCCCGCGCCTTCGAAGATAATGCGGCCGCCATGTTGCCAATTTGTCACTGAGCAGTCAAACAAAGGCGGTCAAGTTCCTTTGCATCCTTTTATGATCGCGCCGATGCTTTCGAATCAGACGTGAAGCTCGCGATTCGCTACGAGTCGCCGCCAAAGCTCACCTGTTAACCACCCTTGACAGTTTGTTTATTTACTAGTTAGCTTACTTCCCGGATTCGTGGAGGATGACTAGTAGAAGGGTGGTGCGAATATGATTCCAGTGCACTGAAAATAAATCGTTTCCGACGTCTACCTCCGTGATAAGCAATGGTTTCTCCTTTGGAAATTACAAGGTGTATCTATCCTTCCTTTAGTCCTTCCTCTGGTCTCTTGATGTCTCCCTAATCCTGTTGGGATTCAGATGTATCTGTAGTTGGTGAAAGATTCTGCATTTGTAACTCTGTGGGTGGAGGGTGATGTCTGGTGGGGCTTGGATTTTACTTGCTTCATCTTTCCTTTCTTTGATCCTTCCTCCGGTCTCCTGACAACTTCACGACTGGTGGACCTCTGAAGTATCTAGTATTTAGTTTGTTAGTTTCAGTAATTTTTTTAGTTTTTTTTAGTGTGTTTTGTGCGCAATATTTAAAAAAACACCACGGGAGCGACATCATCTTTTGGTGCTTTTCTATTGGCTGCTGCTAGGTGACGTCACTTCTGTGTGACACATGTCCTTATTCCGGTTAATATAAAAATAAATCTACTAAAAATCACATTTTAAATCATCACCAAAGGCTCATGCATTCAATTAATTAGCAAAGACTAAAACGAAGGACGTTTGCTATAATTAGAGTTAGTTTTAGTTAGTTTTGTAAACATAAAATGTAGTTTCAGTTAGGTTTCGTTTTTTAAAAAGCATTTTGGTTTTTATTTTATTTTGGTAACAATATTGTTTTTTGAATTTGAGTTTTTTCATTAGTTTTAATGAACTAAAATAAACTTTTAATGGCACCTGTTTTTTGATACCCTCCCTTCTTACTTTGACCTTCTCCAAACATTTTTGTTTTGTTTTATTTTATTTGAACTGAGTCAAATGCCATTTTTTAACATATGTCGTGGGCCACTGAAAAATGGACGGCGGGCCGCAAATGGCCCCCGGGCCGTCGTTTGGACACCCCTGCTCTACCCACTTCTGCACCTCATACAGCGGAATGTCAAAATCAGAAGTTGACAAGAATCAACCTCAACAAACGCTGCTAGTGGGAAAAAAAAAAAAAAGTGAAAATGTCCACAGAGAATTGTCACTGAATGAGTTGTCAAAGTTAAGACAGTGTTTTAACATTTAACACCTCCAAAAAAAAAAAAAAAAAAAAGTTTAATCATCCAAATATTGTGTTCAATCTTGAGGTTTCAATATACTGCAATATCATTCCTTCATGCTTTTTCTATTCTGATAAAATATTAGCGAGATTTTTATGACCACCCACGTACACGAATTTAAGTTTCATCACCACACGTTTTCATTTATTTTACTGAAATAAAACCAAATGTTCTCCAGTGTATAATCTTCCGCGGTGACGCTGTGAATCGAAAAACTTTTTATTTTTTATTTTTTTTTCTTGTTTCGATGCAAATCATGCAAGACATCATCCACAAAGCAAAGGCGGGCTTGTCCAAAATGGCTGTGGGCTAAAACGCTCGCCAGTGGGCATCCCAGGTGCCAGCGGGCACTGTCCTAACTGTGTACCTTTGGCCAGAACTCATTACAGGGTGACATTTAGGCCTGCTGCTGCCCATGCCAAGTCAGCCTTCTGGATGGAGACAAATGATGTAGTTATTTTTTATGTCGCGCATTAAGTCATGTCCGGCGTGAGCCAAATGAGTATCACCTTCATGTCACCTGAAAGGAAACCGACAAAAGGCTGTGGATGTCTTAAACAGGGCCGCTATTTTGCTTACTGTGTAAAACATTCCCTTCGTGCAAATAAAACACGGGTGAAGGTGAATTATGTCCTTATTACGGTAAATGATGTATCCAAGTACATCCTGCACAATCACATGCAAGTGCTGTATCCGAAATTCTAATTTTCACGACAATAATATAGCACAGGTTTGATGGATGCCGTATTGATTTCACTGGAAAAAAAAAAAAAAGCAGTATTGTTATGCAATTATGTTAACTCATTCGTCTACACGTGAATCATGTATAATTTAAATTTTGTTGTTAAAAAAAAAAAAAACAGAACAAATGAGAACTGTAAACTTATTTCTGTACATGTTTCCATGAAATAACTGCAGACTTTTAACTCTAAAATACTATCAATTTTCTAAGCTTATTTAGTTTGTTTGTAGGAGTTTGTATTTTAGAATTTTTGACTTTATATAAAACCACTGAATACCGATGCATATTTATACATTACAAAATGCAGTTTATTTTCAGTAGTTCAATTTAAAAAGTTAATATTTCAGCTAAGGAAAATCCGAAATTTTACTTCTAAAAAGTACTTTCCTGTGTTCTTACTAAATGTATCAATTACCGTTCATGAGCAGTGAAATAACTGAACTTTTCCACCATTTTATAATTCATCAAGCGCTATCCATAATACAAAACAAGATGTCGTTGAAGTGTAGACTACCTGTTTTAACTTAAGCGTGTTCTAAAAAAAAAAAAAAAAAAATGTGGCATTTACATTTTTAGGAATTATAGCCATTTTATGCTCTGAGCCTTATGTGTGCCATGCACTTCCTGGGGGACCTTTACAGCATGACATAATATAATAAAGTCTAAATACACTTTTATTTTACATTAAGTATCCTAAAATATGTTCCTTTCAAGTTATTTTTTTGTCTTAAGTTTATGCAACCACTCAACAGCCATAATATTAGGTACACCGACACAATGTCGTGACTTCTGATGAATGAACATTGAAAATCAACATTAAGTTTATTATTGCTGTTCGAGGCATCTCCTAGTAAAATATAACTTGTGACTCAGTTAGTAGAGCGAGTCAAGCAGTGACTGAAGGATCGGCGGTTCGAATCCTGCCTCTGACTCTTTGCTGTCAGGCAAGCCACAGAAACTCTAATATTGGTTTTATTTTATTTTTTAACCTATTTATTTTATTGTATATATTTTTATCTGTCTATTATGTGTGCACTTATGGCAGAGCTTTCATTTCATTGTACTTGTATAATGACAATAAAGGCTAATCTAATCTAATCTAATCTAATTTGCTCCCAGTTGGGACTGGCACCAAAACGAAAACGAACAGCTAACAAAATATGAATTATTACAAGTGCGTTTGAGAAGATGTTTATGTTACAGGTTCAGTTTTGGTCAGTTTCCGATTTTTACAAAACTTTATTTAGTTTCACATCATTTACAAAACAGTTTCAAAGTACCAAGTACAAAACAAGAAAACATTATTTACACACAAAATACACAATCAATTAAAAGACACAAAATTCAAATAGTCCAAACATTTTACAATTGTAAAATATGCCAGGGGAAAAGATTCTTTTGGTCCTTATTTCTTTCTTTTCTAAAAAAAAAACAAAACAAAACAGAATTTGTCTAACCACGGTGTTATACTATCAATTATTATATTCTTCATACTCATAACACACCTGGTTTTCCACAATTTTGCACAAACAGCAGTTATAATAATTTGAAATCATTCTGTATCTATTTGGTCAGTTTCCATAGAAATTGGGGCTCCTTTACGTTACAGCCCAAAACTACAGCTCGTAAAACAGGAACAGACCTCAAGCGCCATCTGGTGGGTAATTTGTCACTACAACTCAGTTCAAGTATATTTGTGTTCCCTCCTGTTCGACACGGAAACGGAAAAAAAAAAAGAATTTAAAGTTTGCACTAATCAAATATTAGTATGAGAACCAATAAATTGAGGAAGTGGAGATCACATTCGATGCGTCACTGCTGCATACTCAAAAGATGCAGTAAACGATTTATAGCATTTCTAACATTAGAGCACATTAGAGGACAATTAAAATAGAAAATAGAAATGAGTGAGTCGCTCGCAGGTCGGTCCCGAGGAATTGAACGTCGCCAAATTGTTTGTGTGCGTTTGTGTTATGGGCACAAATTTGTTGATAATTGCTCATTGGAAGTATTGGGCATTCCCTTACGGAAGATTTTTTTTTCTCCCTTTGAGCACAAACAGAAACAACAGAGCATGTAATTGATTAAAAGTTAATTGTGCAAAAGGTCTGCCTTGATTGGGGACCATCTGTCAAGCTGTACATCCACTAATTCTAATCATATTTCATTAAGAGCGCAAACCGATTGCATACATCACAGTTAGGGCTGGAAAGTGTTACAAAACAAATTGGGTTGAACAATGAAGGGAAATTACATCACATAACTAAATATTATTCCCACCAACCCCGAGCCATATTTCTTAATGAATCCTCTAATGAATTTAATTGGCACAATGTGCATAATTTGGAGATGAAAATGTCAGTGGGTCAGACTTAAGCGTGTTGTGTTCGCAAAACACGAGCCTTATGTAAATTTTGCATGTTGTACATGTAATTGTGGTGTCTAATTAACATGTTCTAAAAGGTATCATGAGCGGACATTTGGTTCATTTTACACAAGCCAGTGTCAATTCGCCGTTTTCCACAGTTTAGTGTAATCCTCTTTTGGTTTAAACGTCATGTTATCATTTTGTGTTACTGATTAGGAATGACAAGTTGTTTGATGACTCGACACGCTCTAAATGAAACACAGACCTCATCCAGTAAGCCTTTTCAATCAAAATTATTGATTTGATCGATTTCAAGCTGCTTCCTTGAATGGCCAGTAACATTTGGTATTTAACACATTCATTGCCAGACCAGCAAAAAAAAAAAAAAAATGCATCATTTGACGTCTTTTTCCGTCAATGGCAGTGAATGAGTTAAAATGAGAAAATAATAAAATAAGTTTAACAGTCAGCTGTTATCAAATTGATTCAGCTAATATAGATTTCATAAATTTGTTGAATACACAATAACAGTTTCAAATTGATTATGGTCATAATCATGAGTTGCAGCGCTAAAAAATACTACAATAAAATGAAACGTGAGTATATACAATACAAACAAAAGAAGTGACATCACAACCAAATCGGTGTAACTTAAAGGGGAAGTCACCCCCGTCCCAAAAAACTTTTGACAATATGTTCTATGCAGCCCCACTAGTCTAAATATGTCATTCTGGTTAATATTGCTTCAATGGAATATGAATTAAGCAGCAAAATCCACCTGTTTTTATCCATCTCAGGGGGCGGCCATTTTGCCACTTTTGCCACGACTAAAGATGACATCATAGTTGCTCAGGTCTCAGGTGACAGCCAACCACAGCGCAGCGTCAGAAAACAGGTGAGCTGTGATTGGTCGTTGCCTGAGCCTTGCGCAACTGTGACGTCATCTTCAGTTGACAGCAAGTGGCAAAATGGCCGCCCCCCGTAATGGATAAAAACGCCTGGATTTTGCTTCGTAACTCATATTCCATGAATGTAATATTAACTCATTAGCTCCCAAAAACGTATAAATATGTCATATTTTAAATGTTTTAAGTGTCCCAAAGATGTATTTATACGTCTTTTGTTGGGGGGGTTAATGCCAGAGCATAGAGAAGGCTTTGATGCAGTCTCTCTACTGCAGAAAATGGTTGAGTGGCAGCAGAGTATAAGAGATCAACCAGGCCATGTTAAAACAGGCTGATTTCCCCACACTTCTAAGCAGAATTGTGAAAAACGTTTAAACTTAGCTATGTTCTATTGCTAATTGCTGCACAGCGGAAAAAGATAGAAATATACTTTTTTTTCCCTGATAAAAGAAGAGACTCTAATCTCTCTTTTGGTATGTTCCATATTTTTATAGCAATAGAACATAATATTTTGCGGGCCTTGAAAAATCTGTCAAAATCCAGGAAAACACTTAAGTGAAAATGGTTGTGAGTGAATGAGTTCATCAGAATGTCATGTTTAGACTAGTGAGGTCACATAATAACATTATTGTCAGGAAATGTTTCAGGTTGACTTCCGCTTTCATCTCCTGAGTATGTTCTCACAAAATGTCTCACAACAGCTATTGACATATCGTAAACATACAAGCACAACTCTTCGTTCCATGTGCCCTGATGCGACGACCCCATGAAAGCACTTTTTGTGCCACCTCCTTAACCCGTTCAATTTAACACCAAATACAAATTCAGCTAATGATGCCATCACGCGTGCGCCGCGTGTATGTTTAACTGTGTGAATACATGAATACATTTTGCAGCCCATGAAAGCAGCCGAGACTTTGCCCGGGGCTTGTCCCGAGGCAAATGGTCGAGCTCACACACACTAATGAAAGCGAGCGTTAGCGCTTGCGAAGGGCAGCCGCCGCGGGAGCCGCCGCCGCCCTCCCTCCTCATGCTGCTGTTAATAGTCTGCACGGAGCCAACGGGACTCCCCGGAGAGGCCGGCTGATGAAGAGGAAAACCTGTGGCCGTCTCCGCTAATCACCGCCTAATGGCTGCGCTAACATGCCTCTTACAAATGGGATTGTACATGTGTGCCTGCATATATGTGATATGCGCCATGTGTGTGTGTATGTCACAACGGGTGAGCTATTAGAATATTAGGATTCAGGTGTGTTAGGAAGATGCAAATACTGTCTCGTGTTCAGCTGAATTGAAAAGCAACAACTCCTCGCTAACTGTATTTTTTTAAATTATTATTTTACAAAGACCGATGTTGTTTGTCTAGTGAAACAATTTACACACAAATCAATATTTTCAATATTTGAACCAGTTTTGTGTGACGTGATGAAGTTGAAGTCGACTCACTGCCACACACTCGCACACTGCAGCAGAAAAACTGAGACCCCTGGTGTTCTTATCAGGAAACAACATTTTGAGATGCCTCATATAGCATTTTTTTTTTTTCCCCAACTACAAATGAATTCAAGGCATAAGCAAAATGCTTTGGCCACTGTAGCAAATTTCTAGTAATAAAGAGAGAGTAAACAGTATAGAAATAAAGGTGTGTGGATATTTGTGTGATTATTGCTCCATTCACTGACTGCACTCATGCATATCGGTGAGAGAGACTCTCCACGCTTTGCTTTTTAGCAACAAGTACAGTACAATGCAACAATTATTCAAATAACTAATTGTTTATTAAACTATTCAACAAACACTTCTGATAAATTAATGATGTGATTTGACATAATGGATTGTTACATAACGTTAGCACTTTGACGTTTTTGGTATTGCTTTTGAGTCTACACAATTAGGTTTGACACAAACAATCCCTTAAACGTCGCCATGTTGTTAGCCAGAGCCAATTGGCGTCGTTGAACCAGTTAAACCGCGTTTTAAAGATGTAAGGAATTCGCGACAGGTCTTGCCAGAAACTTTGGTGAATCATATGCAGTGCGTCTTTGTGAAGCACAAACAACACAATAAAAATTAACTTTTAATCTGAAAGCCGTCGCCTTGTTCCTGCCAGGCTCGTGTTTTGTTTTTGTTTTTGTTTTTTCTCCTGTTCGTGTGTGACGTTTCTTTGAAAATGACTTTTTTTTCCAATCATTTATTGAAACAAATTGAAACTAAGAGCCAGAACATGGCAAACCTAAGCAGCACAATGAACTTACAAGTCATTATGCATAACCTCGCAATACAGTTTAAATAATAATAATAATAATAATAATAATGTTTTTATTTTTTTTGCGGGGGGTCCAGTGGTCTTAAAATAAGAAATATTATCCATACATTCATCTATTTTCGTAACTGCTATTCCTCACATGGGTCGCGGGCGCTGGAGCCTAAACTAAGAAATAATAAAAACACGGAAATGAGAACACAACGTTAAAGTCTTGACAGCCTTCTTATTTTGAGAAGTAGAAATGGAAAGTAAATAGACTTCTAACTCTTTAAAAATAATCATAAAATAGGTTATTACTTGGAAAATTTAACGAGGCTCGTGTTGTGTGAAATGTTCGTAGATTTTATTTTGAAATTCAACACCACGGTTTCCTTTTGTGCTTCCACGCTACCTTGATGTTACCTTCAGGGCACTTTTCGTCCAATCAGAGTTACGCTACGCTGCGCCCGAACGTGAACTAACCGCTTGCATGCGTAACAACTTGAAGAACTTGAGTGAGTCGGAAGGGGGGATACAAGTTTTGGACTTTGGGTCGCGACGCTTGGGGGACGGCGATATGGATAAAGTTGTTGCCGTAACATTGTTGTGATATTCTACTGACAACGCTGTCCTTGCGTCCCATGTGAGATTTGTAGCATGCCACGCACGCAGTTAACTGCTCTGCTGGAAAGAAACTTGAAGCCAGGAAAGCAGTTGCCGCCCACTCAATGTGATACTTTGATATTTCGCACACTTGTTTTAGGATGATAGCGTTTTGGAGGTACCTGCGGGGTAGCAGGAGGGTCCTGACGTTCGTCTTCGTGGCTTCTGTCATTTGGCTGCTGCTGAACATGGCTGCCCTCCGCATGTCCATCGGTGACGCCACCAGTCAACCCCTGAGGGTGAAAGTGATCCGGGAGCTCGAGCTGGACACGCAGCAGGAAAAAGTCACCCAGTTCGTGGACAAGTCGACGGCGAAACAGGATCAGGACTACGACGAAGACGACAAGCCGAATCTCCAACCGGTCAAACTTTACGGACGTAAGAGGAAGGAGAAAAGAGCTGGTAAGAACAAGAAGAATCAACAAGGTGATCCTAAGGTTCGACCAGAATCAGTTGTTAATAAGCCTGTGAACTTGTCTTTGGATCACGCACCACTATTGGAAAGCAACTTAGTCAAGAAAGATTCCATTGCACTAAACCGTCCTGATTTTAAAGAGAAGATCGAATTTGCAGCTGGAAATATAAGTGTTAAAGACTTTCCCATCAACCAAATTGAAGCCGTTCCCGCTGAAGAACCACCAAACACGGCTTCGGTGAAGGAGGGGAAACAAATGGGGGTGATCCTGTTAAAAAATGACTCCAAAATAGCCCATGTGAGAGACACCCGTTCCATTAAGGCAGGTGTCCACCAGGTGCTCTCCCTCGACATGACCGCCTCCCCCCGAGATCCCAACGCCGTCGGCCAGTTCGGCCAGGCGGTGGTCGTCCCCGGCGACCAGGACGCGCAGGTGAAGAAGAGGTGGAACGAGGGCTACTTTAACGTCCACCTGAGCGAGCAGATCCCGGTGGACCGCGCCATTCCCGACACCAGGCCCGAGATGTGAGTCGTACGTCAAAAACCCCAAACCTCATCTCGTCTCACGTGGCCCGCTTCTTTTCCGACAGCTGCGCCGGCAACCTGGTCCACGACGACCTGCCGTCCACCAGCGTGATCTTCTGCTTCGTGGACGAAGTGTGGTCCACCCTGCTGCGCTCCGTTCACAGCGTCCTCAATCGATCGCCGCCGCGACTCCTCAAGGAGATCATCCTCGTGGATGACTTCAGCCAAAAAGGTGAAGGCGGCGTTCCGCGGTCGCAAAGACGTTTTACCTGTTCGGAGTTTCCCGCGGTCAAGAAATGGGAAACTATCAAAACATCACAACACCAAAATATTCAACTAAACTATTTAACTCATTGACTCCCAGCCATTTTCACAGAAACAATCCTGTTCGCTCCCGGCTGTTTTACTGCATTTTGACTGATTTTGCAAGGCCCACAGAATATTGTGTTCTATGGCTATAAAAGCATGGAACCTATCAAAAGAAAGATTAAAGTCTCTTCTTTCATCAGGAAAAAAAAAAGTATGTTTCTGTCTGTTTCCGTTTTGCAGCAATTAGCATTAGAAGAGAGCTAAGTTTCATCAGTTTTCACAAATCTATTCAAAATTATAAGTAATTGAGCTTTTTTTTCTACATGGCCCTGATTGATCTCCTTTGCTCTGCTGCCACCTGCTGGCCTTTTGTGTAATAACCGTTCTTTGCAGTTGAGAGGCTGCAATAAAGCCTTCTGTATAGCATTTAAAAAAACGTATAAATACGTCTTTGGGACACTTAAAACATAAAAAAAACGTATTTACACGTTATTGGGAGCAAATGAGTTAATTGTGTCAAACGACTGCCTGCTAGCTTAATGCTAACGTTTAAACAGTAAATATTCGGATTTCTGAGAAATGGGCGGGAGTTTCGAGCAGAAGTTTATCAGTCACAAAAAAAATATTTAAGAATTAAAAATAAAAACCGAGCTTCAAAAAAATCAAAATAAATGTGGAAATAAATAAGAAAACAAATATAAATCGCAGGATAACAATCGCGAAAGGAAATGGATGGATGAGCGTTGCATTCCCTTTTCGATGTCCCGTTTCAGTCTGGGTTTTGACTTTTCTTTTCAGCGTACCTGAAGGATCAGCTCGACAAGTACATGGCGGACTTCCCCAAGGTTCGAGTCATTCACCTGAAAGAGCGTCAAGGCCTCATCCGGGCCCGGATGGCGGGAGCGGCTCTTGCCAAAGGTACGCGCTGGGTTTCAAAATGGCCATTCCGAACCAATTTCATTGGTTCAATCACTTCATTTTTATTGCCAATTGTAGTCACTGTACATACATTGTACTTACCTCAAACAAAAGGGTATGAAAATGAGCCTGCAGTCTTACGTTTTCCAAAATCAAGAAAAAAAAACAAAAAAAGAAAGAAAAACGCACACACACTTTTTAGCCTTGTTTTTTTTTTTTTTTTTTTTTTATTGACGGTCTTTTCAATGTATGGAATGTGATATAGTATTTTTATCGAATTAAATGACTTAATAATCATAATAGTAATAATGATTATTGATATTGAGAAATAATTAATAATTAACTCCAAATGTAACATAAGAAGTAAAAACTGCAATGTATTTTTTTTTTTTTTTTTTTTTAGTTATTGGTTGTTGTTTTTTTGTTGTCTTGTTTTGTTTTTTTGTTTTTTTTATGTAAAATGGTATTTTTATAAATAATTATTATTAATATTGAGAAATAATTAATAATTAACCCAAAATGTAATATAAGAATTAAAAACTGCTAACACTTACTACAATGTGTGTGTGTTTTTTTTAGGGTTGTTTTTTTTTTCTTCTTTTTTTTGTGTTGGGGGGGGGGGTCTTTTGTATTTTTTTTTTTTTTAATGTATTTATTTATTTATTTATTTATTTATTTAGTTTGGACTGTAAAATGGCATTTTTATAGAATTAAATGACTTATAGATAAATAGCGATTATTATTAATATTGAGAAATAATAATTAACCCAAAATGTAATATAATAATAAAAAATTGCTAACATTACTAAAGCTATGCCAAAAATGAGTTTCCTACCCTTGTTTAATGAAGTTAATGGGGGAAAAAATGAATGTAATTTAAGAAAAAAAATAGCTAGATGAATGCAAGAAATATGATGGGACTCTTGATCGTGCTTGTTGGTTTTGACAAATGAACATAGTGGAGCCGCGATCCACCCCTGCTGTAAACGTCCCGTCCGGTATTAATTCAACACATTAGGCAGCTGTCTATCAAATGTAAACATTGCGCTCCCCGTGCGGTCGTGTTCGTGGCGTAACAGGATGTTTGCTCCGCTCGCCGCCAGGTGAGGTTCTCACCTTCCTGGACTCGCACGTCGAGTGCAACGTGGGCTGGCTGGAGCCTCTGCTGGAGCGCATCTACAAGGATCGCAGGAAGGTGGCCTGCCCCGTCATCGAGGTCATCAGCGACGAGGACATGAGGTGACAACTGGAAATGCTTCTTTTTTTTTTTTTCTTTCTTTTTAAAGTCACGACAATTTGAACGATGAAGCGAAGAACTGTGAAACGGGCGCACAAAAAAAAAAAAAAAAAAAAAGAAGTGAAAAGTAAAAGTGATTGAAAAAAATCTGTGGGGACTTTCTGTTCCTTTCAGTTACAAGCTGGTTGACAACTTCCAGAGAGGCGTTTTCAATTGGCCTCTCGTGTTTGGCTGGAACGCCCTCTCAGACGAGTACGTCAAGAAAAACAATTTGACGGCCGCCGATCCCATCAGGTACCCTACGCGCTCTCACACACTTTTGTGATATTTTTTTTTCTTCACGGCTGTCGCTCACCTTGTTTTATTCCCACCTCACAGATGCCCCGTAATGGCCGGCGGGCTTTTCTCCATGGATCGAGCGTACTTCTACCAACTTGGCGCTTATGATCCAGGCCTGGAAGTCTGGGGTGGGGAGAACATGGAGATTTCTTTTAAGGTAGCGCTCACAAACGTTGACACAAACCTATCTGTTTTTAATTTTGATGACCGAACCGGTAGGGATGTAACGATAAGCACAATGTCGTGATATTAAAACTGCCACAATATCTTTAAAAAAAAAAAAAAAAAAAAAAAAAAAAAAAAAACTGCCACAAACTGTCGTCATGTTCTCGATATTTAAATGCAACACATCTGAAAAAAAAAAAAAAAAAAGGTTGATTTCCATTTGTGCGGTTGTAGCACCCTCTGGTGGCTCGTCTTTTACTGCAATTTAATTTTCATTAGGGATGTTTTGGCCCTTCTATGCTTAAAATCTACACTGTTTCAACTCAATGGGTGCGTACATGAACAAAATAACATAATACAAAAATATTATTATTATTATTATTATTATAACACTTTTTTTTTTTTTTTTTAATTATCGTATCGTGATGTTTGGATATCGTTACATCCCTACGAACCGGAAACATAGTACAACATCAATCTCCCTTTTTTTTTTTTTTTTTATTACTATACAAATACGAAGTACAAAATAAACGCCAATCACTGGTTAGAAAACAGTAATCAGGAAAAAAAAAAATGCCCTTGTAATACACATTAATTAGAAAGAATAATAGTAAATAATGAATAAATGAATAATCTGATTACTCGATTAATTGATCAATCAATTCTAAAAAATAATCGATAGTGACGACACTAGTGGGCTGTAGAATAAGTCAGTGCAGGATTCTAGAGGTGTCTAAAGTGTTTGTTTGTTTTTTAAACACTTGTCACATTCCTAGTTGAAATAAATTCGGTGTTTCACACCAAATCCTGCCAATGGACTGCTTGAACAGGTGTGGATGTGCGGCGGCTCGATCGAGATCATCCCCTGCTCCCGAGTGGGCCACATTTTCCGGGGCCAGAACCCGTACACGTTCCCCAAGGACCGGCGCAAGACGGTGGAGCGCAACCTGGCCCGGGTGGCTGAAGTGTGGCTGGACGAGTACAAGGAGCTTTTCTACGGCCACGGCTACCGTCACCTGCTGGACGACAACGCGGTGGGCGTGGGCGACCTCGGCCCGCAGATCAAGCTGAGGGACGGCCTCAACTGCAAGAGCTTCAAGTGGTACCTGGACAACGTGTATCCCGAGCTGGAGGCTCCTCTGGTCAAAGCTGAGGGTCTGGTATGTTTGGGGGGCGGGGCGAAAAGAGTCTCACTTGTGGTTCTTTGAAATCATTTTAGAAGTTCATAACTAAAGTGTCTATGGGATTGAAAATGAATGAAACTTCAAAGGTTTTCTCCCGTTTCACGCAGGTCTTCAATCGAGGCTTGAGAAGTTGTCTTTGCGTGCAGGATGGCGTTCTCTTCTTTGACAAGTGTGATCTCAGCAAGCAGGTAGCTTTCATTGAGCCCATTATAGCAATAAAAAAAATGTAATATTTTGTCTATAATTAATTGGATACGTTCATTATTTTTCACGTACAATTAGTACCATTAAAAACACATTTTGCAGCTTGCTGTCGACTGAAAATTACATCACAAGGGCTCAACCAATCGCAGCTCACCTGTTTTCTAGGTTTGGTCATGTGACATTCACAAGCGGTGCTATATTCTAATGCTCATTTCTGCAAACCGGAAACAGAAATGTACTTTTTTTTTGTGTCCTGATGAAAGAAGAGACTCTAATCTTTCTTTTGCGACCTGTCGGTTTGGACTTTTCAGAGTCAGCACTTCAACTACACGTGGCTGGAGCAGATCCGCCAGCAGCATCAGTGCTTGGAGCACCTTGTCAAACAAAGCAGTGTGAGTGTGCGGCCATGTAGCCGCACCCACAGCGCACTCCGCTGGCTGCATAAATCACCCAAGTCAAAACTGGTAGGTGTTGTTGCGTCGGGTTGTTGGACACGAATTTCCAGCCAAACTGGATGATTTCTGGTTCCACATTTGTCGACTGCTTGCACAAGAGCGTCGTTGTACTTAAAAGGTCAATTTGATAGGCAGGGCAGTAAATCCGCCGTCATCACAGGTTCCAAGTTTGCGGTCGTGATTTTGATTTGTGCAGTTAACTAGTTTTGGTCTCACCTTTGTTTATATTTGGTGTAGTTCCACTGCCAACCACTAGTTGGTGGCACACAAGTAGGATCTTTGGCTGTGATTATTGATGTATTGTGTCTCCCCTCGTTTATCGCTGGGGGTCATGTTAAAAAAAAAAAAATACCCACAATCGGTGAAACATTTATTATGGGTTTTAATGTTGGAATAAAATAGGTGCAATACTGTAAAGAAATATATATATAATAATGTGAAAGGTGAATCATTGCAAGGGAACACTGTGTATTGTAAGATAAATAATGTAATGTATTATTTTATTATTATTATTATTATTATTATTATTGTGTGTTTTTTCTTTTTTTTTTGTAAACAGGAAAGATCGGGACCGTGCTGGACCGCTTATAGCGAAAATTTGCTTCTAATTGCTGCCCATCAAAATGCATTTGAGAAGAAAAACTTTATTTATTATTATTTATTTATTTATTTATTTTTTTACCCCCCAAAAAATCTTCAGAAAATGGTGATAAACATGCAATCCATATAAAAATGGGGAACAGGTAAAAACAACAGTAAAATAATTGAAAAAAAAATGTTTTAATTTTTTTTTTTATTAGTATGTGTACAGAGTAACACCTTAAAAAATATATATATAATATTTTATTTTATTTTTTTAAAGGTCTTACTCTGTACAAATACTAATAATAGTGATGTGCAATCCTGATGAAAAGTGTCCTGTCAACAACACCGCATGCACGCTGTCTGTCACATCCTGGTTGCTTTGTTGTCTTTGTCCAGCCTGAGCACTTGATAGCTGAGAAGGGCTCCCAACGTTTGTGTCTGGAAGCGGCTCCAAAGTTTCACATCCTTCGCCTCGCCCCCTGCAACGCCGGCAGCCCCTTCCAACAATGGCAGTTCACACACTACTACGCTGAGTGAAAGAGCAACAACGTACCTTCTGGTAAATGTGCACTGCTAGCATGTGTGGACCTAAAGGTGGGTATCAAGGATAGAAATTGGAAAATAAATGCAAAAATGAAAAAAAAAAAAAAAATGTGAGTGAGTGAGCGAGTGAGTCTTTAATATAAAGCAGGGACAGTGGGAATGTGCAATGATTTAATTTTTTTTTTTTATGCAAACCTCTGTATTTTCCTTCTCACTCCATTGACTTAACTTAAACACTAGTAGCTGATTTTTTTTTTTTAATACAAAAATCTCCACACAGTATGTAGCAGCATATTGTAAATTAAGACCAACTTTTTTTTCCTGGTTTACATCCTGTGAAAGTCTCGTACTACAACTGACAATTGAATACAATTTGACTAAAACGTGCCAAACGGGTAAGAGTTGTCCATTTTTAAATGTGGTTTTGTCTGTGGTTTTAAACGTCTCATCATTGTGGTGGTGGGGTTGCTCTCTTTGTTTGTACAGTTGTGCTTTTGACACTAGAGGGAGGTGTTGGCCTGAAATGATCACAAAGCCTCTCTCACAAGGACTTTCTGGAAAGGCAAAAAAAAAAAAAAAAAAAAAAATTTTTTTGTTTTGGATAAACGTGCAAATAAAATGAGCAGAGATCTGCTTTAAAAAGAAGTTATGTGTTTATTTCACATTTGTATCATTCTTTATAATTAAAATGGTGTTGATAAGTATTTTACATTTATGTTTAGGTGACATAAAAGCTTTACAACCGTGTCTGTATATTGTTAACATATCCCAAGTCCCCTAATTCAGTTTTCTGGTGACATACTTCAGCCTATACTGCAAACTTTTTACTTTTTTTTTTTTTTTTCAAGAAACATTGTTTGAACAAAAAATAATGGTAACTCGTAAATCATCACTGTGGAACTCCCAAGTACACGCACAACATCGTTTCAAGAGCGTGGACAAGATACCAGGAAGTAGTGGCAGTAATGGGCGAACAGGTGATTACAAATATTTCCGTTATGTTTTGAGCATCTTATGAAAGTGTTCTACGATTAATTTGTGTACTTTTTGGTTAGAAGCCGGTGTTTTTGGCGAAAGGAAAAAAAAATGGAAATGAGAGCTAGAAACGCATCATCAGTTACTGTTACAGAATTTAAACGTGAAAATTGTTCATTGCATAAGACCTTAATGTTGCCACCATCTACAAATTCATCATAATGTACTCAAACTCGTCGATTTTCTTGCGAGTGTTTCCTCGCCGGATCCTGCGGTAGGACACGGAGCTGTACTTGGTGGCGCCGAGGTGGTTGAAGGATTCCTGGCTTGCCAGGTTGTCGGAGGACTTCTTGGGGAGAGGAAGAGTGGAGTAGGCGGGGACGGCGTCCTTCTCCGAGCTTGGCCGCTTGGAGAAGCTCGCGTCGTCGGTTGGCTGCTCCTCAACTGGTCGTTCTTCTTTACATGTAAACAAACGGATAGTAGAGCGACGAGGAAAACAGCAGGACAACTACGGTACTACACTGTAGATGCTAGCAAGTAGCATGCGTGCTTACCTTCTTCTGAGTATTCGCTCTGCTCAGAACTTTCTTGCTTGTCTTTAAAAGCACCACGAAGATCACGAGAGTCAATCACATGCGTCTCGGTATCTCGCTCAATTTCTTCAACCAGGATTTCCTCACTTGCCTCTTCGACTTGCATCTGGAGGGCCTCTCCGCTCCTCTGTGAAGGTTGTTGGTCCACATTGGCTGCTTCCGGGGTTGACAAAGGCCGTGAATTTTCATATAATAAACGCGATATTGTGATTCATTATATGTAACAATTAATCCATCCATTTCCATTGATTTTGGTGCTGCCGTTTTATCCTATACTGCCCTCTGTTGTCAAATAATATTGACGTCTAAGTGCCCTGGAGCTTGCATTGCAAATGTCATGTGACCAAATCAGTTGAAAGTTTTGAAAATGTTCTGGCATTTTGCCAGATATTTTATGGAAGATTATTTCCTAAACATTTACTGGAAATTTATAGAAAATCTTCTTGAGAATTTACCCCAAGCTTTCTGAAAATTTTACTGGAAACGTACCAGATATTTTCTGGAAATTTGCTAATTGGGAATTTACTGGAAACATCTAGAAAATGTAACCAAAAAAATAATAATCCAGAATTTTACCAGGTATTTTCTGGAAATTTACCAAGGGCTTTCTGGAAATTTTCTGCAACTTTACTGGAAATTTACCACTTATTTTGGGGACATTTGCCAAACATTTTCTGAGTCAACATCCTAGAAATTGACTGAATTTTTTGGGAAATTTTAACAAACTTTCTGGAAATTTCTGGAACTTCACTAGAACATTTCTGGAATTTACTAAACATTCTTTGGGACGTTCCCCAAAACATCTCTAGATTTAATGAAAAATATCCAGAAATTGGCCAGACATTTTCTGGAAATTTACAGAAGGCTTTCTTCCAGTCAACGTTTATGGAAACTTTCTGGGTTTTTTTTAATGGAGCTTTACTGGAAATGTATCATATATTTTGGGCATTGTTCCCAAACATTTACTGTGTAAACATCCTGGAAATTTACAGAAAATACCTCTGGAAATTTTCTAGAACTCGACTATAAATGTTCTTGAAAAATGCTAGGCATTTTCTGGGAATTTATTAAACATTTTCTGGGAATTTATCCCAAATTTACCAGACATTTTCTGCAAATTTGCTGTAAATTCCCAACCGCCCTTTGCAAGGCGAGCCGCTTCATTGTTTAAAAACTGCTGTGCACCTGCCTGGATCTTGAGATCTGTTGTGCCGTCCACGCTCGTCGACTTGGTCCTCGTCACTGTAGAACACCGAGTCGTCTCCTTCCTCCACCGACCACACATCTCTGTCCTCTGGTTCTGAGTTGTCGATCTTCGTCTCGGGGCGGAATCCGCAAATGATCTCGAGGACCTGCGACGCCATCACAATCTCCTCCTCATCCTGCCTTTCGGGATCTGCAAGCTTTGTAAACATCGGGCTCTCCTGCATCTCCATCTTTGAAAACAGCTCGGCTCGATTTGGCGTCGGCTCAGAAATGTAACATCCTTTGGCTTGACTTTGCCTTCGCGTCCAGTCGCAGTGATGAATGAGTTATTCAAAGTCGACGCTTGTCCTGTGAATCCGCGTCGGGCTGCAAGTTGGTGGTGTGAGGTCAAGCTTGGCGGTCCTCTCCCCGATGTGAGCGTTGGATCACCAATGAACAGAGGTTTTGTTGTAGGCTCCAACAAAGCCTCTTTTGTGACTCGAGCGTACGGTGAGCGTAGCCAATCCCTAATCTTTCTTGGGTGACCAGTCTTCTTTCTGTAAAGTTTCCAGGCGGGATTAACATTCTACCGTAGGTTTACTATACTTATATCGCGTATGTATGCTCTTCTCGACGTCTTGGAGTCATTTTGAAGGATTCCTCAGCTTTTTTACTGTTTTCGTATTAAAGCATAAACCATCTATAATATGAGTATTGCTTTCGCACCATCTTGGAACTGTAGAAATGCGTCAAGGAGATTCATGTATTACTTTGGTGCCACCGTATGGCATATTGACAGGCGTAGTTTGCCATTAGGCAAGGCAGGCAATTGCTCGCGGCCCCTTAGCCAGCCGTGGCCCCCAGAGGGCCAACAGATTTGACACAAACTGCGTGTCCTTCACATAACGGCCATAGTAAGGCATTTTTAAAGATGACCATGTATAGTAAGGAGTCTTTATTAAAAAAATTAATTAATTAATTAATTAATTAATAAGGCCATGCACAGTAAGACAGGTTTTTTAAACAACCATATATAGTAAGGTGTTTGTTTGTTTTTTAACGACCATGTATAGAAAGGCTTTTTTTGTTGTTGTTGTTGTTTTGTTTTTTGTTTTTTTAATGACTATGTATAATAAGGGGATTTTATTTATTAAAAATGACCATGTACAGTAAGGTTGTTGTTTTTTTAAATGACCATGTTTAATAAGGGTTTAAAAAAAACAACTATGTACATAGTAAGGTGTTTTTTTTGGGGGGGGGGGGGGGGGGGGGGGTTTAAACGACCATGGAGAGCAAGGTGTTTAAAAAAAAAAATCATGTATAGTAAGGCTTTTTTTTTTTTTTTTTTTTTAAATGACCATGTTTAGTAAGGGTTTTAAAAAAAAAATAACTATGTATATAGTAAGTTGTTTTTTTAACGACCATGTATAGCAAGGTGTTTAAAAAAAAAAATCATGTATAGTAAGGCTTTTTTTTTTTTTTTTTTTAAATGACCATGTTTAGTAAGGGTTTAAGAAAAACAACTGTATATAGGAAGGAGTTTTGTTTTGTTTTTTTTGTTTTTTAAACGACCATGTATAGCAAGGTGTTTAAGTAGTAAGGCTTTTTTTTTTTTTTTTTTTAAACGACCATGATTAATTAGTAAGGCCCTTAAAAAAAAACAATAATGTATGGTAAGGCTTTTTTTTTTTAAAAAAAACAAAAAAAAACGACCATGTTTAGTAAGGCATTTAAAAAAAACAACAATCATGTATAGTAAGGCTTTTTAAAAAAACAAACAAAAAAAAACGGACCATGTTTAGTAAGACGTTTAAAAAAAAAAAAAACAATCATGTATAGTAAGGCTTTTAAAAAAAAAAAAAAAAAACGACCATGTTTAGTAAGACGTTTTAAAAAAAAAAAAACAATCATGTATAGTAAGGCTTTAAAAAAAAAAAAAACGACCATGTTTAGTAAGGCGTTTAAAAAAAAAAACAATCATGTATAGTAAGGCTTTTTAAAAAAACAAACAAAAAAAAACGGACCATGTTTAGTAAGACGTTTTAAAAAAAAAAAAACAAGCATGTATAGTAAGGCTTTAAAAAAAAAAAAAAAACGACCATGTTTAGTAAGGCGTTTAAAAAAAAAAAAAACAATCATGTATAGTAAGGCTTTTTAAAAAAACAAACAAAAAAAAACGGACCATGTTTAGTAAGACGTTTTAAAAAAAAAAAAACAAGCATGTATAGTAAGGCTTTAAAAAAAAAAAAAAACGACCATGTTTAGTAAGGTGTTAAAAAAAACAAAAAACAATCATGTATAGTAAGGCTTTTTAAAAAAACAAACAAAAAAAACGGACCATGTTTAGTAAGACGTTTTAAAAAAAAAAAACAAGCATGTATAGTAAGGCTTTAAAAAAAACAAAAAAAAACGACCATGTTTAGTAAGGCGTTTTAAAAAAAAAAAAAAAAATCATGTATAGTAAGGCTTTAAAAAAAAAAAAACGACCATGTTTAGTAAGGTGTTAAAAAAAACAAAAAAACAATCATGTATAGTAAGGCTTTTTAAAAAAACAAACAAAAAAAACGGACCATGTTTAGTAAGACGTTTTAAAAAAAAAAAACAAGCATGTATAGTAAGGCTTTAAAAAAAACAAAAAAAAACGACCATGTTTAGTAAGGCGTTTTAAAAAAAAAAAAAAAATCATGTATAGTAAGGCTTTAAAAAAAAAAAAACGACCATGTTTAGTAAGGTGTTAAAAAAAACAAAAAAACAATCATGTATAGTAAGGTTTTTTTTTATTTTTTTTTTAATGACCATGTTTAGTAAGGGTTTTAAAAAAAAAACAACTCTGTATATAGTAAGGTGTTGTTGTTGTTTTTAACGACCATGTATAGCAAGGTGTTTTTTAAAAAAAAAAACAATCACGTCTAGTAAGGCTTTTTAAAAACAAAACAAAAAAAAACGACCATGTTAAGTAAGGCGTTTAAAAAAAAACAATCATGTATAGTAAGGCTTTTTTTTTTTTTTTTTTTTTTTTGAACGACCATGTTTAGTAAGGCGCTTAAAAAAAACAATCATGTATAGTAAGGCTTTAAAAAAAACAAAAAAAAAAAAAACACCATGCTTAGTAAGGTGTTAAAAACAACAATCATGTATTGTAAGGCTTTTAAAAAAAAAAAAAAAAAAATGACCATGTTTAGTAAGGGTTAAAAAAAAAAAAAACAACTATGTATATAGTAAGGTGTTTTTTTTTGTTTTGTTTTTTTTGTTTTTTGTTTTTTTAAACAACCATGTATAGCAAGGTGTTAAAAAAACCAATTATGTATAGTAAGGCTTTTTTTTTTTAAATGACAATGTTTAGTAAGGCAAAAACAACTATGTATATAGTAAGGTGTTTTTTTTTTTTGTTTTTTTTTTTTTTTTTTAAACAACCATGTATAGCAAGGTGTTAAAAAAAACAATTATGTATAGTAAGGCTTTTTTTTTTAAAATGACAATGTTTAGTAAGGCATTTAAAAAAAAAACATGTATAGTAAGGCTTTTCTTAAAAAAAAAACAAAAAAAAACACCATGTTTAGTAAGGCGTTTAAAAAAAACAATCATGTATAGTAAGGCTTTTTTTTAAAAACAAAACGACCATGTTTAGTAAGGCGTTTAAAAAAAAAAAACAATCATGTATAGTAAGGCTTTTTTTTAAAAACAAAACGACCATGTTTAGTAAGGCGTTTAAAAAAAAAAACAATCATGTATAGTAAGGCTTTTTTTTTTTTAAATGACCATGTTTAGTAAGGGTTTTAAAAAAAAAAACTATGTATATAGTAAGGTGGGTTTTTTTAAACAACCATGTATAGCAAGGTGTTTAAAAAAACAAAACAATCATGTATAGTAAGGCTTTTTTTTTTTAAATGACCATGTTTAGTAAGGCATTTAAAAAAAAAACCTCATGTATAGTAAGTTTTAAAAAAAAAAAAAAAAAAAAAAACGACCATGTTTAGTAAGGTGTTTAAAAAAAACAATCATGTATACTAAGGCTTTTTAAAAAAAAACAAAAAAAAACGACCATGTTTAGTAAGGCGTTTAAAAAAACAAAACAATCATGTATAGTAAGGCTTTTTTTTTTAAATGACCATGTTTAGTAAGGCATTTAAAAAAAACAATCATGTATAGTAAGGCTTTAAAAAAAAAAAAAAAAAAATGACCATGTTTAGTAAGGCATTTTTAAAAAACTCATGTATAGTAAGGCTTTTAAAAAAAAAAAAAAAAAAAAAAAAACGACCATGTTTAGTAAGGCGTTTAAAAAAAGAAATCATGTATAGTAAGGCTTTTTTTCAAAATGACCATGTTTAGTAAGGGTTTAAAAAAAAACAAAAAAAAAAACTATGTATATAGTAAGGTGGGTTTTTTTTTTTTAAACGACCATGTATAGCAAGGTGTTTTAAAAAAGAACAATCATGTATAGTAAGGCTGTTTTTTTTTTTTTTTTAAATGACCATGTTTAGTAAGGGTTTAAAAAAACAACTCTGTATATAGTAAGGTGTTTTTTTTGTTTTTTTGTTTTTTAAACGACCATGTATAGCAAGGTATTTAAAAAAAATTAAAAAACATGTATAGTTAGGCGTTGTCTTATTATAAACAGCCATGTATAGTAAGATTATTTTTTTTAAATGACCATGTTTATTAGAAAGGCTTTTTTTTTTTTTTTTTTTTTTAACAAACATGACGATGTACAGTAAGGTGTTTTTTTTTTTTTTAAATGATCATGTATAGTAAGGCGTTTTGTTTTTTTTAAACGGCCATCTATAATAAGGCATTTAAAAAAATCACCATGTATAGTATAGGCCTTGAAAGTAAGGTGTTTAAAAAAAAACAACAAAAAAAAACACCATGTATAGTAAGGCCTTTATAGTAAGGCGTTGTTTTTAAACGGCCATGTTTAGTAAGGTGTTTAAAAAAAAAACAATCATGTATAGTAAGGCTTTTTTTTTAAATGACCATGTATAGCAAGGTGTTTAAAAATAATTAAAAAAAAAACATGTATAGTAAGGTGTTGTCTTATTATAAACGGCCATGTATAATAAGGCATTTAAAAAAATGACCATGTTAGTATAGGCCTTGAAAGTAAGGTGTTTAAAAAAAAAAAAAAAAAAAAACAACCATGTATAGTAAGGCATTTTTTATTTAAACGACCATGTTTAGTAAGGCGTTTTAAAAAAAAAAAAAAAACAATCATAAGGCTTTTTTTTTTAAATGACCATGTTTAGTAAGGCGTTTTAAAAAAACAATCATAAGGCTTTTTTTTTTAAACGACCATGTTTAGTAAGGGTTTAACAAAAAAACTGTATATAGGAAGGTGGGTTTTTTTTTAAATGACCATGTTTAGTAAGGGTTTTAAAAAAAAACAACAAAAATGCCACAAAGTTAAATACATAAATGAAAAACCCAGCCAGTGTATGCACACACATTTGAAAATGAAAACAGAAGCGGTAAGCTCTCGTACCCACATCCTGTGTGTATACCGTGCAAGTCTGTATAAATACGATTCCGGTTGCTATGCGCAAGCAACCTACATACAGCGGCCACGATCTGATGAGAGAAGGAAACACATTTACTCTTTTTTTATTCAAGCAAGGATGCTGTAGAAGATGACATCCGGGAACATTTGTGAAAATACATTCAGTGCACGCTCCAAACTTTTCATAATGATTTTGTGTGCCACCCACGACAAAACAGTGAACATGATGGGTGTTATACGTGGAAAAAAAAAAAAAACACAAGTTCAGTGTAAACAAGCCAATACTGATCACTAACAATACATTACATCAACACCACTAAGTATAAACTTTACATTTGTCGTCCATTATTGCTATTTTGCCTAAAGCAGAGTCCACATATACCGATAAGATGAACGTTCCTAAAGTCAGTCTCCCACAGGGCAGTCCTGGTAGGAGTTGGTTTTGGGGGAGGAGACTTAACAGATTGTGAGTCGACGTATCGTTTTGTGTGGTGTGTGCGCTATTGGTCCGTTTGATTATCAGTGATTATCATTTGGTGTGGGTCGGGTGTGTAAAGTTTTGCTATTGGACGTTTGATCTGGCTGAAGACTTGATTTTCAGCGGAGATTATCGTGCGTGCTGTGTAGATCGGCCCGATTATCAGGACCCAGAAAATTTATCCTGTGGTATTTATTTATTTTTTCCTTGCGATCGTCAGTCGAGATATCATTTTGTGTGGTATGCGCTATTGGTCCGTTTGATTATCAGTCTCCAAAAGATTATCCTGATTATCCAGATGATAATCTCTCAAACAGTCTCTCACAGGTCAGTTTCGGTATGACAGACTTTGGTTTGATTTGGACATTTGTGGGAAAAAGATATCGTTATGTGTGATGTGTGATGATGATCCTGAGTGATTATCATTTGGTGTGGGTCAGGTGTTTTAATCGTTGAGCTGCTCACTGGTCAGTTTAGGTATTGGGACTTGTGGTTGGGCTGAAAACCTGTGATTTTCAACGAAGATTATTATGTGGTGTGCTGTGTTGATCAGCCCGATTATCAGGACCCTGAAAAATTATCCTGGGGTGTGATTCTTTTTCTTCCCAGGGAGTAGACTAGCAATTGTAGGTGTAAATACAGTTATGTTTGGTGCGTTGATCATCTTCAGTACACCACACACGATAAGAACACGACATATTTTTTTCCTTGTCTTGTACAATGTCTCATTTCCCGTTTTAACATTTCGACAGAACTGATCTCTAGACCAACGGTTTCTGTTTTCAAAGTTGCAAAATTGTCCGTCAAGAGTGGCGTCCCGTGACGACCCCTTTTAAGTCTCCTCTTCCTCGACCGATCTCTGATGCAGTCCAGGGATCAACTTGAGGATGTTTTTGCGAACGTTGGTCCGTTTGGTTTTCCTGGGCAGGGTCCCGAACAAAGCGGAGATCCTCGCCTTGTCCCAGGTGGGAGACTGCGAGCCGATGCTGCTCCCGCTGCTGCTGGCCAAACTGGAGCTGCTGGACCGGCCGATGGTGTGGTGCAGGTGGGCGGAGCCCGACGAAAACCTGCGCGAGAAGAAGTGCTCCTCTTTGGCGGCGCTGCAGGGGCCGGGCGAGCTCAGGTCCCCGAACACGCTGCCCTGGTCGCTGTCGTCGGTCATCAGGCCCCTGAAGCTGCTGTCGCTGGAAAAGCGCAGGCTGCGCGGAGCCGCGGGGGAGTCCTGAGCTTCTGAGGAATCCGTTGACAGGTTGATTTCTTTCAAAGTGCCTGCACACGTAAGACAGGAATAAAAAAAAAAAAAGTGTTGGTGGGTGAAAACAGGAAATCTGGTTTTCGCTTCAATTTTTTCAGGGGAACTCCACTGTAATCGTATTGTAATCATCCGATACTTGTTGGGGATAGAAAATTGAACTGTACTGTAAATGATTGGACTTTATGTATACAGTAATGAAATTATATAAAATATCTTCTTTTTTTTTTTAACCACTTTTTAACTCATTCACTCCCAGCCATTTTCACCTTCGCTCCCGGCTGTTTTCCTGGATTTTGATTGATTTTGCAAGACCCACAGAATATTGTGTTCTATTGCTATAAAAACATGGAACCCACTAAAAGAAAGATTAGTGCCTATCCTGTCGAGTAAATTTAACTCTAAAGAGAGTCTTATCTGGTCCCACTCTAAACAGTAAAATTTACACTTGGATGATAAAATATTCAGAGTACATTTTACTCAAAGTATTTTTAGCGTGTACGAGAGAAATTGTCTATTAAAGATTTTTAACTCAGAAATTCTAAGTACATTTTGCAAGGAGAAATTTTGACAAAATTTTACTAGTACATTTGTTTGAAGAAAAAAAAAAAAAGTTACACAAGGGTTGAGGAACAAACTCACAACTTTTAGACTTGGGAGTAGATTGGCTGTCTCCCAACCTGAAGTTGCGGGTTTCTTTCTCAACCCTTTAGTGACTTTTTTTTTTTTTTTAACTCTCTTCCAAATGTAAATTTGACTCTGTTTAGACTGGGGCCAAGTAGTAGTTGATGGTAACATTTAGTCTACAGAATTTACTGTGCGATTGTGGAAAGCAACCCCCCCCCCATGTGATTCACGAACCGCAAACATGCGGGGGATGACATGTCAAGTTCATGCTTCAATTCCTATCACACGCTTTCACAGATGACAAGCGCGTGTGAAAAGGGAAGCGCTGCGGTCTGACAGCTGAGCCGAACCCTCTCACCTCCGATTAGGCGCTGTTCCCGTAGTGTGAGCGCTTGCAGCTCCAGCAGTTTCTCACTCAACGATTGCTACGCAGGAAACAAAAGAAAAAAAGTTACAAGTCTGGTGCTTTTTTTTTTTTTTTTTTTGAGTGCGAAACGCACCTTAAGCTGGTTCACCCTCTTCTCCAGCTGGATCCACTTCACCACGCTACCGCATACAGTCTCCAACCTGGGATGGTTGGAAAAAAAAAAAACGCACCTTCATCAACAATTGGGCCCAATTTGAGCATTTTTCGACTTCAAAAAATGATCCTGACTGATTATCCTGCGATGTGTGTCGTAAGTGTTAAACCTGTTCAACATTTACGATCGCAAATTTTCCGTGATTGGTACTATGACAAACATCAATTTTAAGGGAGGGAAATTGTGCTTCCTGGTGGAGATATCGTTATGTGTGGATAATCGTAGTGTTTGGCCCGATTATCATGAGTGATTATCTTGTGGTTTTGGGGTGTGTTAAGAGCAACTTTTCCTTGACAATTTCCTTGGAAGAAAGTGGAGGCCGACACTCGTAAATGGAATACCTGTTCAATACTTCTGATTGCACACCAAGTTTAAAATCTTGATTGTTGCTGGCGATATCTTTATGTGGTGTGCTATTCTGGTCAGGACAATTCTCAAAAGGTCTCTGGAAGATTATAAACAAATTTTCCTGTCGTGTGGAGGGGTGTTAAAAAGAGTGACTTTTCCTTCCTGAGCTCCTCAGAAAGCAGTTACAATCGTAAATGGTAAACGTGTTCAATGCTTACGATAGCAAATATATGTGTGAGCAACACCGAGTTCGGCCGATCCACGGACCCTGTAATTGGTTCCACGGAGGAGTTTTGATTGCCCTTTGTTGAGGTGTTATTGGCCCGATTATTGTAAACGTTGACCGATTATCTTTTGGTGTGGGATGCATAGTTTGATGGGTCAACTCGAGTACACCACACACTTTTTTGAGTGCTAATCACACATTTTTATGGTTTTACTTGATGTGTGCTGTCTTTTAACATTTAAAACATTTGTTTAAGATGTAAAAATAATAATAATAATAATAATCAATGCGTGTACCCAGCTAAGCTCATGTTGACTTACTTTAAACTGTTGGTCGATTCTCTTATCAGATCGAGGATGTGCTGATGAGAGAATCCTTCGATGCTGTCGCCGTTGATGGTGATGATGACATCGCCTGCGATGGTGAGCAGAGACGGAAATGAGGACGTGATGGCAAAAAAAAAAAAAAGTATATGTAGGGCAAGAAATATCACTTATTCCTCACATCCGTGAATCAATACTACTAAGTACTACTAATCGATTGGATACAATTGAAAATCATTCGACTATAATGTGCTGTTTGGAGAGGAAGCGAAGGAGAGAATACCGGTAATCTCAGGAGATTTAAAAAAAAAAAAAAAAAATTTACAGACATGAAAGTTAAAGAGAGACCAGTCCTCATGAATGCAGTTACTTTTCATACTGGGATGCGCAGTTGTACTCAATCTACGCTGCAAGGATGAGACCCAGAGAGGTCAAATAAGGTCGAGCTCGTTCACCTGCGGTCAGGCCGGCAGTCTCTGCAGCGCTGTTGTCCTCCACCCTGCTCACAAACGTGCACGCTTCCGCCGCAGCGCTGCTCCTCAGCTGCAGGTTGTGGGTCTGCAACGACACAAAAAAAACTTTAAAAAAAAAAAAAAAAAAGCTAAACAAGAAAAAAATGTTGGCTGTTTTGAGAGAAACTTTGTACCTTCAATTCAGGACAATTAAAAGCTCTGATAATTGTGATGAATCGTCACTTAAAGTGGAAATTAAAAGTCTACACACCCCTGTTAAAATGTTTGGTTTTTCCACAATAAATATGACACAAGTGAAACAAAATTCAATCTCGCCAAGATGGGTAAACTTCAGCAATGTGGTTGCAGAAGTGTGCACACCCGCTTAAAATTGTTCACAATGAACTCGCTATTCACTAGCTATTGGTTACCTGAGCCCTTGTGATGTCATTTTCAGTCGACAGCAAGTTGCAAAATGTGTTTTTACAGGTACTATTTATTTGTAAGTGAAAAATAATGAAAGTATAAAATTCATTATAGACAAAATATTAACTTTTTATTGCTATAATGGGCTAAATAAGTGAAGTATCCCTTTAATACTGATTAGCTGCAGCCACATCCCAAATCAGAGGGTGTGTACACAAACATGAGACCACATTTTCTCACTTACTATTTTTACTTCCACGTTGTAAAAGATTGCTTTTTTTTGTTTTGTTTTGTTTTTTTAAGTTGTACAGGTTAGAGGTCACATTAATGATGGAACAAAAGGTTTGAAATCATTTTTTTAATCACAAAAACATGGCATTTGAAAGAGGGTGTGTAGACTTTTGAAAATCTGACATTTTTAACCCCCCCAAAAAAAAAACATATTACAGGGAAAATTAGTTTTTGTTTTTGTTTTTTATAGTAAAGGTTTTTTTATTTTTTATTTATTTATTTTAAATTAAATAGTCCTATTATTTTAGGAAAATAAACATAAAAGTCTTCCAAAAATAATTTGTAATTTTTACACATTGGACCCTCTTTAAACTTTTGGCCTTCTTTGCATAAATAATGCAAATATTACAACTTACTGTTGGAAAAAGCAAGTTTGTTCTTGTCAGATTACGACTTTTAATGGCAACAAATGAAGTTTGTATTCTTTTAAAGACTGATACGAGTTTGTTATTGCAATAGTACAACTTTATTCTTCACGATAGGCGATTTCTTAATTCCCATGTCAGTGTAGATGTCGTTTAATTGTTGTTGGGATTATGACGGAGGTCTTTTATAAAAATCCCGCACACGTGCACATATACCTGAACTTCAAATCCAAACGTTTCATTGTCTTCCTTTTCCAGGACAATCGCTATTCTGTGCAAGAGAAAAACAAAAACAAAAACAAACATGTTGAGTCCATGTTGCAGTTTACACACAGCACATTTTCATTAAAATGAATAAATTAAATCAAATAAATGAAGATGAACGTTTTTACCTTTGTGGATCAGAATAGTCAACCAGAAATTGTTTAGGCTGCAAAATCAGAAATGCAAAATCACTAATGATGTAAACTTACCACATTAGGACTTCACGATGATTATTAATGCGCTGTACAATGTAACTGCATCATAAGGGTCACTATTAAGGTCACAGTTCAGAGTGGGGGTGGGGGGCGGGGTTAAGGAGTGTTGTAACGCCGCCGTGTTACATAACAAATAAGATTAAAATATCACGAGCTTTTGGGCCACAAATTCACGTTGCTGTTGGGAATTCGTTTAAAAGACTTGACGATAAATCGGGGATAATCTGCTGCTGCTCAATATAGAACAAATTGGAAAGAGAAAGCCTCAGCAATAAACTCAATTCGTGTCAATTTTACTGGGGGAAAAAATGCACATGAACTTTAGTTTATTAAGTAAGAAATAAGATATTAATTAAATGCACTTGTGGGAAATAAAGTATGAATACTTGATTACTATACATAAGTAGATTTTCCAAGAATCTGTATTTTAATTGAGTAATTATTTTTCTGACATCCTTTTCCTGTCTACATTTCTAAATAATAATTTAGCACTTAATGTCATTTTCAGGTTTTACTCGTTTACTTTTAGGTAGGCAAAGGAGAGGAATCGGCATTTTTTTTTCTACAAGTTACTACCTAAGCACATACTTTGCGTACTTTTTATAAGGGTACAACAAACCAGTTTAAACGTGACCGTAACAGGCAACTTGTGTTTGTTTACAAATGACAAGTAGACAGAGACAAGTACGTGAATGCTAATGAGCAATTAAGTCTCACCTTGGCTGCTCTGGGCAGAGACTCGCTGCTGTGTCGGTGTCTGTAGTGGTCGTTGCTGCCTCTCAGTGAACGTTTGTACCACAGTGAACTTTTCTTCCTCTCCGCGCCGGCCTGGGCTGGACGTCCGCCGGGGTTCATGGCGGACTTTGGTGGTGGTGGTGGTGGTGGGGGCGAAGAGTGAAGTTTGGCTTCGCGACAGAAGGGAAGAGAGAGCGTTTGGCCTTCAGGGAAGCATCGGCGTTCGTGTGGCGTCTGTCAAGCCGTTGACTGTTTGATGGAGGGCGTGCGCGCGCACGCGTGTGTGCACGCCGGTGCTGAAAGCGAAACGCGACAAAGCGGATGTCGACGTCACGTCCTGACGTGCGTGGCCCCACAACCGGCGACTCCTGATTTCGCTTTTACAGATGGAGGTGTACTTTGACAGCATTGACTTGTAAAACGGATGTAAATAAAAAAAAATAAAAATAAAATAAATTTATATATATATATATATATATATATATATATATATATATATATATATATATATATATATATATATATATATATATATATATATATATACAATAAATAAATGTAAAAAAAAAATTGAAAACCCGAACAGGTGTGAATCTGCAGGTGCCGAAACACGATTTATGAAGAACAATAAGTACTGTTGTTCATAGAAAATATATGTGAATGTTAAGGAAAAAAAAATGTTTTCATCTAGAAAAAAAATAGGTGTATAGCGTGAAGTATGTGCTACCATAAACTGAATTTAAAATGTTTATATTTAAATGTCATCACTAAAATTGAATACTGTAATTGCAATTTTAAAATGAATTTGATTAACTCATTCACCCCCAGCCATTTTGACTGAAGCAAGCCCCTTCGCTCGCAGGTGTTTTACTGGATTTCGACTGATTTTGCAAGGCTCAAGGAATATTGTGTTCTATTGCTATAAAAATGAATAAACAAAAACTGGAACCTACAAAAAGAAAGATTAGCTTCTCTTCGTTCATCAGGAAAAAAACGTAATTTGTATGTTTCCGTTTTGAATATAGCCAAGTTTGATCATTATTCAGAACAATACTGGCAAAAAGAACTTGTTGCAACACGGCCCTGGCTGATCTCTTATACTCTACTGCCACCTGCTGGGTGTTTTTTGTAATAATTATCATTGCTTTAAGTGACCTCTTCAGGTAAAAACCTTCTGTATGCTTTAGCATAAAAAACGTATAAATACGTTTTTAGGAGTGCAGAACAAAGTATTAAAAACGTATTTATACGTTTTGGGGATTGAATGAGTTAATTTGCACATAATTTGATTTTGTAATGTAACTGAAGGAATTATCTTAGCTACGAAAAGGTTGAGGCGTCTATATTTAAAGCATGAAAGAAATACTAATTGAATCTAAACCCAGCAGCGCTCAGTGTCCTGTAGGCTCGAGTGAATTAGTGGAGGCCAGAGTTCAGCGCAAACATGGTGAAGCAGCATTTAGCTGCATGCTGCATGCAATAAGCTGCCAACAGAAATGAAGTCAGCCCCTGGTGTAAATGCTTTTAATCCAGTTTAAAAACAACAACTGTGCTTTTCCCCTATGAGGTATTTTATTTTAAAGCATTATATACATTTTTCCAAAATCTCACTTTTTTTTGTAATTTTAGTAAGCTATATTAATATTTCTATTTCTTTACTTTGTTTGTACTTTTAATTATGTGATGTACAATGAGTGATCTAATGAAAGTTGCCTATTTGAGGTAGGCATAAGTTCATGCATGTGGCAATTAATGAAGACAGTCCAAAGAAAGAAAGAAGCTACTTAAGTTAACTTTCATTAAAAAAATAAAATAACAAATATAAAATATTTCAGGTACAATACATACTCAATTCTTCATACTGGTACAAATATATTAGTAGTCTTTTTAGTTGTAAAATGAACTTGAAGTTGACTTTTTTTTTTTTTTTTGCCAAGGTACTGTCAACTTTTCTATAAGCTACTAACCTATTCATCTCATTGTAGTTTCTTTGCATACATGCGGATGCATGGTCTGATAGGAAAATAAAAGGCAAAAGGTCAATCATTCCACTTGAGACGGTTATTGTCCCTTATTTGCAGTCCCAGCAATTTGATGCAGGAAGTGTCGGGAGCAAGCAAAGCGGAACAAACACCTGCGCGCACCCTTAGAAGGTTTTAGCAGTGTGCTTCCATGCAGAAACACTCACCCGTCTTATAGGGACCATCAAAAGGAAGATTTAGTGGGAGCCCCCTCCCGGAAATATTCATGGTGTCATTATGATCAAAGTCTCATCCTACTGGCTGGATGAAAATCCACATGCATATTCTTTTGGAAGTAAATCAAAGCCTCACCGTTGCTCTTTAAGGTACGTTCATGTAATGCGGCATGTACGGCCACAATATTAGGAACATCTGCACAATGGAAACTGAACTTTACAACACTGATGCAAGATGTTTTCTTTGGCAGTCCATCCTTGTATTCCTCTGTTTATTTGATTTAAATAATACGTGTAAATAATTTTATATATATATATATATATATATATATATATATATATTTTTAGGGCTGCACGATATTGGAAAAACATGCGATATGCGATATACTTGCTGAACATAGCGATATCGATATTATTGCGATATTTAACATGTACCTAAAGAAATTACATTTTTATTACCTAATGAAAGAAAAACATTTTTCATGTGGCAAAATACGAAACCTTAATGTAATCTTAGTTCATTAATTGTAATTATGTCTTGATAATTTTCAACTATTGAATGGCGATGCACATTTTAGTTAGCATCTGACTGGTCAAATTCCTATAAAAAGCATAAAATTCCATATAAAACTTATTGCATGCCTTTGCGATATGCATATTGCAAGGGCCAATATCGCGATATCGATATATTGTGCAGCCCTAATATATTAAACATAAAAAAGGTGCATGTAAATATCAAATAGACAAAAGAAAAATTCAAAGTAACAAATAAAGTTAAGAAAACATAACATGACAACACTTATATGACACATGAGAGCAATTACAAACTGACAAAGACTGAAAGAAACCACTGCGATTGGCTGGCGACCAGTCCAAGGTGTACACCGCCTACTACCCAAAGCCAGCTGAGATGGGCTCCAGCAACCACCCCCCCCCCCACCCACCCCGCGACCCTTGTGAGGAATCAGCGGTCAAGAAAATGGATGGTTGGATGGATGAAAGAAACCAGGAAACTGAATACTTGCAAACTGTCGAGACAACGAGGCACACTGGACAAGACACAAGTGTCTGGAGGGAGCTGATTGGATGACATAAAGTGGTTGAAATCTAACGAGCTGACATGACATGAAAAAAGGGTCACAGAGAAAACATCACATTCACTGCCAGTGCCAGCCCAGGTAAAAATGACTTTTGACGTCTACAACCGTCAATGGCAGTGAATGGGTTCCAAATGAAGAAATTAAAATTGCACGCCTTTCAGATGAGAACCAGAAGGGACCACGGTGTCGTGTGGGTCAGTCTGTCACAGAGTGCTCGTGAGCAGCCATGAGGTTGTCACCCCCGAGTGCACCATGGCCGGCCACAATACCGCTGGCAACTAAATTCCTGTTGTTGTTTTTTCCCCCCAATATTTTTTTTCTCATGCAGAATGGATGTCAATTATTCACAGATTTTCACTTTAACTCATTCACTCCCAACCATTTTCACTTGTGTTTTCCTGGATTTTGACAGATTTTTCAAGGCCCGTGAAATATTATGTTCTATTGCTATAAAAATATGGAACTTACCAAAAGAGAGATTAAAGTCTCTTCTTTTATCAGGGAAAAAAAAAAAAGTATATTCCTATCTGTTTCCGCTGTGCAGCAATTAGCAATAGAACATGGCTAAGTTTCATCGTTTTTCACAATTCTGCTTAGAACTGGGGAAATCAGCTTGTTTTAACATGGCCTGGTTGATCTCTTATACTCTGCTGCCACTCAACCATTTTCTGCAGTAGAGAGACTGCATCAAAGCCTTCTCTATGCTCTGGCATTTAAAAAAACAAACAAACAAAAAACGTATAAGTACGTCTTTGGGACACTTAAAACATTTAAAATATGACGTATTTATACGTTTTTGGGAGCTAATGAGTTAATATGCCGGCAGTCCAGGAGTACCTAATAAATTGTCTTAATAAGAATGGAAACCTTTTGAAAGGTGCTTCCCATGAAACGCTTTGCGAACAGCAACCCAAACCACATTTGGGCTCCTTGACTCAATCAGCGCAGCGCTGACGACTGCTGCAAGGTCGGCTTCCTGTCTAACGGACGTGCTCACATCATAAGCTTCGTAAGAAAACAGAAAGACGAGAATGAGTCACAGTCGGTACAAATGCAAAAGGTTAGCCTTAAGCGCTGTGCTAAACTACATCATGATGATGAGCCGTTTAAACCACACGCTTCTTTTGAAAAAGGACCACATACGCCTCACTAACAACAAAAAAACAACACTTTATTGGCGTACATTTAATAAATAGTGCAAACTAAAAGCGCGTGATGGTGCACAGGAAAGACTATCAGAGCAGTCAAATCTAAGATGCATTAAACTTGTGAATAACCCCTGAAGTTGAACATTGTCCATTATCGATGTCCAATATGTTATTTTTTTTATATTTGCTGTCGTTTGTGTGCTTTTGGACTCTGTATTGTAGTGGCGACTTGAAATATTTTATGGTTTGAGAGCGTCTCTAAGTTAACTATGCCAATAGTTTGAATTTAAATTTGGTGAACATAAAATCTGCTTACCATTTTTTCCCCCTACTTGACACACTCTCTTCTTCTTTGATTATAGTCTTGGGGTTGGAGGTGCTAGTAAGCAACATCTGCCATCCAGTGGCAAACACTGTTATTACAACTTAAGATTGTTCAGCTATAGTAAACATTTATTTTCAAAATAAAAAATAAATAAATAAAATGGTCGTTCCAAGTGTGGGCTGCCAGTTAGTTGCCCCCATTTTAGGACTTTTGTGGTGTTCAACTTCAGGGGTTACTGTAGTTACATGAGCTCATTCATTCACAGCCAGTTAAAATGGCCCTCTGACGTATATATCCGTCAATGGCAGTGAATGAATGACAGTGATTTGTAATCCTAACAACAGCTGAGAACTGCACATTAAAAAAAAAAAAAAAAAAAAAAAAAAAATCCATGCTTGACTCTCACGGGATAGCAAATATGACACAATGGAAGTTTAAAGCTTTGTTAGAAAAATTAAGCAAAAAAAAAAAAAAAAAGTGCATTTGTTAATACTGCATTTGTATTTCTTCATCATGCTACTTTCAACATCAAGTCCATGACAAAAAGCTGCAAATATGTGCTTTACATTTGCTACATTTATCAATGTCCTCTTCAAACACAGGCATTGAAATATGTCCTATTACTACTTCATTGCATACAAGTGCACATGAATGGATGGATAAACGCAATGTGATCGTGGACTACAAACATCACAGAGATTCAAGTTCAATATTAAAGTCCAAACACACAAAAGTACCAGTGTGCACTTTCCCTTTTCCCTTCTCCAACATATACTAAACAATCCCATTCAAGTACTTTGAAGTATCTTGTGTTCTACGAAAGCAGCTTCCATATTCCAAGTCAAATGTGGCTGGTTTTCAGGCAACTTTGGTTAAAATAAAAACACATAGTGAAAAAAACAAAAAAACAAACATATATTGTACATTTCACATTCATGGTTGAGCGTCGGTCTGTCAAAAAAACAAAACAAAAAAAAAAAACAAAAACAAAAAACTAGCATTCAGATCTTTTCGGCAACGGAATGCTGTGCAAAATCTTTTAAACATTCTTATAGCATGTGACTGTCAAGTCTGAAGAAACAATTTTCCTCTATATATATATATATATATATATATATATATATATATATATAAACATTCTTCACTGAAGTTAACAGTAACTTGTCTTGTAATTCCAACGTACTCCTCATGAGGCAATAGCGAGCTAGCATGACAGAAGGGCTGCACATAGAGAAGATATTTCTTTGTTTTTCATCAGATGTGAAAGGCAAAATCAACTTGCAGCAGAACCTCTCAAGTCCAGCACTAATAAGGTCGTCCAATTCGTAATGTGACACAAATTTGGTGGAAAAATATACATGGCAAAAGTGAGTATGAGCATTAATTCCTTTTCTTTTCTTTTTTTTGTATTGCTAACTTTAGCTTACAATATACATCAGCAGTTATGTAATGTTAATTGGACTTACATTTAAAACAATAAGACTATCGTGCAGCGATTTACTATTGGGTGAATACAGGAAGTGTCCGGGGCCTCCATACAGCTCATAAAAGCAAACATTTTCGCACCATTTGACACGATTTTGAAATAGCACTGCGCCCATTTGTACGACTACTGCGTGTAGTTAGCTAGCTTTCTATGCCTACGTCCCGAAAATAATTTACAGGAGAGCTCAGTGTCATGAGTTGAAGTGAAGAAGCAATGCCACGGACGAACCTGCCGCCGTTCCGCCAGTTGAGAGGTACCCCGGAAGCTTGTTAGCTTGTCAGCTAGCTAGTGGCTAGCATCTCTTGTCGCAGTGCGGAAAGCCTCTCATTGATCCCAGGCGCATGTGTTGGCATAAGAAAGTCGCAACACTAAGTAGCATCCATTTCTCGCGCAGGCATCAACAACGGTTTTAGTTTTCATGATTTTGAAGCCTCATTTTATTTACGTGCTGATTTTTTTATTTTATTTTTATCATACAAATTTGACAGAGGTTTTTATAGCACTCTGGTGTGTATAGCTTACAGATAAATACAGATGAGTTGAGTATGTATTTATTCACTTTGAGGGACTCTAAAGAGGTTGATTTCAATTATTTCTGGCTGGAAAAATTCCTCTAAAAATGCGAAATAAAATCGATGTTGATGGAAATTATGTTGTTCAACTACGTTTCTGCTGTGTTGCCCTTCATCTCCTAAGTATGTAAAAAAAAAAAAAAAAAAAAGTAAATCAAATAGGGGCACTGGGTCACTGCTGCCCCCTGTTGACCTGGAGTGCCAAATACAAAGCGCCTCTCTTCACAGAGCATTTGGACATAAGACGTACAAATTGTCTGAGATGTCCTATGTGAGTGACCTTCACAAATAACACGCAACTTAACTTTCACAACATTGTGTTCGCTACAAGACATGGCACAACAAGGTGACGAGGAGCAATTTTCCGGCACTTCAATATGCGAGGTAGCAAAGGTTTATATTGTCATGTGGTTCTAATAGCCACAACAATGGCGCTAAGCTGTCACAGGCATCTCTCACTATCCTTTGGCACCGACAACAACCTCAATCCACTCTCTGGGGGTTGTATACTAAAAACCATGTGGGCCCGGGACGGTACCTTCCTGGGGTGGTCGCAGTTCAGCAGCACCATCGCTTAAGCCGTCATTGGGGCAGACAAACGTGTCTACTCTTTGACGTCTTTGACAGCCGACAGCTGAGCGGCGGTCTTCTTGACCCGCAGGGCGGTGAGGCGGGCGGCGGGGTTGGCGTACCAGCACTCTCTCATCAGCTTGCCCATCACGCGCAGAGCCTAGCTTGTCAAAAGTACACATTAAGACTTTACACCTTTTTTTTTTATTATTTATTATTGTATTTTTTTTTTTTTTTTTTTTTTTTAAGAATTTCAAAATGTCACCCGGGGTCTTAATAACATTCTGTATTTATGACATGAATTTGTCAAAATAAAAAAAGAAGACATGACTGTGTACAGAATTAGCTAATCGTATTCAAACTCATGTTAAACGCGCCTTTGATTGAAGTTCAGCTGTTCCAGTAGGCTTTTCCTGAATATGTTGTCATTCATTCACTTGACTTCATTCCTCCCTAGACTAAAATGCTTTTCTCTCATCACTTCATCATAACATCCTTCACGCAAATGAATGCTATTCAATTTGGCCAGGGCTTTAGCGCCATCTTGTGGCATTTTAGGTCATTACAGAAAGGGCAGAAAATTAATTAAAATAATTGCCGAAGTCATTTAGATATATATTTTTTTGCTAAAATGTCATCTCCTCTTGATGCAAAGGGTTCATTTTTTTTGAAAAATCAGAAAAGATGACTTTGGCGATCGTTTTAAGAATGTGTCGAAATGCTAACGAGTCACATCTCACCTCACAACTCTGCCACTGGTTTGGAATATTTGGTCGCAGTTTCTGCTCACACACCACCTTCCTCATATCCTCCACTGAGGGATCTGAAGGCACCAGGTCATAATAAGGCAGCTGGAAATCCTCGTGAAGTCCTGCGTGACAAGACGTTCCGCTAACTTTTCACAATAAAAAGCTGAGAACGTGACAATGTTGATGGCGGACGGCGCCGTACCTCTGACTGAGCATCTTCGGGCCAGTTCCCAGAACACCAGACCCAAAGAGTAGATATCCGCCTGCTTGAAGGACTCAAAATTGCTCATGTTGATGGTCTCGTCCAGGATTTCGGGGGACATGTACCTGCCGACGAAAACGGGCCGATTGACTTCTTGGAATCAAGCGCCAGTTCCACAATAAATGTCCAACCTCTTGGTTCCCACTCTGTGGTTGGTGGGGATGTCTATGCTGTTGGTGCCGGAGTCGTGTTTGACGGCCAAGCCCAAATCGGCGATGACGGCGGTGCCGTTCTTCTTCACCAAGACGTTCTTCGACTTCAGGTCTCTGTGAGCGATGGCTGGCTTCCCTGCAAACACAGCACTGCATCCGTGAGGTTACGCAAGGTCACAATATTAGCTAAACTTAATCATCTTCACTTGTTAGACAGATACTTGTGGTTATTTAGCAAAATGTTCTTCAGGATACAACAAAAACAAAGGAACTGAGTGTATATGTGACATACACCTACCCTGTGTGCCGATGATCTCCATGTGGAGGTGAGCCAGGCCGCTGGCTACGGACAGAGCGATGACGAGCATGCTCTCCACCGACACCGTGTACCTGTTCAGGTAATCGAACAACGAACCGTGCTCGTGGTACTCGGACACCAACCACAGCTGCGTCCACGAGCCGTTATCTGGAACACACCGCACACGGTCGGAAGAATGCTAACCGGCTATTGTTAGTTCTAGTTAACAGTTTGACAGTGTACCCCTTCCTCTTTGTTTACAGTTTACATTACTACTTGCTGTAGTCGTAAAAAAAAAAGAGGATTACAGAGGATTTTACACTGAATAATGTTTAGCACAAATTGATCTTGAAATACACTCACTTCCAGTTTTCACTCTTCTTTTAAATGTACACAGTGTATGTACCACCATCTAGTGGCCAACATAGGGATTACACCCAAAAGTAAACAGTTTAAACTGTCCACAAAACAAAACAGCAGCTCACGATGGAGGCAGATTTTAACAGTTAATGATTCTGAACAATTTGATTGGACAAGAGTCAGTAACTTTTTGTTTTTGAAAAAGCCTTCTGCTAGTCTAGGCTTTTTTTTTTTTTTTTTAAACTCTGTACCACTTTGAGATTGCTTAAATATGAATTGCATGACCAATAAAACATGATAATAATAATAATAATAATAATAATAATAATAATAATAATAATAATAATAATAATTGATGTTTGAATACAGACCTAAAAGGTTAAAGTATATTGTACTTAAAAGTTAAATGCAACTTAATTGTATTGGATTAAAAATAAATTTAAGAGGGTGTAAAATTATGCACAGATTATGATTTTTATTTTATTTATATCATACTATATTTATTTTATTTGTTATTATTATCATAATAATAAGAATAATAAAATAAGAATAATAATTATCATTATTATTATTATTATAATACGATTGGCTGGCAACCAGTCCAGGGTGTACTGAGATAGGCTCCAGCATCCCCTGCGACCCTTGTGAGGAATAAGCGGTCAAGAAAATGGATGGATGAATGGATTATTATTATTATCATTATTATTATTATTATTATTATTTTTATTACTCGACAGAATATATCATTAAGTAATTCTTCCCATGCCACTAGAGGGAGCCAGCTATTCAAGTTTCCACTACCTTTGTTGTCAGCCGCAATGAAGCCCAGGATGTTGTCATGTCTGAGCATGATGGTCTGATAAATCTCAGCTTCGCGGAACCACGACCTCTCATCCCTGGAGGAGAAAATCTTGACGGCCACGTCCTCCCCTCGCCACTTCCCTCGCCACACCTCACCGAAGCGACCTTTCCCGATACTCTCCTGCAGCACGATGGTCCGGGCTATCGTTCGCTGGACTAACAGCGGAAGCCCTGCACAAAAGTCAAACGTGTGTCTACTATATGGTGTGATACAAGAAGAGTATGAAATAATAATTAAAAAAAAAAAAGAAAGCCAACCTGATCCCGAGCCGGAAGTGCTCATGTCATAGATGAGATCTTTGAGACATTTGTCGGGAGACATGAGCATGTGCTCGTCCAGGGCCTCCTCCGGGTCGTGTTTGCGCGTCCGGCTGTAGACGCAGCGCTGACGCTGCGCCACCAACGCCGCCAGCGCTACGCCCACGCACAGCAGGCACGAGGGCACCACGATCGCCACGGCCAACTGCAGCCTGCTGCCGCCGCCGCTTTCCAAAGGCCGCTCTGAGGACCAAAAGGAAAATCAAATATGAGACAAGTGAACGTGTGTTTTAGAAACAAAGTTGTGACAATAACATTAAAAACTAGACTAAGTGCAATTACTGGAGAAACTTTAAGAAACAGTAAGACTAAGTACCTAATGAGCACAAAAGCTTAAAAAAATAAAATAAATAAAAAGCTGACCATTCTTGAACAAGAAGCCAAAGCTTGTGGGTCTCTGTGGGTGGACACAAACAAAAGCTGCAAATTTCTTTTAACGAATTAATAGTTGGGTTGGTGACGCTGGACTGACGTTTAGTACTCGTTAAGCGTTTGTCAGCACACCTGTACAGTTTGTTGCCACAATATTGCAGACGGCCCAATGTGCAGTTGAACTCCATCACAGATAAGACATCGTCGGCCTTTGACCTAAATACAGGCCATGCTTGTCCAGCCTCCAACGCACTCATGTGATGGAAAAAATCTACTTGATTTACCTTTGTCAAAGGTTATTATAGTTAAAAAAAAAAAAGAAAAAAATTAAATGAAAAAAAAAACAAAAAAAACATTGCAATTTTCTTATACTTTTTTTTTCTTTTCTTTTTTTTCCAATTCTGTTTCGGTAGTTTGAGTGCTTTTTCTTAGTTTGTGTTTTTTTTTCGGGGGGCTTGGGGGGTGAATTGTAACATGTATTTATGTATTTATTTATTTACTTATTTATTTACTCTATGAAGACTTCACATTCCTACTTCTATATGTACAGCAATACTAAAATTAATACATTTAAAATCAACACTCAAATCTCCAACATGATATAAATTGATATAGACAAAAAAAAATTAGTTTAGTTCATTTGGTCCAAAACAATCGGCGGTCAAAACAGAAAATCTACATTTACGAAAGAAAAAAACAAACAAAAAAAGGAAATTTTTTCTATAATTATATTTAATAATATAATAATAAATAAATAATAATTTATTTATTTTTTATTATTTAAACATATTTTCATTTTATTGGTGGAAATGTTTTTTTTTCCATTTTAGTCACTCACTTCCTTAACTATAATAGTAATAATAATTTGTGCCTGACAGTTCTCACCCATTTGCCACATGTGGGCCATCCAGGATTTGAACCTTGAACCTTGAAATCAGCCATGTTACCCACATTAAGCCAGTCAACCACCACTGTATGTTACATTACATTAAATTTACTCCAGCTTCAGTATGAAAAAATAACCAGACTTTTATAAAATATTATGAATTTAAAAGACTTACAAAATACGATTGCAAAAATAATATTGATAGCAAAACCACAATCGCTTTGTAATAAGGAATCCCACTGACCTTTTAGCATTTTCCATTGGCTGCTGTAGTCTAAGTGCAGGTGTAATTAATCCCTCTCGGCCTTATGGCCACCATCAACCATTCACTTGGACTGCACCGATTTATAAATAGAGTTGTGTGTTTGTGTGTGCGTGTGTCCCTGTGCCGGCGCTGTTATGTCACAGGATGTAAGCAGGATCAGCATCAAGCTCGTCTCGCCGGGTCCACAATTGAGTGGGAAATCCCACAGCGATTGACTCCCCCCCGGACAAGGACGCCAACAAACGACGACGGCACCGACCAAACGAATATTTGTCGCGGCAGACGTGACATCAGTAAATATTATGATTCGACGGTCACGAACGAGATTCTTGTCTTGTACGCCGTTTCAGACATACTTCGACTTTGTGGCCTATCGGCAGCAAGGGCGGCAGCCCCGCCATCTGCTTGGTTGTATGTATTTTATATTGAATACAGAGCAGTGGTTCCAGATGGAAATTATGTGCATCTAAAATCATTTCAAATTTTAAACGTAAATGTGTGACATCTTATGTTTGCTTCGGGTCCATATATTTTAGGCAAAAATGACGATAATCAATGAATTGGCCGATTATTTTAAGAAGCATATTGGTCCTTCCACATTAAATTATAGGAACAATATTTGATTGTTGTACAATACTTTTTGTCTATCAAAGTAGAAAAACATACAAAAGGAAAAAAAATAAACTGATGAGTTTCGCTTTAGACTTAGGCCAGGGGTGTCCAAATCCGGTACTCAAGGGCCACCATCATGCATGTTTTAGATGTTTCCTCCCTCCAACACACCTGATTCAAACGATAAAGCTAGTTATCAAGCTTCTGCAGAGCTTGCTTATGAGCTTATCTTTGGAAAAATACACAAGCACAGGTTGACTCTTCCTTCCTGGCTGACGTAAAGCCGAGTGTACCGTAACTCATTTCTGATATCGATTCTGTTTAGATTTTCTCTCCACAATCCAGAAACGTATAAATTTGTTTGCCATTTTGTTGGCCAAAGTTGAATGTTCTTCGTTTTTAACCAGCCAAATGTTTGTGAAAACTGGACTCAGTCACTCCAAGCACTTAATTCTGGTGTTAATCATGCTAGCCGTGTCGTACTTAGGTTAGCCTAGCAATTAGCATGGCTTCTCCGGCTTTCCTCGTCATCCCTTCTTGAGAACGATACTTGTCAGAACTGAAGTGTAGCTTATTTGCTGATATGGAGGAGATGATTGCGGACTTGGGAGTGACTCTGCAACGTGTTTAGTCGCACTAGTAGCCAGCCCAAGCTCGTTGCTAACTTGTAGCTAGCTGGTGCGGCGTAAGTAGCACCGAGCTACTCAAGCCTGAGGTCTCGACCTCTGACTGACTGACACGTTGCTTTTGGGACCGTCTTACAGACGGTTAATTCACAGTTTTACAATTCAATGCGTTTTGACGTGGCGCAAAAAAATGCTAATTTTGCCTCGCAAGCCGCTTATTTTTGTGTCCCACGGGCGTGAGCGTGAGCGGTTACCGGGCTGTAAGTGCAGCGTCTCGTTGTTGCAGAAGTCGGTGAAGCAGCAGTTCCTCTTGGAGACGTTGGGGGAGCTGTAGCAGAAGAGCTGACCTCGCATCTCGGACGGCGACAGGCAGGACTTGAGCGTCTCCTCGCGGCCGTCCACCAGCATCACCGAGTTCCAGCAGGCGCCGTCCACCGACGTCTCGCACACTTGGCTGTCGCACAGCTGGCACACGCATTTGAGGGCTGAAATGTAAATGAGGATTGATGATGATGATGTTATTTTTGGAGTTCAGATTTTTTTTTTCCCCAAATAGGGGGCGTGGTGTGATGCCAGGCACATGTGACCTCCACTACAGTAGGTGGCAGTGGCGCTCTCTCCACAGACTTATTTACAATAATTTTATAGACAAATGATGCTAATTATAGTGGAGGCGGAAAGTTGGGGGAGACACCAAATATTTTTCTTCTTCTTCCTGGGGGAGCTTAATAAAAAATAATAATAATTGAGAAGGCCGTTGTTGCTTTTGTGAGGCGTACCTGTCGGAGTGCAGCAGACCCATTACATAATGTCGGCCGTGTTAAGCGTTCGCTGCTGCTGCTGCAGCGGAGGAAGCCAAGTAATGCCTCTTAGTTTAACACCCACCTAATCTCATGTTCCACTTGGAGCTGCTGTCATACTTTGTTTGACAAGCCCGCCAGCCGCTGCGTACTCTAGTATGATGTCATTTCATTCAAATCTATAGTCATACATTACACAGTCGAGTGTTAATGAACATGACGTTTCAGGCAAAAGGATAGTTTTATTAAAAAAAAAAAAAAAGTCAGGACATACTGAGATTTGCCACCAGTTTTGTTTTGCAAACTGTATGTCTTGTTAAAAATCCACAGTACGGCACCACGCCACAGGGTGGCGCCTCCTTGTTTGTGTTATGCCTATGCACTTTTTCATTTGGCACTTTTTTGTTCTTGTTTTTTTTCCCCCGTACTTTATTATTAAACATTTCTACAAGCATACACTTGCACAGGATGCAACGCCTGAACATGGCAACAATATGAAAACAAAAATAAATATAAAAATAATAGGGCTTTCAAAGTTAAAGCGTTAACGAATTAATTAATCAAAAAAAAAAAATGATCGCATTAATCATGTATTAATGCAGATTAGTCACAGTGTTAATTTTGACCGCAGATGATCCTTATGTTTGTTTCACTTTAGGCAACACAGGCCATCTGATATTATTTTGTAAAGTTTGGAAGTCAGTGTATTTGACGTCATGGACTTGCGCCAAGCCTAGTTTTTCCTATTAATAAAGTAAACCTGTGGACTTCCAGTCCCTTTTTTCACTCTCCATTTTTTTGTCTGCAACATGCTGATGGAATCCACCAAATTCAACACCCAAAAGTGGAGACATCACGCGTCTCAACATCATCGCCGATTCTTCCATTTCTGACGTTTGACCTCGTTAGCTTTGAGGACTTTGAGTTTGATTTCTTTCTCTTTTTTTTTTTTCTCCTCAAAAAATTCAACCAAATTCTCTCATGGCCCAGCCGACGGTTGCCAGGCAACAAGTCAGGTCAAGAGCAAGTAAACAATTAGGGGAAAATGAAAGCAAGAGAATGCGAGACTGAGACGGTTCGAATATTGAATTGGATGAACTAGCCTGACACGTAACGCTCGTCTCCACAGATTTTTTTATTTATTTATTTTTTCTCGAATGGTTTCAAATCAAATATCCGCCTGTGAAGCGTTATGTTGCATTTGGTGTCGCCTTTTTGGAATTATTTGGAAGCCTTCAAGTGGTGAGTGGATTGCATGGAAGCTTCCTGTCTGCCTGTGAGGAGGACAAGAAGAACTCACTCACCACATGATAAAGCACATTCATTTAAAAAAAAAAATAATAATAATAATAATACAGAGCAGTGCTTGGATCAAAAGATGTGCAATATGACACCATTTTTTAGTCACTTAATCCTTATAAAGTAGAGCTTTTTTGGAGCCTATACAGCAAAAAATGACTTCAGCAGAAGATAGTGGGAGGCAGAGCCCAGACCTAAATATTCCAAATATTTGGGGTGACCTGAAGAGGCACATTCGGACACATTTTGGAGCGTCTTTATTGCGACAAAAAAATTGCAATCTTGCAAAAAATAGTCAACAGTATTTGAAGCAATAATCATCTGTCTTATTGAGGGTCAAGTCAAAGTAGCATAAGAATTATGTTAGTAATTGTGAAAAAAATATTTAAAAAAATTCTGAGAAATGTAAATGATATTTTTATTGGTAAAAAAAAAAAAATCAATACAAGAAATAAAAAAAGTGGCATTTCACAATTAATTACTCGAAAAAAAAAAGCACTAAAAATAACTTAGAAAAGAAAAAAGTTGTTAATTTTAAAATAAACAAACCCAAAATTAAGAATTTTTTATTTTTCCTGGTGGAAAAAAAAAAGTGTACAATAATATAATAAATATTGCCAAGAAAAAACGTGGAATAATTCTACAGGCAAAAATAAATCAAAATAACCAGAAAAGAAGCACATTTTTACAAGAAAAAAATATTACAAAGAAAAACAAAGTGTAATCTTACCAGCAATAAATAAATACACAAACAAATAAATAAAATAAATAAATAAATAAATAAAAAGGTATTTCTACAAGAGAATCCTAATATTACCGGAAAATGGTAACAATATATAGGTTAAAAAAAAATATAAAAAAAACAAAAACAGAACAAAAACAAAAAATAAAAGATTATTGAAAACTCAAAGAAATAACAGCCGCTTTATCCGTATATTTTTTTCCTTTCACAAATAAAAGATTTCCATATGTTTCATACAAACTGCTTAATAAAGTGCCCCCTCCCCAATTTAAAGCACTTGTTTATTTCAATTCTTTATAACAAAAAAAGATTTCCTACTGTTGCCCCTTCCCTTCTCATGCAATGGACTACTCCATTCATTTCTTCATCTGACTTGATTCAGGAAGAGGCTTGCCAAGAAAAGTAAAACTCATTTACGAAATGCACTTTGACTACACAGTAAATTTGTAGAGCAAAGTTGACTCTATTTAGAGCGGGACCAAATAGACTCCGTTTTAGAGTAATATTTACACTTGGAAGAGAGTAAAATTACGAATTGGAAGAGAGAAAAAAAGTGACTGAAGGGTGGAGGACCGAACTTATGACCTTAGCTTAGAAGACAGCCGATCCCTGAGCCACGCAGCTCCTGCCTTCCGTTAGTATATCGTTCATGTCAGCTGCAGCTGATTCTGTGATTGCTTGGAATCGTCTTAACTCCAAGACAAAAAACAATGTCTTCGGTCTCTTGGAGAAAAGCAAACAGTAGGAGGGGCATAGCTCAGGTGGTAGTGTGGCAGTCTCCCAAGCTGACGGTCGTGGATTCGTTCCTCAACCCTTGAGTGACTTTTATTTATTTTATTTTTTTTAAAATTTTGCATACTCTCTTCCTAGCGTAAATCTTGGCCGACTCTAAAACTTAAAATAGAGTCAAATTTACTTCCACTGTTAAACTTTTTGTTGAAAATTGTCAGTCAGTCGATTTTTAGAGACCACCTACGTTTTTTATGAACCATTTGACGTAGCTACAACATAAAAATGACAAATTAATCAGCTCCGCCCCCAAATAGAATAATCTTCAACCTGCAGCGACGACGTCAAACTTCCTTGCTTCCGATAACCTCTCACTTGAACGTTTACGAAGCAAAATCTTTGAAGACGCCGACGATTGACACGTCATCGCCACCCTGTGCGGTCGCACATGTTGTACATGTCAGAAACCGGAAGTGCACTCTAAACCGTCGTAGGACACACCCCTCCCCCTCCGCAAAATGAATAAGTATAGTACACTCACAGGACACAACATTAGGTACACCAATCCAAGGACATGTCCATGTTATGTCGCACTTTTACGAAACAAGTGTCTCAAGATTGTAAGAGTCACATATACGTAAATAACAAAAACAAAACAAGCTGTCGTCTCTGTGTAGTTTGTGTTACCTGCGCTCAGCTGCGCCACCCACAGCAAAATCCACGCCGTGTGAAGGATGCGCTCGGCGGGTCGAGTCATGACAAGGACCGCATGGGTTCCCTCCGACCCGGCCGGACGCTGCTGCTCTCGCTCAGTCCACGCGGCCGGCACGTATACGCGCACACTAACGACAGGAGGAAAAGTGTGCGACGGCAATGAGCGAGAGCTTTGCAGCCCTCCCCTGCAGGGAGAGAAAGTATAAGAGGATTACATAGCCAGCCTCAGACCACTGATGGAGACATGTGAAGTACACACACACACACACACACACACACCTACCCACAAATGTGACGTGTGTGCGCGTATGCGTGGCCACGATATTGAATGACTAAATTAGGGTTGCAACTAACATTTTTTTTTTGATTGACTAATTATTTTTAATCGATTATTTGTTGATTAACTTGTGAAACAAATACATAAATAAATAATTTCCTAGTTTGGTCCGTACCATCTCAGAAAAACCTAAAAAAAAAATTGTTCCCCAAAGTAAAAGCAAATATTTCAGTCCACTTTCAAGGAAGAATACAAAAATCGTAACCTTGCTCTCGCAAGATGAATTCTCGCGGTATTTGTGAGTTCACAAACTCCGGAGAATACATCTTGTACCTCTCCCGCAAATAACCGCCGTGGTTTGGACCAATCACAGAACGACATTGTTTGGGGGCGGGATATGCAACTGTGACGAAAGCAGGAAGCCAGCGCCGACGTTGGAGCTAACAAACAAACTAACAAACCTAACATGGACGCTGCAATTAATTCTGTTCTTGCAGAATGACTCACCGTTTCCTTGTTGAATGTTGAACAGCGAGAGAGGCACTTTGTGCGTTTTTAGTTGGTAAGATTTTCGTGTTTTTCTCTTATTCTGCACGAGCGGATACAACATTTTCACCCATGGCCGTGATTGGTTAAAACAAACGTGTGGAACGCTGCATCATCCAATCAGCTCGAATTATTGTCCTGAATGTCCCGCCTTTTCCCGACAAATTCCTGTGGAGAAGGTACTATTGTCAGGTTAAGTTTGGTCCGTACCATCTCAGAAAATCCACAAAAATTGCTTCTCAACAGAAAAGCTATTTCAGTCCACTTTCATGGAGAACTACAAAAATCGGATAAAATGTGCTTTTGATACGCTGAAATTCTGAGCATTTGAACAATTTCAAATTAAGCAAGGTCTCTACATAAATTCATCAATTACCATTTAAAAAAAAAATTCATTTCATAATGAATTTGTTGATTAACCGTTGCACCTCAACTAATGTACAATCCCTCCTTAAAAAAAAAAAAAAAAAAAAGCTTAAATTAGCACTATTTTAAATGGTATTCATAAAACCCTTTAAAAAAAAAATCACATGCCAAAACATTTATTTTATTTTTAATATAGCACATAATAGCATTGTTTAAAAAATAAGTTGAATAGTTAATTTTTTTAAACATTTAAAAGTAGAATTTGTTTGAAAGAAAAACGTGAAAAATAAAATGCATTGCCTCTGAATTTTTTTTTTTTTTCCAGGTGGGGGGGGTGCCTCCAACTGTGAATATACATGTGTTTCCTAGCAACCCCAGTCACAGCTCATTAAACCCCGTACACATCCTATATTTGGACACAATCTACTATACATTTGCGTGTTCAGACATTTTAACGACAAGATTGTACTGTGAATAGTCCACATGTCCTTACAAGCCCCATTACGAACGCATTTAAAGTGGCTGCTTGTGTTTATCTACCGCTCGGCAATGTGTGTCACCTTGTAAAAAGCAATCATCCAGTATTTTTTTTTTTGTTTTTTTTGCTTATTCAGCAGGCAATTTCAGTAGGAGATATGCACCGGCGCGCGCTTAAAGGAGCCGGATGGAAATGGCGGGCGCGGGACTTTGTGAGCGAGCCGTGTGGGAGCATAATGGATTAAATGACACTGAATGTGATGACGGTCAAAAGTCCAAACAGCTGTTGATGCATATGTTGATGGCGGATGGACATCACTGGCCTGTAAACGCTCTTCAGCATATTAAAAAGGATGGCGGTCGTCAAGTTGTGCTTCCATCCTGCATCACTGAATTCGGTGTTTGTAGATTTTGTGACTGAAAATGTGTAAATTCTGAATTAGCTCCCTGAAAAATATGTACAATGTTATATTGTATGTGCGAGAGACAAATGAAGACATCAAGACAAAGCAGACAGGTCATATACTTGTTTTCTATTTAATTAATAGAAACCACTAGCTGATATAAAATGTTAACGAAATGAAAATAAAATAAAATAAAAAGTGAAGTTTGACTTCATAAACTTGACAATGCATGTTAAGACGGTGTAAAGGCAAACTTAAGAGTACAGGCCTCCTTGAAGGGCGGAGAAGAAGGCTGACCTCAGCATCATCTAGCAGATATTTTTCACGGTGTTCTTTTTAATGCATTTGTGCAGAACTAAAAAATGAAAAATGAAATAAAATGAACACGTCGAGAGTGCGTACATACGCTAAGATTCAGAACTGTACAGCTGTTTAAAGAACTTTGGAGATTGGAAGAGTGATGGCTATTTTTTGCAACAAGGCTAACAAACAAAGCCAAGAAGAAAAAACAAAACACCAATGCCACTCTATGCAACTTGTTCTTCAAACTGAGCATAAAAAAACAGCGCAAAGCAACAAAGTCCAGGTAACAGGCAAAATCCAGCTCCCAGATTATGATTGCTTCATATTTAACGTCCTATTCCCAAGAGCCCGGTCAGCCATCTTTGGATGCCAAAATGTGTCCCGCCAAGTCTTTGAAAATAAATACGGGCGGCGTGCCGCTATAAGGGCACGCCGCCCCTCTGAAAGGACGCGTTCGATACTGCGCCGCCTCCGACTGGGCGCCAGGCACGTTCAAATGTCTGTTTTCATTTTGTCCACGGAGCTGTTGATCTTTGTCAGAGTCTTTTTGATGCGCAGCGCCGTCAGTCGGGCCGACGGGTTCTGATACCAGCACTCCTTCATCAGCTTCGACATGGAGATTAAAGTCTAGGGAAAAAAAAAAAAAAAACAGGACAAAAACCAAAAAGTCGTACTTGTTTGAAAGGTCTTAATATAATATATTTATGTTGTAATTATAAATTAGCATTAAGCTATTGTACTTTTTAGAAGAAAGAAATTATATGATTTGGGTGACCATTTTAGTACTTTTGAAAAAAACAAAAAAACAACAACACCTGATTAACAAAGACATATATATATATATATCCATCCCAATTTAGCAAATTTAATTAAAATTTAATTAAAACATGAAATGGATTGCAACAAATTGTTTGTTAAATACAGTGGCTCACAGTTAGACTGAATTTTCAGATAAATGAATAAATTTTCATACAAATCTTATGGTATACATCTACAATTTTACTGATTAGTATTTTCTAAATTTGGGTCCGAAAAAAAAAAAGCGCAGTAATTGACTTATAGATTCATATTGGGATTAATCGGTATCGAATCGAATCGTGCCCTATGAATCGTGATACGAATTGAATCGCCAGGTACGAGGCAATTCACACCCCCAGTTCAAACAATTAATGAAGGAAACTATAAACAATATTGACAGGGTGTTAATTACCGCAGCTATTCGACTTCTTTACGGGATGACTCACCGGGTCCGAGAACCATCTGTTGGGTATGTTGGGCCTCTGCTGGTCCACGCAGACCACCTTCTTCATATCCTCAAAACTGGGATCGCTGGGAACCACGTCGTGGAAAGGGGGCTTGTAGTCCTCCACGATGCCTGTGGGGAGAGCACGTGCACTTTGACATACTTGTGGCCACAGTAATAATAAAAATGAAGCAACGTGGAGGGGTGAGGGGTCACTGTGTCAGTTCACAGCGTTGCAGAAATTCTTGTGAGGGTGACGACATCAGCAGGAGTACGAGAAGACGCACCGTTGCTGAGCGTCCTGCGGGCGATCTCCCACAGAACGAGGCCCAAGGCCCAGATGTCGACCCGCTTGTAGGACTCAAAGCAGTCCATCTGGATGGAGTCGTCCAGCACCTCGGGGGCCATGTAGCGCTTGGTGCCCACTTTGGGGTTGTTGCCCACGTCCAGCTCATTGGTGTCTTGGAAATGCATGACGGCCAGACCTGGAGGACGGGAAGAAAACAGCCGATGTCGGGTTCAGGAAGGCACAAAGGGGACAAGTCGATTGAGCGACTTGATGTTGTTGTTTTTTTGTCAACAGGATGGAGCCCTCGAACGGAACAGCTTGCCCTGGAGACGACGCAGGCGAGATTGCGTCATCCGACGTCGCATTTAATGCATTACGAGGTGGACGCGTCCGGCTCGTCGCAAACTGAGCTTCTTTAGCGAGCGAATGGAACATTGGTGTTCGATCAAGTGCACTTCCGAATGTGTTTACAGCCAAGGCACAGGGGGAACATTAAGCGCTGCTTGTTTCTCTTAAATTAACAACAAATGAGCCTAAGCGGACAGACGAGAGGAACCATATTAGATTTATTTCCTTCGCTGCGCACAATAAATAAGATCACATTATCAAATCTTCGGTTCCTCAGAGGTTAAAAAACCTCAGAAATGGAAAAAAAAGCATGGGGATTGTATTTTTACAGAGGTCAGCAATACAACACAGCCCGGTCTTCTTAACCAATATTGCTTTTGCCTTAAAGGAATACTTGACTCATTGAGACGTTTTCAACAGTAAGAAGATCATATTCTATCTAATTAACATGATAACGTAATTTAAAAAAAAAATTTATGAACAACTAACTCGCAGCCATTTTCACTGAAGGAACCCCTCCGCTCCCGGACGTTTAACTGGATATTGCAAGGCCCACAGAATATTGTGTTCTATTGTTATCAAAACATCGAACATACCAAATGAAAGATTAGAGTCTCCTCTTTGATCAGGGAAAAAAAAAAGAAAAAAAAAAAGTATGTTTCTATCCGTTTCCGTTTTGCAACAATTAGCATTAGAATATAGCCAAGTTTCATCATTATTCACAAATCTGTTTAAAAGAGTGGAGAAAAGAGCTTGTTGTAACATGGCCCTGGTTGATCTCTTATACTCTGTTGCCACCTGCTGGCCGTCTTTGTCATAACTACCACTGCTTCAAGCGTTCTCTTCAGTTCAGTCTGCATCAAAGCCTTCTGTATGCTCTAGTATATAAAACAAAAACAAACGTATAAATACGTTTTTCGGACCAGGGTAATATTAAAAATAGAACGTATTTAGACATTTTTGGGAGCAAATGAGTCTGGAGCAAATATGATCATGCGGTCTGATGAGAGCATATTTGATATACACTGTTCCCCCAGTAGGAGCATAAAGATTGGACTTTGGAGCGTCAGAAACTGTCCGAACAAATGAGTCCAGATGCTACACTGTTCAAGGGCGAAGAGAGCATTTGACATTCTTGGAAATCTTGGGACACCTGTCTCTTACATTTATTATTAATTTGACTTTTCTTAGTATAATGATCCTTGATGATGCGCTCTGCTTGGCCTATCTGTGCTGCAGGGAATTTGGTGCGCCCAGTAGTCGACTTGTGACTGTTGTGATGGTACGTTGTGTGATTTTTTTATTTTTTTATCCCTTCATACTAGCAATGTCAAGCAAAAAAAAAGTGGTTATAATTGAACGTATGGTGTTCCACAGGGTTCAATTCTGGGGCCTCTGCTGTTTTCATGTTATCTGCTGCCCCTGCAGCGGTGTTTGTTGTCGGGTTCAGTACCTCGAACAAGGTCAAGAAGAACCACATGGTTATGGTCTTCAAACCCTCTTCTCCTTACCGAGGTCGGCGATGCAGCACTGGCCGTTCTTTTTCACCAGGATGTTTTTGCTCTTGAGGTCGCGGTGGGCGATGGCCGGCTTGCCCTGCGTGCCGAAGATCTCCACGTGCAGATGCGCCAGACCGCTGGCGATGGAGAGCGCCATGCGCAGGCAGCTGCAGGCGTCCAGCGTGCTGAGCTGAAGGTAGTCGTACAGGGAGCCCATCTCGTGGTAGTGGGTGATGAGCCACAGCTGCGTGCTGGAGTTCCTGGAGGTCATGTCGGAGGCGATGAAGCCTGCGGGGAGAACGCGGAAAGCGTTAGAAACGCACTAAGTGCAAGTGAATGTGCAAACTGCTCTTGTCTCGTTGCTGCAGTCAAGCAAAAGAAAAAAAAAAAAAAAAGGGAGAAAAAAATTATTCTCAAAATGACTCATAAATATGCTATGATACTTAATTGCAACCATGATTCAAATATCAATGTCCTGATTTGGTTTCTAGTATATTGCGACACAATAATTACACTTATATAAATGTAATTATGTTAAGTCTAAGCAGTAGGCACTTCTGTACAATCAAATGAGAAAATTCTGCCTTTAAAAAGATCATGCTCAGTTTAAATTGACACTGTCAGGGAGATTAATTTAACTATGAACGTTGCTTGAGGTAGTGGCGGACTTGACTACATCGCACTGTTTCATCAAGCCAAATTAGATAAACAAAATGATCTACTGTTCAAAATGTACATTTGGGCTAACACTTTCAGAGATATCGAACAATTATTATTGGTGACCTACCCAGGATGTTCTCGTGTCTCAGCAGCACTGTGTTATAGATCTCCGTTTCTCTGAACCAGGACTTCTCGTCCCGGGACGAGAAGATCTTCACAGCGACGCTCTCTCCTTGCCACTGGCCTCGCCACACTTCGCCGTAACGGCCCTTACCTGGCATGAAGGGAAAAAAATAACATCAACATTAACAAGTGATGGCGAGTCTCTTGTTGAATCCAGGTTACAGTATTGAGCTATGGCTGTATAATAGTGGTGTCAAAGGTCAAAAGTTCAAATATGCGTTTGCATGTTCTCCTCGTGGATGCCTGGGTTTTCTCCGGGTACTCCGGTTTCCTCCCACATTCCAAAGACACGCATGGCAGGTTAATTGGACACTCTAGATTGTCCTTAGGTGTGATTCTAAATGTGAATGGTTGTTTGTCTGTGTGTGCCCTGGATTGGCTGGCAACCAGTTCAGGGTGTACCCTGCCGACTGCCCAATGCCAGCGCGGAGGGTTGCCTTATATTATTTTAATAAATTTAACTTAAAGCCTCTGCACAATCTGATGGCCCTTCAGCATTCAGCCACTAACGGCAACATCTGACATACTCCGAAGGCAATTTCATCACAGAGGTTGTTATTGAGTCCCGAAGACAGCCTGCCAAAAGTCATTATTTTTTTGGGCCTCTACTTTGTTTACAAGTGTCTCCAGTTTACGTTGTATTTTTTTTTCATTTGTGCCTCATGCTTTATAATGTGATTATCTTACCATGCATCATAATCCTTCCCACCCACAAGCCCTGTTTATACTAATTTGCATATTTATATACGGGCGTGGAGGTGGGAGGAGTCTGGCTAACATTTCTGCATTGATTGAGATGTATGAAAGGAATGTGCTTGGATTCGTACGTACGCACAACACAGATTCGTACATCTGGGTTTCGTGAAAGCCGCGCCAAGTCTTCGTACATGAGGCCCCTGCTTTCTGAAGCTGGAACCTTTTTATTCAACATGCTTTACCATTCTTACACTCAGTGACTCAGCTGAGCGAACCCTAACCACGTCAGCTGTCGGACATCGGGGAGACGTATTTCTTCAGCAGTTGATTTCTGGCTCCTTTGCACACAATTGCAACAATAGTGGCCTGTCTGGCAACCCAAAGATGTTTTTCAGTCCAACAGAAGTCTTTGTTGTTGTTGTGAGCCATGAGATTTTGATGGCTATGCTTATGCATGAGTCACAGGATATACGAAGCAGACGGTAGGTTTAGAATTGTATGAGATGCGCCGTTTGTAGCGTGTTATGGAGATATAAACCTTAGGGGAAAAGTATGTGGAGTTGCTGTGGGCAAAACGTAGACCCAGTATCGATTTTTATTTTTATTTTTAAACAATTTTCCTTGGCGTGTGTTCTGACATAAAGGTCTCATTAAAATGAATGAGCCGGTCTGCATATTCTCGCGCGGGGCTAATGTCAATAACAATACTGGCTTCAAGTGGACACTCACCCACACACTCGTTGAGTGTGATCTGTCGAGCCACCGTCCTCTGAACCAGGAACGGCAGGCCGGAGCCGCTTCCCGAAGTGCACGAGTGATCCAGTAGATCCTGGGGAGGAAGAGAAGCATAATTAATCATGAGGAATTCAAGAGATTTCATCAAGAGGTTTAATTGGAAGTCAGTTGAAGATTGTGATGGGAGAATGCCCTCTAGTGTAGAAGCAACAAAAGTAGAGCCCCTTCTTCTTATTAATCCTGAGGCCAAGCTGCAAAACAAGGCGCGACTCCGCTAAGCCTTTTATTTTTAACTGGGCAAAAAAGAAATATGTAGCACCCAGCGCCGGCACAGGAGGGCAGTGCTGAGTCGGCAGCTGAGGGTAAAACCAAATCAGTGAAGCAGGAGAGAGTGAATAAAAGGAAAAATGCAACATGGGAGGCCGACGCCTCGTATAAACAGATTTATTATGGATGAGCTGTCTGCGAGACAACTGGAATTACAAGACGGAAGATTGTGGCTGTATAATGAAATCATTTATAGGCTTTAAATAATAACAGTTTGGGGGGCTGGATCATGACGGGACCACAAGATATGGAGCGAAATTTAAAGTGGCAATCTGAGTTGTCCGCCTACAAGAATGTGAATCAATACGTGAACGTGTCAGTCAGAGAGCTGATGAATAATAATGAGCATGATGCCATATTTTCTCATTACCAAATTTCAACTATGATTATAAAAGCAATGAACTTGGCACGTCGACAAGATGTGTCATCATACGGCACAAGAAGCCACACTCAATTACCAAAATTACTGTTTTTCATTTGATTGTTTTATACTCGGGCAGCACGGCGAGCTAGTGGTTAGCATGCCTGTCTTGCAGTTCTGTGGTCCTGTGTTCAAATCCCATCTTGGGCTGTCTGGAGGTTTCATATTCTCCCTTTGCTTGTAATATGTACATGCATATTAGTGTATACAATGTATATTAGTGGTTCTGAATTTGAATCTTGGCTCCAGTTCCTGTGCAAAGTTACAACACTCCAGAAACATGTATGCTAGATTCTGTTTTAGTCAGGAAAAGCCTACTAGAACAACTGATCTTTATTAGGGATTAATCCGAGTCCCTATTGAGCTGGCAGGTACGTGTCGACTCAAATTTAACAGGAATTTGTATGTGATTGGTACATTCTGGCCACAGCAACTGAAATAAGAGGTTGTGCAAATTTGTACAACCACATGATCTCAGAAGAAGAAAAAAATCTATTCAGTTTTACAGATTATAGGTCAGATTAATGGTGGAAAACATTTTTTGAAACGATATATTTTGGCCTCATTGTTTTAAATCATGTAAATCTGGAATTTGAACAGGGGTGCGTAGACTTTTTATATCCACACTGTGCCCTACTTCTCTTGGATGGCCTTCAACTCAATGAGGACAAGCTGTATAGAAAATGGATGGGTGGATGTTTTATATTTATGGCCAAGAAGTGTTCATCATTTAAATATTTACTATAATTATTAGTCTAATGCTGTGCTAAATGACACTTTTCCCACATTAGCCAAAGTAGGTGATAGACTTTGGCGCATTCGTTACAAATCCAGGTTACATAATTGCCAAAACAAACCAAAGACCCCCTGTTAGGTTGGGGGGCATGAACTCAACTGTGCAGAGCGCAAAACATTTATCAGAGGCAAGGCGTTTATTCGTGAGGTCTTTATATGGCTGTGAAAGAAGGAGACAGTATTACAAGACTGTAAAAGACAAGACACGTCTCCTCTCAAAAGGCATGTGACACAAATGGACCTCTGCGTGACACTCCCCACACGCGTTTGACAGCCACAACTGGTTTAGCACGGCCGAGCGCGTTTTTTTTACGGCGCTTAAATAAACATTTAGCGGCTCTGGATTTTCAGATTCATTGCCAAACGTTCGGAGGAGCCAGAATCGGCGGCTAACACGCTGTTTAGATACACCAACGCTCCTATTGGTCAGAGTGTACTGTGTTCAATATCTGCGGGATCATCTGAGTTTAAGAGTGGAAAGCTCGGAAAGAGTAATATACAAAGTGCACTCACAAAATGGAGGTGAAGTCTATTTTGCTTAGGCCAACTATGCTGTCAATGCTCAAGCGTGATTACAGAGTGAACGCGCTGGCCTGTACGACCGCACGACTCCACCCAAACTCTGGATCCGTTTTGTGGAACCTCAAGACATAAAAGCACACTGTGCAAAAAGTTCACAAACACTGGCTGGGAGAGGACATTCCTAGCGCAGACAGTAAAAATGACCCCGAGAAGCAAAACAAGCGTTACAGGGGATTTCTTGCGGAGAACAAAGAGTCTCTCTGAAGCCGGCAAACACAAACACAAGACTGGAGTTTGTTTCATAACACTGCTTAATCTACGTTTTAATCTTTTCAAGTGCTGGAATTTAGTAAACACCAGTCATTATATATTTGGAAAAATAATCTTATTGAGATATGGACTGCCATTTCAGAGTTTCCCCCAGTGCTTTATAGGCCTGGTGGGCCAAAATAGTTCAAATGTGACTTCTAAAGCATGTCCGCCTCCCAGTACTGAGGACTCGGGTTCGAGTCCAGGCTCCGGCCTTCCTGGGTCGAGTTTGCATGTTCTCCCCGTGCCCGCGTGGGTCTTCTCCGGGTACTCCAGTCTCCTCCCACATTCCAAAGACATGCATGGCAGGTTAATTGGGCGCTCCGAATTGTCATTAGGTGTACTTGTGCGTGTGGATGGTTGTTCGTCTCTGTGTGCCCTGCGATTGGCTGGCAACCAGTCCAAGGGTGTCCCCCGCCTACTGCCCAAAGCCAGCTGCGATGGGCTCCAACAAACTCCGCGACCCTTGTGAGGTCAAGAAAATAGATGGATGGTTGGATGTGACTTCTAAATAATCTGTACTTACTTGAAACCGAGTTGACACCCAAATTAGACAGATTACATTGCCAACTGAAGAGGCCAGTAAGTATGCACAACAGAGCTTTGTTGATACTAGAAATCCATCGTTTGGTGTGGAACTGATCCTAAAATAACTAATGCTTAGGGATTTACGTGTAATGTTTCAGGCAGCTATTAAAATCCTATTCTTGTGCCTATAATATCCTTTGCGACTCACCGCCAGCGTGCTCTCCCCCACGTTGGATGCAATGAGGCCGTCGATGGTTCCGTATTCGGCATCTCGAGACGTCAGCCTCTCCATCTGGTTGTGGTGGATGCGCCTGAACACCAGGATGGCGATGGCCGAGAGGACCACCAGGACGAGGATTGGCGCCACGATGACGACGGCCAGCATGGTCACGCTGTAGTTGGAGAGCTCGTCAGCTGCGAGGGGGAACGGAATATTTACAAGGTATAAACTCGCTTCAAGTAGGAACTTCTGACCTTTATAATATGGTAAATATAATTAATTAGTGTTGGCAAGCGATTACATTTTCCATAATTAATCACATTTTTCTACTTCTGCTTTTAATTTTTCTTCAAAGCTTTTTTACAAAAGTAAAATCTTGCAATTAATGTCAAATCATCAAATAGAATGTACATTTAGAGTCAAAGACTGTTGAACCTTGAATAAAATATTCCTGTAAAACATACCGTAACTGTTAAACAAAATGGACTCAGCTTTACAGGCCATCTGTTTTCTCATAGAAACAATTCTCAGAACTTCTGGCTTCCAGGTTTAGTTGTGCCCACATTTAAGCAGGTTATTTTACGCTCAGATGATTCGCCAAAGACGTAAAACTAATATGTTATTTGAATTTGGCTTTGTAAAGTTCACAAATGACTTGAGATTTCTCTAACAAGAGGTACGTAAAACTGAAAGTAGCCAGTGGCTAAGTTTGGCTGCAGGTCATAGGCCATAACAGGATGTAAATAAAAGAGAGTTGAATTTATTTCAACGCTTTAAATTATTAAATTAATCTCTACAGTTGCATTCAGTGTTAACATAAAACCTTTAGGATTCTGAACAGGTCAGGAAAAGCCTACGAGAACAACTGAACTTCATTTGGGATTGATCAAGCCAGCATGTGGATGCTGACTCCCATTTAACATGAGTTTGAATCTAGTTATTCGTAAACACAGCCACATCAGAGTTACAAGAGAGTGTGCACATTATGCAACCACATTATGTCAGCTGTTTATTTTTACCTCCTCTTGAAAAAGATTAAAAGAAAAATTCGAATTTATTTTTTGTAATGATTTTTCTTGGTCTCATTCGAACAGGGCTGTGTGGACTTTTTATATCCACTGGACAAACCCACACCTAGAGACCTGCACAGACACGCACGCACGACTACATAAGCACACACCTACACTTATACCCACAGCAGCGAGGAGAACTGACCACCATTCACACTTTCCAAACATTCCAAGGGCGAAAGGCACTCGGCTGTGCCTTTATCAAACACAATGCTCCCCTTCTCCCACCTCACATAATCAACTCATTCTCCAAAATACGCACACTTAAGACGATGACGACCATCTCTTGTGCGGCAAAACCCATCACCACATACAAAAGCAACCACTAAAGAACAAATGAATCACTTTAAAAATATATATGATTCAATATCATTAAATAACAGTAAAGCTACTAAAGTAGAACTGACTGACTGCGGGGCTTTTCCACCGTATCACACTAATCTGAGATGCATGAAGTGAGACATCAAGTGAAGCTAATCGAGTGCACGATGGGAGTAAGACAGCAGGACGCTGCAGACCCGAATTTAGCTCTCTGTCTCGCTCACACTCCCCAGGTGGCTTCTAGCCTCAAGATAATGTCAGACAGTAGACAGGACAGCAGGGGGTTCACCATGACTAAGTAATAGTCAAGCCCTTCCACCCCCGCTTCCTCGGGGTGTCCTCGTTTCTGTTCCTGAGGGTTGACATGAGCACGACCTCACAAAGGCAGATGTGGCACACTGAAGGGAGTCATACAAAAGTGAGAAGTTCTCTTCGCTATTTTTCCAACAAGCAATATATTAATCTAAAAACTAAGACAAAAAAATTTAAAAAAAATTGAGAGACGTTTCGAAGATGTGCACGCAGCAATGTCATACAAAAAAAAATAGTACTATACCTTTGACAGGTAGCTGCACGGTGCTGTTGAGGTTGCACAGGTGCCCGAAGCAGCATTCCACTATCTGGTCTCGGGAAGGCGGGGTCTTGCAGGTCATGGTGCTCTGCTCGTAGACATTAAAGCAACCTTTCTGGTACATCAGCGAGCCGGCGTTGACGGTCAGCGAGGAGAAACACTGGCTTCCCATGCAGCGATTCCCCGTGGCGCAGGAGCTGCCCTCGCACACGCACTCGTGCTTCTCTTTGACAAGGGGTTTCACTTCCTCTGTAAAAGATTCATGGGGGGGTGGGGGTTGGAGGGGTTAGCCACAACACCTGCACTTTCTAATTAGATCCAGTGGAAGGAGCCGTACACAAAATGGAATGCTCAGTTTTGACTGACAGATAGATGGAGGAGTAAGAATTCAACAATGCGTTTATTATTTAAGGTGACGTTTGCAGTAGTTTTGACGTTGTTCATTTTAAAATTATTTTGTTCCCTTTTTTTAATTTTTTTATTGCTTATAAATAAGTCATAACTGATGAACCAATTATTTATAAATATAAATGGTATTATTATTTTAATTTTACATTTCTGCGATTGGCTGGCAACCAGTTCAGGGTGTACCCCGCCTGCTGCCCGAAGCCAGCTGGGATAGGCTCCAGCACCCCCGCGATCCTTGTGAGGAGTAAGCAGTCAAGAAAATGGATGGATGGATGGATGGATCATTTTACATTTATCAATGTTTAATTTATTAAATGGTTGCATGGTTTAAAATGAAAATTTTATTGTGAAAAATTTATAGACACTATGCTATCCTGCATCACAGTATATTTTTAACCTCAAAAGAAAAAAAAACATTTTTCTTCAAATAAACTTGACAGGTAAAGAAAGCGGCTTAAAAAGTACTGGAAGACTAAATTACTTGCCATGGTTTTCTGAAAAGAAATATATTAAAGTGATACCTTGACTCTTTGAGTCATTTTCAACAGTAAGAAGAAAATATTTTGTCTATAATTGATATGGTGACGTCATTATTATTCACAAAAAATTAACACCTTTGAAAACGTTTTTTTTTTTCCCCTACACTCACTCACATAAACAAATGTGGTGTCCCAGGCGTTGACGTGAACCCACACCAACCGGCATCAAAGGCAAGTGACGGCCCCACTCCTCCACCCAGAGTCTCAACACCTTTAAAAACTAATTTTACCACTTGCTGTCAACTGAAGATGACATCACCTGTGCTCAGGAAAGGGGTAACAACCAATCATGGCTCGGTTAGCTGACCAAACCCAGAAAACAGGTGAGCTGTGATTGGTCGTTACCTATTTCCTCAGCGTAGGTGATGTCATCGTCAGTCGACAGCAAATGGGGGGGGGGGGGGAAAGAAGTTTTTAAACATATTGATTGTACATGAAAAATAATGAAGTTAAATAATTGTATATTATTTAAATAAAAAAATAATAATAGTTATCAACTATCAACACTGCTGACAATTGCTCAATGAGTCAAGTATCCCTTTCAAGAAATGAGTAAAGGTAAAAACTCTCCAGGCATTTCAAATGTTTTACTACTTTTTTGTACCCGATAGTGTGTAATAGTGTTTTGACACAGCTTTGGTCGTGTTCATTATTGTCTGCGCGGCGTACGAAGGCACCTTTCCCCGGAGCTTGCACGGTGACGTTCATGTTACACAGATGGCCCTGGCAGCATCTGACAACGTGGGCCGGCGAGGGCGGCGTGGCGCAGGTGGCCCGGCCCACGTCGTCGTCCCTCAGGCAGCCCTTCTGTTGGACGGTGGCGCCGTCCGTCACCTTGAGGGAGGAAAAACAATGTTGGCCGGTACAGCGCCGACGGGGCTGGCAGGCGGCGCCCTCGCACACGCACTCCTGCTCTCTGAGGACCGGTCTGCCGGCAGACGCTTCTGCATCTGATGGGCACAGGCGGAGATAAAGGGGGAGCCATTAGCGCGATATCATTACTCTTCCATTATCGTAAACTGGCATTCAATTAGACATGACAAGGGATCAAAGCTTTTTTTCGGGCTCTTAACGGGGATACTTCTCTGTTTCAAACATGAACACCCACCTTTGTTGTCTCAACAGACATGACTAAGTAATAGCCGCTATTCAGAAGCGTAAGTCGGATGTTCATAACTAGAAGACTACCTGTAGTTGTGGTCAGACTCTCTCAAAAAGTTTTTCTGGTGGGGAAGTATTAATGCAATGTATTAATGTGTTAAAGAAACAACAATCGTCAAAAAGATTTTTGCTGATTTTAAAACAGCTAATATGGCCGAAAAAAATCGGTGGGGCTCAACAAATCGGTAGGCATGTTCCCCGCTTTATTGGACATCCTGACAAAAAGTAAACAGCTCACCTTTATGCTGTAGAGTCACGTTCATGTTGCACAAATCCCCACGGCAGCACTCCATCACCAGCTCAGGAGTCGGCGGCATACCGCACTTCTCTTCTTGATTACCCACAATGCATCCCTTCTGAAGCTCCCAAGTCCCGTTGAGTAAGGAGAGGGAGGTGAAGCACTGCAGGCCCAAACACCGGCCGCCGCCGCCGTCGCACGTCGACCCCTCGCACAAGCATTCGGCGTGCCTCGCGTCGCCCTCGGCTGTATGGACGACAGACATTTTTTAATCGCGTTTCATTGGCGTGGACGGAAAGACACCACCGTTTTCATGGCTTTTGAAATGTGCGCACCACTGCAGTTGTCTCGAAAATAACTGCGAGACAGCGGATTAGACAGACCGAGGAGGGTGTGGAGAAGGGGAGACGTGGTTGAATGATCAGTCTGTGCATGCAAGCTGCTCGAGGGGCACTCAGACAGACACGGAGGCTGAGACTGTGTGTTTTGACTGAAAAGCCAGCATCTATAGTTAGCCGGGGAGCTAAATTCAAGTAGATAATGCCTGTTAATCTTTGCAGAAGGAACCCCCCCCCTTTTTAAATCTGTGTAAAAGAGGAGAGGGGACATCCTTACCTTCCAAGCTCGTGCAGGGAGGGACCAAAATGATCAAAATCAAAAGCAACATCTGGCCAGTTGTCATTGTAGACCTGCATGGGGGGAGAGGAGGGGGGTGGGGAGACAAACAACCTTTAATGATGTCCAAAATACACGACACTGCTGCATTATCGGAGGCCGCCATAGGGAGAAAGTCAAACCCACGACAAGATACTGTCGGCGTGTCAACCAGACAGCCATTTTGCAGCAGGACGCACATTCTTGTTTTCAGCACGAGAGTCAAAACCAAGTTTAAAAAATGTAAAGTGGGACTCGTGCCTTGCTGTTGTCCTGGCAACAAGGCATGAGTGGCAAGCAATGGGGAGACTGGTGCTCGCTTATTGGCTGCCTGGGTCCGTGCATGAGGGTGCGTGTTGATGTGTGTGTGTGTGTGTGTGTGTTGGAGGGACGGGCTGCTTGGCACTGGGTGGGGGGTAGACAGACGTGAGAGGAGGAGGAGGCGGCGGCGGCGAGCACTGTGGGGAGAATTAGCGTGGGTGCCCAAATTGTGTCCTCTTTGGAGGGCTGCAGACTGTCTAATCCTTCAATATTTAATGCGGCTGGAGTAACGTCCACAGACGGCGGGCGGACATTTGTTTGTTTCCCCTTCCACTACCTCTTCAAGAAAAAAAAAACATTTCTGTAATGACACCATAGCCTGAAACGCACCAACTTCACAATGCGTGTACCCCCTCCCTATCTGCTCCACGCTTTTGTACCGGCTCCACCAGACATAAATGATTAAGCACGTAATGTTAACATTAGCTTACCAACGGTGTTTGTGAGGGCCACTCGCGCAGGCCACATGCTGCTCCTTTAATCAGAGTACAAAACAGGGATAATCGGTCTGACCGGGGGAGGGGAGGGGGGTGGGAGAAGTCCGCAACGGGAGGTGTAAAGCGAGGTATAGCCAGAGGGCAGCCGGGGGACAGTGGGTCAGAGGAGGGGCAGAGAATCGGGGGCAGCGTTGGCGGCCACCACGCGACGCGGGGAGGGAAATGGGACAAAGAGGTGTCTGGTGTCAGTGCCTGGGGAGGGGGGGGGGGGGGGACACCTTCCTGGCGGCGGATAGACAGCCGGTCTACAGTGTTGTCTAGAAATGAAATTATTTTTATCGTGAATGCCTCCAGGTTTTCAAAACAAAACACATTCATTGTTATATGTTGCATCATCATCACGTCTCAACATTATTCTACACTGCCAGTAGACCTGCATTTTTTTTATTTATTTATTTTTTTACACCTTCTGTGGCAAGCTGTGACAAGGTGGGACGGTGCCAATGTGTAAGGGTATTTATTCCACAATGCGGGACAGGGGTGTGAAATTTCACACTCGAGACTGTCTGGCAAGTATTTTGTATGCCATGCCGGGCGAAGGCATAGGCTGGATTTACACTGCATGTTTTGAGTGACATAATTATGATATTCGGCTCTCATGGGTCACAAATGGGATATGTTAAAAGAGAAAAAAAAAAAAACGGATTTTTGGAAATGCGGATAAAACCCTGATATCGGTAACTAATTATTTGATTCCAGGATGTGTGACCAGGTAGCCAAAGTCCTGATTTAATATTACGGCAATTTTCCTGTGAGCCTTCTGACTCATGGCCAGCAAAGACGAATGTGACTCACTCACAACTGATACATCCATAACTCACCTCCTCACTCAGTTAACTGAACAGAGAGCGCTGCAGGCATCCATTCTTTAATGGCCTCGATTAGTGCAAGTCAATGATTTGCTGTGCTTTTGGTTTACATTTACAGATGAACAACAACTTTAATGGAGCATCAAGAACGAGCTCAATCTTTCTGTCTATGCATTATCTTTTGCTAAAGACCGATCGTTCAACTCACGCCGATGCCAAATGACTATTCGAGCACACATCGCGGTTGTTTTTATTTACGCCACTCCTACTAGCACCAAAAATAGATACTACGCACATGGAGCAGCACGATCTGGTTACCTAGTTCATCGAGTTAGCAGCTTGATATTTTAAACCTCTCTGGGAATTCGTAGGAAACAAGCGCCGAGACGTCTATCCTAGCATATTGAGTTCTCCGCTAGGGCTGCGTTCACAGACGTGACATGGAGCCATGGGTGCGCTCTCATATCCTTGTCACACTTGGCATCTTGTCTCCCATCTACTCGTCTTTTATCGCCACGTGGCAGCACACAGTAAGCAGTAACTTGTACTGAACAGTTGCTGAAAAAGGTTAGTTTAAAGTGATGGGTGCCAAATGGACAGTAGGAAAAGTCTAACAACAAAATGTGGACTTTGGTTATTAGGATAATTTAGGACTTTGGCTAAAGTGCCCAATTCTTATTTTCAACAAAACAATAATGAAAACATTAAACATTGCATAGTTGGACTTTGCTAACTGTTCCGTGCATTCATTTAAATGAGGGTGACCGCGACATTATTTCACTTGCCGCCGTCCGCAATTATTTTCCTCACGTAATGTTGGATGTGCCTTTGCCATATTTAGATCATTATGAATGATTAATGCTTCTACTTTTTAAAATTTGTCTACGAGTCGTTTGAGCAGACAACTGTGTACGTCACCAATCTGTATATTTTAAAGTCAATGACATCATGCTCGCATTGTGTGCTAGGAGTGTGACGATATCGCTCGATATCTCGATAAATTGAGATACTTTGTCTCTCGATCTATTATCGATATGCCAACGCCAAGTATCAATATTTGTAGTTAATATACAGCCGCTATAACGGCTCCATTGTTCATTACACAATTTTTAATTAAAAAAGGTCTAATAAAAATTACTTCATTATTAAAATAGTTGACGATTAATTCGACAATCTTGTCGATTAATGGGTTAATTTTGACAGCTCTAGTCCAGATTAGCGGTAGTCTAGACAGTGTACAACAGGAACATCTGAAAACCTTTACTTTCAGTGTTTTAAAGTACGTTTGGTTTGACTCATGTTGAGTGCTTACAGGAGGAACATGAAGGTGTTTTTGGCATCGCTGTTCATAGAGAAAACCCCTTTTTTTATAGGAAGACCCCCTTCCAAGTGATTCTACATCAAGGGGATAGCTACTTCTTATCGTGTCAAGTTGTTCGATTGAAATACTTAAAAACATGCTGCGATAACAAAGGGAAAGCACTCCAAAGGGGAGACATTCAGCCAGCTGTAACAATTTCATAATCTAAATTGTTTTACGTTGAGAATAAATGTCACAAACTCAAAACGTTTTCATCTTTCAGGGTGATATTCTGAAAGTGAAATAGATGCTTGCTTATGTATTCAGGTCGGGAAGATGGAGGAAATGACAAAGCGCGCAATGTCTGACGAGCAACGGCGTTGCAGTGAGGTTGAGGAGGGAGAGGAGGGGGGCGGAGGTGGTGAGGGGTGGGTGGAGGATTGGACGCCCTGCAGGAGCTGCTGAGTCATCATGCTGGCAAAAAAAAAAAAAAAAAAAAAAAAGGGAAAAAAAAAGAAAAAAAAGAGGCGAGACGGGAGGTGCAATCTGCGTCTGAGCTGGCAGCCTGGCACAGTTACCATGGCGCAAATAGCCCGGCCAGCGAGAAAACTGCAGCAAACTGCAGTCAGGCGACTCGAGGGGTGGCCAGACACTGAACCAATGCGCGGATCATCTCCACTACATGTGGCCGTAGTGTCAACATGGATGCGCAGATGGTCGACTGCGGGCGTCATGCAGACACGACGGTTAGAACGAGACCGTAAGGCAAATTAACACCCAAGTCTGTGACAGCGGCAAGAAGATAACAAATTATCGGTGTTATCCGAAGACATCGGGCCAACCTATTTAAGACCGTCCTTCCGGGCAGCGCCATCTAGGTCACCTCTCGTCTCTGGTGCAAGTGGATACTGTTGTGGCGCTTGCTTTTTGGCTCACGGCCGCGGTACAACATAATGAGAACTCAGCAGTCCTGTGAGGTCACTGCTTCGCAACACTGTGCGGTAACAGTCGCGCGGTCACGATGCGGCAAACAGGCCGAGAGATCTTGACTGGGAGGCTGTTGACATTGGGTTTATAAGGGGGGGGAAATAAAGTTACGGATGGAACTTTTGCCTCATTAGAATTTATTGCTTCTTGGCACATCATCAATCGGTTCCATCACTTCCGTCAAGCTGCTCTTTGTTTAAATTTTTAAACAATTTTCCCAACAGTTTATTGAAACAATTTGTTTCAGGGTCAATCTGTGATACTAGACTACATTACTTCGGTGTAATGTATTATAGAGACATGTGTTTTTTTTCAGGGCCGATAACGATGCCAATTATTAGTAGAGGTGCACCGACCACAATTTTCCGGCCGATCGCTGATCTTTTAAAAGAAAATCTGACCTACCGATCTCAATTTTTGCCAATCCTGATTTTTTTTCTTCCCATAATAAGCAGCCACCTTCAGTGTTCCAATTTGTTTTATTGAAAAACATTGAACAATATCTGTGAAATAATGCAAACAGGAACAGTTTGTTTTAACTGCACATTAAGTATTTCTCTCAAATAAAAATAAAGGCCTATTAATCATCTCGGCAGAAGAGGATACTTTTTCAGACATCTGAGGAGAGAGATCGGTGGAAAAGTTCGGTTTATTTTTAAGGGATTGGTCGATCACCGATCCCCCAAAATTAAGGAAATTGGGGCCGATAAATTGGACGGCCGATCGATCGGTGCACCCCTAATTATTAGTAGTTAAGAAGGCCGACAACCGATATTCATTTTCAGAAAAAAGTGGGTGGAGGGAAATATTATGGTCATTTTTTTTAAATACAAATGCCAATCTTGACTCTGTTGTAATGTCTTAAATCATGTTTATTGAACAATTTTTCAGACTTTTCAAAATGTAGAAGTTTTTTTTTTTTTTTTTTTTTTTTTTAAATCTTAGACAACAGACAACAAATGTTCAGGGACTCCCAAAGTTATCAGTATAGCTTAAATAGTTAAATGGAAACTTTAAACAAGTAAATACCATAGCTCTCTATAGTTTTCTACAGTAAATATTGTTTTTCCAGAATTTTAAAAATACCTGAAATCTTAAAGATTCACATTTCTTTTTCTTTTTATTGATTTTTTTTTTTTAAATTCTTTACTTTTCAAAACAAACGATTTGGAAGGTTACCATTCTCTTATAAAGTTAAATAAAATTTTAAATAAATACCTCCCTGAGATTAAAATGGTTTTAGATTTACCTTATTTTGGCCGTCAGATATATATATATATTTTTTTTTTTTTTAAAAAGGAGTAGATACCAATATTTGTCAAAATGTCCAATAACCGTCCACTATGATTTTGTGTGTGTATGTGTGAGAAGTGTGGCTAAAGAAGTAAAGAAAAGCTCAAGGAAAGTGACCTCCCTGGACGAGGGCCTCATCAAACACAGGATAAAAAGTCTACTCCTGCGGGCCCCTGGAAAAACTTTCGGAATAAGCCGGGTCGAGCCGAGGCCTTACAGTATCTTAGCAGCTGCCTCGTCTTTGCACCGTGCGGAATGTCATCATATGAGTTTCCCATCCTGCTTGTGTCTCGTTTACATTGGCCCCGGCGAAAGCAACTCAAAACGTGACTGTAAACCTGAGCAAAGCCACAACACAAGGCTGGTTTTTTTTGTGTTTTTTTTTTTTGGTAGTTCTCACGCAGATGGAATACAGCTCCGTGACGCGTGAAGTCGTTTAAGACGGATCGAAAGGTTATACGGTGCGGTGATTAAGACGCCGTTAACGAGCGGTCTACGGCGATGGTCGCCATGGCAGTACGACTTTTCACACAGCCATCAAAACATTTTCAACTGCCAATTCAAACACGCTCTTTACGGCCCTTCGCAGTCTTTGCCAGCGCAGGAATGCACAAACACTCCAAAAGAGCATCTCACGGAGCTCCTTGGCCTGGAGCGCCGCTCTTCTCAAAAGCAAACCTTGCCTTGATTTGTGTCCCAGTGCAACCTTTTGGCAAAACGTCTCCTTGTCAAAGAGGCAAACAGAAGGAAAAGACTAGAGAACTTGTGAGAGGCGAGGGGAATAATTAGTCTTGATAGTGTGGAGAGAACTCCAGCAGGCAAAGGGGACTTCTGTGGCCATCTTTCCTGTGTGACCCACTCGCCAACCCCTTGACCGGCGTGTTGATAATCACCCGCTCGGCAAACAAGTGTGCAACAAAACAATAAAAGTGTCAACAGCACAACACTGACTGAGCATCACATCCTGGAAGCAATGGTCAGCTTTTATGGCCCAGAATTCCCAAGACTTTCAAAGCTGAAAACTCACTCACTACAGCTTGTCACAGCATCTAAAGGTTTTATCGCTTATATTTACTTTGAGCCCTGACCCTTGACTTTCACACGCCAGTAACACACCGAACAGACCAACAGTTAGCCAGCGAGGGTCGCTTTGTAGGAGTTCTAGTAAATTGGATCAACCACCAGCATGAGATGACTTCAAGTTCCGTTTAGCAGCATGCGAATATCTAACACAGAAGTTAAACTGTGCCCAAAGAGGCTGCAGGATCTTTTTAAAAGTAATTTCAAATGCAAGTAAAAAAAAAATCCCCACTGGGCCTGAAATTCAATGATCGTATACAAGGTGATTCCTCAAAATTACTTGACATGAATGTCAATGTCCTCCCAATCTTTTCGCCATTTATTTATAAAACAAAATATATATAAAAAAAAAAACATGTTTAAAAAACAGAGAACATCATGAAACATATCCAGTAGACAAATAACATTTTAAATATCTGGCAATATAATCAGTGTTGAAGGAATATGATAAAAATAAATCTTCAAGTAACATTCAGCATGCTTCCCATTTAGCTACTATTAAACCGTTTCAGAGGTTAAGTTTTAGCAACGCGAGTTTGTCAGCTTGCTTTGACATTAGGGGTGTTAAAAAAAAAAATCGATTCGGCGATATATCGCGATACTACATCGCGCGATTCTCGAATCGATTCAAAAAGGGCAGAATCGATTTATTTTTTTTATTTTTATTTTTTTTTAGGATTCACACCTTGAGCATGGAAGAATGTTATATGAACGGAACATTAAGCCTTAATATTTTATTTTAATGCTGTTCAAACATGAAACAGATTACAACCTCTATAAGACTGAAATTTCAGATAAATAAATAATACATTTTCATATAAATCTTACACTCTACAAGCTTACTGATTAGTATTTTCTAAATTTGAATGAAAAAAAATCGCAACAATCGACTTATAAATTCGTATCGGGATTAATCGGTATCGAATCGAATCGTGACCTGTGAATCGTGATACGAATCGAATCGTCAGGTACTAGGCAATTCACACCCCTATTTGACATGAAATGAAACATCTTAAAATAACTTTGTTTTTTGTTTCATGTGCTCTGGGACTACAAGCTGGTCCACTCTTTCAGGCTTAAGACGTGGACATGATCTCTAACATGTACTATAACTAAAGTATGTAGTGAAATTAATGGGCTGTGTACATTTTTTTCTGTTAGGTGGTTTAGATATAACTTTAGTGCTTTGATGCAATTTCAATCTACTTCATTATGGTTGAAGTTGTGTCTTTAAGTGGCATTACAAACCTTTAAAACTCGTAGAATTAGGCAACTTGAGTTGAGCTAGCCTAGATTGTTCTCCAGCCAATAACAGGCCACGCGTAGTACCATAGCTCGCATCTCATAACTTATCTAATAAGTAAACTTAAGTGCTTTAATCCCCTGGCCTGTTAATGTAATCAAGGAAAGAACACGATAAAGACGTGCACCGTGCACATGTCTCTTAAAAGCCGAGCATTCGGACAAGCGCAGCGAAGCGAGCGCACGACCGGTACAATGTGTCTCCAGTGCGGAAGAGAGGAGCCAAAAGGCACTAGTGCAGATCCATGTTGGAGTGCTTCTGTGTAGACAGTCTCCCCTCATCCCGCTTCCCCCTCGCTGCTCTTCTTCCACATTTAAACACAGAAGAAGAGGCGATCAATAAGCCCGTGCGGAGCCACCAGCGGACACGAGGGACAGATAGTCAAACAAGACGAGACTGGGGAGGAAGACTCTCTTTATCGCTTTTCCCCTCCTTTCAACTTTCATTGTCAAGACTGCGGCACTACGACTTCCACACAGCTCATATTGATGCAATGTGTTTGGGATAAAATTATATGGGGGGGGGAGAAACGAGGGGATTTTAGAGCTAAAATAACACCGTGTGTGGACAGAAGGCTTCTTTTGTTGAAGAATTTAAAAAAAAAAAAAAAAAAAGCTAGACACTGAGGCCAATTCAACCCACATGCTGTGTTGCTCTGCTCCTCATCTAATGCCAGCCATCATCAATGCAAAGCAAACTTTCCGCAAAGTCAGCATATAGTGTATATACAAACACACTACGTATGTAAATACACGTGCAGTCACGCATAACAGCCAGCCAGACACATGTGAGGCTTGAAAATAAAAAATGTAAAAAAAAAAGAAGTTGTATTGACATTAGCCCCACCCCTCCCCCTCTTATCCTACACACAGCCAAGCCACGCCCTCTTCCACTTCCTCCACCGACATGGAAGAGTGATGAGCTGCAGACTCTTGCTCAGACTTGAAGTCTATCTTGGTCTCATAACTGCGGTTCCCTTCTTAATGACAGACTGTAACCTGATTCCGCACGCGCGCACATGCGCACGCACCAACGGGGTGAAAGGAGCTCATCTTAGCGATTTGACTAGCGCGCACACAATCAAAAGTGGGCCACACAAACGGGGAAGGACGAGAGCACGCACACACCCACAGACAGACACCCCCCCCCCCCAGACGCAAACAAACACACGGGTAGGGAAACACGCATACAACGGCGTGCACGCCCAAGCTAATGGGGTGAAAGAACAGAGATGACTCACACGAGCAGACGTTCAAACCGTAACGGTGGGCCACACAAACATACAAAGAGCACACACATGGACACATTTACAGTACATACTAACACACACACAAACAGACAATAATGCGGCAAAAGAAAAGATTACAAATGTCCACAATAACGGTGGGGCACACAAACACAGAAAAACAAGAACTCACAAACACACGCTAAGTTTGATATAAACTTCAGGTTCAGTGACATCAATTACAGCTTATTACAGTTATTTTTGCCATAGATTCAAGTCACTGACTAGGATTTTTTTTCACATATTTTGATTATGATTTATTTATTTTTTTACTCATTTGTTTTTGTACATGTCAAAATTTAGGGGAAAAAGTTAACTGTTTCTTCTAGTGTTGTCACTATCGAATATTTTTAAAACCAAGTAATCGATTAAGCAACTAATCTGATTCATTTGAATTTTTCATTGTGTACTACAAAAGCATTTTTCGCCGGATTATTTCTTAAATGATTGGTGTTTATTTCATACTTCGCATTCATATGGTGATTAAAAAAAAAAAAAAAAAAAAGTTGGGGTAGTGGTGGATTGATGCTGTACTACGTTACCAGTTCGGTCATTGTTTTCATAAGTAAAAACAGATATTTGCAAATGTCTTATTTTGAATAAACACAGAAGATAATCAGTCATCTTTCATCTAGGACTGCACAAATCAGTGAAAAATTACTGTTGATATGCTGAAATTAGAGAATTTTGACAATTATAAAAAAAAATTAAAAAAAATCGGTTATTAAAACTGTTGACAATTAATTTTCACAGCTCTGTTTCCCAAAGTAAAAGCGGATGTTGGCAAATGTCTTCGTTTGATTACCGGTAAAAACAATGAAGAGCCGTTTGCGTTCATGGCGGACGACTTTGACTTCTTGAGAGTCTGAAATCAGACAATTTGGACAATTTTGCATCAAACAATAGCGCTAAACGATTACTCGAAGACCAACATAGTTGATTAATTTTTTTTTTAAATCGATTACTTGTTGCACCTCTTTCACCCACAGAAAGACATGTCCACGATGAGGGTGGGCGACACAAACAGAAAACAAGAACAGACACAGACAATAGTAATGGTAATGGGGTGAAAGAATGGGGATCACCCACATAAAGAAAAACATCACACACTAAAAGTGGGCCACACAAACGCAGAAAGAGCGCACACACACATAGAACGCCAACCCCCACCACTCTTTGGTTTCTGGATCCAGCCACTTCCACTCACTAGCATATTGTTCCATACCGACACTGCAGGCTACTTGTGACAGTTAAATTACTCAGTGCACACAAAATAATTGCTGTCATAGGTCTGAACCCAAACTCCGCCTACCGCCAACATGGTACGTTCACGTTTAGCCACGATACTCGCCAACAAAGAACGAGTATATTTACAAGACTCTGCAAAGTTTCTCATTTGTACCAAAAAAAATTAAAATAAAAAATACACAACTACCATCACCAACACTGGTTACAACAATTTGACTCAGCACCAAACGAAGCTTTTCAAAATGAGATGTCCACGAAAACAAGCCGTCTTCTATTGTCTGGGTACCTGTCAGACGAGTCGGTATCCCGGCCCAGCCTGTCAGACGTCCTGCTATCAGGCTACCATCAGCTCGCGCTCAATGATGCGAGCCGCCGGCCGAGCACGCCGAGGCCAGACCACAACCAGCAGACTATGAAGTTGTTGTCTGCAGATCATCGACAAACCAAAATAGTCGCAGGCTGCTCTGCATGGGCGGATCAGGAGGCGGAATGATGCTGGTGCAGATCTTTTCTTTTTTCTTTTCCCCCAAAACAAAATGCTGGTTTAATTGCGAACAATGGCGATATTTTGAGGGAGCCCGCAGGGGGAGTGTGAGATGAAGGCCACCAGGCCGAGACGCTACTCGTACATGTGGGGTTTTGTTACTGCATTTATCTTTGAGGTTGTACATATTTGCATGGAATGGTAACTATTTATGATCCTATCCTTCTTTACATCTTAAAGAAATATTTTGAAAAGACACCTTGAGTGTTGGGACCTGCGGCAGATGATCCCTTTGAACGTCAAAGCGCTACGTGTCTAGCTCGGGGCAACCACGATCCCACTTGTAAACAGAGTCAAGGGATAGCAGCAAAATCCCGACACATTGAACTCATCAGCCCGAATGAGACGCTAACAAACAGCAAGGAAGCAGAACAAATAACTTCAGTATTTCTTTCTTTGCCTTAATAAGGACAGTAGCAGACAAATTTAGAGATAGACGGAGGACAGGGAGAATGGACTGTTGCATGGTCCAGAGCTAAGACTACAAGCGGGTCAAGCGTAAGAGCGACTAGCAGCATTTGAAGCTATCTGGAGATGTTTGAGGTAAGGCTGGCTGACTCAGATCGTAAATGACCATCCTAAGATGCGTTGTTAACACTATGTTTGGTCGAACCATGGACTCCATGATTGTAACATAAAAATTCAGGATGCTACCTGAAGCTCAGACACAAATAGAAAAGCAACTGGTTGTGTTTGAGTGTTTCTACATCTCATGTATCTTCGCAGTCAATCGCCACAAGAAAAATACCAAGAAGACTTATCCACCACTATGGAGTTACCAGAAAAGACAGTTAACCTAGCTTCTTCTATTTCTACTCTTCTGTGTAGTTTTCAGCTGAATCTGGATTCCCTGCGGCACAATCTTGCCTCTTACAGGGCAGCCTTGATACTAAAACAGACATCTGATTTGGTATGGGGTCTCAAACATGCTAACATTTGACAGATTGGTCAAGATTAAACTAGTTTTATCTTCATATCATACAAAGAATTGAATCAGCTACTTGAAACTCCAACTGGTCTGATACTAGAATTTGCTTGAAGAAAAAATGTCAACCGCTACTTGCCAAGTTTACAACACGCCCAAGACTCCAGTGAACCAGAGTACTGACGACATTTTGTTTAGCTTCACCTGCCGATATTGAGCTTGAGTGTCTCATCCACATTGTTTGGCAAACGCTTAAACCACTACATCAGATGTGTAATCAAGGACGAACACAATCAAGTAATCCCCAGACATACTTGATTAATGTGTTTGTCTGGTGGGGGAGGGGGACAAGAGAGGCGTTGCGCCTAGGGAGGGAAGTGGGGGGGGGCGACGCAATGATGCTAGCAGTCAATTGGAGCACTTGGGTGTGAGACGTTCGCACGTCTTTTAATCAGCACAATTATCTGGGAACGGTTGCAGCTACAATCAACGCCTCTCTAATGAAGTCATCTTCGGAGGGTCGACGTGCCAATCCAGGATCCCTCAAACTTTATCGGCTCAGGATTTACGTTACAAATCTGGTTACTTCCCACTCAGTGATAGCTAGAATGTGAGGATGATTGGTTGTCCGTTTCTTTATGTGTCTTGTCATTGCCTGTTGACCAAACCAGGGTGCAGTCGTGCAAGTTAGCTGGGAAAGGCTCCAGCACTTCCCTACCATCAACAGCAAAACCAGTGAAGAAAATGTAGGATTAAATTGTTTTAATAAGCAATTTATCTGTCTTCAATTAATCGCGGAATTTCCAATCCTTTATTCAATAAAAATGTGATATTTTAAACTGACAGTGCAAAAAAACTGCACAAAAACAATTAGATTCTGATGCAGGTCCTGGTTTGGTCTGTAAAATGTCAGAAAATAGGCAGTCTGCTTTCAGGGAGGACTACAGAACTGTTGAGTAGCAAATTCAGATGATTTGGACAATTTTAACTTAAGTTAGACAATGTCTCAATGATTAGTAATTGATTAGTTGTTACTTAATTCAATTAGTAGTGCGAGGTCAATTTTGGGCAACCCATGTTACAAAACAAGGCTCCTTCATCAATAAAGACTTAATATTGACCACTTAATTTAGTTTGAAAAAGGTAACAATTTGGGATAAATTTTCATTTTGAATTGTGATTATTATTTACTAGTACCCAGTCCTTGCAGTATCCTGACTTGCTCAACTGTGACACTAATGAAGACAAGTGCAATTAAAAAAAAAATGCATGGATGACCATAATCGCAACACAGAATGTACATACACAAAACTCAAAAGATCAAAATCATTCATAGAACTGAAGTTCTAGTCCCTGTTCCAAAGTTCCAGTTTTAAAAATCTGGTTCCTTGCAAAGTGGATGCATGTTTTGGGAATCCCTGTTGAAAATGTATTGATTCTGATATGAACTGCAAAAATCCATCATATCAATTCCTATTTCGTTCATAGGAGCTGCCAACTGTACTGTAAAAGCCCTTCACCCCCATCTATCACCATCCCTTGCAGGACTGTGCGATTGTGATGTAAAAAGTGCTCAGCGTGGGATGATGACAACACACGCACACGATAACGCAGAAACGACCCTCCCAAAGAGAAATGTTTACATGACAATGCACTCGCGAGTCGCAACTTGTTGCCAACTTTAAAAAACTGAATTATGGAATTAGAACCCTGGAAAAGAAGCAGACTCGGTTTTTTTTTTTTTTTTTGCAAGTTGTTTGGCCTTAGGCGTTCATCCAAAAATATCTGACTTTAAAAAAAAATGCCGAGTCGTGTTTTGCGGGATACATGACAACAAGCTTCGTGTTTTTGCAGGCTTGCTAGAAGAGAAGAAAGGCAAAATTCTTGAAGCTCCCTTTCCAAAACTTCCCACCCACATATCTACATAGAAATATTGACAAACTACGCCATTAGGACTCACCTCGTTGGAGTTTCGTCTCAAAGTGCTTCAAAAGGGGCTTGTCGAATGTACCGAGGCGTCCATCTCCCGGAGCAGTTCAGCGACAATAGCCAGCCTGTTCGCCCAAGTCCGAGACGCTGCGGCGGCTACGCGGCGCCAACATTTCAACCTCCCCTCCCACAACAGCCACACCACGTCCTGGTCCGCTCGCTGGCTCCGGCTTCGTCAAATTCACTCTTCACCTTGTCTCTCCGCTGCGGAAGAGACAAACTACGGACATTTTTTGTTCTCTCCTTAAACGCGGTTCGCCTCTTACGTAGCAGCCGCCTGCACTTCTCAAGTCACACTCAGAACGAAGGCGGCGAGAAGGGGGGAGGAGGAGGGGGACACGGTAAGTAAGCAGGATTGACTCAAGCAGGAAGTTTGCTAAAGACTAGGTTACCCACAATGCACAGCGGCACGGCCCAGAGGTCTTCCGGTGAACACTTTCAAGATAAAACCAAATCCTTTCCTGCGCGAACATTTTCAAAATAAAACAAATAATCCACGAACGAAACTAAAGTACTGTAACTGTAAACTAAAATAAAAATAAAATAACGATAGGACGAGCACTTTCTAAATAAAACGAACTCTTGAATTATTCACGAACTAAAATTATATAACCAATTGCTCTATTTAAGAGAGCGGGAAAAAAGTAACATTGAAATCAGTTGCAGATACAGTAGTAGCGAAAAACAAAATTGTACCTAAGCAGTGATTCTTACACATACCAATAGAGGAAGTTCAAGTAGGCTACACTGATTGTGAAATATAAAAAAAACTACATAAAAATAAGTCGTTACTCGTTATAAACTAAAATAATTTAATTTAACTTAAATAAGTGATGTAAAATACAACAGACTAAACGCAAAATAACATAATAATATAATATATAATAATATAATAATTTAACCTGATGTGTCATGGTGAAACAAAATAGAATTTCAAAAGCCATTAGAATGCAAATTCAAAAGGACTGTAATTTTGTGTGTGCTCACCAGAGGGCGCTGTTGCATTTAACCGCTGAAAGAAGGCGCTGCTACTTTCAGGGTGTTAAAAAAAATAAAAAATAACACATTTCGCACTGTAATTTTGTGTTGTTGCTAATTTATTTGTTTTGTATTATTGTTGCACTTTCATCAGAAATGTTTTTAATCAGAAAAACAGCAAAACATCATGTTCCATGTTGTCATTTTGTGTAACCCAGTGGCCTTTATAAAGCAGATTGCAGAGCTCGAAAATGTAGACGCACGCCGACGAGAGTTCATGTTTGCTTTGGCTCACAGCTCGTCTTTGCCGTGTACCTTTTGGGACATGTCACTGACCTGTCAGAAACCGTGAATAAACCCCAAAGCATAAAGCACTACTGACATAAGACTGTACAGACGCCGGCCAAAGAGCACAAACATCCATGGTTGCTACCGTCATAATATGCACTAGAAAAATAAACACACAAATAATTGAGGGGTGACATCAACGTCAACCTAGTTCCGTCTCAAAACCTTTCCTTTTGAACACACAAGAAAATGTTTTGAAAAGTATGCGAACCACTTGGAATTACCTGAATAATTTGCTCCAAAACTATGATTTGAGCTAATGTATATCCAAAGTGATGAGATTAGAGGTGTTTGTTCAAGTTAAACGGCCCTGCGCACACCAGTTTTGAATTGACTATTCTCAATAATCATTGATGTGAACCATGACTCGCGCAAAAAGAGCGCCCCGAAAACCAACAATTAATTACGAATTGTTGGCTTGCTCAAAGCTGGGAAAGGTCACAATAGGATAAATGGCACATGCTAAACAAAAGTTGGTGTCTTGGGAGGAAACATCATCAAAATCTTATCGTAATTGTGAAGTATGGTTAAAAGGGGGCATTGTGGTTTGGGGGTCACTTAGTGACGGGATGGATTGCTATCAGACAGAAAAACTTCCCTGGTTTAATCGGAACACTACGTACTTATTGACTCTGCTGTTTTGCTAAACAGTAGCGACAGTTGTGTAAAGTTCATATTCAATGTCCCCAAACAAAAACAAAGAGCTGGTTAATCTATAAAAGGCAAACAGTCCCTAATGATTATGCGTAGTGTCTTGGAGTGTTTCTGACAAAATAGAAATTGAATGTTTCACTCAAATCGGGCCGTCACACTGTCACAACAATATTTTGCTAAATAAACATTACTCCGATTATTAAGTGGAAGTCAGAAAAATGATGCAATTTGGAGTTCAAGTAAAAACGTTCTTTATCTTTTTTTTCAAAAGCTGTTTGGGATCAGAAGAATAAAAGCAAATCCCGAAAGCAAAATTTGTTTTGAATAATGTCACCGTAATACGACGGCGTATTAGGGCCACGTAGAATTTTTTATTTGATTTTTTTTAGAGGTTGGGGCAATATGACGAGAAAAAAAGTGCCACTTTTTAATATGACGAGTTGCAAATTTGCCACTTTTTTTCTCATCATATTAAAAAAGTGGCAAATTTGCCACTTTTTTTTCTCGTCATATTAAAAAGTGGCAAATTTGCCACTTTTTTTCAACCCCGCCCTCTAAAAAAATACATACATATATATATATATATATATATATATATATATATATATATATATATATATATATATTTCTATGCAGCCCTAATACGCCCTTGTACTGTTATTTGCCTTTTCCAGAAGCAAAGGAGTAAAAAAAAATAAAAAAAATAAAAATAAAAAAACTCAAGCAGGGCCAATGCCAAATTGCGTACTGGCCACCATTTTAGGGGACCCAAAAAAATGTGGAAAACCAAAGAGGTCCAAAACACTTTAGAGCTCAGTCTTTGCAGGTTTTCTTTAAGTATCGTCAAGCATATATCATATATTATGGAACAAATCTGAATTTACTTGACGGGCTTTTAAGGTCATATTGGCACATCCCAAATCAAACAAGAAGATGATGCAAACAACGGAGGTATTGCAAACTTCATCTGTTAAGTGATCGAAATGTTCTCTGAGTCACTCTTAATTTGGTCTTGCTTGCACGTTGTGCAGGTTGACATAATGCAGCCTGTCATCGTGTGACAAGCCCGGGGTCAAAGGTTATCTCGATGTTCCCAGTAAAAGTTGAATGTTCTTACACATTCGTTATTCTCCTTTTTTTCCAAGGACGCGCACCCTACGAAAGCAATCGTTTCCCAGTCGATTGACCCCGAAGCTCGGCTGATGTTTTTGTGGCGTGTGCGAATGCGACGCCTCTCTTTCCTAGCCAATCAGATGCGAGATGACAGGTCACGACTATATCAGCTCTCGTTTCGGGGACAAAAATTTAGTTGAAACATTAGAAGCAGCAGCAGTGATATATATATATTTTTTTTAACAAGTTTGACTTGATTTTCTTGTACAAATGGCACCCATTCTACTGAACTCCATGGGGAACGACCACAGCGAATATATCAAGTAAGTATTTTTTTCAGCTTGCATGCTAAATTATTACTACTATTTTGAGGCTTCAAAAAAGTGTCATTAATTAAAGTCATTCAAATAGTTTTGTTTCTTTGACATTATGATTCTTGTGTGATCACCACAAGAAGTTCAAAAATTGACTTTGAAAATTCAGCCCTTGTACATATATGTAATATGAAATTTGTTGGACATGATTATTGCGAGGAAACCCAAAAAAAAAAAAAAAAAAAAAAAAAAATCTAAAAAGACACATTGGAATTTTATTTTATTTTTTTGCTTGAAGTGGATACTTTAGGGTAATTTTAGTGGCGATGTATTGGCATTATTTGAAATTTGATAGGCATGATCATCATAAGTAGAAAAAAAAAAAAGCCTAAAGAAGCAATATTCGGGGGAAAAAGTGGAAGTCAGCCATTTTGATTTAAGTGACCATTTTCGGGTCATTTGAGTAGTTATGTCGAGAGAATTTTTTTTATTCAAAAATTCTGCCTCTGTATATAGCTTCCCTTAGCAACACGAAATTTGTTGGGTGTGTCCATTATGAGTAGACCCACAAAAAAGTCTCAGTAAGCCATACTTTGCAGCAGCCATTTTATGATCATTTAGTATGTCTATTGCCTTTTTTTTTATTTGAAATTTAATTCCCCAGATACACTTTTCCCTTAGCAACATGAAATTTGGTATGTCCATCATGAGTCGAGCCACAAAAAAAAAGTCTCAAGAACCCTTTGGAAAATACTCCGAGTCTGCTATTTTGCTTTGAAGCGTCCATTTTGAATCATTTTAGTTGACATGTCGATTGGACTTTTGAAAATTCAGCCCCGGTTCATGGTGTCCCTTAATAGCATGAAATTTGGTAGGCGTGTCCGTTATGAGTAGACCCACAAAAATGTCTCAAGAAGCCATACCTAAAATAACACTACAAGTCTGCTATTTTGGTACAAAACAGCCAATTTATGATCACTTAGTTGACATGGCTATTGGATTTTTTCATTTCAAAATTCAGCCCCTTGTTTATTGTTTCCCTTACAGCATGAAATTTGAATAAAACCATAAAAATGTCTCAATAAGTGATGCTTGAATAGACACTGGGTGTTTATTTTAGTGTGCAGTGGCGATAAGATACTGAATTTGAACTTTGAATGAAACGAGATGAGAACTACTTGAGATTTTGCCATTGCTCGTAGCTTGGCATAAAGTATGCTCACTCACTATGGCAAAAAATAATGATGTAATCATTCAATAAATTGCTTTAGACAACAGGTCCATGTGAAAAATCCCTACTTGCAAACCCTGGAGGAGGATATTCTTTACCACTTCAGCTTGAGTACCAAGTCTCACAACCTACCAGAGATGTTTGGTGACATTAAGGTACCGTATTCAAGAAAAAAAAAACAAAAAAAAAAGACGACTCACGATGTTTGCAGACAGTTGTGACGTCATTCACGTCTTCTCTCGCAGTTTGTGTGCGTTGGCGGCAGCGCCAATCGAATGAAGGCCTTTGCCCAGTTCATCCACCAGGAACTGAAACTGCCTGGCAACCCAGCGGAGGTCCAAGACATTTGCGAGGGAACCGACCGCTACTGCATGTATAAAGTGGGGCCGGTGTTGTCGATAAGCGTAAGTATTCTACTCAACAGACCAGCGATTATTTTAAGTGTGAGGTTCAATCAATGCACTGCAATGGGTTGGTGACCAGTCCTCTGATTTCTGCTAAAAAATAAAAAAATAAAAAATACAACATACAGATTAACTACAGAGCCTTATCAGAAATCAGGTTCTTAATAAAAATAGACAAGGGTTTCCCAGAGTGCAAGATAGGCCTGGCGGTCCGCCATGCTTTTGAGCCTAGACACTTAATGGACGGATTGATCCATCATCTAACTACAGTGAACCTCCGCTATTGGCCAATGAGGCCTTCTGCAAATAGCAAAAATCCGCAATTGCTCAAAGAACACCCTAAAAAAGGTCACAATTACCTAAATAAGACACAAGATGGCAATATTTCTATATTAGACATGGCTATGGCCAGACTGCTCAAATACAACCCGATTGCGTCAGTTCAATCGATATTAATTAATAATTAGGGAACATAAATTCTTCTTAAAGATCAAGGGCATGTTTAAAACCTCCATAAACAAATTGAAAATAAAATTTTGCGGAGGCCATAAATGGTTAAAAATAATTCAGATTAAGATTCAGAATTATCTTAAAGTTGCAAAACGTCAGGTCTTTCATTAATTTAAAGGGATACTTATTTAACCATTTTTGGTAGTCAAACAATATTTTTCCAATAATAAATTTGATATGTTCATTATTTTTCATGTACAATTAGTACCTTTAAAAACACATTTTGCAAATTGCTCTAAACGGAAAATGACATCACAAGGGCTCAGGTAACCAATCACAGCTCAGCTTGTGAATGCCACATGACCAAACCGAGAAAACACGTGAAAAATGAAAAAAAAAGATGTACGTGAAAAATAATGAAATATCAAATTAATTATAGACAAAATATTAACTTTTAACTGCTATAATGGGCTAAATAAGTGAAGTATCCTTTTAAGAAAATACTTTCATGTGACCAATAAATTTCAAGAAAAGTGAGATTAAAAAAAATAGTCTTTAAAATTAAATTTTCTTGTGAATTTATGGGGGAAAAAAATATTAAAATAATTGATGGTTTTATGAATCGATATCGGGCTCAAAAAGGAAAATCAATTCATTGTTGATTATTTTATTTTTTTTTAAACCCAGCCCTAATTGATAGTCTAAGAAATGTCAGACAGTTTTTCTTTAGGCGAGGCCATATTTTATGAGGTTATAATTACATGCAATATATATTTTTTAAGTGCATAGGAATATAGTTTTCTAACAGTTTCCTGGGTGTTCACTGTACATTACATGCATGAGCAATCTAACAAAAAGCGTTGATCTTCTAGCACGGCATGGGTGTGCCGTCCATCTCCATCATGCTGCACGAGCTCATCAAACTGCTCCACCACGCCCACTGCAGGGACGTCATCCTGTTTCGTCTGGGAACATCCGGCGGAGTCGGTAATGATTTTTATATTTTTTTTTTTTGTTCCCTCTGCGCTTCCCAAAAGTCCCAACATTCTACAAAGTCACTTTGAAGACGCGTAACGTGTTATTTTGTCCAGGTCTGGCACCGGGCACGGTGGTGGTGACGGAAAAGGCGGTCGACTACTCCTTCCGGCCCCGGTTTGAGCAGGTGGTTCTGGGTAAAGTGATCACCCGCAGCACGGAGCTGGACGAAGGAGTGGCCAGCGAGCTTCTGCAGTGCTCCCGAGAACTGCCAAACCTGCCCACCGTCATCGGAAACACCATGTGCACCCACGACTTCTATGAAGGTGCATAGACGCCGCACCACCTGGGCCCAGTTGTTCAATTCTCGGTTATTTTAACCACTGTTTAAGCCCTAACCGCCGGTTAAATTATTAACCCGCCGTTAACTAACCGGTCGTTAAATGTGCGTTGTTCAAAACATGGTTAGTCACGCCGTTTGTTAACGGCATCGTCAAAGTTTTTCATTTTATTTATTTTTTATTTTATTTTTTTGCCTATGCTTTTATCCATCCCAAAATCAACAGACATCCAAAACAAACTGAGCACACAAAACCGTGCCGTCAAACCAGACAATAGCAAAAAAAAAAAAGTTAACCGTGTCATTTATGTCACTGGCTAGCACCGATATATCCCACAATTCCTCTTTTTGTTTACTTCCGGGTCGGCGAAAGCAATGGATACTATCCAAATGACCCCTGGCACTCGCCGAAAGAAAAAAAAAAAGCCGGAAGTTTTCTGTTGACGAAGAAAACGTTAAACAATCAATGGTTTAAGTAATTTAGGAGTTTTTGTGACATTATTTATTTATTTTTAATTCATCATAATTTCTTTTTTTTCTCTCTCTGTTTATTAGAACGTGTCTTAAAAAAAACACAATTTATTCTTTTTCTTTTGACTCATCATGGGACTTGGAATTTCATTACTAACGTAAGAATAATCAACGTCAAAGTCAAGCCCTTGATCGACTTTTTTTTTTTTTTCTTTCTTTCTTGCTCTCAGTGGGCATCATGAGCCACGAAACAGTTAACCACACTGTTAAAAAGTTAGCGGCGGTCCTTAGTTGTATTAACTTTAACAGAAAGATAACAGCCGGTTAAAGTTTAACGGTCGGTTAAATCTACTTAACCAATGGTTAAAGCTATTATGGAGTTTTTGAACAACCGGGCCCTGCTGTTTTAAACGCCCTCGATGGCAAAACGGTGAGAATCCTCTGCTTCCCAGGTCAAGGACGACTCGACGGGGCTCTGTGCTCCTTCTCCCATGAAGAGAAACTGGAGTACCTGAGGAAAGCGTACGAGGCCGGCGTGAGGAACATCGAAATGGAGTCCACCGTGTTTGCTGCCATGTGTCGCGTGTGTGACCTCAAAGGTGAATGTGCGTGCTAAAAACAGTTGGGTCAAAAGTCACCCAGTTGTTTTTTTTTTTTTTGTATAAATCAACCCAGAAAGTTGGGTCAAATTGACCCATTTGAGGCTCACTCAACTATATGGGTTGTTTCACACAAAATGACCCAATTTTGGACCCATAGTTGGGTCAAATTGACCCAAGTAAGGGATCTGACCCAACTTTCTCACTTGTTTTATACAAAATTAGCCCCCTCCCCTTTTTTTTTAAATAAATCAACCCAGAAATTTGGGTCAAAATGACCCACGTAGAGTGATGCAAAATGACTCACGTTTTGACTCAAAGTTAGGTCAAATTAACCCAAGTAGAGTATCTGTCCATTTGTGAGCCATAATTGGGTTATTTTTGACCGAGCTGTTTTCAGAGTATGAATGATTCCACCCTAAAGCTATATATGTCACATGATGTTATGGATACCTTTTTGACAGTATTAATCACAACAAAGTATTTTCACTATTAACTAGTGAATCTCATTAGATTCTACAGATGTACAAATAAAAGTGGCAAGGTAGACTATAAAAAAAAAAACTGTTTGGGAAAAAAACAATAAATAAGTAATAATAATAATAATAATAATAATACAAATAAAAAGTTAAAAAGGGACCGACACCCCAAATGGGTCAATTTGACCCGACTTTTTGGTTTAGTCATTTATTTAATCCAAAAAGTTGACTCAAATTCATCATTTAATTAACCCCAAAATTTGGTCAGTTAAATAACCCACAAAACAACAAATTTTTTGAGGTGGGTTATCATCTACAATCTAAAAAACAGTTGGGTAAAAAAAAAAGAAAAAAAAAAAAAAAAGACCAACCACCAACGTGACCCAACTTTTTGGATTATTAATTTAACCCAACAAGATGGGATAAATGAATAACTCACAAAAACACCTAATCTGTTTGAAGGTTTTGTGCAAAACAGTCCAAATTTGAGTTGTATACAAAACAAGCCAATTCATTTTGTTTTTTGGGCCAATTGTTTTTGGACTGTAGTCTATATATGCAGTTAAAGTGAATTTTCACATGGTGTCATACTCACAATTTCTTTGTGGGATTCTACCAGCGGCCGTCATCTGCGTCACTCTGCTGAACCGCTTCGAGGGCGACCAGATTACGTCCCCTCACGATGTTCTGGTGGAGTACCAGCAGAGACCTCAAGTCCTGGTGGCCCACTTCATCAAGAAACGCCTGGGATACATCGTCTGAAAAGTCCTTGCCTCCTTAATCAATAATGTATATAGATACGACTGATGTGTGTATATAATGTACCTAATGTTCATATGTTTGCTTTGATTAAGTTAAATATGATGTAAAATGCATTTCAGTTTGTATCGTGTCACAGTTTGGATTTTACAAATGACGCATTTCCCCGGTTGGTTCAAAACAAATTAAGCATTTCTCTGTTTCTATTTCACTTGTGCTGTCATTATTTGAGGACCGATTTGCATATTGCATTTTGGGTCAAATATTTCCGCAAGCTTGTAGCAATATACCGTGACAAGTGTTGCGACACAGTGTCATCATGTTGGTGCTTGCAGTCGATGTGATATGAATAAAGTTTTCATGAGCACAAATTGCTGTCTGTGCGTCATCGGATCGGACATTACGTTTTAGCGATGAGGACCTCTTCATTACTTTGTATGTTCAAATGAGTGATACATTTGCATCACTAAACTCCTTTTCTGGAAAAAAAAAAGTCAGACGCCATTACCGCCAGGCACTATTTTTTTCCTGTTCGTTTGTATCACTACGCGGCGCCCCGCATACAGCTGATAGACGCGCACTAATCTACAAGTTGTTTGTCTTTTCGAAGGCGGAAGGATCAGCTGTCTACAGGGTGACGCGCAGTGATACGAACGAACAGAAAAATAGTGCCCGGCGGTAACGGCGTCTGACTTTTTTCAGAAAAGGAGTTTAGTGATGCAAATGTATCACTCTTTTGAACACTAATTGTTTTTTTGAAGATAAACGCTTTATTTCCGTGACCCAAGCCAACTTGCCGGACTACTGTCCTCTCGACCAACACCGGAACAGAACTCGTGTCACAGAACGATGTCAGTGATGATCGCGTACACTGGAGGTGAGGATGAAATCGAGATTCACGTCAAAAATCCGAACTGTTCCTTTAATAATTCATTAACATTTCTTCCACACCTTTAGTCACTATCTTGCATCATCCCCCATTTGAAAACATTTGGCCAGGGAATGATCATTTAGGGATACATTGTAATGTCGTTTTCACTTGCTTGTTTAAAACTGGAGTTCAGATTTGGTGTCTCGTCGTGGCAGTTTGGGGGGCTTAATGTTGGCCAGGACCTCTCGGGCGTACTGTGTGTGGTGCAAGCCAGCATCCCTCAGGGCCTGCTCGACCCGCAATCTGGGATCGGCGACAATCTGCACAACAGAAGAGAAGGCAACAATTCAACTTTCACACTTCACGCCTGACCATCCCATATTTGAAAGTCATTTCATGCTTGATGATTAATCAATCACTCATCTCTCGCTGGTTGGCATTTTTAGGGAGAACTTTCTCAAAGTTAGAAAATCATTAGTCATTGTTGCGTAAGAACAACCACAGACTGCGCCGGCGGCCTTGAGCTCAAGGCTGGTCAGAACAGTCTGCGAAAAAAAATCAGGGCAAACATTGTTTAAGCCGCCAAACAGCTTGCATAATAAATGCCACCGTGCGGGTCAGCGATCATTTGGAAAGATGACGCAAAACATAAATAACAAAGAAAAAAAATAAAAGAAAGAAAAAAGAAACAGGTGGCGCCTGACAATATTTGGAGTTCAGATAAGTACGGAGGCCCTCTGGTGCCAAGGTATGATTTATTCATTTATTTGCTAATCTGTACCCACAATAAACAGTATATATATATTAGGGGTGTTAAAAAAATCGATTCGGCGATATATCGCGATACTACATCGCGCGATTCTCGAATCGATTCAATAATCGGCAGAATCGATTTTTTTTTTTTTAGGATTCACACCTTGAGCATGGAAGAATGTTATATGAACGGCACATTAAGCCTTAATATTTTTATTTTAATGCTGTTCAAATGTGAAACAGATTGCAAACTGTTTGTGTACAGTGGCTCACGGTTATAAGCCTCAAGTTTTAGATAAATATATTCATACAAATCTTACAGTGTACATGTACAAATTTACTGATAGTATTTTCTAAATTTGAATGGAAACAAATCGCAACAATCGACTTATAAATTCGTATCGGGATTAATCGGTATCGAATCGAATCGTGACCTGTGAATCGTGATACGAATCGAATCGTCAGGTACTAGGCAATTCACACCCCTAATATATATATTTTTTCAAACTGTTGTGTAGTGACTCAAGTGTTATACCGCTAGATACCAGTAGAGGGTGATGGTGTTCTGTGTTACCCTCGAGCCGAAAGAGAGCGTGAACTGTTTTGTCGACCTGTTTGGATTTCTTGCAGCTGAGCCAACACAAATGGTAAATGGACATGAAAACAGGCTGGACATCGGTACCTGACGACCAGGGTTGAGGACCACTGCATTAATTAAGGGGCTGTATTAAGATATGACACATACCTTGATACAAGAGGGGCTCCGCGTATCAACCAGAATCCATATACTGTGTATGCTTACGGTACTTAAAGTTACTCATCCATCCATCCATATACCGCTTAGTATACTGGTAGTGTTTACACTCCTGAACCACAAGGTGGCGCCAGAGCTGTTTTAACGGAGCAGCATAAGGAAACTATACATTATGCAATAAACACTGTCGGCGTTGTGTAATACGTATTATAGTTTTGTTATTTTGTATTGGTAGTGATTTTTGTTGACTTTTAGCAACCTCTAGTGGTGAAAGGTGTATTACGTTTGGCTTACTTGACTTGATAAATATCTCATCTATTCTGTGAAGCACTGATATGGCCCGAAATTTATGTCACGATATCAATTGCATCCCTTCACGGTACATATCACTATATGCTATATATGAATATGAATATAATGAATACTTTCTGAACAGCTGATTATATATTCCATTAGAGAAGCTCAATAAATCAAAACACAATTAAGATATCATTTATTGTGCAAATCTGGTCAGAAATAAATGTTAGCGTTCCCTTGTGCAAAACAGTGCAAACAAAAAGAATACTGCTGCAATATAAATGAAATCAGTACAACTGGCTTTCTATAGTTTTTTTTATTTATTTTTTTATAATTCATTCAAATGTTTGTGCCCATGGATTACTCTCCCTTTCCCAATCTTAAGCATCAAAATTAACAAGCAGCAATAAAAATAACATTGCTGGTTGGATAATTCATGCACAGCCCATTATATATAAAAGTGGAGAGGTCATTTGAGCAAATCTGTCTATCCTATGTGTATAATCACCTATCAAAACACACTTAAAAACAACAGAATGTAAAAAAAAGAAAAATAGTGTTGTCATAAGTTGGAATACGTTTTATCTGCTTGCCATTCAGCATGAATGTATGAGGGAGCTTTGCGTGATGTCGTGAAATCACCATCGCATGACTTCATCCGTGGTTCATGTGAAACTATAAATATGTTGTGAAGCACAATGTGTGTGTATTGTGTTGTATTTTGGACTTGGCGGCTGTGTCTCGCTCCCAATTGACCCCCACTCTCAGTAGTTTGAAACCCTGAAAGGTCGCTGCATCAGTGGAGGCTGTTGTCTGTGGATCTCACTCTGCTTCATCTATCCTTCCTTTAGTTTTTTCCTCTGGTCTCTTGAGATCTTCCTAATCTGTTGCAATTTAGAGGTTTCTGGGGGTTGGTGAAAGATTCTGGTTTTGTAACAGTGGGTGGTGTCTGGTTGGTGACGGATTTCACTTTGTTTCATCTTTCTTTCCTTTGATCCTTCCTCTGGTCCTCTGTGCAACTTCACAACTCTTGTCTGGCGGGACTGAAGTATCCGGTTAACGGTAAAGGGTATGGGATTTATTTTTTTTTAGGTTTCAGATGAATTAAAGAGCACAAACTCACACACATGCACACAAAATAAAAAGAATAAATCATTAATTTAAAAAAAAAAAGAGAGCAATGATGATGACGTGTTGAATTGGTAAGACTACCGGAAGAGCAATACTGAGCTCTCAAAAAATAAAAATAAATAAATAAACCCTGAAATTTATTTTTTTGTGTGTATGTGAAAGCTTCTGTGCATTTGAGTCCTCCATTGGCATTAAAACGGCTTGAATTCAAAGATTGCGTTACCTCGAAAGAGGGATATTAATAATTCATAAACGTTTCTTCCACAACTTTTCTCACTATCTTGCATCATCCCCCGTTTGAAACCATTTGGCCAGGGAATGATCATTTTGGGATCAATTGTATAATGTCGTTCTCGCTTGCTTGCTTAAAACTGGAGTTCAGATTTGGTGTCTCGTCGTGGCAGTTTGGGGGGCTTAATGTTGGCCAGGACCTCTCGGGCGTACTGTGTGTGGTGCAAGCCAGCATTCCTCAGGGCCTGCTCGACCCGCAATCTGGGATCGGCGACAATCTGCACAACAGAAGAGATTGCAACAATTCAGCGTTCACACTCGGGCTGACATCTAACAGTGTTTGCAAGTCATTTCATGCCTGATGATTAATCACTCATCTATCGCATTTTAGGGAGAAGTTCCTCCAAGTTAGAAAATCATTCGTAAGTGTTGCATGAGAACAACCACAGACTGCGCCGGCGGCTTTGAGCTCAAGGCTGGTCCGAACTGTTTGCAAAAAATCAGGACAAACATTGTTTAAGCCGCCAAATAGCTTGCACAATAAATGCCACTGTGCAGGTCAGCGACCATTTGCAAAACAGGATGGAGCAAAACATAAATGACAAAACAGAAAAAAACTTGAAACAGGTGGTGCTTGAAAATATTTGGAGCTCATATACAAGTGACAAAGGAAAAAACTCAAAACAAAACAAAACACGCTTTTCAAACTCTCCACTAGAGGGTGCCAAAGGGTTTCATGTGAGGTACAGCAGCTTTTCAAAAGCTGCTAATGTCATTTCAGGCACTCAAAACAAACAGTTGATATAAAAAGTCTACACACCCCCTATGTCTTAAAATGTAAATAACTTCAGAACTTTTCCTACATAAAATGAACGAATTTTATACTAATCTCTCAGGGTAAGCTCACTGTCCGTCACTTTATTCTAATCCAAGAAGAAGAAATTTCACCTGAGCGTCCGTGTATGTGTGGATTCCAAAGAGAGGCCTCTGGATATCAAATTCTGTGACGGTCGAGTATCGATGTCGCCAAGACTGAGTGCCTCCCATCATCCTGTCTGCGTCGGACTCTGCCACCACTGCCACCTGAGGACAACATAATTTACTTTTAATTAATGTGCATACATTTAAAAAAAAAAAAAAAAAATGTAAATAATTTGCTGCACTTTCACAATCAAACAGAAAAATTGAATATTTTAATTTGTCTTTATTTTAGTTCACTTAGGCCTTCTTTGCCTCTCTTTATGATTTGCGTCGATTTTTCTGTGACTAAAAGTGCAATCCCACTTGTGACCAAATGGTGGCAGTGTTGCCCCAACACAGAACAGACTAAAAGACTTAACGGGTCAATTCCAGCGACAGATCGAATCAATGGCTTTGAGAGGGTTAACAGCACATAATGATCCACCTGGTTTCGGAGCGCTTCCAAACGGCTGTGTCGCTCCGCTTCCTCCCTCTGACGCTCCAGCTCGCACGCCTCCCTCGCCTCCTGGCGCCGCTGCAGCATCTCCGCCCGGAAGCGGACCCTGGGGAGAGAGCGGAGGGGTGAAGACGTTAAGACCCAGCAAACGTCCCCTCCCTTCCATCTGCCGCTGTGCCGCAATCTCACACGTTACACACGTCGCTCCTGATACCGCAACACCTCCAAGCTTTGGAGCTTTTTATGAGGCTGTCACTGTTACTGCTCTCCTATCATCTGTTTTTATACCCCGCAGGCCTCATGAGTCCGCCTTTCATTCACTGTCGCATCTGAAGCGGATTATGGAGTGTGGAGGGTGATCGAAATACAAAACAAATCATGTTTGGCTGAATGCGTTCATAAAAAGGTCTTATCGGCTGATGGAAATTCAGCATTAAAGTGACTGAGCAACACATAAAATATGATAATTAACGAACGGGAATACAAGCAAGATGAAAACTCCAAATCCCACAATGCATTGCTCACCTCTCTCGATCTTGCCTGCCCTGTTCCTCCATGGCGCTCCTCAGTTTGGCCAGCCTCTCCTGATCCCTTTGCTCCAACTCCTCCCTCCTCCTCTGCTGCTCCAAATGAAATTTCCGGAGCTGAGGGAAGAACGGTAGCGCTGACGTTTACGAACAAAAAACAGCCCCGAGGAACGGCCGGTGACGTCGGCCCCCTAATCTGACTTACGCACGGCTCGTAGCGGTCTCGCGTCCTATTGATTGCGACCGTGCCAGAATCAGATTAAATGTAAATACAGAAAATGAGATGATATTTCAATGTCTGGCCGATGATTGTGGTAAATTATGAGGAATCAAATGCAGGGTAAATGCTCTCATTTATCATAGTGTCTCAGCCCAAGGGTACTTACACCTAATTAAATTGTCACACTAATGCATGATTATGTTCCTCTTCAGGGGAAGTTTGTCTGTAAGCACGATAAACGTATTGCTGGGAAAATACCTCGCAACTTGTCATTCCGCTTTATTTTTATTATACAATGTAAGCATCAGGCACATAAACCGCAGAGATATAGGCCTACAGTGGGTATAACATGTCTACACACCCCTGTTCAAATGCAAACGTTTTTGCACTAAAAAACCCCTCAAAAAACAGTTAGGTCATAAAATAACCCAAATTGGGTCAAGAATGGACCAACCTAACCTTTTAAGTTATTTAACCATAAAAGTCCAATTAAATTAAGAGCCCACAAAACAACCCCCCTAAATTGGGTGTTATGTGGGTTCTTCCTTTTCTTTAAAAAGTTGGGGAGAAAGAAAAAAAACAAAAACAAAAAAACCTACTAGAACAGCTGAACTTTATTTGCCGTTAATCAGAAGCACTATAAACAGTAGCAGGCGTTTGTTGACTCATTTGAACGAGTTTCAATGTGATCTGAACATAGCCACATTACCAGCCATTAGGGGTGTGCAAACTTGTGCAACCACATTTCCATCATATGTTTCGTTACACTTCCCTTCTCACCCCCCCAATTGAGTTGTAAAGGTTGTAAGTCACAATACTGATCGAAAAAGGACACGATTACCTGGCATTTCAATAGGGGTGTGTAGACTTTTTATATGCACAACATGAGCATTTCTGAAACGTCTTCAATTCTGAATGTACACCCTCAGGGACTGTGCGTGAGCGCTTCACCTTTTCCTTCTGATGTGCCCGCAAGGCGGCCTCTTTCTCTTGCTCCCTCTTCAAAATGGCCTCGGCTTCCTCCTGCTGTCTGGCTGCGATGGCCGCCTGCAGCTCGGCCACCTCCTCCTGATGGGCCCGCCACTGCTGCAGCTGGAAACACACACGAAACACAGAGCTTGGATTGAACAAATACAACCACTTCAGGATGAAGTCGGAGCACTGAACTCATTTACTCCCAATAACGTATAAATACGTTTTTTTTTAATGCTCTAAGTGTCCCAAAGACGCATTTATACGATTTTTTTTTTTTTTTTTTTCTATGCTAGAGCATACAGAAGGCTTTGATGCAGCCTCTCAACTGCAAAGAACAGTTGCAGAAATGGTAGTTATTACACAAATGGCCAGCAGGTGGCAGCAGAGCAAAAGAGATCAACCAGGGCCATGTAGAAAAAAAGCTCAATTACTTACAATTTTAAATAGATTTGCGAAAACTGATGAAACTTAGCTCTCTTCTAATGCTAATTGCTGCAAAACGGAAACAGAAACACACTTTTTTCCTGATGAAAGAAGAGACTTTAATCTTTCTTTTGATAGGTTCCATGCTTTTATAGCAATAGAACACAATATTCTGTGGGCCTTGCAAAATCAGTCAAAATCCAGTAAAACAGCCGGGAGGGAACGGGATTGCTTCTGTGAAAATGGCGGCGAGTGAATGAGTTAACGTCCTTATTTACTCACCGGAGTCAAGAGTTATTCAACTTAAAAAAAAAAACATCAAGCGTTCAAGTATTGAAATGTTAACGACAAACATTAAGCCTTGTGAGAGAAAATACGCTGTATATTAGGGCTAAACAATTAATCAAAATTAAATCGACATCCAAATGAAGTGAATAAAATTTTTGGCTGCAATTTTGAAAAAAAATAAAATAAATCATAATAATAATTTTATGTCTAATTAAATGTTCATGTTTTCAAGGACAAGCCTCTCTCTCACCAATCAAGACACTGACATAACTTTTGTCAGCACACTCACTCGCCACACACGCACGTTGCAACATTTTTTCCCTGTGAGTGACAGGCTCGTTATGCAGCAGGCTCTCTGTGGCGTGCCGGCTATTCAAGTGCGGCATTCCGAGCTCGCAGACAGATTCTCGGGCCTATCAAGAGGAGAGCGCTAGAAGGTGCCCACAGGAATGGGCTGCAAATTAAAACGCTCCAGCGCGGATTAGCGCCAGGCGGTATCATCAAGGCTTTCGCACGTGTTGACTGTCTGAGAGAAAGCAGCAGGGAACTCACACAAGCCTCCATTAAACCACGACTTGGACACGTAATACTCGTCAAGACATTTAAAACACTTGTGTGGTTTATGGGATTTTAGGAGTAGAAATTAGGTAACGATAACAAAATCATTACAAACATTATTAACTCATTCACTGCCATTGACGTCTGTAGACGTCATAGATCCATTTTAAGCCCACCCCAAAACTCCCATTTTTGATTTTGACTGATACAACCCTAAACTATGGAGATAAATATGGTACAAAAGTAACTAGTATATATAAAAAAATTAATAAATAAAAAAATAAAAACAAAAGGTGTACCTGTAGAAAAAACTATACATTTGTATCTGTTAAAGGTGTGATTTTGTACCTAGAAAAAAAAAATTGTACCTGTTAAAAAAATAAATAAAAAATACGTAAAAAAAAATTGTACCCGTAAAATAGAAAATGTGTACAAAAAAAATGTAAAAAAAAAATAAAATAAAATAAATAAAAAAATAGTATCTTTAAAATAGAAAAAGTGTATTCAAAAAAAAAAAAAGTGCATAAAAGAATTGTACATACATACATACATACATACATACATTCATAAATAAATAAATAAATAAATAAATCACTCCCTTTGCCACAATTAGCCAGCATCTATGTACCGGTCAACTATACTGTAGCTTGAATATTGGAATCTACTGTAAAAAGAGCAGTTTCTGAATGTAATGCATGTCTAAATCTAATTCAGAGCACACAAAGAGCCCCTGAAGAGCCTAAAGTATTAATTCTCTATAATGCAATGTTGTATGAAATAAAGGGAAGCCGGCAGTCTTCTTTTATGCAGCAGTGTTAAGACTGTCAAAGGAACAAAAGAATGATGGCCTCATTTTTTTTTATCTGTGCGCCGCAGCCTGTACAAAACCTTAATTGTACGTTGACGTCTTCAGTCACAGCAGCTTTTGGAACTTTCTACTGCGTGTCTAATTGACAAGACTTTACATGGTATAATAGAGTGAATCAGTTCAGGAAGGCGCGTGAGCAAAATTGCCAATTACGAGCATCGACAAAGATTACAAGTGTCACGCCTACTGGAGTTACTCACACGCGTACTAATAAGTCGGTGACTCACGGTTGACAAACTTGTTAAAAGGGATGAAATCAAAAGGACAATGGCAACGAGAGGAGCTGAGGAATCCTTCAAAGTCATCAACCTCCTACAATTTGTTATCGCTGAAATAACTTCAAACTGACCAAAAGTAAAAGATGATGAAAAATGAAGAAAAGGCATCTAGTGGCGGATGCAGCAAAAGCAGCGAGTGGAAAGCATTTATCGGAGACTTGATGTACTGATTTCTGTGCAAACGTTTGGCCACTTATAGCAAGACATGAGAGGTTTATTGTTCGCTAAATTTGCTGGAATTTAGAGGCTTCCGGGGTTGGCGTAAGACTTTGATTTTGTAATCATGGGGAAGGCAGGAAGTGTTTGGTCGGTGCTGGATTTCACTTTGATTTACCTTTCTTTTCTCTTTATTTCTTTTTTTTCTGACCTTTTCTCTGGTCTCCTGACCATTTAAACCTCACGACTCTGGCAAGATTCTGAAGTACCTGGTTAAGGCGAAGGGTAATGGGATATTTATAAGGTTTTAGGTGAATGAATGAGTATAAATTTATACGTATTTGCACGCACGCACACGCACGCACGCGCACGCACGCAAACGCACACACGCAAACGCACGCACACATACACAAAAAAAAAAAAAAGAGCAATGATGACAAGACGTTGAATCGGTAAGACTACCGAATGAACAATTCTGAGCTCTTTATAAAAAAAAAAAAAAAAAAAAAAAAAAAAAAAAAAAAAAAAAATAGAGAGAGGTTTATTGTTCATTATGATTCTGATAAGAGATGTGACGTGAGATCTGATGAGATGTTTTCAACAAGCCTCCCTCGCCACTGAAATGCGTCTTTTAGTTTTTGAAATAATATTGCATATCTTGAACACCTTTTGTCTTAGTTTGCTGTTGCTTTCCCACTTCAACACCCCTTTATTTACTATCTATAAAACCTATTTACTTATCGAAGCGTCTAGGAAGTGTGAAATAAGTGGGAGTGAATGAAAGCAAAGGGCAAAAAAAAAGAATAATACATACAAAAGCAGTAATGTACAGAAACTAGAACAATGGCAGCCATTATAAGCAAAAATTAGCATGAAACTAGGGCTGGGCGATATGGCCAAAAAATAAAATAAAGGGTTCATTTATTTAAAAAAAATAAAATAAAAAATATGACAGACAACACTAATGTATACTGATTCTAAATCAGTATTAACATAAACTTAACATTGATAGTTTGTGCTTAAATGGCAAAATTAAAATGGAAGTCAAACAATTTTTGGGGGACAATATGTTCTATGCAGCCCCACTGGTCTAAAAGATGTTATTCTTGTTAATATTGCGTTAGTGGAATATGACTTAAGCAGCAAAATCCATATGTTTTTATCCATCTCAGGCGGCGGCCATTTTGCCACTTGCTGTCAAGTGAAGATGACATCAATGCTACTCAGGGCTCAGCCAACAACCAATCACAGCTCACCTGTTTTCTGAAGCTGCGCTGTGATTAGTTGTTACCTGAGACCTGTGCAACATTGATTTCAGTCGACAACAGGTGGCAAAATGGCTGCCCACTGAGATGGATAAAAATGGCAGAATTTTGCTTCATAAATCATATTCCAAAAGTGTATTAATCAGAATGTCATGTTTAGACTAGTGATGTCACATATAAGATATTATTGTCAAGAAATGTTTAAGGTTTAGTTACACTTGAAATTCATCCAGCATTTTGCCACTTGTGTAAAATTACAACTCACAATAAAGTTTGGAAGTAACAAATTTTAATAATCCAGAAAACAAAATTCGATTACACAATTTAGCAAATTTTCAACGATTCCATTTTTAAAATGGCAAAAATGGTATTAATCCGATTTATTGCCCAGCCTTAACATGAAGTGACATGAAGTCAACTGTATCTCATGTTTTTTTTGAAACCAAAGCACAGTCAGGCTGAGCAACTGGCAGCATGATGCAACATTACAGCCAGTAGCGCTCTGAAATCAATTTGAGAGGATTTATTCCTGAGGACAGCCTTCCTGATGAGCTGAGAAGCAAACCATAACAGCTTTCCAAAAGGATCCAGTGGAGGATTAGCAAAGGCAGCCCACCACTGGTTACTTTACATATTGCAACAATTACTTGTCTAGACTCCAGAGCAACAGGCGGGCACAGACAGACCTGAACCTTTTTCTAGACTGACCCCAACCTGTGATTAGAGTTACTTGGATGAATGCTTGCAATTTAGCTGTACGAGGATTTACAGTTGTCTTATGCTAACCAGTGCAGCTTCTCCAGTCATTACTGGAGTAAAGCAAATCGATAGCTGGTTCGGAGCAACTCGGCGAGTGGAGTGAGTGCGTGCGAGGCGGGCAAGCGATGGAGAGAGAGAAGTCAGAGGGAATAAGTTCAGGGTAAACAGATGAAGTTGTGCTGACTTTCAAACAATATAAGATTTGGTACTCCTGTCACCAACACGGAGAGGAAAAGCCCTACTTTTGTTTTCATGAAGCTCCTCAACTTACATCAACAAAGTTCTTTGGCACTAGAATGGTGACAAAGAACTATTTTTTTGTCTAAAATTAGCTCCTCAACTAACTTCAATGGAGTTCCTTGGCTCTTATAAAAACATGGAACCTACCAAAAGAAAGATCTCTTCTTTCATCAGGGAAAAAAAAATGTATATTTGTATCAGTTTTGCAGCAATTATCATTAGAATACAGCTAAGTTTTATCATTATTCACAAACCTGCTGAAAACAGTGGGGAAAAGAGCTTATTGCAACATGACCCTGTTTGATCTCTTATACTCTGCTGCCACCTGCTGGCAGGTTTTTGTAATAACTACCATTGCTTTAAGCAACCTCTTCAGGTCAGACACTGCATCAAAGCCTTCTGTATGCTCTACCATTAAAAAACACCCCCCCCCCCCCCCCCCCCCGAAAAAAGAAAAGAAAAGTGTAAATATGTTTTTGGGACCATGACAATATTTAAAATAGAGCGTGTTTATAATTTTTGGGGAGCAAATAAGCTTAAAAAAAAAAGAAAAAAGTAGAGAATAGGTAAACTCGCAAATGCCAAACTACAAATATGCAGTAGTTTACTAATACATTTTTGGAACAAAATCAGACAAAAATATTGGGACACACCTCTTAATCCGCTAGGAATGCTTATATAACGGTTCTAGCCATAAAAAAAAAAGTTGCCAAAACGAGTGCAGTGGAGGCCAATTGTATATACAGTATTTTGTAAATGTCAGCTTGGCGTCATTGAAATGCATAATTGAAGACATACACACCCGCGCCTGCCAAACAGCACAAATAAACATATAAAAAAAACACCCACACATCATGGAAAAATAAGCAAATAAATATAAAGTCAATATAGGCACAGGATATTCAAACCTGCAGTGCAAATCCAGCCTCAATTGACTTTTGACTGAATCTATGAGTAAAAATGACGAGATGTCGAGACCTTCAGTTTAATGGGGAGCCCGTAACCAGAAATTCAATTGAAGCTGTTCTTTCTTGACAAGACACAGTTATCAAACAAGCCACGGGGCGCAAGTATCATTCCGAAACTGGCAAACCAACTGCGAGCGCTGAATCAACAGCACACAAAAACAGATTTGTTTACATGAGTAACAAGGTTGCCGCGTGAATGCCAACAGGCAGTCCTCTGAGACGGCGGCGTCAATGTTTGCGGGCTCTTCCTTTATTAGCTTGTTTGTCGTTAACGGCTCATCCCAAGTGGCAGCAAAAGCCCGAGATGCTTGTCACACAGCCGGCCGGGTGCTGTGGGCAGATGCGCAAACAGGGTGGCCCCGCACCCTCATTCAAATTTCAGAAACACAAGCATTCATCGATCTATTTTCTATTTTGTTGACCCTGTTCACGGTTGCGGGGAGTTGGAGCCTATCTGAACTCAAATCAACCTTGATTCAGGAGTTTTGTTCATTTGCCGTCTGGGCATGAAAGATGCAAGTTTTGTCTGTTAGCTTTATTTTGCTGTAACAAATATGGATTTCCAGCATTAAAATATGTGAAATAGTATCTCACACAACATGAATTGATTATACTACAAATTACCCCATAGAAAATTTGATTTTGTACAATTGTGGGAATGTTGAACAGAATTCCCACAATTGGGAATGCTATAATTTCTCTGTAATGATTAAATCCCACTTTAGACAGATTGAAGTTCAACTCTACTTTTTTTCATTCATCCATCCATCCATTTTCTAAACCGCTTACTCCTTACAATGGTCACGGGGGTGCTGGAGCCTATCCCAGCTGGCTTTGGGCAGTAAGCAGGGTCCACCCTGAACTGGTTGCCAGCCAATCGCAGATTCATCATACAGTAATTTCATTGTAATTCATAAAGTTAGTTAACTTATAGTTAAAAGTAGTTTGAAACAAAGTCATAGAATTGTGCTGAGGTAATTGTTTGCCACTAGGTGGCATTAGTGTATCCTGTTGGACATTAGTGGTTACTGGAACGCTACACTTTTCTTTTCAAATTCAGAGCAATTGGATTTGGAACATGAACCAAACTGGTGGACTCCAGGCCATTTTGTTCATTGTATATTACAACGAGTCATAAGTCCCAACAAATACATCATATTTTTTAAATCACATTTATTGCAAAATTAAGTTATAATGACTCATTTACACAGCGTGGTATGTAAAATAAATTATGAACAATTCTAATAAAATTTGTAATGCCTCTCAACATCGTATTTAATGCATCTTAAAGTAATTTAATTTGAGCAAAATTGTTTTTGATACAGTAATTTTATAATAAGTAATTCAGAAATTTACAGTTAACTTACGATTAAAAGGCATGTGAAACATTGAGTCATAGATTGTGGTTGAGGTAATTGTATGCCACTAGGTGGCATTAGTGTTCATGTTGGACATTAGTGGTGACAGTAACACTACATTTTTCTTTTCAAATTCAGCAAACTGGTGGACTCCAGGCTATTTTGTTCATTGTAAATTGCTATCTTACTAGTCATCACAAATACATCATATTTTTTAAATCACATTTATTGCTAAATTGTATTATAGTGACTTATTTACACAACGTTGTATGTAAAATCAATTATGAACAACTTGTAATCAAAATTTTAATGCCTCTCTACATCATATTTAATGCTTCTCAAAGTCATTTAATTAGAGCAAAATCCATTTCATGACTTTTAATGCTTTTTAATGACCCGGGGAAACCGTTTTTTGTTACTGTGACTGCCAGCTGCGTCCATCGTTGACCACTCGTGGTGAGCAAGGCCATTAATTATTATGATACGTTCTAGCCTAACTTGTTCACCACCATCGCACCAACTTACTTATAACGTAGTCAAAGATACTCAATGATTTCTGTCCTATAGACCTACCTTCTCTCGGAGGCGGAAGCAGATGTCCTGCTGATGCTGGCGGTCTCTTTGGAGCTCCAACTCCTCCTGGTAGGCATCCCTCGCCTCCTGCAGGGTGGCCAAGGCTTTCGCCAGGAGCTCTTCCTGGTCCTGCTCCCACTGCAGGGTCAGGGCCTTAATCTGAGTCTGGGTGAAGCGCTGCCTGGCCAACGCACGCTCGTGCTCCATCTGGGAGAACATGGGATGGCGTAGACAATGTTGTGACACAAGGGCGCTGATGAATAACGTTAGTAATCACAAAAAAATTGGAATATTAAAGGCGCAGTCTGCTGGATTCACTCAGGAAAATGCACTTTTTAAAAACAGGATGTGCACACTTTAACTTTCTCTCAGTCTACACATCTGTGTTTATGTTAATCTTTGGTGGTGATTTTGTCGTAAACCCCCACATCCCCAGCCTGTATTTTGCCATTTTGTGTTTGTTTTGGAAACAGCGGGACGTTTCTTTGGAAAGACAGTGACACCCCTCCAGCCAATCGCAGAGCGGGCGCTTGGCGTGTCGCAAACGGGGCCGGGCAAACGTGTCGGCTGCGTGACGTCACTCCCGCGGCAATTTGAAAGCACGCACGGATTTCTTTTTCTTCACTCACTCATTCACACACGTAAGCTTCTGTGAATGGGGTGTGGGGGTTTAGGACAAAATCACCCCCACACGTTATGAAAAGCCCATATTTTTAAATTGAGAAGTAGTTTGTTTGTTTAAATCCTGTATTTAAAAAGTGCATTTTCCTGAGTGAAACCGGCAGACAGCCCCATTAAGTTTACCTTTCACCTTTTATGAGTAATATCGCCATTCAAGGGAGCCAAGGACGCCTAACAGAATTTCAAAGGGCACTTAAAATGTATTTGTTGAACGTACGCTTCAGTGAGCAGACGGTGCGTGAGGAGTTTTTGAAAATATCCATGAAAGCAGCATCACTTCATTTTACTCGAGACTGAGTTGCAGAGGTTGCGGAGCGTTGAAGTGAAGTCTCCCAAAGTAATGGTGAACTCGCTAACTAATTATTGGAAACAAGCGTTGCGACTTTCAAGTACTCTGAAGTCGAGTGCTGGAGTTCATAGACTTACTAAGTTTTCATCTGGGGCCTGGTGCTAAATTGAAGCAAACATTTTTACAGCAATTCTACAAGACATACAGTCTGCAATAAAGGCAGTAGGACCATAAGGAAAAGTCTTTCTCCATTTGAGCCAGGCCAGTGAATAAAAATAATAATAATAATAATAATAAGTCTCTCTCTTTCCTGGCTGTGAAATGTCCTGCAGAAAAGCAGTTCTTTTCTGCGCGAGGGCCGCCACATGCTATTCATCATTGTGTCAGGACTCACTGTGGCTGCATCACTTGGCTGCTTTTGCGGAACACAGGGAATGATATTCATCTCTGGGCTAATAGCAGCTAACTGATGGTGGGAAGGCATTAGACGGCTGACTGGCTTTCGTGAAAATGAGTCAAGCGACGGGCCTGCCAAATGGAACACAAGCGCCAGCGGCTGTGAAGCAAATCATGTTTATTAATGTATAAAAGTGTCAAACTTGTGGAAGATCCCACCTTCTGCCCTTAATTCTTTATCATTTTCTTATTGACTAATCGGAACTGTATTAAAATTGGTTCCAGTGAACCTCTACTACAGTCAAATTAGGCCAAATAAATGATCAAAAATCTGTCTGGAGCCGCAAAGCATTCGAACCTTGTGATGAACGAAACAGTGTGTTAATGTTAGTCTAATGCAATGGCGGCCCAAGAGCTAATTAGAGCTGCACCATAAAAGAAAAAATATTCAGCATACTTTGACCTTCATTTTCTTCTGCTTTTTGTCTTATGTTTTTAGATTAAAAAAATAAATAAATTATACTTTTACATACTTTTACTTTTTTGGCAATTTTATGGTATGTATAATATGTTAATTTTGTCTCTTCCCTTTGTACTTTTTTCCATTTTATGGCTTTTTTATATTTTTTATTTATTTATTTATTTATTTTTGTTAATATTTTTCTGTCTTTTCTTGCTATAACTTTCTGACATTTTTGGCAATTTTGTGGACACTTTATGGTACTTTTCAGAAATTTTTCTTTTGTTTTTTGACATTTTATGGTTACTTTTTGAACATTTTCTTGCCTGCCTTTTTAAAATTATTATGTCTGACTTTTTTTTTTTTGGCAATTCTAAAGATATTTTAGGGTAATTTTCTACTCTTGTGTTTTGGGGGCCTTTAATGGTTACTTTTTGAATGTTTTCTTTTCTGCCTTTTTTTGATTCAATTCATTCAATTTTGGCAATTTCATGGACATTTTATGATAATTTTCAGTTTTTCCTCTTCCTATTTGGACATTTTTGGGCAAGTGTTAAAACATTTTAATGTACCTTTCATCTCTCTTTTTCTGACAACTTAAAAAAGAAAAAAAAAAAAAAAAAAAGGACATTGACATTTATAATTATAATAATTATTATAGAGCCGCAGACTGCAGACCCCTGCCCTACTAAATCGCAGTTCATTGTTTGCAGTGACTGTGACTGGACGTGTGTTTAAATATGTTATAAAGAGGTGCAAATCCACTTCTTGCCTTACTTTTTGACATAAGTGTCCACCACGGAATTGAAATATAAAGCTAGACTCCAACCAAGCTGCTGCAGCCACAAGCGGCGCCACTCTGTGAAGTCATGTCTCCATGAAGACTGCCTCCATGCAAGGAGGGGAGCTAAAAAAAAAAAAAAAAAGGCTCCCTTGATAGACTGGAGGTGCTTAGTCTCACTCCCGACACGGAACCTTAGGAGGAAATTACTCCACGATCCGGCCACCGCTTTGCTGGCCTACTTGTCACGAGGGCACGGTTAAGAGCAATTGAGGATAATACCTCACAAACGAGCCACTCACCTTTGATGAGGTATTCAAAGTTGGCGAATATGAGCTCAAAAGTCATGTCTTTCATTCAGTCCGTTAATTAAATTGCAGAGTCATTTTATAGTTGATTGAAAGCACACTTTGAAATGTACTCAAGGCTTGGTATGGCTAATTGTGGGATTAGAAAAGCAATGTAACATAACTTTATTAGGGATTTCCCCCCCCCCTATTTGGACCAAAATTAACATTCTATTTGCAATTAGTTTGCTCTTGCCTATTTTTGCCTCCATTTTGACATGCATAGCGCTGACTTCAGCTACAGGTAGGAGATGATAAGGGATGATAAAATTGATACATTGCCAGATAACAGCGTGGATTTTAAACATAGAAGGGCCAAAACATGCCTTGTGAAAACTGTGCTAAAAAAAAAAAACTAGCCACCAGAGGGTGCTAGAACTGCACAAATGGAAATCAACTTGACTTTTTTTTTTAACAGATGTGCTGCTTATAATATCATGACATGACAATGACGATGATATTGTGGCAGTTTACATATCGCAATATCACCATATTGCCCTACTTGACAGCATCTGGCTTTTTTCATTCTAGAGGCTAAATTGACATTTTCTTCGACGCAACTCCCCCCTCCCCCTGAACGGGCTGAACTCGGCATCTAAATGTAGCATCCAGGGCAGGCGAATGTGATATGAGGAGGTCTCTGGGTGGGTGTGGGTGTGACACAGCGAGAAAAGACTGTTGTCATGGTGACACTCAGCCATGATGCAAGCAACTCGTCCATTAGACTGTGACAACCTGCTGGGACTAATATGCATTTTAAATGACAAAAACATTGATCTTCATGCAGTCTAACGAGAGAGTTATATATAGCAACAATTTGATGCTAAGGGTCAGTTATTCTTTTTACAATATGTCGCTTTATGTATCATTTTGCCCTTCTGTTATGTAGCTAAAAGCTAAAACTAGCTTAGGACTTGATCTCATTAGATTACACGTGCACAAATGTAGTGACTATATTGTATATATTGCAGATGAGGGATTCCCAAACTAGTGTGTGTGCACATCCCTGAGGGTGCGCGACATTAAAACTGTAATTGCTTTAGAAAAGAAAATAATTTCCACAAAATGAAAAAGCTAAATATGGCTATTATAACCAAGATATCCTCGCTACATTAATTAGCTGCATGAAAAGGAGAAAGTTTAAAATGACTGGCGCTCTACTTTCAATTAATGCATAACTTTTTAGCAGTGGTGCTGTTTTAGTTTCATTTCGTGGTTTAAATGACTAAATATGATGCCTTAATTGGCTTAAAACTGGTTTGGAGGTTGTTGGGTTTTTTTTTGTAAATAAGGTTGCAGGGTGTGCTAACTGTCGGGATGTTAAAGGTGATTCTCATTACCAGATCGTGTTTGGCTTTCTCCGGGAAGACCTTTTGAAGCATGTGCAAGCATAGTGCCCGGTAGTTGGGAACGTCTTGCGTGTATTGAGACAAGGTGAAATGGAAGCGTAGGTGGTCATCCGGACTCCAGCCACAGTATCTGAAAACAGGTACAAGTGAAAAACATCAATGGAGTCAAATTATCGTAACACATATGTCATTGTGTACTTGAGGTAAGAAAAATGTCAGGCCGACTTGTCTGCTCTCTTCAGGTGCTCGTGAAGGCACTGCAGTCGAGCGTTGTGGATTTCTGACAACGAATGGAAAATCTGGATCAGTGACTCCTTCAGCTCCGGATAAGGGCAGTCTGATTCCAAAACTTCTGCTGGAATGTCGTCTTTCACCGGGCTATCCAAGGTTGGCAGATATTTCTACAGCGGGGGGGAGGAGAATAATAATGTTGACCTTTGAGGATTTGCGTCCTTGCTTTGGCATGGCTGGTGATAAGGAAGGGAGAAGCATACCTCCAAAGTAAGGTCTGTAACTTCCTCTTGTAGGTCATAGTACTCTTCTTGAAGCTTTGCCGTTATGAAATCTTGCTGGTCTTTTACCATATTGACCTAGAACAGGGGTCGGCAGCCTTTATTGTCAAAAGAGCCATTTTAGGCCAAACCAAAAAAATAAAATCTATCTGGTGCTGTAAAACTTTTGAAGATTGTGAGGAAGGAAACATTGTGTTAGTGTTAGTCTAATGTACTGAGGGCCTAAGCGCTAATAGAGTTGCACCATAGCAGAAAAATACAGCATCCAATTCATTTTCTTCTACCTTTAGTTTTACGATTTTTGAAAAAATAAAAAATAAAAAATTCAGACATTTTTAGACTTTTTTTGTCTTTCTTTCTGTCAAATTTCTGATATTTTTGGCAATTTTATGGACCTATGGTAATTTTATCCAACTCGGTTTTTTGACATTTTATTTTTTCTGCCTTTTTTCATATCAATTGTCAATTTTTTTTTCTGGGGGTGGGTGATTTTTGTGGCAATTTTATGGTAATGTTTAGGATGTCTTGTTTTTGGACATTTTATTGAACATTTTATTTTCTGCATTTTTAAAAAATAAAATTCTCTGACATTTTTGTCAAATTCATGGACGTCTTATGGTAATGTGCGTTTCCTCTTCCTTTTTGGACATTTTTAATACTTTCACCTTAAAAATTTGGACTCTGACATTTTTTAATTATGTATTTATTCATCCATCCATCCATTTTCTTGACCGCTTATTCCTCACAAGGGTCACGGGGGGTGCTGGAGCCTATCTCAGCCGGCTCTAGGCAATAGGCGGGGTACACTCTGAACTGGTTGCCAGCCAATCGCAGTATATTTATTCATTTTTTAAAATGTAATCGTTAATTGATTTAAAGAATATTTTAATCAAAGAATAAAAATAAATAGGGAGCCACAGGGGAGGCACTAAAGAGTCACATGTGGCTCCAATGCTGCAGGTTGCAGACCCCTACCTAGAATAAAAGATTTCAATCTTACAATAAAAAGTGAAATTGGCCTTATTTGCTTCGATAATTTACCAGGAATTGTCAATCAAAGGCCCACTAATCAGTCAGGAGAACAATTCTAACAATTTCAGAACATTCTGAAATTTGGCTGTTACTCAGGATTTGATGCAAGAATTTTGAGCTCATTTTTGTTAGGACATTTCAGCTTACTCTGCAAAAAGATAACAAAAAAGAATATTTTCAAATGATTAAAATCCATTTGACACACCTGAGATAAACATTGAAGACAGCAGAAAGTAATTGTGCAAAGTTGTATTAGTATACTGCTGCGCTATACTGTACATGTGACACTTTTGTCCTACAACTTGCGTCCTGCAGATTAAGCTCAAATAAGCTTTGTCGAGGATACTGTGGTGCTGACACATCTCTTTCCACAAATACCTGATGTTGCACTTGTTCCCAGTTTGATTGAGGGGTGCCGTTTCCCTGATGTTGCTCTTGCTCCAACCTGAAGCACAAGTCCTCCTTCAGCTGATGAAGTGGCGCCACGGTGCCCATTAGGAATGCCTTCCGGTCCCTCTCGAGGCACACCTCTAAAAACAAGATGGAAGTACGTAGCATTAGAAAAAGGTGGAATGATGTTTAATTGCTGTTCAATGCTTCTGTGGTTTACCGTAATCTTTGAGTGAGAAGATGGCGGTGTCTTCTATGCCGAGTGGCCTGATGTTCTCGATGAAATCACGCATTTCACTCTCAGTCTTTACCCTATTTGTCAAGTGGATAAAGCATTATGAAGTGAGCATGTATGCATAGACTGTATAGACATTGTTCACATAAAATATAATTATCAACTCATTCATTGCAAGCCATTTTCAAAGCAGATTTCCCCATATTGCGTAAACTTGAACGTGTTGGCATTTCTCTAGCTCATAATCGCAACAAAACAAGATTCACTGCTACTACTACTCAAAAGCTGAGCTGATTTCAAATCCAGAGTGATGCAACTTTGCCATCTGCAGTCATCTGTTCGTCATTATTGATGTTTACAAATTTAAAATTTACAAAGTAGCTGGGCAAGACTTACTTGAAAAACATACTTGGTTGCTGAATATAAATGTCAACAGAAGGGGAAGTCAACCTTAAACCTTTCTTGACAATAATCTGTTATATGTGACCTCACTAGTCTGAACATGACATTATGATTATTACATGATGAATATTACATTTGTGGAATATGATTTACGCAGCAAAATCCAACTGTCCACCCCCCATCTCAGGGGGCGGCCATTTTGTCACTTGCTGTCAATTAAAGATGACATCACAGTTGCTCAGGGCTCAGGCAACGGCCAATCACGGATCATCTGTTTTCTGAAGCTGAGCTGTGAGACATGAGCATCATTGACGTCATTTTCTCTGGACAGCAAGTGGCAAAATGGCCGCCTTCTGATATTGATAAAAAAACTGCTAGATTTTGCTACTTAGCTCATATTCTACTAATGCAATATTGACCAGAATACCATATTTAGACTAGTGGGGCTGCATAGAACATATTATTGTCAATAATCTTTTGGGGGGTTGACTTCCCTTTTAAAGCTCCTGTTCTATTTTCATACAGACAGCGCTCAGTGTAATTATTATGCTTTGAAGCACGTGTCATTACCAATAATTCTTTTTCAAAATTTCTGCTGGACAGAAAAAGGTCTGTAGTGCAGCTAAAAGTGCACACAGCCAAAATGTGAGATCTGTTCCATAAATACAAAAGATGGAGAGGCTTTGTGTCTATTTCCACATGATTTCCTGCACGACTTTCACTTGTTGAGAACATTAAATTGGGGCCGTAATGTCTTCATACGTGCGCTGAAATTGCTCTAAGCAGCAGTGCAATTATAAGTAACCACGGCGAAACACTTGCATTGTTCCTAGTTTAACAAGGTACTTTCAAAAAAATAAAAATCTATGTATAATTGTACAAGATATAGGCCAACGTGTCAGACGCACTTCGCCGTGACGGTGCTCATTACAGAGTCTCATGCTTGTGTACAGTACATCATTAACCTTGGGTGGCTTCGACATTACGCAGGCAAACAGACTGCACCCCGGGGTTTCTGCTGCCTTTCGCACTTCACAAAGCATTGGGCTTTTTTCCCCTCCTCATTTAATGTATTCTGCATCCTTCTAAGCATCACTGCACTCCTTCTCTCGCTGATCCTCATAGTCATTGTCATCACAAGTCAACATGCTATAAAATCTTCTCTTTTCCATCATTTTAGTTTATCTCCCTTTCCCCCGCAATTTTAGCATGTTATTCCGCACCCTATTTCCGTCAGACAGATCGCCGTTGGGGCTTAAGTGGAATGGCTGTTTAGTGTAATAGCGGAGTCAGAAGACTGCAGCAGATAATGACTGGGAGTAATAGGGCTCTCTTACTCTGCTTTTTGCAGCCTAGGGCACTCTCTGCTCCACACCTGCCTGTGCTGCCGTAATATGTCGCACTCCTTTATTTCCTTGGCTACACATCGGGTCCTGTTAACCTGGAAGAGAAAGATGAATACTCCGCAAGATTGAACGACTGCTACGGAACTGCAGTGTGGGCAGAAAGAAGAAAAAAAAATCCAGGGCGATCACTTTGAAATTCACTTAATTTATGACATTAATTCCGCCTACGGATAATTTGCTTTTGTGGGTCAAAGCTTGATCAGGTTTGACTTAATGCAATGATTAGCTTAGCAAATTTATACCGTTTATTAAAAAACAAGAAACTGGTGATTTTGGTCACTGTACAGGCTTCTTCAGAATGAGAATCATCTTTATTGGCCGAGTATGTAAAAACACAAGATATTTGTCTTATGTAGTATGACTAGTATTATAGTCACAAGCAAAAACTTGACATACTTTAAAGCGGAACTCAACCTTAACCATTTTTTGAGAATATGTTATGTTACCTCACTAGTCTAAACATGACATTCTGATTAATATTACATTTGTGGAATATGAGTTATGAAGCAAAATCCAGCCGTTTTTATCCATCTCGGGGGGTAGCCATTTTGCCACTTGCTGTCAACTAAAGATGACATCACAGTTGCTCTGGCAACAACCAATCACAGCTCACCTATTTTCTGAAGATGAGCTCTGATTGGTTGTTCCCTGAGACCTGAGCAACTGTGATGTCATTTTCACTCGACAGCAAGTGGCAAAATGGCCGCCTTGTGATGTTGATGAAAACTGCTGGATTTTGCAATATTAGCCAGTGAGGCTTCCAAGGCATATTGCTGTCAAGATTTTGAGGAGGGGGGTGTTGAGTTCCGCTTTAAGCATTGCAAGTCATTACATAATATAAGAGTACTCATGAATTGTACGAGTGACTCGTGTGTGATTTGGCCAGTGCAAAAGTTTTTTTTTAAAGGCAGTATTCATCACAGCTCTGTTATAATTGGTGTCAGGAGTGAGATCATGCTCATTCAAGCAGAAGAAGAAAACTTTCAATAACATTAAAATCCATACAAAAATCCTGAATTATTGTATCGCAAATTCTGTTTAAAGAGGAAGAGACATGCAGGCTTAATATATTCATTGTTTTCATTTTTCATCCCCCCCAAAAAAAGACCTTTTGTCAGCGCAGCAATTAATTATCCTCCTGCACCGTTGTTGTTTTCCCACACATGCCAGTGGATCAGATAATTGCACAAACACAAATTTCATACAATTTAAATATACGAGCAAGTTGTTTCATGCTCAAATTTAATCGAGGAAACTGGTGGTCTATTGATGTTCCCCCAACAGATGATTTTATTCCCTATTTTATGCTCTTATGTTTTTGCTATATTTGGGCGCTTTGGACATCAGTTGCATGATGACGATTGAAGGGCAGGTTCAGAGGTGGTTGGTTGAGAAATAATATATTCGGCAGAGGTTGTTGCTTCAGCATCAATATGGGCAATTTGATATGACATAAAAACGGGATGCAGAACATTAGGAGAGATTAAAACTAATAATAGGAATAATAAATGGGCTTTCCCTTTTATAGTGCTTTAACGCCTACTGATGACGCAGCATCAGGATAAACTGGAGTTCGACATTTTGCTCAAGGGCTGAGAATTGTTTTTTGCGCAGTACACTTGTATTCATTTCTGTTGCTTCTGTAAGGAATTTCATAGCCTACAATCACGATAACATAACTGCAAGCAAATGCACATAACTGATATCCAGCCTTTTTTTTTTTTTTTTTTTTACACAACTGCGGTATTTCAGTTATGCAGTAGATATGAAAAGTCTACATGACACTTTTCATATGCAAGATTTTTTAGATATAAAAAACTGAGACAAAGATGAATCATTTCAAAAGTTTTTCCACCATTAATGTGACCTGGACAAATCATTTCACATTTTGCCACATTCCTTTGGGAGGTTTTGTTAAAGGCCCCTTTATGGTTCATTGAAACCAAGTTTGGACTTTTTGAGCCAAAATTCCAAAAGTAATTCTTGGGGCAAACGCAAGACTGCTCATCACCAAAAGAAGACTACAAAAAAGCAAGACGGTTGCAGCATCATGCTTTGGGGCTGTTTTTTCTTCTGCTTAGACAAGGTGGACAGTTTGAAACAGGAGTTAGTGTCAGCAGAATATATTCAAGCTTTTGCCCCCCACAAAAAAAAAAGCAAATAATAGGAAAAAAAAAAAAAAAAAAAAAAAAAGTACTAAAACATCAGAATTTATTTGAGGTTAATCAGCGCAAAAGACTCATTTAACAAGTTTGATTGTCATTGGGTCATTCTTAACACTGAGGGTGTGCATACTTCTGCAACCACATTATTTCAGTTGTGTATTTTCATTTCCCCTCTGGAAAACATGAAGGGAAAAAAATCCACTCGAGTTGAACAGGTTATAGATCACATTAATGGTGGAAAAACTTTTGAACTCTTGGCATCATTTATTTTTACATCACAAAAACCCTAGGGGTGGGTAGACTTTTTATATCCACTGTGTAAGTTGAAATTTCTGCCTGAATAGTCGTAATAGGTGCACACACACATTCTTCAACTCAAAAGATGAGTTCAAATCCAGGTTGAGCGTACTGTACTTGTCCTCAGAGTTCCGTTCAAGATGATGTCAGAAGTAGGATCACACATAAAAAATTTCGAGCTCAACACAGGGAGCGAGGATAAGTTTTTACTACCACTTCAATGTTTTCATTTGCCAATTGTCCAAACAAATAAAGATACATTGGTTTTCCACTTATGTACGTTCGTGTTAATAATGAGGACAGAACCCTATCAGGAGGCGAAATAGCAGACAGACATTTAAAAGCAAAAAAAAAAAAAAACGCCACTGGTCTCTTCCTTGAGAGCAGAAATGCGCTGAAGGCGACAAATGGTGATTTATTTGCCCTCCGTCACATCACCTATGGGAGATGTGTGCAGAACACCGGGCTCGCTATTCTGCCAGGAGCAAAAATGCGAATGTCTTATCTGGGTTATGCAGCGAGCGAGGTTGGAAGGGTGCAAAGGCAAATTTAAGGATACTTTAAAAAAAAAAAAAAAAGGCTCCTGCGACAGTTAAGCAATTAAAACACTGCAGGTTGAACAGTCTAATCTGCTTGGCCACAAGCACATACATTTCCCTGCGCTCTGAGTCAAACTTCAAACACTTTTATAATAGACCCCAGGCAGGCAGCCTGATGAATATTAATCAAACTCGGCACTATTGTGTGGTAGTGATATTGGCGCTCTCTTTTAACTTTTAAATATTATGTCATGTCAGTTTAAATCCCTTACTACTACAAATAATAACGTGTGGTCCTCTGGAATTTTTTTTGGGGAAATGTTACTGTTTAGTTGCCTGAAAATATTATAAAAACGTGACCTTTTTAATTGTATGTATAGCGTGTTCCTCCTCATTTGCTGTTTTTGTGCTCAGGCCAAAAATTTCTCTAATATTGAGATACAACTGACCTGACGTATTATTATTATTATTATTATTATTATTACTATTACTATTATTATTATTATTATTATTATTACTATTAGATCTGAGCCATTTTTCTGTATTTTTGGTAGCAGTAGACGCAACTCACTTCACAACAAACAGCAGTTTAGCAGATAGTGAAAAATTCTTTAAAAAAAAAGTAGGTATCAAGCTTAATTTAATAATGCCGTACCTTTCAAACCAAACCAAACTAAACTAAACTAAACTAAATTAAACTAAACTAAACCAAAAGAATTACACAGTGTATGAAAAACAACCACATAGCTTTGCCTCGACGCCACTTAGCTTAATGCTAACAAACAATGCAAAACTCCAACGACGGGCTAACAAATTAACATCGGATCGGTGTCGTCGTGTTATAACCCTAGCAAGTGATATTTGAACACAAATTAGCAGTATAATACTCACTGTCGTCCATCTCCTAAATCACAATTTGATAAATTTCATATTTAAAAAAAAAAAAATCTATAATATTGATCAGTCCACTTTTAACAGTCCATTTTTAACAAATTATTGACCAATTAAAGTGCTGGAAATGGCTTTCTATCTTTGATGCTGCAATGTTAACACATTCATTGCCAGACCAGCACAAAAATGCATCATTTGACGTCTTTTTCCGTCAATGGCAGTGAATGAGTTAAACATGGTAAAAATCAATGAAGCAATTATAAATTGTTGATATAATGTACAGCAGGGGTGTACAAACTTTTTCCTCTGAGGGCCACATCCAGAAAAATAGAAAGCTGCAAGGGCCACTTTGATTTTTTTTTTTTAAAGTTATTTATTAATGGCGATGCAATCGTAATCCTCCACGAAGAACGGCTAATCTTACTGCATCTTACTGAACAATTGTGACTCCACCCCCTTTATGTATAGCCGTATGTCTGCATTGCTGTATACCAAAAGGCGCAGCACAATGTCTATTGAAATGAAGCAAAAAAAAAAAAAAAAAAAAGTCTTTACATTATAGTGCATGTGATATGAAAGAGTGCTATTTTCTAGTGATGGCAAAATGAAGCCCCGTAAAGCAGTGAAGCCCTGCATGAAATGCTTCACACACACGTAGGGGCTTCAAGATGATTCATTTCCTCGACTACGCCATCATGTGGACAGAAAAATGTATAACATGCTTGGTGCATGCAATAAAATGGTGGGGTGTAATTCATGCTCTAAATACAAAAGAATATATATTTGAAGAGTGTTTTAACATGAATTGTTCTGTGTTACTTTGTCTATGTTTGTGCTTATGCAACAAGTGAAAATGTGAAATAAGGAGGTAAAATAAAGTGCTTATTCATTTTTATTTAAAAACTATTTTTTTCCGAAGTTTTTGGACTCAGGCGGTTTCTTTTTTTTGCAGAGAATTTCGCCTGCTTTGGAAAAAAAAACTCTTTCACATGGTACTGATGAAGCAGGGGTGCATCGATATGAGATAGCAAGTTTGTATAGAATTGGACGCGTATATTTCTGTGATTCCCAGTACTGAAGGGGACTTTCAACTGTGAACAGAAAAATGTGAATTTTATGTGTTGTCACATTTTATTTTATTTTATTATTGGAATCTGTTAAAATAGTACCGTAATTACAGTGCATTACCTTCTGAGGTGAGATCTGCTCAAAGTGCTCCTAAACAAGGGAAAATCTCTTTCTTTCTGGTTCCATCGCAAAAAGAAGCTCGTCAAATCGAATGCCAAAAGCAAAAAAAAGTAGCGCAAGAAGGGACCCGACACAAAAAGTGAAGGGGAATCCATAGCGTTTCTTTGCCGCTTTTATTTCGAACTACACTCAAACCTAGCGAATCATTTCCTGAATCAGTCACGTGGTACACCTGCTTCGTGGGGCTTCAAACGTCACCACGTACGTCATCAACACACGCATTGACACGCCGTTCATGAACCACTCATCTGCATTACTCGGCACACGCTTCAGGGATTCGACCCGAGAAGCACATCACTACTATTTTCCTAATCAACAAAAGCATTTCACAAAAATTTGGCTGTCACGGATTAATAGTATTTCCATTCATTTCAATGAGGCAGGATAATCTGAGATACAGCGTAGTTACCGAAAAAAAATTAAACTTGTATCTCAATGCACCACACAAGTCTCTTTGCATTTCTGGATTACTGTGGAAGTTATCAACTATAAATAAAAACTTCACCCTTTTTCCAATCGCCATAGTCTCCAGCCGTTTGGCGTCAACCAGGGCTTGCACTTTTTCATATTCCGCCGGCTTATAGTGTGATCTGAACAGGCCATTCTTTAGTCGTGTTGTCAGTTTGTCTGCATGGAAGAAAGCAAACGACATGGGTCAATACACAAATAACAAGAGAGTGGAAGCACGAGGTATTCGTTAAAGGTTCGTTAAACTTAAAATAGGTCAGTTGTTTATTAGGTCATCAAGCCTTTCTAACATGTGAGGGCATTACTGTAATGTAAAACATGTTTAAAAAAATGTGCAAAAAAAAGGATGTACTAATAAGGATAACTGGAAAAAATAGAAAACCAAATTGCATTTGATGTCGAAGTTCTTTTTCACTGACTTCAGAAAGAAAAGACAAAGGCCACGGTTCAAATGATGCACTGCAGAATAGATTGCCCGGCAGGCGCAGCAAAGTCGCAGTGTCAAGATATTTGTGTTTGCAATTCAGCTGAGTGCCATAAAGACAGGTGAACAAACAAGCCGTGTGGCTCAGAAGCATCAAAGCCACGTCAGGACATTTAGTGGAATTCCATCCATCTCAGATTTCACACTAATTCCAATCACTCACCCAAATCTTCTGCTCTGGAGCTGGTGATAAACGTTTGACCTCCTGCATTCATTTCCCAGGTGCTAGCTGTACATTTTTCATGTCAAATTACCTGTATAAAAAAAATACTGGTACCATGTTAGCCATGTAAAATGTTACCATTTCACACACACAACAAAAGTACATTCCTTTGGGCAAATACAAACGAGTATAATTGTACACAGATGCTACCTGTTTAAAGGTAAACCAGTGACAAGTGTTTTTTTTTATAGAGAGCAGCCGCCTCTGACGTTAAAAGAAAAAAAGAAAAAGAAAATCGTCATCTGTACATAACGTCATCGCTGTCCGGTAGAAAACACGGAAGTGGCAAGGTGTGCTTTTAAACGCAAGCACGCGCGCCCCTAGTGGCCAAAATGGAACATTACTGAAATTCACCTTTGTGTTCAGAACTGAAGAGAGAAATGTACTTTTCTTGCACAACGAATATTATCCATATGAACGGGCACACTGTTATATAATTAGCCATTGTTGGAATGCCGTAATTTGCACTAATTAGTCAACGCTGGTATAGATTGCTCAGTCGTTTCAATGTAAAATATTGTTAATTAAAAAAAAAAACAACAACAACACGTGATGCATATCAAAAGAGGTGTCATTCATAAACTACATATTGGGTGTATTATAATTCAAGTATATGTAATCATATGTGTTGTGTGTGTGTGTTTTTTTAAGGAAATACATACCACTCAATAATATGGTAGTTGAAAACGTATTGTACTGTAATTAAATAAAAGGTAAAGAAACAAGACCCTGTGTATCACCATTAATTCATTGAGGCACCTTCTGGTGTGCACGACTTTGAGCACCGGGGTCAGTGTAATACAGTCCTGACACAAACAAAAAGATTTTCACAACTATTTTGACTCATTCAACTGTGGTTTGTTTTGTATTTTTGTTATTGTACCTGTCAGTCAAGGGTCACCACAGTGAGCAATTCACATGATATGTTTGGCATGATATGTTTCGGATGCATTCCTGACGCAAACCACCCAAAACTCAGTAAACTGCAGTAATAGTAGTCATTTTTCACAGAGGATGAAGAATATACCGCATGTCTCTGTGTGGCAGTAAACATCTTGAACCCTCTTTTAAGTTTTGATCACTGTTTTCCAAACTAGGCTGCGATGAGTTTACGGCCACCATTCAGCTTTGTAGTGTTGAATTTTTGCTCATAACTTAAATTATTTTTTTTTAAAGGCGAACGAAGGCTTGTATCTCAAGTCGGGTCATTCATATGTCAAAATACCATATTTTATATTTCTTGCTTTGCACCAATCGGAAAACTATTACTGTAGGTCAATTAGACTATATTTTTTACTTATTGCATACAAACATGCAACTTCTATCTATCTATCTATCTATCTATCTATCTATCTATCTATCTATCTATCTATCTATCTATCTACCTACCTACCTACCTACGAATAGTACAGCATTTTTTTTTTTAAATACAGTATTAATTTCTAGCTGAGGTGGGGAAAAAGGCAATTATTACAAACGGATACTACCTCATAAGACAACTATGCACACTAAAGTCGATAGTAAATGAGAAAATAAACCGGTTACCGCTTTTCTTCGTCGTGTTCATCTCCTCTCCAATGTATCGGTTGACAAAAAGTGTAACCAAGGAAACTGACGTTTGCATCTCCGATTGGTCCATTCAACAACCCCATCCTTCCCGGTGACGCCCTCCCGCCACAGTCTCTACCCAATCAGAAGTGCTCGCTGCCTTCTCGCCCCACCCCAGTGCTCGGGGCTGCTGTTTGGGAATCAAGGAGCTCGCGGAGGGCTTCGATTCGTCTCAGTCTCTCTGCTATGGAGGCGAGTTGAACTCTCGGACACGCATGGGACTAAACGGTGAAGTTTCACGCACAGATGTAGACGGAAAGCCGTCGCCCGGCAAGCCTCAACAATAACAACAACCCCACTGAGGTATGTATTTTAGTCTTCTCTTGAAACTATGTTGAGTTTCGAAAAGTCGGGAGACATGAAAGCATCACGGTGCACGCGAGGCTGGATCCAAGTGCTACTTTCTCCTCGGAAAAGTCTTTTAAATACTCGCTTATGGGATGTAGGCGTTGTTTTAATGTAATGGAGTCTCTTTTTAAGTCTCCTTTACGGAGGGGAATATTTTCGTATTTTCGGAAGAAGCACGTACACACCTTCGTGAGACCTTCACGTGCCATTGGGATGCAAAGATGGCTACTTCAGGGAGTTCAGAGCCCTCGTTTTTTTTTTTTTTTTTTTTTTTTTTAATTTCCCTAGTGAACAAACTCACCTTCAGCGCAGTTTGCATTTGAACGCCTGCTGCCAGGAAGTCATGCAAAGAGGAGGGCAGGTGAGGCGACAATGGGGGAGAATCTCCGGAATGCGCGGAGCTCGAGAGGAGGGGATCCAGACTTGCATATCCCGGGAAATAAGCGCATCTTTCCACTCATATTCAATGACTTTCACCGCAGGCACACTGTGTGTTTTTTTTTTTAAATGCAGTTTAAATCGCATTTTTATAAAGGTGCATGACTTGAAACCAGCTAAGAGTCGCAATGTGCAGGTTCAGAACTAGAGGAGACTCACCTATTTTTTCATCCCTGTAGGCTGTTGTATATCTTATCAGTATGTGCTGCTACCAAAATAAGACACTTATTCAGACATGCCCATGCCAACCCTTACCTGCTCCAGGCAGTTCAATTGTTTGTAATCTATCAACCAATCTGTCTGTCTAGCTGTCTATCTCATCTGGTCTATCTCTCTGTCCACTAGTCAGTTAGTCTCCATCATCATCTCCCCACCTGTCTGTCTATGATGGGCTGGATTTACTGTAGGTCCAACTGTCCGAGTCCGATTTAAAGGGGACATAAATAAGACTGACTTTTTAATAACTTATTGTACAAATACTTGGGTCTCTGGAGTGCGTGCCCACCCATCAGGCGTGAAATTAAACAACTGCACGAATCTTTAGCCATCTGCCCATTTCTGAAAATGTGTCTGTGAGCGAGTTGTTGTGCACTTCCGCCCCACTGTTACAAAACAGCGGAGCTAATTAACATTGACGCTGTCTATCCTTACATATCTGAAACTTTTTTTCAGGAAAATAATAATAATAATAATAATAATAATAATAATAATAATAAAAAATAATAATTAAAACACTGGAGTCAAAGTCTGCATTCGTACCAAGCTCCCCTAATTACAGAAAAGGCTTTAATCAACTAAAGCTAATGACTCTGGTTACATATCTATATGTCTAATAGTTGGGAAATAATCTACCTATTACGGACTTCCTTCTACACCAAAGACTTACAGCTATTGATTTTCAACAACAAAACAATCCTATTCAAACGTATCTACTATCTAAGCTAACAATTTTAGCTTGTTATTGTAAAAAAAAAAGAAAAAAAAAGACACATTTTTATTAATATTATTATTATCATTATTATTTTTTACTCAGTGCACTTTCATAAGTGCTTTAAAAAATGTTTTTAAAAAAAGGTTAAATAATTAGTAAAGGACAAATTATTGTTTAAAAAAAAAAAAGTTGACATGTTTCCAGGGTTTCAAAGGTATGACGGACACCAAAGGGTCGAAATAGCTTGCTTTGTAAACATGCAAGCATAGCTGCAGTTGTTAGCACTGATTAGCTTTAGCTTTAGCAACATAATATCTGCTAATAATGTTTGGCTAAAATGTCTACATTGTAAATGTACTGTGGTGCACTGACTTATAAATTTGATTTGTTCCTTGACCATGCTCGTAGCATTCACTCAACCTGAAAGCAAAAAAATAAATAATAATAATAATAAAAAAAAGGTCAAATTGTGTCACTTGAACCGATGCAATGTAAATCCAGCCATGGTCATGTCTTTGTTTGACGGATGCAGGCCTCCGGGCAATACAAATGTGGGAATGTTAATTTGACAGCTTTGCTCGATGTGACCACAATGCACGCTGGTTGCGTTTTCAGCAGTGGAGAAGCGTCGACTGTGAATTGACGCACGCTCGCAGACAGAGGGGAATCTCTAGGTCACGTTCCTCGTGATTTCTCTTACTGCAGCCTCACTGCTGACAGCAGCGACGATGCCGATTTGGAACAACAGGGGAGTTGTTGGGGCAAAGGTCTGCTTATGTTTTGGCTGTTGACTAGTTTGAGCTTGCAGTCTCGGCTTAAACAGCATGCGAAGCGCATTGAGAGTCGACATAACATACGGTGGAACACAACCTGCTTGAAACCTTTTATTTTTTTCAGATTTTAAAGAGATGTGACCTCACTAGTCTAAACATGACATTCTGATAAATACTACATTTGTGGAATATGAGTTATGAAACAAAAAATCCATCCATTTTTATCAATCTCAGGGGGCAGCCATGTTGCCACTTGCTGTCGACTGAAGATGACATCACAGTTGCTTAGGCAACGACCAATCACAGCTCGCCTGTTTTCTGAAGCTGAGCTGTGATTGGTTGTTACCTGAAAACCTGTGATGTCATTTTCACTCGACAAGTGGCAAAATGGCCGCCTTCTGATATTGATAAAACTGCTTGATTTGGTTGCTTAACTCATATCTTGCATTAGCCAGAATACCACAGAATACCGTGTTTAGACTAGTGGGGCTGTATAGAATATATTATTGTCAAGAATTTATTTTTTATTTTTTGGCTGACTTCCATTTTAAAACTATCCATCCATTACAGAACAGATTGATTTCAAGATCAAATTTGGCAAAGTAGTTATAAACACTCACATTTACAAGACATTTATTTTCACTTCACAGGGGCTTCCATTAGGTGGATGTTCATGTTCATCATCACTGCAGATATACAACATGTCAATCGATGTATCTTTTGCAGTCGTCCAAGCATCCTTGGCTTCCCATCAAAAGGAGCTATATAAATCCTAGTTATTATTACAAAAAAAAGTGATTGTTTGCCCCAGTCTTCACAGCCAGCCCGTTTAATAGGAAGTGACAACCCAGTTAAGCACTCTTTTGGCAGGCAGGTTTTCACTGCCTAATTCTGGCCGAGCATCGGGGTTTAAGCCTTCACCCCTGTGTGTCATGTCACATTTACTTTTTTTCACCAGGATCAAAAGTGGGTTTCCACTCCCCCCCTCTTTAGAGGTGGGCTAAGTATTCCCAGCCTTTGCCCTCATCTCAAATGACTTCAAACCAGCTTGTTTTTCTAGCCTGTGCATACTGCCTGAGCGTACGTAGCACTCCCGTCCACCGATAATCGATCACATTCTCTCCAAGTTGAGCTGGACTCATTTGGTTTACTCACTAACCCTCGAAAGTATTTTTCTTTGCAATTAAGTTGTGTTCATTCCGACACAAGCGCATGCTTAAACGTTGAATTGATGACGGAAGATCTGTTCAAAAGAGAGAAGGATAATTGAGGAGATGTACTTTGTTTGTTTTGGCATATGCAGAGAAGCCCACAGCTGTGCGGCACCACTTAGGGGTGATAATAACAGTTTGTACTGGTAGCAATCAGCCAATGAGGGGCTTTGAGTCATACTGTTTCTTATTCCAACCCACATATACACAGCGTGCTCCAAAACGGAATCTTTTCCCCTCAACTCAAGAGGACAAACTAAATGGACTGAGGTGGGGGTTAACTTTGTGATCCAAATTTAGTCAGTTTGGAATAAAAACAAGCCATTATACAATACTAATATTTGCCTATTTGAATAAGAGTTAACATATTTGGTTCTTAGTTAACATTTTAGTTGGATATTTAAATAATTCCCGAAAAAGGTACCACATTTCGTGCTTTGGTTGGATCCCCCCCCCCCGGCAGCTAAACATAACAGGAGAACAGAAAGCATGTCAGCGCTTCGAGAGATTAGGCGCACAATAGATTTTTGTCCGGTGAATCGGGCCTCCATGGGTCGACATGCTGAGTCTGAAAGACAAGGCATGAGGGGATAGTGCTTTTCCAATGTGGTGTGTTCATCACAGAGCACTTCAAATCTTGACGACTATGATTAATGCTTCAGCCGTTTCGTCGTGTAATCGGCAATCTCTAATTTTGTCTTTTAGCTCGTAGCCCCAAACAATTCTCCTCTCCAGATCTTGACAGAAGAGACCAGGTTGTAAAAGCTCTTAAAAAAAGCAGCTACAAGCAGTCATTAGTTTTAGTACCTACCTTGTCAGCTGGGGTTCCAACCAAGTGCTGGATACAGACAGGTAGACGTTACAATGTGACAAGATATCACAAAAATGACAGCCATTTAAAGTCTGGTTTGAATCTGTGTACAATGCAACACGAATTGTGAGAATTGGATAGTTGGTTCCAGAGAATTTGTTTTGTTAGTGTGTGCTGGAGTGGAAACTATGGCCTTTTTTTTGGTGTGTGAAATCACCTAGAGCAGGGGTGGCGAGATCCGGTCCTCGAGGGCCGCAGTCCTGCAGGTTTTGGATATTCCTCTTCTTCAACACAGCTGATTCATGATCTGCTCATCAGTAAACTCTGCAGAAGCCTGATAACGAGCCTGTTAATTGATATCAGCTGCACTTCGAATAGGGAAATCTATAAAACCTGCAGGACTCCGGCCCTCGAGGACTGCAGTTTGCCACCCCTGACCTAGAGAGTGAGACAGTTCATATTCTCTATAGAGTATGTCCTCAACACTTTTGTTTTGTCAGCTACTATGGGGAAGCTCTTCTTCGCTTGGCTGACACATTTCAGTTAAAAATAATCACCAATAAAATTTTGAAGGGATACCCAAGATGACATAAAGTTTACTGTGAATTTTCAAACAGCGTTGCCTCGGCAACTTGACTTAAAATACCATAAAAAAAAGAACCATGTGGGCAGTAGACTAGGTCATGTACTTAAGTAAACAACAGTTTGTTAAAAAGCAGTTAAAAATCTCATAACCTTCACCTTAACCGGATACTTCAGAGTCCCGCTAGAGTCGTGACATTGTCAGGAGACCAGAGGAAGGATCAAAGGAAAGTAAGCTGAAACAAAGTGAAATCCAGTACCAATATTCATTAAAATGCCCAAAATAAAGACACATGCTAATGTAGGTTAGTGATAGTATAAATTTGTTGTTGACTTGTCCTGTTGTATTAGGATTTTTTTTCCCTTCAAAAATGAACAAAAGCTCGAATAAGGAGTTTTGTGTGAGGATAAAGTTAAACAATAGGTAAGAATTAATACATCCAAACTAAGTACAGTAGAATCCTCACGTGAAATTAGAATGCAGTATGGTCTTCTAATGAATAAACAAGTCTGAAAAAACTATTTTCACGCAGTCAGTTTGTGCTGCCAGGCTGGTGAGGACAGCTGGTTATGTGGACAGGGACGGAGTCGGTGTGGATGAATGCACAGAACGCCTCATTAGCTTGCCTTGCGCTCACGTCTTTTGATGTGGAATCTCAGTCAGTTTTCACTGGAAAATGAGGGAATTAGTTGACATTTTGGCAGCCATTAGTCATATTCTCATTGTTGTGCAAATGTTGATTACTCTCGCATTTGCCCGATTTCTTCACTGTTTAAATACATGACAATTTAAAAATGGAAGTTGTGTTTTCATGGAATGATAATAGGATTCTTAAACCTGCTTGCTTTGTCAGTTTAAGGAGCTTATTAGCCAAGATGTTGCCAACTCAACACATTTAAAAAAATGGAAGTTGAATCAGTATTAATGTCTGCCGATTAATTATCTTGAAATCAGCAGATTTTTTTGGGGGGGGTCAATTTTGCTGATTGTTCTGACATATTAACGGATTGCAACATCATTTCCAAGTAATTCAAAATCACCCAAGTTCCCTGCCACCATGCAGGCCTCGTATTTCATATTTTTGATTAAAAAAAACACACAAAAAAAAAAAAACACCCACACAATAGCTCGTATCTTGAACAAGAAGTCTTCCCCACTTTCCAAGAAGTTTTGCTTGTTAAATGTCGAGGCATTTACAAGATCATTACACTAGTGATTTACCTCAAAAGAAACGGGACTTGTGATTGAAAATGGATAAATGCCGTTGGAATGACATTTAAAATGGCATTTAATATAAAATCACAAGCCTTTGGACTCGAGTCACACGTGGGTTTTTTCATATCAACGCTTGTATTTGTTACCTCTCGCTCTCAGAATTTCTGCTGTAGGTAAAAACAACAAGGTTGTAGCCTTAAGCTAAGGTACAGTGAGCAAGTCTACATTGTGGAAAATAAGCATTCATTTTGAAGTCCTCAGGGATATTTCTATCAAGTAGTGAATGGTTGCTAAAGTCTGTCTACGAGGCTGGACTCTCCTGCCTTGTTTTTTTTTCTTGTTTTTTTTTTTACCCCTCTTGTCTGTACAATTCCAAGCCTTCTTATTTGTGCTTGGATGCATTTGTTCCCCAGGTGATCACACATCATATACAATTTCCTGTTGTAGCGGAAACGCTGGTAAATCATTTATCACTCAGCTGAAAGAGGGAGCTAATCTTTTGGCTATGGGGATTGGAAGATGTATTGGAAAGGGTGGGGGTGAGAAAAAGAATTGCAGCCATATCGCAGTTTGGCAATGATGAATGTGATAGCTCCCCACACAAGAAGTCTATAGTACTCTGAGGAGGTGAGTTATTGGGCCAGTGCCTCACTTGAAATTGTGTTGCGGGACTGCGGAATTTCCATGTTTATGGAATCAACACATTTGAAATGGCAAATATCACAAGAAGTGAATTTAGGTGGCCATCTAGCATTAAAATGAGAGTATCCAAGATGATTTTATTGTTTCCTTATACGGGATGATGTTTTCAGTTATTTTGTTTCTATGTGGCATCATAGTGGTTAATTAATACTACAGAAGTGCCTCACATTGGCTGACTGAAATCCCTGAGCACTATGTTCAATATTTGCCAATACCACATATTCGTACTTGATAAGGACAATTAATTGTCTCTCAAATGTAATGTTTTATGTTTACAAAAAAACAAAACAAAACTATAAAACTTTAAACATGGCCCAAGTTTCACTCAAATAAAACTTGACATTCTAGTGTCTAGCTGCAAATTTTTCCAACAGTCTTGCCACATATTTCATGTAACTCTCCTGTTTTGTTTCTTAACAATGTTCACGGTCAATGTGACCCGTTCTAATTTTTATTAAAAAATATAAAAATCACTTAACACAATGCAATGTTTGTAATACTTTGGATTTTCCAAACGGGTCAAATTGACCCGCAAAACCCCCCCCAAAAAACAGGAGTCTTTAATTTCGCCTGTAGCACAAGGTATTTGAGTTAAGTTGTGTCTCAGTCTGAACACTAGGTGGCACTTCGTAAAAGGAGAACAAGAATCGGTTTGGCAAATACACCGTTATTGTCAAGGTCATAGACACTGTGTTTATGAAAACAAAGTAAGTTTTTGCTTGTCCTCAAAACAAACTGAATGAGGGAGGTTTAAGTCTTGTTTTGCAGAACGGATGTAGCAGCCAGTGGATATACCGTACACTTGAAAAAAAAAGCATGGTGTTATGCTCAATTTTAACAGTGTATTCAAGATAACACAGAGTATCTGATACTGTCTAAATTGTCTCGCAGTAATAACTTTAACTCTGAAATCGTATGATACCAACGGGAAAAAATGGATGTCATGTTTTAAGTCATTCCACTGACGATAGCACAGCAATTTTCCAAAAAGCCTCCAGACTGTTTCAGACTGAATTGTGACACTGAAGACCTAACAGTCACATTTTGGGACCATTGGCACGTCACAAACCTCACGTTCCCCTCATGCCAACACGACGTGCCGCTGATTTATCACTTTAACTCTTCAAAGGGCCATTGGCCTAAAATATTTGACTCATGACTCATATTCTTAACGCAAAATGCAAATAGTATTGACTAGTGCGATCACGCTATCTTGTGTGAAAAAGAAGAAAAGAAAAAAAAGTCGGACGCATTGCTTGTTCCAACAGATCCCGTAGTTTAATGAACGTGGACACAGATTCTTTTGTGAGTTATTGTATTGTGTGTTCTTCTCTGCGTTTCTCAGCAAACTTGCACGGCATTTGTTCATGAACCGACGCCCAAAGATTTGCCTGGAGGCAAACTGGTCGTTGATGAGTGTTGAGGCTTGACTACTGGAGATGTTGCACAAAATGGCTGAAGTCGGGTAGCATTTTCTGTGACTATTTATCACGGCTACGCACGTTTCATTATGAATGGCTGTGTTTGAAAAAAAGTGTCTTGAAATGAGGCTGAATTCAAATTGTGCTAGAGGTTATAAATTTATCAAATTAAAGGCCCTTCCCCAACTTTTAAGAAACCTGGCGTGCTGCTCTTGGTGATTGATTAATTTAGCTGATATATTCACACATCTCACTTTCTGTTATCTGTTCTTCAAATGTCCTCCTCCACGTTAGTACATCTTCTTTTTACGCTGATCTGGAAAGAACCAGGGTTGTTGTCTAATGACATGAGACAGGATGAAGTATGTCTTCATAGCTCAAATACTGTTTCTATTTAAAGGATTTACATCCAATAAGAATAATTTATGTCGTCCGTCAAAGCGCATTACTGTTAGTAGCGTCTCATTTGTTCAAGCTTTTCCTGGAAAGGTGTCGTGGGTGAATAATTACCTTAGGAAGCTTTTAATGCCTGTTGTTTTGTACGAACACAGATTATGTGGACTGTCATCGCCTTGACCGCAAGTAAACATATTTTAGCAGCTATGGGAATTTGCTAATTCTGTGCTGAGCATTAGTTTGCCAAACCGTGACTTGTTGAAGCATTGATGTCTTCAATGTGTGTGTGGGTGCTCCGGATTGAAAGCTGAGGGTGACCCTATGGAGGCACTCGGATCCACTCCACACCGCCGCTGCTGTGCACAGAAGAGCAACTATGTGCCTCTCGTAATGAGGCTCGGGGTTTGTCGTGTTTGGGCTAATGATGGACAGGGCGACAGTTAGTGAGCACATGTGACTGTTTCTGTTGTGGAAAAGAAGACATTCACCCCGCTGTCGGGCGTGTCTGTAAAAAGACGTATTTTCAGCTGTTGAGTGCACTAAACAGTCTTAACAGTGTCGACCTCAACTAATAATAACTTGGAGTTTTTTTCCTCGTTTTGCAGGATGCTTACAGAGAACATTTTAGTAAATGAGATTTTCCCTTAGGATGTAGTCAAACTGTGGGCATCACAAAACTTTACAGCCACAGTTTTATATTCTCAACTTTGTGAAAATTGTAATAAAACTATCCATCCATTTTCTTTTTCAAATGCCATCTTTTGGGGTTGAACCAATTATTCCACTAGTAAACAATTTGTCACCACATCGATATTTAAAGGGATACTTGACTCATTGAGCCATTTTCAGCAGTAAAAAGTTAGTATTTCGTCCAGAATTAATTTAATACCTTACCTTTAAAAACGTTTTTTTTTCCATTTGCTGTCGACTGAAGAGGACCTCACAACCAATCATGGCTCACCTGTTTTCTGGGTTTGGTCAGCAAACTGAGCCATGATTGATTCCTCAGCACAGGTGATGTCATCTTCAGTCAACAGCAAGTGGAAACAAATCTTTTTAAAGGTATTAATTCCCACATTCCCTAAACATGCATTTTTGCTTAATTGCGGACTCCAAATTGCTCATAGGTGTGATTGTGAGTGTGATTGGTTGTTTGCTTGCGCAAGCCCTGTGATTCAAAATTAAATTGATACCTAAAAAGATGTGGTTTATAATCACACAGTATTCTTGTCTCGGAGCAGCGCTGTAATTTGGTTGAACAAAGATGCAGCCTGTCGTATGTTTCCAAGCAGTTTTGTCAGCCCCTTTGAGCTTTGAGAATGAGCAATCAGCATTTGAATCCCTTCTAAATGAGCCACTTAAATTCAGACTCATATGCATGGCTGGTAGTCAGTCCTCAGCTTTTGTTTTTAATGTGGGTGTCCTGGTGTGCCTCACCTCAAAGACGGATTAGCCTGCGGATGACTGACAATACATCTCTTCTACTTCAAGTGATAGCAACTTGTACTCTTAGCTGGAAACAAGAATACAGTGTTTTAAAATTAATATCATTTCTAGGCAGAAATCTTTGTGTCAACCAATTTTTGTGGTCAATTTAAGCGAGTTACCGACTACATTTTTAGCCAACTTAACATGCCATAGAAAGTCAAACGTTTTGTCGTCTCTACACAGTATGTACTTTTGACCCCAGCATTAATTCCAATGTTCAAAATGAAACCAGTTTTTCAGGTTCCACACTGATGTGTCACAAATTGAAAGGAAAATGAAACCTTGATCTGACAGCTGTGATTACTACTCAGCTGCACTCTATTTTATGGCTGACCCAATTAATCGAATAAAGCAGAACTAATGCACCATAACAGCTTGTATACGATCACCGATGCAATGTAAACATAGATAGATAATTTAATATAGCTTACCACCTCTAGTCGGAACAAGGATTGACACTTATTGAACAAACAGTAACAATATAAACGAGTAACAAGCACATTCACAGACAAACTGCTACGGCATTTACTAAGCTAACAGTTAGCTACACTGAAGTCAGAACAACCAACTCTACACGTTCATTCGCTGACTCCCACGTCACTCACCAGGCCAGGCTCCACATTTCAAAGCTCGCACACACACTCAAAGTCACCAATATGAGGATGGCAACATCAAGTTGACAACAAAAAATACTTGGTTTCACTTTGTAACCAGGTTTCATGTGTGTAAACTCAGGCTGTGCGCTTGCTAATATTAGAAATTCGACTGCAGTGCTTCTCAGGGAAGGTGACACAAAACGACAAGGCACAGGTGGATTTCCGCTTGATGAATGATGAATACTTTTTGATAATGAATAATATAATTCACTTAATCTACTTTAAATTACTTTTTTTTCGACTCCACATTCAGGGTTATTTTTTATAATTCAAGTCCAACATTTACATTGTCCAACATGTGAGTTGCAGTTTTCATTCAGATACTTTAGATTGAGTCAAAAGAGGAATTGTGTAAGAAATTCCAAGGAATGGCCAAGTTCTGATGTCACTCGTGGGGACCATGTGTTGCATTGAGTCAGGGTGGGGTCAGTCTTGGCCGATTTCAGCTTGATGTACAAAGACAAATCATTTCACCACATATTTTTTATAGTGTGTAATCTGTTTTGTTTTGTTTTTATGGCTGCACTCAAAATAGTTTCCCATACAGAGTAAAAAAACAAACAAACACTCTACCTTTAACAAGTGACAACTTTGGAAGAAGTAACAAAAAACCCACACAAAGTAAATAGTTGAGGTCTTGCGAGACATCATTTTGAACTCTGAAGTTTTGTGTGTAAAAAGTTTGGGTCATGCAATTAGCTGAATTTGTACGGCCTCAGGGGCATTCGAATGTACCACTTCGTCTGGAATCAGACATTAGTTTGTCTCTTTGTTTAGACCAAAACGAGGTCGTCTTCAACCTCTTGGGAACTGATGTAGTCCTTAGGTATTAACCTAATTATAGCCTATGAAAAGACTTCACAGATTCGGCTTCTTGCTCCGCCTCTCTCACCTGATTCTTCGTTTAGCTCCTCAAACGCAGCGCTGCTATCCAACGGGCAGGTCGACGGGGTTGTTTCATTCCGTCACATCTCTTCAAGAAGCAGAAATGTTGAAGAGCCAGTCCGTTGTGTACTTTTGGGACTGCCGCAGCTTGACAGCGGCATTGTCAGTTGAGTCTCTCAAGGCTGTTTTGGGGGCCTGACCTTGCAGTGTTATGTGGCTCCCGGATGGTGTATAATGGGCAATTTCAAAGGTAGGATCACAAATCACAGCGTTTGTATTGCCTGTATTTAGATTATAACAGGTTTGCTTCCTTTTTGGGTGCTATTTTGTCGGTTGGTGCTTCTGGTTCTTGTGTGTCTACGCTTTTCTACGGGCATGTTTGGACTGCGAAGAATTGACAGATTATATCCACACAAAGCTATCATTCATCCACGAATGGAAGAATGTGCATAACTCTAACATACATGTGTGGCCGTTATTTGTCTGCATGCTTGTTTTGGTTACCATGAAAGGTGTAAGAGAGTGTTTACCCCCTTAGTCAAGTGCCTGTAAAGTTAGCCAGTCTCCGAACGACGCATGCACGTAGAGTTGCTTTAATGTGTTCAGTATTTTGTAGGGTCCAATTGATGACTGATTGGCCGGTTGATTGTTTGCAAAATAATAATAATCGGCCAGAGATCTGCACATAAAACGGCAATATAATATTACTTTCTCGTGAAACAGTAAATGCTGTTCAGTCGGTACGGACAGGAAGTAACGTGCGAGAAGGCATCTCTGGTTTTTATTTTGAAGTTATTACATTTGAATGCTAAAAAAAAAAAAAAAGGTTTGAAGTCATGGCAAAGAAAATAAAGGAGTCAAAAGAATGTTTTGCCAGTAGCTTGTTGCTTACATGCTGCTTGCATTTATGGCCTAAATTTGAAGCTAAAGTCATCCGGTCATGCTCTTATGGCATGTTTTTCTAAAGTTTTGAATTCATGTCTTTGTTATAAAAAGTTATTTCAATCATTATAGGTTTTAAACTGCGATTATCTGTGTTTTTTTTTCGGCCTAAAAAAATCACATCAGACGGTTCCTAGTATTTTGTATACATTTTGTGCTTGCAAGGTTTTCCTATGTGTTCCGTTTCCACTTTGTTTTAAAAATAATGTTTGAATAAGTTTAAATGTGTTTAAAAGGTTTGTTTTGAACTAACATATTCCCCGAAATGGATGGTGGTTCACCCTTGAAGGCAAAAGGCAGATAAATGTCGAGTGAACTGTTCCAGGTTTTCCTGTTGGAACTTTTTCCTCCAGCTGCGGTGATAACCTTTTTGTTTTACACTTCCTACTGTGTGTTTGTCTTCACCGTGTGTTTGGAAGAGGCCTGCGGTCAAATTTAAATTTCCTGGCTACTTTCTGGGAAGAAAGGCCCATGTCATGGATTGCAGTGCTGCGGCTCAAGTGGGCAGGAAGACGGGAGGGAGGGAAGTCGTATGGAGGTGTGTTGCAATACGATGAATGAGTGGGAAAGGAATTTGGGAGAGCGCTGCGGAGTATCCTGTGTGGATACTTGGTGGTAATGTTTTTGTGTGTCATTGAACGCCAGTGCTGACGCATGACTCAAATCGGGTCAGACGACTTGAAATGCTGCCGTGTTGTTGGCACACTCCGAGAATACCCTCGGGTTGCTTTTCACCTAAATAGCCACGGGACCTCCAAGCGTATTTCATACAAACCTCTCCTTTTATCTCTCGCTAAAAACAAACGTTTTATGTCTTCACTGTAAACAAGCCGAGCGTCTCGCAAAGTGAGTGTCAGCCGCAGTCGAATGATCTCATCTGTGTGTGGTGTAAGCGCAGGCTTGTTTAAAGTTGGCAGGCGCACATACATGGAGAGGCTATGACCCCTTAAGCCTTTCAAGTAAGATCTGTCTGCACCCTAATGGACTCACTCAGTCAGGCTTAGCTCACCGGCAGGCTAGCACAATAAGTCAAGCTACACAACAAGACTCTTGCTCTGCTATTTTGACATATACTCATTAACTCAGCACCACCTTTCTACGAGCAGGAGAGGATGAGGTGAGGATAAAGGAGAAGGGGCAGTAAAACAGACCAAAATCCAGACACTAGGGCAAATAAATCACCCTTAATAAAGAAGGTTCATATCGGTAGTTGCCTATAAATGCCAGAAAATGGTGCCAAATACCTACTTTTCTTTTAGACAGTGGCATCTTACGGTTTATTTATAGGCAAGTTTTATTTATTTATTTATTTATTTATTTATTTATTTATTTATTTATTTATTTATTTTTAACTGAGAATATATTATTTCCTGTGAGACAAATTAGTTACCAATTTAACGCTATATTTAATGAATTTTCTGACACCTTTTTATTTTTTATTTATTTTTTTAAAGGAGAATAATACATATTATATAATACTGTGATTGGCTGGCAACCAGTGCAGAGTGTACCCCGCCTACTGCCCAAAAGCCAGCTGAGATAGGCTCCTTCACCCCCCCGCGACCCTTGTGAGGAATAAGCGGTCAAGAAAATGGATATTATATAATAATAAAATAGGACAATAAGTGAAATGTCCATATGTCCAAATATCCACAACGTCCCTTCAGGTTTCTACTGTATAGTATATCTAACATCTATTTACATTTATTTTCCTACCATGTGATTACTCAACCGTTAGTAGGAACTGTATTATTCCAAAGTTTAGAACTACTTTGGGAAAGTCTCTAAACAGAGTTGCTCACATGAGGATATTGATATTTAAAATGAGTTTTACTCACCATAACACTAATTTTCTAAATAGACTAAATGATGCAAAAAGTGTGTTACGCTGATTTAAAGGTTTCTATTTAAATAGTTTTCTTTGGACATTTTTTTTGGGTCTGGTTTTCATATTTTTACATCCCCACACCTGACATTTATTAGCAGCGTGTGCATGTTTTATATCTGTGGTACACAATATGTATTTATGCATGAATATGTTGACAAGCTACTCCTCAATTGGCATCCTGTCTGCTTGAGTTTTGTAAATCACGCAGGCCAAGCTGTGTATAGAAAGCCCAAACTCTTGATTTTGTCTCTAAATCTTTAGTGTAAGTAGCTTGGAGATGACAGCTGCAGTGCATCTCTCGGGCAGTAAAAGTCCTTGTAAAATCTATGTTTCCCCAAAGAAACACAGGATTTTGTCTGCTTCTGCCAAAACGTCATCGCAGGTGACCTACGTGTGCGGCTCTGACTATGACGACTCATAAATATGCACCGCCACAGCGCCTTATTTATTCCACTTGCTCATTTTATCCGTGAACCACAGGCCAAAGCTAGCAAATGGCATGCACTTTATCTTTTTCAGGTGGTTTGCATTTTAATTTCCTTCCTTCATATTTTTCTGTTTAAATATACAGTTGTACCTTAACTTGCAAGTGCCCCAACTTATGAGTTTTTCAACCTTGACAAACATGTTTTTTTCTTGTATCGGACCACTATTTGTGTGCTGTCCTCGCGGCATGTGACTATGTGCTGCGAGACAGCCAGCGAACTTAAATCTATTCAAAATTGTAAGTAATCAAGCTTTTTTTTCTACATGGCCCTGGTTGATCTCCTTTGCTCTGCTGCCACCTGCTGGCCGTTTGTGTAATAACTACCATTTCTGCAACCGTTCTTTGCAGTTGAGAGGCTGCATCAAAGCCTTCTGTATGCTCTAGCATAAAAACCAAACAAAAAAACAAACCAAAAAAAAAAAACGTCTTTGGGACACTTAGAACATTAAAAAAAACGTATTTACACGTTATTGGGAGCAAATGAGTTACTAACTCAAAATAACCTTATGAATACTTACAAAGACTAATGTCTTCCAAGGCTCAAGTGTGTGGAGCACATCAAACGTGTTCTATGACTTCTACACGGCAAACTGAAAAAATTGCGTCTTTCAGAGGGGAATTACGTCAAAGCTCCACTATTAGCGACAGATGCTCTTGCAGTGTAAACAAATCAAAACGCTCCACTGAAGGATGATGTCTCAGTTTTAACACTTTGCACTATGAAATATAGTCTACTAAACTAACTTATATATACAAATATGAACTTATTTATGTTTTTACATATGACACTTGTGAAATATAAAATGAAATAATGCCTTGCCTCTTCACCAGAAGACATGACAATTTCAGTTACTACAAGTATGTATTTCAGTGGTTGTGACGTTAGCGATGGTGGGTAGCGGTGTCTCTTTTCTACGATCGGAGAATTTAGTGACCTGGGGGGTGATATTTGCAGCATTATTATATGACAGTATTTCCTAAATCATTATTCATGTTGTGTGTAGTTGTATCAAAGCCATATGGCCTTGATTTGCACAGTCACCGACTTGAAACACTGACAGTCTTCAGGCCATATGGTGTGTCTGTGTGTGGGTGTGCATCGCTGTTCGTGGCGGCGCGTGACCGTTGATGGCTACTTACGCTTCTGTCGATGAAAATCAAGGAGAGACGATCGATAGAGATGGTGATCATGTTTTTTTTTTTTGTGCGTGTGTGTGTGTGTGTCCAGGAGGAATGCCAGTTCCCGATCAGAGCCCAGTGATGGAGGAGGGGCTTCTGCTGACCTCCCGCAGCCGTTCGACTGGCCGCAGCGTGGAGCCGAACGCCACGGCCAACAATATCCTGGCGTCTGTGAAAGAGCAGGTAAGTGTGCCATATTGCTCGTCTCACTCAATGTACACAGTGTTTCCTAAAGCTACTTGACATGGAAATACACTCAACAAAAAATATAAACGCAACACCTTTGTTTTTGCTCCCATTTTTTAGGAGATGAACTCGTAGACCTAAATCTTCTTTCACATACACAATATCACCATTTCTCTCAAATATTGTTCACAAACCAATCTAAATCTGTCATAGTAAGCACTTCCCCTTTGCCGAGATAACCCATCCCACCTCACAGGTGTACCATATCAAGATGCTGATTAGACACCATGATTAGTACACAGGTGTGCCTTATACTGCAAACAATAAAAGGTCACTCTGAAAGGTGCAGTTTTATTATTATTGGGGGCTGGGGTACTGGGGACTCCTAAATTTGGTCAGTAGGACTACTGACTGGTTTTATGTTTTATGTGGAAGAAGTTTTTATTTTTTATTTATTTATTTTTTTTTACAGAAGATAAAGAATAAATGCGTGTGTGTACTGTTGTATGCTCTGTCTGCATGTGTTGCCACCGCTTGTGTAGGAATATAAATTGTTGAAAGGTTTATAATTGTATCATTGACGCTAGTTTTGGTAGCTAGCCTGTCTATGCCACTTTTTATTGTGTGTAAGCATCAAAGTAAGCTGCTAAATACACTTCACTTTGTTTTATGTTACTGTAAACTGGGAATGGCAATAAATAGATTCAAGTCTCTTCTGTTTTTAAAGAATTGGAAAATATGCAATTCTGCTGACTCATGTGATGCTTACTGCCACTATCTAGCAGTTGTACCTCAAATTTTTACTCTCAACGTGAGCCATGGCTCATAATTGGAAAAAAAAAAATGTTAAGTTAGTGATAAACTACCGTGCGCTCTAATGGGTTAAAAGTTTTGGTTATGTCGGAATGATTTCAGAACAGAAGTCCATGTATTCATGCAATTTATTCAACAGGACATTTTCAAGGAACCAAATATAGCAGTTTTGTACTAATTATAACACATTGTGAAATTCTTAATTAGTTATCCAGTGTTTGTTCTGGATTGTGTCACTCTGGGAATGCAACAGAGTCTGTCATACTTCATTTAACCCTGGAAGGACTGTTGACTTCTCTGCTGTTTATTAACATATACCGCACAGAAGTAACATCGGAGCTTCCTGGAAGAAAGTGTGCGTTGTTTGCCCGAGTAAGGAAAGGAAGGAGGCAGCACCTGTCGATGTCACTTCCTTCCCCAGAGGATCCTCGGTAGTGGCTTGTCCGGTCTGAGCAGATATCTTCCGCAGACGAACAGGAAGAGTTTTGTGGTTTTCATTGACCGCAGGCTACACTGACCTACCTCTGAGGGGATTCCTCCTGTAGAGCGTAAAATGATCGTGAGTTGGAAAGAGAGATGAGAGGGTGTGCGAGAGCGAAAAGGGAGGAAATGAGATCCGGGGCAGTGGGTGTATTTCTTCCCCTTTGCTTTCGCTTGAGGTTTTCCTTTGATTGTTGAGATTTTCGAGGAAGCCCGCTGTCGACACTGTAAGCATGCCTGCCCACTTGGCTGCAGTTACGGTTAAGGGCTAAGGATGTCCGAGGGCTTGGTAAGTCCATTTTGTCATTTTCTAGCTCTTCATTGGCTGCTTTCTTTCCATTGACTTCCTAATTTCCTGTTGCTCTGCTAATCTTTTTCACTGTGGAAGTGTCCTTCTCTCCCACTCATGTGACTGCAGCAGGCAGCAGACTTTGCCCACATGCCCAAACAAGGGCAGCGGATACTGACATTTTATAGCTGCATTCTTCCCGTTGCTTCATTTGCACTTTTTCCCAAACTTCAATTTGTATGGGTTGAGTGAATTGCTATTTAATTGGTATCAGGGCACTCATTTTCTTGGCAAATGGCTTTTTGATTCATGCATGTTGTGCGTACAATTATGTTGACATAATGCCAAAATGGAATGTATTTGAGTCATTTCCCAGGAAGAATTTTTCTAATATGGGTCTAGAGTGGGAAAAAAAATCAGTGTGGCTGATAGCTTAACCTCAATAATTTTGACTAAATTATGAATAATTCATTCAAGAAAAAAATACTTTCTGTTGTCGAATATTTGTCCACTAGTCTTGACACTCGATTTATGCTCAATAGAAAGGTTAAAAGCATAAAGGTCAAAGTGGAAAAAGCAACGTGGAATTCCTTAAAACCAATAATGTTAGATTTTGAGTTAATTATTAACGTCTTGCGTTCATTCAATGTTATTTCCAAGGACGGGTTCATGTTTTGTGTATACCGCTCTCATATTACAAAATATATTGTTAGTCTAACAGCATATGTCATGTTTGAACGGAAAAAAAAAAAAAGAAAAAAAAAAAGGAGTCCAGTTGCGTCACTCTTAACTTGTTAACTTCACCTCTTTGCAGATTACTATAACCTGGGTGACTAAATCTACAGACATGAAGAAAAAAAACTTTTTTTAAGTAACGACTTAGGCGAACAATATCAATACGTGATTAATTTTACTGCTACAGTGGTCGCTACTTGCTAGCATTTTCAGTTACACTTAGCCTATCTGACACCTTTACATGATAACTGTTACTTTCTGACACTTTTGACTTTAATGATGAAGTTATTCCCTGTCAGGGAAATTCTCAGAATTCTCTTGCGGATACTGTTTCAAACTATCAACCATTTGCTCTAAAGTCAAGCCATGAGATAGTCAAAACAAGAACCAGTTGCACTGCTTTGTTCTAATAAACAAAGTGCTGACAACCTTGAATACTGACCATGTTTTGAGTTGTGTGAGTGAGTTGTGAAGTTGGTCATTCCGATGTGGATTAAAGTAGAAAATATTGGAAACTAGATTATTTAGATTAAACCATTTAAATATTTGAATTATTTAATCTTCATCAACATTTCTGCATTTGTATGTGATGATTCAGCTCTTGTGAAGCTTTGACCACTGTGAAATGCTGATACTAAGATGGAGTCACATTAACTCATTCACACCCAAAAACGTATAATTACGTTTCTTAATACTTTGTCCATGACTGTTGTTGTTGTTGTTTTTTTTTAATGCTAGAGCATACATAATGCTTTGATACAGCTTCTGACCTGAACAGGTCGCTGAAAGCAATGGTAGTTATTACAGAAAACGGCCAACAGGTGGCAGCAGAGTATAAGAGATCAGGCAGGGCCATGTTGAAACAAGCTCTTTTTTCCCAGTGTTTTCAACAGGTTTGTAAACGTAGCTATATTCTAATGCTAATTGCTGCAAAACGGGAACAGATACAAATATATGTTTTTTTTCCCTGACGAAAGAAGCAACTCTAATCTTTATTTTGGTAGGTTCCATGCTTTTATAGCAATAGAACACAATATTCTGTGGGCCTTGCAAAATCTGTCAAAATCCAGTAAAACGGCCGGGAGCGAAGTTCAGTGAAAATGGCTGCGAGTGAATGAGTTAAATGGTTCAAGTGACACAAAATTCAAATTAGTTTTCTCCCACGTTGCCCAGTTTGGATGTCTGCCATGGCAACATGTCGACAAATGACACCTGAAATAAAAATGAACGAGTTAATGTTTTACAGAGCTGCATATATATAGATATTTATATACATAGGAAGTCCTTTTGTCATTACACAATTTCCTGCCCAAATTGTTTCAGAGAAGATATTCTCTCTATGGGCAACAATCTCCTACCTTGGTACGCGTAAGTGAATAAGCCCTCTAATTACAATTGACTGCCCATTTTTCTCCACACCTCCGGTTCTTATCTGCCTCCCTGTCCCTGGTGCTGCCGCTGCCGTGACAAAGGCGAGGAGAAATCTAGACCCATAAGCATTGTGGCCTCGATTATGGACCTCAAAATGGAAGCCCGGCTCCAAGCAATTACCCCGCGAGGGAGGAAGAGTGCGACACACTGGCAGCGGCGGGATGCAGGTGAAGGAGAGTGCTCTGGTGTGCAATGGAAAAGACAAAAAACACTTGGAATGTGGAGGCAGGGACAAAGGGAGGGAAGGACACAAAAGGAGAGAGCGGGGGCTTGATGGAGAATGGCGGCGTTAGATAGGCTGTCACCTCTCAAGCGTTCTCTAAATGTATTGTGGCAGGCAGCTGTCAATGTAGAGGAAAGTTGGAAATCAGGAAAGAGGAGACAATCTGCTCCCCGTGTGACGAGATGCCAGAGCAGCGGCATCAACACTGGCTTGTTTTGAACGCAGCCCGGGGAAAATCTCCCCCAACACCTAACTGTTAATTCTCATGAATATCACTGTCATCATTATCATTATAATTATAATTATCTCCCTGATCGCCACCCTGGTAGGAAGCATTACATCATGCGCACAAACAGTGCAGTGTTCCCCCGCTGTATCACGGTTCATCTTTCGCACCGATGCTATTTCGTAGATTTAAAAAAAAAAAATTTGTGTGTTTTTACGAGGATTGAAATTTCATTTTTCAAAATGAAAAGGTTTCAATTTTGGGGTGGTGGGCGGGGAAGATTCATTCTGATCAGTCTATTGGCTTTATTTCTTATACTTTATTCATTTATTTATACTGTCTAGATAAGTTTAGTGTTTTTATGATTTACTGAACTATATATATATATATATATATATATATATAATTTCAAATCACTGACGGGCCAAAACCTCGTAGTTCCAAAGTTTTTACGTTTCAGTTGACCCCAAAAACGGCATTTTGGTCCTTGTTGCTCAAGCCATTTTTAACACTTTAGATTGGACAATAATGTGTAAAAACGGCATCCACATGTGTGGTCTAAACAAAAGTATAGATATTAAAAAAAAAAAAAATTACATTTGCCAAATTGCGACTGATGAGGTTTCGGGCCAACCTCAGCTAAATGCAGAACATTTTATTTAGTAAGACAAATGTAGTTCATACTGTTTTCACTTTTGATTGACATGACATCCGACTGTGTTTGTGAGTAAAGAATATTTATTTTTCTTCAATACACAAGCATAGTGTGTCCACTTCTTTTAGGAATCGTCATGTTCCCCTAATAACAAGATTGACAGCTGCTAAATTGCTTTGCTGTCCTCATTTCAGACTGCTGCAATGTTGTGGCAGTATGATGTTGCTGTCTCTCTCTCTCTCTAGGTGTTTTCCATGTCTATTATGAATTAAGCTGCATGGGCAAATGCGACGCTGTGCTATTTAGGCTTTTAGCTGCAACACAGGGAATCCGCTCGCCTTTCGTGTTATTGTTCAAAACATCACATGAAACCTTTTGTAGCAGTTTGCATGCTGCAGGACAAACGGTGTTGGGCAGCCCCAGAAACTTGTAAAGACTTAATGGAAATAAGCAATTTTGTTAACATTTACTTAGAAAAACCTTAAAATGAAACTCCGCGTTACTGACATTGTGCTTTTATGTGCAATTATGTGCACTGTAGTGTGAATGCAAATGAGGCAGGACTAGAAAGGCATATGGAAAATAGGTGAGTGGGAGTCCATCAACCTTTGCACTTCTATTAGTTCACTTGTCAACATTTTTGTATTTTTTATTTTTATTTTTGCCAGCAGTGGAATAGCTGCTGTGGACAGCCCCAAGAGTTCTCCAAGAATTTGACCCATATTTACAGGAAAATGAAAAAAACGTGACACCTCAGTTCACCCGTTTTGCATTATCTCCAGTCATGCTTAATGCAAAATGCCAATTCAGCTCAGCAACTATAAATATTTTGCCTTTTATTTAGCTCCCCCCCCCCACTTATTCAAATTTCAACAAGAAAAATAGTGATCTATAATACAGGACTGTCTCGGAAAATTAGAATATTGTGATAAAGTTCTTTATTTTCTGTAATCCAATTAACGCATTTGCTCCCCATAACGTGTAAATACGTTTTTTTGTTTTTTTTTAATTTTGTAAGTGTCTCACTCACAGAAGCTTACATGTGTGAATGAGTGAGTGGGAAAAAAAAAATCCGTGCGTACTTTCAAATTGCTGCGGGAGTGACGTCACGCAGCTGACACGTTCGCCCGGCCCCGTTTGCGACACGCCCCCCCGCTCTGCGATTGGCTGGAGGGGTGTAAACATTGTCTTTCCACAGAAATGTCCCGCTGTTTACAAAACAAACACAAAATGGCAAAATACAGGCTGGGGGTGTGGGGGTTTAGGACAAAATCACCCCCACACGTTATGAAAAGCCTATATCAATAAATTGAGAAGTAGTTTGTTTGTTTAAATCCTGTATTTAAAAAGTGCATTTTCCTGAGTGAAACCGGCAGACAGCCCCTTTAAAAGGTGGAGCCAGGCATGGTGAGTGACGTGGGTGTCAGGCAATGAGAGTATAGAGTTGGCTGGCTTTTAACTGCATGTTGAGTTGTTTACTGTTACTTGTTTGTTTTCTTGACGTTTGTTCAATAGAGTGATTGATAATGCGCTAGTGGCTTTGGCTACACTTTCTCTGTGTTGTTGTTTTCTTACGGACTCTTTTACTCCTTGCCAACACCGAGTGCTGGAAAAATAAAACCTGAGAAGCGCCGATTCACACATTTTGCAACTGGATTTTGACTGATTTTGTAAGACCCACATAATATTATGTTCTGTTGCTGTAAAAACATGGAACTTACCAAAAGAAAGATTAGAGTCTCTTCTTTTATCAGGAAAAAAAGTATATTTGTATCTGGTTCCGTTTTGCAGCAATCAGCATTAGAATATAGTTAAGTTTCATCAAGATTCACATTCCTGGTGAAAACACTGACAAAAAGAGCTCATTGCAACATGGCCCTGGCTGATCTCTTATACTCTGCTGCCACTTGCTGGCCGTTTTATTAAATAGCTATCATTGCTTTAAGCCACCTCTTCATGTCAAAAGCTGCATCAAAGCCTTCTGTGTGCTCTTGCTTAAACAAATTAAAACGAAGATATAAAGGTGTTTTTGGGAGTGAAGGGCAAAGTATTAAAAAACATGTCTTCACGTTTTTGGGTTTGAACGAGTTAATCACCTTATTTGAGTTATTTGACGAATCATTGCAGGCGTACTTATAATTCAAATTTAGCCTCGCAACAGGAAGAATATAAGTCACAACAGCTTGCAACGTGACATTTTGTACACTATTTATACCAAATTGCACATTTGTTCATTTCTGTCGTCATTGGAACACTAGCTCTGAAGAATTATGACAGTATTGTTCTTTTCATAAACAGTTCTCTAGTCATTATCCTATCACATTCATCATACTTTTCCGTAACTTGTGACTGGATTAAATCGTGTTCATACCAGTTGATTAAAGGCAATATAATATATAATGTCAAGGAATGAAGCCCTAGACACTATTGTGTTAGCTCTAACAGTATCAACCAGTATACATCAATAGAATACAGAGGAAATGGAATCATTTGGCTGTTGCCAAAATGTTTTTCTCCTTAAATGTATGACATTTAAGTTTGCTGAGACCTTTTGAGTGCGCTGAATCAGCAGTAACAAGAAGGCGCTCGGGGCATTTCACACAGCTCTTGTATTGTCAGCAGCCATGATGATGAAGCGTGTCCGTCGCGTGCCTTCGCTGCCGTGCCGTCATCTGTTTATTTGAGGACACAAGAGGGTACAGGATCTGAATCAGCTCGTGTACCGCCGGCAAATCTGGCAAATAAAGGCATACGGGGAGCCCGGTTGGTACAGGACAGGACAGCTGGCTTGTCGATTGCCGCGCGATTGTTAAGTAAACGTCACGTTTGTTTAATGGTCCCACTGGCTACGGTTGCAATGCAGATAGTGTTAATGTTTGTAATTTGCAACTTCTTCTGTGTCCGTTTTATTTGGCCAAGGTCCTTCTTTTTTGCCACATCACCCTGTGCTCAAACAAGCTCATTAAGAACACTTTGAATCCATATTCGTTATAGCTTATAGCCAGGGGAAAGGTTTAAGCAGAAACTAATGAGCTTGATTCTGAAAAGAAAAAAAAAACTCATCATGACAGAGAGGATGCAATTAACTGTGGGGTTGTTCTATCCCTCGAAAGCATCACATAAACAAGTGATCATTCATTTTCATTCATGTTGCTAGATTACAGTGCTTTTCATGTTGTTGCTGTTTTTTTTTTATATACAAAATCATTGTCACTAAATTATCATCTCATTTAGTGACACACAAAAACTAAATAATGTGTAGTTAGAAATATCAGGGTGTCAACTTAAACCGCCGACATTTAGTCCATTAAATGTAATCACAGTTGAAACCATGCAGAGATAATGCTATGCTAGCTTGGCTAAACTAAATTTGCTAATTTGTGCACTGATTTTGCGAAAACAAACGCACACATGGGATTTTTGGGGGCCGATGCTGGTACCAATATTGGTGGCTATAGTAATATTTACTACCAACGTTTACTTTAGAAGCAGAACACTACTAAGTTGTCGCTTATGCGGTCAGACTACAGATAAGATCCTTTCGCAAACAAAACAAAATATTTAACCATTTACTCCTCCCTACATTAAATAAATACATTTTTATATAAGCATGACAGAGCAACACCCCCTCGACCCCCTCCTGTAAGCCCCTGGGAAGCTCTGATTGTGGAGCAACCACAGCCTGCAGCCTAGCTCCATTTATCTACTGCTGCGATGGAGATAAGAACAGTGGAGGGCATATCGCAGCACTTCAAGGGGGGTTGGGGTTACGTTTTTGTTCATTGCGGAGGGCACCCGAAGAACACAAGAAAGTAAGTGTGGGAAAGTAGCTTGCTCCAAGGCATAATCAAGTGACCTTCCTAAGTCTCCTCACAGCTGAAGAGCTGCTCCACGCATGGTTCGTTCGCGCTGCCGAATGGGGCTCGGAAAGTACCAGACTGTTGAGAAGCCTTTTACATGAGAGGTCTGAGGATGCCCTCATCTATTCATCGAGTCATGGCGAGCGTGGCCAGGAAAATGCTCCTAGTGGAGCGCAGGGAATCCGGCAAAGTGGTGCTTTGGATGACATCTCGGTTTTTCTATTTATTGCGCACGTGTGCCATGTTCTGGCTATTTGCTGCAGATTGCCACTCTGTGACATACAACTAGAAAACGATGCAAGTAAAAGCCTCAATGATGATTGGTAATTAGCTAAATGCCGAGTTCCACGCGGCTCCCATCGCAACAGAGCCATCAAGGCCAAATGTCAGGTACGCAAGAGGTGCTAATGGGTGTGTGGCTGGATCATACCCGACATAACTATAATTGTGTATATACAACTTGGTGTGTGAATACTTTGTATGAAATAATTATGAGCATTTTTAATAAGCTTGTTAGCTATGTTAAACTGGGTACAGTATACACATACTGATAATCAAGCCGATCATGACGGATTATCAATGGTTGTAGGGTGTTTCAACAGTGATTTTTCATCATTTATCCACTCTGAAAACATTCAAACTCATAAATGATTAATCTGTTCAATATTTATGATCATAAAGCTATAGTATATTTGTAGTCTTCCCAGCGTTTGTGACATGAAACGGAATGACAGCCAATTAAATGGAGCACATGTATACCGATAATCGAGCCTTAATCTCTTCCGATCGAAGTTAGCAAAGGCCTGATTGTCAGATTGTCAAAAGATTATCCTGAAGATTATCCCGATCTGCTTGGAAAATCGTAAATGTTCAACCTATGATCCCAAAACCTTGTGTATGAGTTGGGCCAAGCTACTGTCTTTTGTGATTATGACGTGGAATAGAAACGTAGCCAATCAGGAAGCGACCTGAAGCTAACGCTGTTGTTGTCCACAACTAAAGTTAGCAATTGGTTGTGTAAATAGCCGAAGTTTCCGACACTATGAAAGTACCCTGAATGCACCATTTTGCTTGCGTAGCATTAGCAACTAGCAAGGGTGTAGCGTATGTTATTCTGTTGTCACGAGGTGTCCTTTAAGCTGTTTAATGACCCCGCACTTGGAGTTAACTCTAAACCTAAATAAACAATGTTAAGAATTACATCTAAAATGCGTTTCGTTTTTAAACCATCGCTAGCCTAGCGCAAACAGGAAGTTAGCAAATGCTAACGAGGAGTTAGCATCGACTTCGGGAGTGTTTTTTCTTCAAGAATCGAATCGGGCCCTTCTGAATCGAATCGAATCGATTTTGGAAATCTGAATCGATACCCAGCACTATTCGTCTTTGTATTTCCCGGCAAAATGGATACGCTGTGGTAGCCTGCTGCTTTTCATATTTTGGTCTTGGTCCTACGCCAGACATCTGCTTTGGGGAAGGGGACTCGTGATTGTCGGTGAAGATACAGTTATGTGTGAGCCGTGCCGAGTTGGTCACATGGCAATTCTTTTGTTCGACACGTGTGGGTTCTTCCACATTTTAAAAATTAGTTTACATGTTGAATATCTGTTTGAATACTGATGTTGAATATCAGTTTCTGTGTGTACTAAGGCTGGGATACGGCCTTAAGGATCTTTTTTAAGCCGCTGTGTTACAGTATAGGTTAGGTTCCGATGTAATTCTATTCTAACTTGCATTGTCAGCATTTTGTTGCCAGATAATTACTGTGTCTTCTATTATGTCCCTGATGTGCCATTTTCTGTGTAAAATACTCCTCGTTTGTCAGATCTGTCAATAGACGCATGTAACGCTTACTCAGATAATCACGAACAACTGACCTTCATTCCTTTTTTTTTTTTTTGCCGTGCATACGCAGGAGCTCCAGTTCGAGCGGCTAACGCGGGAGCTGGAGGTTGAGAGGCAGATTGTGGCCAATCAGCTGGAAAGATGCAGACTCGGGGCAGAATCGCCGGGTGCTGGAAGCAGCAGGTAATGGAACGATTTAGCACACAAACAGCTACACTCCAACTAAATACATGGTGTTTTTTTTGTTTTTGTTTTTGTTTACCCTTCACTGATATTCTGTAGTGTAAACCTTATAGCATACTGATGAAGTTGCCTTTCATTGGACAGCCAGCCTGAAAGTTGTCCAATCTTTTATCTTAACTCTTTGGTATGATTTTGAGGTCAACTTAAAGTAGCTGAATGCTCTACCAATACTGCCATGAGCATACATTTTTAGTTTTGGTACTTGTGTGCAATTTAACCCAAGTAGACTAAGTGTGCTTACTTAAAAGCTGTTTATTAGTCAGTTCAGGAAAAAAGGTAGAGTATTTTTATGTGGAAAGAACGGAAATCAGATGAGTGTAGTGCGGTAGACCATTGCGCACGTTTTTCAGCCTCAGGCCTGACACATAAAAAAAAAAAAAAGAGAGAATTCCACATAGTACAGGATATTTAAACACCAAAATGTTCAACCAAACCACCAGTTTTGTCGAACAAAAGTCTGCTAGCGTAACGCTAATGGTATTGTTTCAGTGTCAGCAGAGAACTATGCTGTGTAATATTAATTTTGTAAGCCATTAATGTATTGGCGCGCCAGTATTTTATTTTTTAAACTGATTTTTTTACAGTGTGTTGAATAGCGAAAATCCGCGACTAATTAACGGCAAACCAATAAAGTTGGTGATAGCCTCGATATGCCACAAGATGGCAGCAGAGCACTTTTTTTTTCCTCTATTAGACAAGGTTATGGCCTGACTAAAATTAAGTTCCACCCCTTACTTCAACACATCTCCTTGGCACTAAGAATGGACCAAACCAATATTTATATACTGTGCAGTATTAGACATGGCTTTGACCTGAGTGAGCACAAAAACACTTTTTTTTTTTTTTTTTTTTTTTCAGCAAAAATTAAGCTGCTTAAAGGTTTTTGTTTTTTTTTATGGTCTCTCTGTATTGCGGCTTTGCTCGTATTTCGTATGGCTCTGGCTCTGTATTTGTTTACACCAAAGTGCATCAAAGCTTACTGTTATCCTTGTTGGTGATGCCGCTCAGTCATAGCCATAGTCATGTTTGTTTCTTTCAGCTGAAGGCTGCAAGACAATACATTGGAGCTAAATACAACTGTGTTTGTAGTGAAAACGCTGAGCCAGTGTTGTGAGTGTGAACACGCATTTGTAGCGGAGTGTTATTTGCCTACCGTGGCAGTATTGACAGAGAAGAGCGATTGGGTTTTGTTGTGGAAATTTGTCCCCTCGACCCCTGTTTCAGAACTGTGGTACAGATGCAACAACATGTCCGCTGACCACACGGCTGTGGTGCAGCCTGCTGTCATGAGTCATTGACAAATTATACAAAAGTGAAGACAGCGCGGCAAAATGTGCCTTGCTAGTAGGCATGGGCTGGTTATTGGTTTCAAGGTGTGCAGTAGTATTAAAATGTCATGGTTTCAAAACTGCTTAAATTTTATATCAGCGGTTTCCGTGTCGAAAAAAGTCGTACCTTTGGGGAATTTTAGGATACCGCTGTCGTTGATGCGCAAAACGTGCTTACAGAGAGTGGCTACTATGCTTCCAATACGATATCGCATTTACAAAAACGCCACCTATAACTCTTTGACAAATTCAAGCTAACATTCATATATTAACTGTGAAAATGTCTTGAAATGAATGTTTGTTTCTGTGCTCACATTCACAACAGAGAAATGAATGCTAAAAGGATGCTACCAAGGCAGATAACAAGCTAACTAGCATGGCTAACAGCAATTCGCTTCCGCTCTGACGTTACTTCGGAGAAGAACAGCAAGTACTTTTACTTTGATTTTAATTTGAAAAGTTTGTTTAAAAAAATGATGTTGTATTGATGTTGGTGAACAACAGTATATGATAGCAATATAATCTATAATACCAACTTTAGTAACTCAGTGTTTGGTAACTGAACTAAGACGGCAATTTTTTATTTTTTTTTTACTGTCGAGATTTGTACAGTTAAATAATAGTATTTGTTTTACTATTGTAACTTTACATGCAGTATTATTATTATTATTATTATTATTATTATTTATTTTTTTACTTCTGAGGTTTCACTTTACTGTATTTGTATACTTACTTGCATCGTCTGCATTTTAGAGACACCGCCATTAAAAAAAAAAAAAATCACTAATAAAAAGTCACAATACCATATTTACGCCTTAAAATGTGTTAAAAATGAGGACAAAGTTACCTTTGGTGCGACACAAGCCCCAGGGCATGGCAGCCTTTGCAATACAATTGATAGCATTTGCATAATGGCGTTCTCATTTTGTAAGGGTAATGAGTGTCAAATAGTGTTAACCGATCTTTCCGTTAGCAGTCAACATGCTATTCACAGCAGATGTAGTTGGGCTCATCTCTTAAAGAATGTGCATACTGTTTACAAATATCTACTTCAAACATTTTTATTCCAGCTTTGAGCTGCATTCACCTGGGATGTATATATTGAGACTCAGGTTCAAAAGAGGCTGGTATTAGGATGTTTTTTGGGACATGTGCTTGTATATGGTGATATATTCTTGCCCTCGAGGCTGCGAACCAACAAAAAGCGCCAGCAGGCTGCACAACTCAAGAGTTGGCTTCTATTGGCACAGGCGCGGGTGTGCAGCAACTTCAAATACTTCTCTGTACTCTTCAAAACGCAGCACTACGACCATATGCTCGCAATATCGCCAATTTGTCAGCCCGCTTTGTCGTTTATACAGTGCGGTGCAGTACGATATGTATTTTTCATTTTATCTGATCTCAATTATATTAAGATTTTTTTTTTGTATTGTTTTTAAACTTTCAATTTTAAAGTATCGGTAGTGAAAATGAAAGCAACTAGCGAAGAGCAACACACCACATTGGCAAAATAAATATCTACAAAAAAAGAAAAAATCATCAGTTATTTTTCTTTGTTGTAAAGCTAAACAAAGTAAAGCAAATTTTTATGACTGTAATTAATAATTCTTTGTTGTTGTCAAGGAACCAAAAAAAGCTGTTTTAGCCATGCATTAATTGTTTATTTTTAAAAATAATCGCCCAATAAATCGGTAATTGTTTTTTTTTTTTTTTTAATCTGCCAAATATCGCAATTTTCATGAGCCTCAAAAAATTGTTTGGTCAATAGCAACAAATGAAACGTTACCGTAAGTCGATGCGATCTCTATGATTGGTCAAGACCCTTTCCATATAATTTATTGTTAGTTTTATTAATCAGTAATCACTACATAATGTACATAATGCAGATGCTCGGATGATGCCATAAAGAGCCTGAAAAGCCAGAGGTAACTCATTGCTCATTTAATACAATATGTACAAGTAGTATGTACTTGTGAAAAACAGACTACGTTTGCATGTTCAACATGTGTGCCCAAGCAGTGCTTTGCCATCATTCTGGCACGTAATCAAGTGATTATTTGTACTTTTTTTTTTTTTTAATCTTCAAACGGTTGCCACCATTTGATGACGTGAAACATATGTGGAGCTTAGTTTTTGAAACAAACTGTGTTTAGATGTGAAGTTGAACTGCAGCCAGTGTTTGGATAGACTCTACAACACTAACAGCGACACTCTGACTCATCTGCTTCCCATTGGCTCTTTGCGGACTTGCTGGGAACATGGTGTAAACACCAAAGCGGCGACTGCTTTTTGTACTTCTAAAAATACTTTGGCAACGTTTCATTCATGGGGTCAGTGGCCCCTGGCAACAATAAATACGCTGCTCCTGTTTTCTCCTTTTTTAGGATGTTCTTGTGTGATTTGAGTGGGATGTTCAACAAAATGGCATCCATTGGAATTCATAGAAAACTGTTTTTTTTTAAAGGAATTTTTGAATACCTTGACCTAAATTCTTTAGCATAGGAACTGTCAACGAAGTTGCATACTTCAGTGATTGATGTTCATGCAGCGCAGACTTTATAACAAAAAACAAAACAAAACAAAAAACATTAGGGCTGGGTCTAAAATATTGATATATCGATATCAAATCGATATTCCTTTTCATAGCCCAATATTGATTCATAAAACCATGAATCGATACTTTTTGTTTGTTTTTTTACCCCGCAAATTAATGCGCCAAGTAGGGCCCGACCGATTAATCGGCCATGGATTATAATCGGCCGATTACTGGTCTTCAAACATCGGCCAATTGAGCTAAATGGCAGTGGTGTTGTGGTGCGATATCACTTATGAAACTCGTTCTTTGGCTTGTGGCTCTGTCTATAGTATACTGCCCCCAAGTGGCCAAGCCACACACAGTTTTTGAAAATGAAATTAATTTGTTTTCATAAAGCACAATAATATAGAGTGCTTTTTTTTTTTTTTTTAATTGAAAAACACATTGCAAAAATGTGTTTTTATTTGGGAGCCTGGAACAGATTAATGGCATTTCCATTCATTTCAATGAGGAAAGATGATTTGAGATAGCAGATGTTTTGAGTTACAAGCATGGTCATGGAATGGATTAAACATGCATCTCTCAAAGCACCACTGTATTTTCAACATGATTTTATTGTAAAGCGTGTACTACAAAAAACATCCTTGTATGTTTTTTTTTTTTTTTGCTTTTATTTGTGAAAACGTATCTCACTCAAAGCAGCTGTTATTACGCTCGCAGTCCTTCAAACCAAACACAACAAGACCTCAGAGTGCCTGATTCAATCTCTGGTTCCACTTGAAAAATCATCATATTTACTTTTCGAAATGTGCTCTTTCATTTTTCATTTTTCTCACACTGGAGTTCTGACTCAAGTTTTTGGAGGCACTCTCCTTTAACATTGCGCTTACGCTGTGTAATTTTTGTAGGTCAAATATCTTCAAAGCCAGATTTTGGTAATTTTTTTCTGATATCAAGTTGAGTGAGCACTGTGCATTCTTATGACATTGACCTTAAAAAAAAAATAAAAAATTCTGATAGGTTTTTGTGAAAAGCTTTGCACATGGTAGGGCTGTGCAATTAATCGAAATTCAATTACAATTTCAATTATTACGCTCCACAGTTACAAAATCAGCATAATCGTATAAATTTTTTTTATTAATGCTAATTTTTGAGTTGTTTGCATTTATACATTTACACCTTTTTTTTCAAATTTTAAAATAACTTTTTTTTAATCCAAAAGGAACTTGCATAATTGGTGTTTCAAAGAATTTTATTTGTCTTAGTATATATATATGTGTGTATATATATATATATATATATATATATATATATATATATATATACTTTTAAACGTTTTCTTGTTTTGTACCAATAAATAAATAAATGATGATCCTACTGCACTAGTGCACTTCAAGAGCTTTTTGATCTCTTATACTCTGCTGCCATCTGCTGGCCGTTTTTGTAATAACTACCATTGCTTCAAAAATTCTCTTCAGTTCAGAGGTTGCATCAAAGCCAAAATGTATAATTACATCTTTGGGAAAATGGTAATATTTAAAATAGAACATATTTATACGTTTTTGGGAGTAAATTAGTTAATCATTTCGTTCAGTAGTGCTCAAACTAAAAACATAAGTTATCTGTATCAGGCCGATACTAGCTTTACATTTTATTTATCAAATGTACTACAGCTACTATCGATACTCCTATTAAAAATATCATTTAATAATATTGTAAGCCTGTAACAATGTGCACAATTTGAAAATGAACACTATGCTAAAGTATAGGAACTTTCCTAGATTTCAGCCCCCCAGAGCAAAAACTCCCATCGTGAGTTCCACAGCTTTTTAAGAGCCCAGCACAGACAAATGAAATGGCTGCCATTGGGCATTTGTGAGCAAATGGAGATTAGCTTTAACGTTTCAGGTCCCGCTGCGGGGCTCAATAGCTCAGCGGGTTACAGCAGGGATTAGGGCGCACACTAGGGTTTCACTTGCAGATTGCAGATTTCAGTACACAGACAAAACAGTGTTGAAGAAGAGAGAAAGAAAGAATTACAAGACTTGAAGCAACGTTTTCCAACGGCTGTAGTTGAGCGGCATAAATAGAATTAGTTGCAAAGTTTAATGCTGCAAGGCTTGTGGGGACATTTTAAATTCAAGACAGATGAAACCCGACATCAACGATCCTATCGTTTATCCTGACAGCTTCCGAGAAAATATACGGTCCTAAGAAACGTGTTATCCTGACAGGCCTACCAATAGCTCACATTATCTACCCTTTCGCCATCCGGTTGGCATTCAGCAGGCGCCATTTCTTGTCATCAAGGTATCTCCGCCTTTCTTCCATTTGCCGTGGCTCAGTGGAGCACATCTCGTCTAACTAACTCCTTTTAATTGCCTGCATGTGGCCATTAACATCCAGAGAGTCGTGCTCTCTTAAAGCTCATTCTAGAGCCGTATAGGGTCGCCGTAATGATGGCTGCTTGATTTATTTTATTTTTTTTCTCAACATCAGACAAAGTCCTGAAGTGCTTTCATTCTGATCACTGAATGTTTTTCTAAATGATGAAGTGGTTATTATTCTCTTATTATGGTTTTCGGCTGTAGCGGTCGTATATCTTGTGAACCTGCCTGGATTTTGTGGCTCTGCTTTTCCAAAGAAACAAGCACTCTTAATATAATACATGAAATGCTGGATTACCTGCACTGTCATTGTTGCAAAATTTATTTTTGTATCATTATTATTTTCACTAGCTCGACCGATAAAGAGTTTTTAAGGCCGGAATTCTGATTACCATTTAATTGGCTGATTAATAAAATACATATATTGAATAAATGCTTTTTTTTTTTTTTTTTTTGGTTTCTTAAACCCCCTTTCACACTGCATTTAGCAGGGCACAATACGCCGTTGTCCCACCCATTCATTGTGTATGTGGCGAAGGGAGGGGACCACAGAATGGAATGTTGCTGGGCGGCACAGATCACATCCAATTGGAGAATGAGCTTGCAAAATGATTTTGTGTTATTTTGGCGGAATTATTTACAAGTAACTGCATGGTTAAACTTTTCAAGTTCCCGCCGAGTTATTAGTTTTTCACCGCTGCTCGTGTTGAAAAGAGCAAAATCAGGGCTTCCTTTTGCAACAATGAAAGATAAGATACGGGCTAACCAGTGGCAAAGTCTCAGTTTTTACTAAGGATGTAACGATAAGGGCAATATCGTGATATCGTGATATTAAAACTGCCACAATATCGTCGTCGTCATGTTCACAATATTTAAAAGGAAGACATCTGTTAAAAAAAAGTCAGGTTGATTTCCATTTGTGCGGTTCGAGCACCCTCTGGTGGCTAGTTTATTAGTGCAATTTAATTTTCATTAGGGATGTTTTGGACTTCTATGTTAACTCATTCACTGCCATTGACGGATATACACGTCAATGGGAACGGAATTGACTTAACTCATTCACTGTCATTGACGGATATACACATCAATGGCAGTGAATGAGTTAAAAATCTATGCTAATTGTCAGATGAGGGGAACCTAATTTGCTTGTGAAGAGATCAATGTGAGCCTCAATATTGTTATTAGAGATTGTAGGTGGTTTATATGCATTGCTGTTATGTACGTAAGCACAATATTGTGCTTTTTTTTAAAATATCGCCAACCCCGTATAATATCGTATCGTGATGTTTGGATATCGTTACATCCCTAGTTTTTACTTCCTGATAGGCTGTTACGTCAGCATGCCCAAATATGGGCATGATTACCAAATATGGGCATGCTGGCAACCAATCATTTAACATTGCTGCATGACTCTTAATCACTAAGTGCAGTGTGAAAAGGGGTTAACGCTGTTTTACAATCCTTTCTCGTTTAGTATTTGTTCAACGGAGCATTCAATTGTCTTTGTCTTCTGCTGTGATATGTTAATGTCTAAAAAAAAACAACAACAACAATCGGGTATTTTTATTTTTTTTTGTAGACATTAACACCTTACAAGATAAGAAAAAGATGACACCAGTGATTCCTCTCTGACTCGCACTCCTCGCACTGCTCCGTTATGAATTTGCTTTTGTTGTCAAGCCGTCTAACAAATGAGCATCTCTCACACAAAAGGCACCTTTACGGCTAGATAAACGAAGGTGACAGAAGTGCACTTTACATCTGATTTGTAAGCGTTACATCGGATGACTCCGGGTCGTGATATCCCTGAAGGCAGTGATTACCATCTGTGACCCTGTCCTGAAAGGCCAATGCAAAATGTACTTGGTAAACAACGTGTCACTGTCACCGAGCCCATATTTACTTTTTCATTTCCTCTTCTCCCCTTGCAGCTCATCTGAGAAGTCCCTGCCTTGGAGAACTGCCGGTAGGTTGGAAATTGCTTTTTATTTTTATGAAACGGTTATTTTGCCTTTTCATAAATTGCTTGCACGCAATCTAAATATGGTGCCGTGTGGAGGTACAAAATCATTTGGCACAAATATGGATTTCTGGGTTAATATTGCGGACCCACTTCAATATATGACGTAGGACACTTTAATTTAAATCTATCCACAACATTGCTTGGTTACCATTTTACACGTTTTGCCACTTCAGATTATACTTCTACTTTCCTACTTAGTACCACAAGTGAATTTTACATAACAAGTAGGGATGCACAATGATTCAAATTTAAATCGTCATTGCAATATAGTAGAATCCAGTTTTTAAAAAAAGTTTATATCGCTCGCCTTTATGTATATACTGTTATGCTAATGTATTTACGTATTTATTTATTTAACCTATAAGAACTAAATGTTTACAGTATGTATTTTTGTTAAAGTAGAAGTCAACCTCAAACATTTCTTGACAATAATATCTTCATATGTGACCTCACTAGTCTAAATATGACATTCTGATTAATACTACATTTGTTGAATCTGAGTTATGACGCAAAATCCAGCCATTTTTATCCATCTCAGCGGGTGGCCATTTTGCCACTTGTTGTCGACTGAAGATGACATCACAGTTGCTCAGTTAACAACCCATCATAGCTCATCTTCAAAAAAACAGGTGAGTTGTGATTGGTCGTTGCCGGAGCTCTAAGCAACTGTGATGTCATCTTAAGTGGCAAAATGGCCACCCGCTGAGATGGATAAAAACGGCTGGATTTTTCTGCTTAACTCATATTCCACTAACACAATATTAACCAGAATGCCATATTTAGACAAGTGGGGCTGCATAGAACATATTGCCAAAAATAAATTTGGATGTTGACTTCACCTTTAAAAAAAAAAAAAATGCACGCAGAGCCAAAAACCAATATTAAATCACAATAGGAATTTTGAGGGGCAAAAATTCAGTTAGAATATTTTTCACAACTTTTCAGCGCATGCATGTTTCTATCCCTTCATACTTATTATCTGTGTGCATGTACCATTGTGCAGCTTCCGTATGTTTATGAAATAATTCAATATTGCCGTGCTTTTGTAGCATTTGCAATTATCTTTGTTAAGTTGGGCGAGTTTTCAATAAATTGACAGCCTCGGGCGTTTTTCTTCTTCTTACCTCCTTTGAGCTCCGGTTTGGAGACGACACTGGCTTGAGGGATTTCTCTAAAAGCTTCTATTTGTTTGCTTCACATCCTCAAAAGCATCTTCAAGACAAAGTAGATAGTAATGAATGATTACTTTACCAATGCATTTCATGGCTTATTAATTGCAAAAATGAACAATTCTGTAATGGTCATTAATCTTGTTTCGATCTTGTCAGAAAAGCCTTTTGGGATTTTGCTTGTGCATGCGCACCGAGAAAACTGTTGTAAGTCATTTGCTTGTTTGATTGGCGGCGGAGGAGTGCAAACGAAGTAATTGCTGTTCTGCTCGGTATTGATCCGTCATTGTGCTATGGATGATGAACGACCGTCCAACGCGGTAATGCACTTGTTCCGGTCTTTAGGTGGCGCGGTGTGAATGTGTGTCTCTCTCGAGTTCCTTATTGGCCTCGTGAGTCACTGTACGTCGCCCGGCGTATGAGACGGAGGTGTTGCCGTGGAAACCGCCCTCCCGCCGCCAGAAATGTCAATGCAGTCACACCTCTTGTGGACTAAGACAAGAGAACAATCCATCCCCCCCCCCCCGTCACATCCACAATGAAGGCATTGTTGTCAATTTTTAGCTGTCGTTTGTGAGTTGTCACAAGAATATGGAAGAATTTCACACTGCAAAATGATTATCTCGACTTTGAGCAAGAGACAGGGCACACCCTGCACAATCGCAGAGCACAGACATATTAGATAAAGAGTTTTGAATAAAGCTAAGATGCTAGTTTTTGGGATGTGAGGCCAACAGGTGTAACTTCACACTCAAACTGAGCTCTGAAACATATAATTAAGTTTTTTTAATACTTTGTCCTTCACTCCCAAAAATGTTATTTTTTTTTATGCTACAGCATACAGAAGGCTTTGATAGAGCTTCTGACATGAAGAGGTCACTTAAAGCAATGGTAGTTATTACCAAAAAAAAAAAAAAAAAAGACCAGCAGGTGGCAATAGAGTATAAGAGACCAACCAGGACCATGTTGCAACAAGCTCTTTTTGGCAGTGTTTTCAACAGGTTTGTGAATAATGATGAAACTTAGCTATATTCTACTGCTAAATGGAAACAGATACAAATATACTTTTTTTTTTGTTCCTGATGAAAGAAGCGACTCTAATTTTTCCACAGTGATGATTTGTGATTATGGGCAAAATATATTGGCCTTTGGTCTGTATGTATGTGAAGGGAATAATAGGCTGAGGCTATTTAAACTACACAATAAAATGCACAGAGCCGTAAAATACATAACCTGAACTGTGCATGATTATCAGCTTAATGTTGCAGAAATGAAAGGGGAGGGGGGGGGGGGGGTAGCAGGTAATAAAGTCCCCATATGCTCAATATGTACTTGCAGTCTCAAGTCAAAAGGATTCCTATTTGACTGTGTCTATCCCAAACGTCCCCACAAAAGGGAAACCCCAGTCACGGCATCGGGACTGAGTCGGAGCAGTTGTCTCTGTGCTCCCTCCATGAAAGTGAAGCGCTGTTACTGCCGTCTCTGTCTCCTGCAGTTGCAGACCCTCAGGGGTGTTGCCTTCTTTTGGTATTCATAGTAAATTCACATGCACTTGTCGCTCAGTCAGATACAGAGAACTTTTCATTTATGGATCTATTTAAAGGCAGCTGAGATAGGCTCCAGCACCGCCCGCGACCCTTGTGAGGAATAAGCGGTCAAGAAAATGGATGGATGGGTGGAACTATTTACTTGCAGTTTTTTATTTAGCTTAACGCAATTTTATGACTATGGAAGCAGCCTGCAATTTTTGTTATCATTTAAAAACAAATCTGTAAATTCTTTATATGTTTAAAATTAAAAGATTTTATATTATTTTTTATTTTTTTTTGCCGCTAATATTTTCTGTTTTACTGCAAATAAATATCGGCTTGAAATATCGGTTATCGGCCTCCTTGACTGGTAATAAAAAAAAAAATCTCATAATAATAAATCGGTCTATCACTAAAAAACTGCCTATATCTGAAATACTCATATCAGTAAAATTAACTCATCCACTTTGCCCAGTAGAAATGAATCTTTGACGTCTATAGTCGTCTATGGCAGTGAATGTGTTAATTGTTATTCCAAAGGAAATTCAGTGGCGTAAGTCTTTACCCTTATTGATCTAATTACGTGAAAATGATCCACAAATTTCCGACATCACTGAAGTGATCCCCATCCTCCTGCTGGGACATAAGCCATTAGTCACTCTTCTATAGGTAATGGTCATGACTATTACGGTTATAAAAGCCTCAATCATGTACTTGCTGCTTTCAGGGTCGACGGGGAACTCGCGTAGTTCAACTCAGATGAATTCCTACTCAGACAGCGGCTACCAGGATGCGACTAGCGGCTACCACGGCAACCAGAATGTGGTCAAATCTGAGCTGAGGATGCAGCACTCCTTCCCCGGCGCGGGCACAAGCACAAGCACAAGCACCCCCGTCAAGACTGCCAGGGCGGAGGGGCAGGCCTCGGCACAGGTATGTTGGACCCTTGTCATGGTTTTAGCTAAGTGCTGTCACTATCGAATCTTTTTAAAATAAATTATCTCATCGATTATTACATTGAATTCCAGCATTTATTTCATGGTATTTCCATCTAGATGTAAATGCATTCCCACATGTGTTAATGTGATTTTTATTCTCCATTATTTTTTTGCCGTGTAAAATTTCAACTTGTTTCAAAAAGTCACGCCTCCCTGGTTATATATCATCTGATTCCACACTACTTACAGTATTTGCACAATTTAATGTTAAATATAAACTTCCCCATTCATTTTCAATGGGACAAACATTGAGATTTTCCCATTTTCCACGCCTACTTCCATATGTACATCTTATCATCATGCTCAGTGGTGCATATGGTAAAGTGCATTGTCCAGTAGCCACATGGTCGTGGGTTCAAATCCCACCTAGTCCCAACTGTGTATTGCAAATATATCCATGGCCAATATGCTAAGTGATATACATGTATACCAACTGACTATCATCAATAAATGCATTATAATTTCACTGAAATGATTAATGCAGTAACTACAATGAATAGTCATTTTCAAGTCATTTATCTTTCGATTTATTTTCTAAGCATTCCACATGCATTCAGCTTTTATTAACATTCACCTTTCAGCATTCCCACATAATTTCCGCAGAAAATTGCACATTTTCTTGTTGGATTAATAAGAACGAGCCCACTTTAGTTCTAAGTGATTCATTGTGTGACATCTTCTGACTTTGCAAACCTCTAATAACAATTTGACAAATGTGTGTTTGTTGTGGTTCAGGTCCCATCAGTCGGCGGAGCAGTGCCCGGCCGCGCGATGCGGAGAGTCAGCTCAGTGCCTTCTCGCTCTCACTCCCCGTCCCACGTCAGCAGCATGTCGCCCTCCCACGGCTCTCTGCGTGCCTCGGCCGGCAGCGGCTACGGCTCGGCCATCGTCACGGAACCCAAACCCCTCTCATGCATCTTCTCCACCACCTTGCCCTCCCCCGTCCAGCGCAGCGGTACCGCCGGCGGCTCGCCTCTCACCACCCAGAAAAACTCCCCCGCCGCTTTGCAACGGGTGGGTTCCGCCAATTCCAGACCGGGCAGCACCAGCCGAACCACGTCGCCCTACCAGGCCTCGGTGGGCTCGTCGTCGGGACGCATGGGCTCACCTTTGACCCTGACGGAGAACTGTCAGACGAGCAAGCCGCCCAGTCAGTCGTCACCGGTGCGAGCGAGCATGGTGGCCGTACCCCAGCACTACAGCTCCACTTTGCCGCGCGCCCTCATCCACAACGCCGACGCCTACAGGCCGCAGCCGTACGACGTTTACGAGAGGAGGATGCGGCCTGACAGTCTCGCAGGTACAAACACACGCAAACATCATTTGAAAGCAGATCACGCAGTTAACATGGCATCAGATATCAGATAATTAGATGCAAATTCACAATGATAAAGTTGTCATCAACTGTACCTCTGCAAAGTCATGTACTCCATTTTTCTAAAGTGTAACTTAAAAAAAAAAAAAAATATATATATATATATATATATTAATAATTTTACTTGGGGGAAAAAAATGCTATTTCATGTCATTCTTTTTACAAAAACAAAATCATAATTTTTCAAGACCGTAAAATTCTGAAATGTTAGTTTAGGAGAATAATGTTGTACTATTATAATAATAAAATAATACAATGAAAATGAAGTTGTAATTTTATTATAGAAAAATATGAATGTTGAAATCAAACTTATAGGACGGTATTTTTTGTTTTTGTGTAGGTAGATTCTCACTCAGTCATCGTGGTCATGAAATCTGTGGACTTTTGTTTGTTTTTATATATATTATTTTATTTTTCCGCCTATTGAAAATGTTAGCTATGACTTAGGCTACTATGCTATTAGGCTAACGACACATTCCATGCTTTGCCCAACCCTAGATTACACATTGATGCGCCCTTTTACCAGCCTGCATACTTTTCCAACATAAAGATAATCAGTGACAATAGAGCAGCACAGTACAAACGTGATATTCTCTTGTGTTTGTCCTTGCTGCCTGTGGCAAAGTCGCTGTATGAGTCACGGTGTGTCATTGTACCGCGTGCTGGACTTGCAGCAAGGAACATATAAATGTCATATCTTAAATATGTAGAAACCCGGTCATGTTATTATGGTAGCCTGTTGCATAACATCCCTTTTGAAGGAATCAAGACGAACGGCTTCAATATTTGGATAATTACAGTGGTGCCTTGATTTATGAGTTGAATACATTCCATGACAACACTTGCAAGTCAAAACGCTCACATCTCAAATCAACCTTTCTCATTGAAATGAATGGAAATGCTATTCCGCACCAGCTATTGTACTTTTATTGTACTTTAAAAAAAAGCTAATACAGTCAAACCTCGGTTTTCGAACGCTTCTGTTCTCAACCAAATCGTTTTTCAATCAGAAAATTTGATAATTTTAGCAGACCTGTTCATTGTTATTTACGCAAAAAGAAATGTTTGCATTTTGTTTTTGTTTTTCATCTTTTTAGATAGGATTTCTAAATAAAACAGTGTCTATTTCTACCCTTTTCTATTTATGGTAAACAGTATACAGTGCAGTTTATGGTGTAAAATAGTAAAAAAACAAAAACAAAACAAAAAAAAACAAAACAAAACAAAAAAAACTTGAAAATGTTTTTATAGACTTGGAACGGATTAAAATTATTTACATTATTTATATTGGGAAACATTGTTTCGGATTTCGAACAAACCGCTTTTAGAACAGCCTTCTGGAACGTATTATGTTCAAAAACCGAGGTTTGACTGTATAATCGGGAAGAATGTAAAAAATTAAGCAGTTTGTGCATCAAAATGACATGCTTTAATTCAATGGCCATTGTGCTGTTTCTTCTGGCCACCAGGGGGCACTAGAATATATAAATAAATACACAAAGAAGAGTGTTATAACTATAGCAACATTGATGCTAGTTCTATTAACCCGTCTATGGCATTTTGCATTGTGTGTTAGCATTAAGCTAGGAGACCTTTGTAAGTTATGTAGTTTAGGTAAATACACAAATGGTAATTTTCTTTATGTTATGTTTATTACGACAGTAAATTTCAACTTGGATTGGCAGTAAACGAGTTTTGCTTGTGGTGAAGACATCAAGGTACCACTGCATGTATTTTTCTGAATGCTTCAAAAGGCTGTTTGCCGTGACCCCATAATCTGAGGCGGTAGCAGTGGTTGTGTGTGACAGTGGTTGGATGTCCTGGAACGTAGCCAAAAGTGCTCCCGCAAGAGGACAAACATTAACTAGGCCACGTGTAGCCTGCAAATTACTTTTGGGGCGAAAGAAAGAAAATGTAGAACTTAGACCAAATGAGACTGCATGTTTTTTTTTTTTTTTTAATGCCTCGTCAAAACAGCTAACTTTGCACGCAAATTTTTGATTATTTCCGTTGCTTCCCCTGGTCTAAAAATATGAATTTGGACTTATTTTTAATTGAATAGTTCTTGTGGCGATGGCATTAACTTACGCAATTTATTTAAAAACAGATAATAGATCATTTCTAGTTTGTTCTAAATTATTTGTCATCCTTTCAATCTGTTAGGACCTAACAGATTAGGTGGATCCTTTTTCTTAACTGACTTTTCAGTGAAAGTTGGTGACTGGTTGCCAGCCAATTGCAAGGCGGTTTACTAACTAGCTTAATGCTAGCATAAGAAGTGAAAGGCTATAACTGGGCAAAGGGGAATTAGCATAAATTTGACAGTAGTTCCAAAGCTTCTAACCACAGCTACTTTTAACACACACGGAGCAGAAACAACAATATTTACAGGCATATATATTCTCACCACACTAATATTAGCTGCAATAATATTAGTTTTTTTGCAGAGGATAAAGAATATATGCCCATGAGTATAAATAGCAAGCTACTCTACAATTTATTTAACATCTATGTAAAGGTTTCTCACTACCTCAACATCCATGCTAGTTTTGTTAGCCTAGCTATAGCAATTTGTGTAGCTTAAATCAAAGTAGTGTACCACGAACATTGTACAACAATATTTTGTATTGAAGATACTACTATGATAAATGTCCTTCATAGTTACTCCATTTTGTCCCCTTAGATAATGCAACATCTTTTTGACAATACAAATACACACAAAAAAACGCTAAAACCACTCACAAATCATGTTATGCTATAAAAACAAGTCGTTCTGCAGTGATGTTGTAAGGTGAACTGACTGTGTGCTTGACTTTGTGCTGCTTGGGGATATCTTCAGACGCTCTGGTGGATGATGACGTTCAAGGTGAACCTCTTTTTTTTTTTTTTCCCCCATCCTGGTTTTTGTGCGTTTGTGCCTGCTGCAGTCGTCGCATGTGTTGCATGGTTGTCCTTTGCGGCCCTGTGTGTACGAACACGCCATTTTGTAGTTTTTTTGTTTTTGTTTTGTCAATGAGCATCTCAAACCCTCACTGGTGTTAATCACGACTCGGTTCCCAGTCATGTAAGTGGCTTGGCAAGTACTTATGTAAGAAGGCTTCCGTGAGAAACCAGGTTACGCTGGTAATCCGGGATTACATTAACAAGCATTGTGCTATAACTGGTGCAAACAGCTCATACATAACCACATTTTCCCGACACCTGTCATGGCATGCCCCCACTTTTCCCGCCCTTTTCTCGCACGACTGCTTCCAGCGGCTGCCGGATGGCCGGCAAGATGCGACGCTCGCCGCAGCTGTTCGCCCATCTGACAAATGGTGATGGAGTGTGCCGGGGCCTCACGCTTCCTCTCCTCGCCTTTTTTTTTTTTTTTTTTTTCCCCACATCCACTTGACTTCATCGCCTTGGCTCAAGCGCACGAAGGTGTCACGGGTCTTTTCGTGGTAATTTCCTGTCACTGTCGATGCAGAGGAACATTGAAAAACTCATGTCTACTATCAGTTGTAAAATCCGCCTGCTTCTGTTGGTTACACGCATTTATTTGAGGGTCTGTTTTGTCAAGCCGGCATGCAAGGGGATGCCGTAGCCACTTCATGGAGCCGGGGAAAAAAAAAACTCTTGAGAGGATTCTGACGAGGAGAATGAAATGACTGGAGGGCAACCGGAACGCGAGCCATTCATCCTCGGCAAGACAGCGGCGCAGTGCTCCTCCGACGAAGACAATTAGCACATACTGTTAAGGCTCCAATCGGTTTGACTATAGTTGTCGTCAAAGATATGTCAAAATCAGGGGTGTCAAACTCATATTAGCTCAGGGGCCGCATGGAGGAAAATATATTACGAAGTGGGCCCGATCGGTAAAATAATGGTATATAACTTAACTCATTTGCTCCCAATACCGTGTAAATATGTTTTTGTTTTTTGTTTTTTTATGTTTTAAGTGTCCCAAAGACGTATTTATACGTTTTTTTTTTTTTTTTTTTTTAATGCTAGAGCAAACATAAGGCTTTGATGCAGCCTCTCAACTGCAAAGAATAGTTGCAGAAAAGGTAGTTATTACACAAACGGCCAGCAGGTGGCAGCAGAGCAAAGGAGCTCAACCAGGGCCATGTCGAAAAAAAAGCTCAATTACTTACAATTTTAAATAGATTTGTGAAAACTGATGAAATTTAGCTCTCTTCTATTGCTAATTGCTGCAGAACGGAAAATAATTTGGCCAATTATTGGTTATCAGAATTTTATCCATATCTTTTATTCCCTTTAATTTTCTGTTTGAATTACTTATCACCACCCTAGTGCCACATTATGCATGTAAATTCATTTTATTTGCGCACGCGCGTGTGCATCTAAAACAAAATGATAGGAAAGCCTTAGTTCTGTTTGTTGTGCACGGTAAAACGGCTTTGTCGCAATGTTAGTTCGTTGGTACAGTCGGAGTGGACCCACGAGGCAGGCGGAGGCTGATGAAATGTTCAATGAGCAGTTAATCGCCAACTGTATACCGGTCCTTTGGGCTTCACAGTGTATCGAGCGTCGCTGATGCGAGAACTTTAAATACATGCTTTGCTGGTTTTTTTTATTTTATTTTTTTTCTAATCCAGTAGCCGTTGTCTTGTATTTGCAGGCATGCGGAACACATATGCCAGTCAGCACAGTCAGCTGGGCCAGGACTTGAGGGCCGGCATATCCCCAGAACGTCGCATCGCGCCCATCTTTGAGGACCGCATGTTCCAGGCGCCGTTGTACATCAGCCCGGGTCACGCGCAACAGGGCACCATGTGCAGGAGCGCCTCAGGTTTGACGCACGAAAATGATACGCTACATTTTGGCAGGCGTGCTTTTTACATCGACTTTGGGTGCATTGTTATTGAGGAACACAATATCACAGCCTGTCTGCCCTTTAGCGCCACAAATGCGCCTTTCATTATTTCAGTCCCTTGCTGTCTATTTTTTATTTTTTTTTCTTGCGTTCGCTCCCTCCGGCTCGGGGCACAAAAGCCATAGCTGTGACATACCAGGTATTATTGTTATGTCACGCTGCCATAAAAAGCACCTATTTTTTCTAGAAAATAGTGTTGTTACCTGGTTCATACACATACGTAAGTCAAAAAATCAGATGAGGTGCGGAAATGAATTTGCACGACAACTTTTTTTTGTGGCTGACCAGTTCCTTCTGCGCTGACACATTACAGCTATTTGTTTTAAACAAATTTGGCTTACTTCATTATATGTAACCTAACTATTTGCAGTCATTATTGTAAAAAAAATAAAAAATAAAAAAATCTTGATTTTCAATAGTTTTTCAAGTTTTCCAAAATATCTCGGACAGTTAAACGTGTGAGAGATTTTGTTCTCAAGCTATTTTCAACACTTTAAATTGGTTAATAATGCACTCTAAAAAACAGTTGGGGCAAAAATAACCCAAATTGAGTCACAAAGAGACCAGCCCAACTTTTTGTGTTAATTAATTAACCTAATATTTTTGCTAATTCATGTAATCCAAAAACGTCAAATGAATACAAAAAAAGTGGATTGTTTTGCCCAACATATTTTTGGGGTTATTTATTTAACCCAACTTTCCAGGTTAAATAAATAACTTTTGGTGTTATTTATTTTACCCGTTTTTTTTTGTGGTTGTTGTGAAATTAATAACCCCCAAAAATGGGCAAATTAATAATAGAAGTCACAAAAACAACCTTTTTTTTTCTTTTTAATTGTTTTTTTTGTATGCAAATTTGGGTTATTCATTTGACTCATTTGTTTGGATTATTTCTTGAACTCAAAAATCAGGGTCAAATGAATAACCCCAGAAATTTGTGTTGGTTCCTTTTTGACCTAATTGTTTCTTAGAGTGTGAGCCAAAACAAAACAAAAAAACAAAAACAAAAAACAAAAACAAAAAAAAGACAGCCATTTAATTAAAAATAAATATATCCATATTTGGACATATCTATGTACATATGCCCCTGCAATTGATTGTTATTATCACATACAGATGACATGGGTTTGACTTGACTTGATTTCCAGCCAGCAGACAAGTGCTTTAAAAGATGGCTGTATATTCCTTATTTTGCTTCCACGTAAAATCCATCCATTTAAATGAGTCTGCTAGCGGTACAAATAAAATAAAATAAAATAAAAGACTCAGGTGCTCTGGTCCTCCCAGCTGTCCATGCATGCAACACCTCCACCATGCACCGCAGCCTCCTTGGCACACTGAAGATGTGATTACGCCTGATAAGTCTCCTAATAATAGCTATTGATAGCTGTGAAGAAGCCCCGTTGGTGGGCCGCTGTAATGTGTTGCAGTCTGCTACAGATATTGACAAAGAGCAACAGGGTTGCAGGTACAATTGACCGGTTTTTGGAAGCCTAATTTTCTAGTTTTCTGTGCCTTTCCTTAGTTCCTTGGTGGGCTGGGCCACAAAGGTATTTATAGTCAACAAAACAAAAACAAAAAAATAAATAAGATATAAAAAATTGTATACAATTAACTGAAACTGTATGGTCTGTTCTAGGGGGTGTTAAAAAAAATTGATTCGGCAACATATCGAGATATAACAGCGTGAAATTCTCTAATCGATTCAATAGGTGGCAGAAACGATTTTTAAACATCCATTTTTGATGGAAAAATATTCACCAAAACGTCTTACTTATGGTTAGAGTTCACACCTTAAGCATGGAAAAATGTTATATTCATGGAACATTAAGCCTTAATATTTTCTTTCAATGCTGTTCAAACATGAAAACTGTTAAATACAGTGGCTCACAGTTATAAGGCTGAAGTTTCAGATAAATAATACATTTTCATACAAATCTTACAGTGTGCAAGTTTACTGACTAGTATTTTCGAAATTTAAGTAAAAAAAAAAATATCGCAACAATCAACTTATAAATTTGTATCGGGATTAATCAGTATCGAATTGAATCGTGACCTATGAATTGTGATACGAATCGAATCGTATCGTCAGGTACAAGGCAATTCACACCCCTAGTCTGATCACAAAAAAATATGTTATTAAATTAATAATGTTTATTTTATGGCTTTATGACCTCGACCTACTTCCTCACTTTCCTTTATTATTAGTTTTATTTATTTATAACCATGCAGTGGAAGATTGCTCTCTGTACCTGCTCTTTGCAAATGGGCATTTTTTTTTTTTTTTTTTAATAGATATTGATCCTTGACTGAAAAATAAATGTGAGCTTAAATCAAAATAGTGAGGCTAAAATTGCAGTTAGGCTCCACTATGTTTATACTAATCATCTGCGATATTGGCCTTACGCAAGAGCAGCCACGCGAGGAAATTGTGTTTTTGGAGCAGCAATTCTCACCGACATGTTGGCTTCTGGTAGGAAGGAGGGACTTGGAGAAAGGAAACGGTCAGAGTCGATGGAGATCTGTGAAATAGCCACACTCAGTATTTAAGTGAAAGTGCAGATACTTCTGGAAGCCATTGTTTAAAAAATGAGGTCATTGTATCACTTTCAGGTAATGAAAGGAGCTCAGATGTGAGAAAGAACTTTGTCTGGAGGCATAAGCGTCCACTCAGCATGTCGTAAGACACTCCCTTCTTTACAAGTGGGTATCTGGCTATTTCGGGCCGGTCTCGGCTTAACGTTGCCACTCTGCTGTGTTTGGCAAGATTAGCTTATAAGCATACGGTGGCACAGGGCAAGGGAGAAGGAGCAGAGGAGAGGATTTGTGTATCATCACCCAGATTGATTTTTGTTTTTTCTCAAAAGCGGCCAAATCCCTCCCGGCTAAACACAATCTTGTTAAAAACAAAACGACGAGAAAACGGGCCTTTGAAGAAGAGGAGTCACGTTTTTTTGTGAGACCACGGGAGCCGTGTTTTATCCGAAACATTAATTGGTTCCAGATTTGAGAATTTGCTGCGTCCGCCAGAGCGGCTGCGTCTTTGTAGTTTTGAGCTCGCTTTTCGAGTTCTTAACCCCGACCTTCGAATGCAGCCAATCTCACCCGGATTTGTCCGTTTCCGTGCGCAGCGTGTTTGGATTTCATTTCTGAGGGATTCGCTTTTTTGGCCTCAGGTGTGGGGAGTCTCCAGCGGACATCCAGTCAGCGCAGCGCCATGACCTACCAAAGAAACAACTTGGCCCTTAACACAGCCGCCACCTATGCGGATCCGTATCGTTCGGCGCAGTACCGGCCATGCGATTCCAATTACAGTCGGCAGGCTGCCGTCATGGACGATCCCACCCGCTCGCCCTCGATAGACAGCATCCAGAAGGACCCCAGGTAGGCGCTGCTCTTGCTTTTCAAAGCTTCTGATTTGTCAGTGTGATGTCGCATTAGAGTGGAGCAGCCCCTTTTCTGCTGCATTGTACATGTATGTATATATATATGTATGTATATATATATATATATATATATATATATATATATATATATATATATATATATATATATATATAAATTTTGTTTTTGTTTGTTTAACTCTTCGACCGCCAAAAACGTTTAATAATGATAAGTAAAATCCCGATGTATGCCGCCATAAACGTTAAATGACGTCAACTATGTTTTTTTTTTTTTTTTTTTTTACTTTATTTTATTTATTTATTTTTTAGTCAATGGGAAGTGCAACATCTAAGTGGAGCGCTGCCTGGTCAATCGATTGTGGAATCACAAACACTAACTATGGCCAGCAGATGGTAGCATTGAATCTCTTTTCAAAGGGCTGCCGGTGCACGGAATTACAAATGAAACATGACGGAATCTGATAAAATTGGATGGAATTAAAACATTTTCAAGGATGGCGTGAATGATCAAAGCCTTTGTCACATCTGTCCTAATTTGCAGAGCGTCACAAAACAAAAATATTTTGTGTCAAAGTGACTGTTGTTGAGAAAATGTATCTTCACAAAAAGCTCATTTTCTCATCTTTTCCATTTTTGCTCAATGTCACTCAAATGACCTCTTTTCAAATGGTTATTATTACTAACGAACGGAATAAGCTAAGGTTTTTTTTTTCTAATGAAAGAATGGAATGCGATCTTTCATTTGCTACCCACATTGTATATGTAGTAAAAGTATACAATATTCTGTTTGCCTTGAAAATCGGCTGGCACTGTTTTTTTTTGTTTTTTGTTTTTTGATCATGTATGGCAGTAAAAGAGTTAAAGAAACGTGATTCTCTCAAATCTGGGTCTATTTCCATGTTGTAACACATCAACCTGCGTTTGTAGGGAGTTTGCATGGCGGGACCCGGAGCTGACAGAAGTGATTCACATGCTGCAGCACCACTTCCCTTCCGTGCAGGCCAACGCGGCCGCCTACCTTCAGCACCTCTGCTTTGGCGATAACCGAATTAAGGCCGAGGTAAGCACGTGTCCTTCCCATATTGTCATCACCCTGCTGGCACGAAGTGTGCTTTACAAATAACAAATGCATGCATGCTATAATAATCACTTTTGAAAATATATGTTTTCAACATATAATGAGCCATGATGTCTGCTAACCAGAAGCTAAGTGCACTGTGTTTGTTTACAGAAAGATGTCTGGCTAGCAAACAAGGCAATTAAGTAGGTTTTGTTCCTCACCTAATATGTTCTACGTGGGAACAGAAAACTTGTGTCAAGCTTTTGGAATCCGTAAAATGATGTGGATCTAGCCCAAAGACCTTGAGTTAGTCTTTCAAAAACATTAGGCTGATTTATGCTTTGATCGCAGTGCGCACAAAACATTGTTACTGCCATGCTTTCATAAATGTCACAGATGATTCACACCATTTAATGAAAAGAATGATTTTTTTTTTCAGCAAAGCCTCATTTAAATGTATTTTCATCTTGAAATCTTTCCTTTTACTCATCCACATATTATTAGGCTTTTATGTGGAATGTTTTATGACATGAGTATGCGTATGATTCTCAGTGGCAGGCTGGCATTTGGCACCTGACTTAATGCACCTCTTAATACCTCCACAATGTCGCAATTATTGCTGTATATGGCTACAGATGCATTTTGTATCAGAAGACAGAAAAATACTGACGTGATTGGCGGCCAGCTTATTAACTGATTGTTTATAGAAACATTCCTACTGCCAATATTATGGAAATAACTTGAGCCAACACTGCTGATTTTGAAGCCCCAAAGCATAGCAAGGAAAATCTGATTGGACAGAATCAAAAAGAGAAGTGACATGAAGACAGTAGGACTATAGTGAATCAAATTTTGCGTCATCCCCAGGTATGTCGCCTCGGCGGCGTCAAGCACCTGGTCGACCTGCTTGACCACAAAGTCCTGGAGGTCCAGCGGAACTCCTGTGGAGCTCTGAGGAACCTCGTGTATGGAAAAGTGATGGACGAGAATAAAATCGCTCTGAGGAACGCGGGGGGTATCCCGGCCCTGCTGCGACTGCTGAGGAAGAGCGTCGACGCGGAGGTGCGGGAGCTCGTCACAGGTGAGACAGTAAATGGCTTGATTTGGTTTGTTTGCGCAAGTGCTTCACAGGATCTTGGTTGCATTTGATAGGAGACATATTGTAATTTTTTTTTTTTTTTTTTTTTTTTTTTTTTAAGTTTTGAACAGCCCTCAAGTGCAAATATTTGCACAGGATTCATGTTTTCACTAGTTCTAGTTTCATCCTTTTAATCCAGACAGCAGTGGATTATGCGCGTCACTTTTGTTTGTCATCTGAGCCCAGCAAACATGCAGTAAGTAACTGTAACTGTTTGGGATGAGGGTGGAGCAGAAATGAGCAAGCCAAGCCATTTGGCTCGCAGGTGGTTGATTCAGCTGTTTTTGCTCAGCTTCAGCTTCAGCTTCATGTTCCAACTGTTTCGGGTTACAGGTCCAATGGTTACAGTTATTTTTTATTTTTATTTTTTTTTTAAAAAGGACTAAGACAGGACCGTAGTATATTTTGTTGGCTGGGATGACATGAGAAACTAAACACATCTTTGCTTGGCTTCTGCAAAAATAACATTACTAAATCTAATTTTAAATAAGTGCCAGAATGCCTTTTACATATTTACACTCTTAAAGCTGCTGCGTCAAAAATAACCCAATTTTGGTTAAAAATTGCACCGACCCACTAATTGGGTCAATTCGACCCAGCTTTCTGGTTTTTAATCCAAAGTTGTCGGTCAATTTTGTTGGTCAAAATAACCCAATTCTGGTCAAAGATCGGACCGCAACTTGAGTCAGTTTGACCCAACGTTGGGTTACAACCTAGAAAATTGGATCACTCTGATTTTTTTACCAAAATTAGTATATTAAGTTAGAGTATACTGCAAAAATTCATCAGAAAGGATGCATTTGGATTTTTTCAGGGACGGTACTCATACCGATTATGAGTAATCAAGGACGCCAATGACCGATAGTAATTTTCACTAAAAGGGAAAATATTGGCATCAAAATTTGAAAAAAATCCAAACTCCAGATCTTCATTTTTTGGAATTTTAAGTATCTTTATTGAACAACTTTTAGGGTTTGTAAAATATTGAAATTTTTTTGTTTTTTGTTTTTAATCTTTGTCAATAGACATCTTTGTTTTAATGTTTTTGTTAATGTTGCATGTTTTCAAAAGGTCAATAAAGATTTAAACAACTGCTTCCTACAGTAAATAAAGTATTCAAAAATTTCAAACTATCTTAAGTATTAAATTTTTACATATCTCAGTTTTAATTTCAAACAAAAACAGAAGGAGCAGAGAGTTCCCAGGGTCAGCAACATCTCTGAAAATTAAAAAATTAAACAAAAAAAAACTTAAATTTTAATTAGTTCCCTGAAGTTAACACTTAAAAAAAATTGATTTATTTACTGCTGTCACTGGTCAACTATTCCCAAAACGAGGTCCAAACCACTCTTCCACTTCTCCCCTTAGAAGTCTAGGTGCTAGCTAGTCTTCATTAGCATTAAACTCCAAAACAGACCACCCCATGCTCCAGGTCAAGGGTCATGTTATCCGGACACAGAATAGTCGCCTCTTTACCTGCCTGCACTCCATGCAGGTGTTGTGGTTACTGTTCTGTCCTCAAACAGACTCTCGAGATGTCCCCAATCACGCACAGAAAAATGTTTTTTTTTTGTTTTTTTTGTTTTTTGTTTTTTTTTGTTTTTTTTGCGTTCTCCCTTTAGGCGAACTCTTAAGTTGTACGAAAACTTTAGAGATAGACGGATGAATCCATACATACTTTCGACGGGTCGCTGGATTCAAAAGTTGAAAAAGATTGTTTGGGGAGTATCACTTTGAATACATTCAGTGCTCTGAGAGAAATTTCAGCAGATTTATGTCACCTGCGCTGCAGATCAAAACAATGGAATTGTACTTGAAAGTTGACATTTGCACTCGCTTTAAACCGGGCATAATCTCCAACCTGCCAAAAGCTCACTTGCTAACGCCAGACTTAACATAAACATGTCTGTGTCTGAAGATAAAAGTTATGGCGTCGCTCCCAGAACGCTCACGGCTCTTTTAGAGAGGATGGGCGGGCGGTGCGGGGTGGGGGCTTCTTTGGTCTTCATAAAGAAGCCAAATCCCAAATCATTTGCGAGACAATTGTTCGTAAACGGAAGCAAATTACCACCTAATAGACCGTCTGTGTCTTGCTTGTTTTGCTGGAACAGGCAATAATAGGAAAAAGACGCAGCCAGTTCAAAGTTGTTTTGGTTCACAAACACACCATTACATCGACTTTAATGTAAACACACAAACGGAGTCGGTGTTTCTAAAGTGGGCCAAGCCACCAAAGAACATGTCACTAAGCAGGAAGAAGACTGAGAAGCCGACATTTTGGGACTGTCAAGGATGATGTATGGCCAATGCTGGTCCTAACTTCATTTCTGACAGCCTTGTCAGTCGTCTGTGCTGCTGCTCGGAGGCTGTCCTTGAAAACATGTTCATTGCCCCAAGATTGACATTATAGACTGGCAAGTGGTTTTGTGGAGTCAAAATGACCTTCGCTTTGACTTCTTGATTTACCATAAACCTTTGAAAAGGACGTAACTTCCAAAATCAAGTTAAAGTTGGGTAGTCTTAAATATTCACAACTCACGTTCAAGTCGGACATAGGCTGGACTTAAAATCTCAAATCAAAATCTAATTCTATGACATAAATCTGTTCATGAACCAAGCATTGGTAGAGTAATGGAGTTGCTGAATGAAAATGTTTGGCACAGGACCAAGGTCCATGTCTTTAACTCATTTGCTCCCAATAACGTGTAAATACGTTTTTTCTTTGTTTTAAGTGTCCCAAAGACGTATTTATACGTTTTTTTGTTTGTTTTTTGTTTTTATGCTACAGAAGCATACATACAAGCATGCATGCATACAGAAGGCTTTGATGCAGCCTCTCAACTGCAAAGAACGGTTGCAGAAATGGTAGTTATTACACAAACGGCCAGCAGGTGGCAGCAGAGCAAAGGAGATCAACCAGGGCCATCTAGTAAAAAAGCTCAATTACTTGGAATTTTAAATAGATTTGTGAAAACTGATGAAACTTTCTGCAAAACGGAAACAGAAACATACTTTTTTTTCCTGATGAAAGAAGAGACTTTAATCTTTCTTTTGATAGGTTCCATGCTTTTATAGCAATAGAACACAATATTCTGTGGGCCTTGCAAAATCAGTCAAAATCCAGTAAAACAGCCGGGAGCGAAAGGGATTGCTTCTGTAAAAATGGCTGGGAGTGAATGAGTTAAGGTCCTAGTGCTTCTGACCTATCTCACTTCCTGAGCAAAGACACTTTTTTAAAAATAAATAAAATTATTATAATACAGCCACGCTCTTACAAAGCATGCAAGCTCTGAGGCGAGGCACATCCTCAATGTGAACTTCTGAGAATGTAGTATTAGCCGAGCTGCGTTTGATGTTTTTAAGTCAAAATGAGATGATGAAATCCTCCGCATGTACTTAAGGCTTTTAATGGATTTAAAGCACTTTGGATTGCAAGAGACATTTCTTGGCAGGCGCATCGCTTCCGGCTATGTATGTATGTGTGTGTGTTTGTGAAAATGGGCTCTGGGGCCATATTAGAGACGATTAGCATCTTCATCAGCTCAATTAAAGAGGAGCGTGTGTACTATGAACTGAGTGGATATAAACACAGAGGTTAACAGTATACAATGAACCTCTGTGTTTAGATTAGCTACAATATAGTGAAAACAAAAAAAAAAAAAAACATACTTTAAACACAATTAAATGTATCAAAAGATGCCTAGCATAAGCGTTAGCACCCATGAAAAATGATTGCTTAAAAAAATGCCTTATAACACGGGCACCTACGTTGACATTGTAATTTAACTCATTTGCTCCCAAAAACGTATAAACACGTTCTATTTTAAATATTGCCGTGATCCCAAAAACTTATTTATACGTTTGTTTGTTTTTTGTTCTTGAGCATACAGAAGGCTTTGATGCAGCCTCTGACCTGAAGAGGTGGCTTAAAGCAATGGTAGATATTACAAAAAACGACCAGCAGGTGGCAACAGAGTATAAGAGAGCAACCAGGGCCATGTTGCATCAAGCTCTTATCAGTGTTTTGAGAATATTTAGGAAACTTAGCTATAGTATAATGCTAATTGCTGCAAAACATAAACAGATACACATATACTTTTTTTCCTGATGAAAGAAGAGACTCTAATCTTTCTTTTGGTAGGTTCCATGTTTTTATAGCAATAAAACACAATATTCTGTGGGCCTTGCAAAATCAGTCAAAATCCATTAAAACAGCCGGTAGCGAAGGGGGTTGCTTCAGTGAAAATGGTTGCCAGTCAATGACTTAAAAGCTTTCAGTCAGACTTTCACATCATTATTATAGACTCGAGCTTTGTCACATTGTTGTCACATTGTTATGCAAGCATTGCCCACTGTTTATTTGCACTCCTTCTCTAACGTTGCCGGTGCGCCACGCCACCAAAGTCAGGCTGTGCTGCAGCGTAAGCCTGGCAGCGAGAGGCATCTAATTAGAGGAACATGCTACATACTGGCTAATCCCTGACAGATGCAGCATCAAAGGCTGCCAAGGACTGTGCATGACCAACAGTGACTAGCAAAAAAAAAGAAAAAAAAAGATAGTTGAATAGAGTGGAATGAGGGCACCATTTTTGAAAGATTTACATTATTTATGTTTCATTTCATATGCTGGAGCAATGCCCTTTGTTCCCCTTTTTTTTTTTTTCCCTGAAGGTATTCTGCTGTGATGTGGAAGATGGATGTGAATGTCTAATATAAGGCACGGGTGGGGTGGGGGGGACCTTTTTCCTTCCAGGGGCCATTTCTGTTTTTATAACGCCCTCTAGGGGCCATACTAAATTGATGAAAATGCAGTAAATGACCATAAATGGCCCATGAGCCATATGTTCCCAACCCTCGCTTCATACGTACCTTCATGTTAGTTTTCAAAAGAAGACATATTATGCACTGCTGACGTAAGTGAGCACGCAGTCCGCAATTTGAGGGATGTTAATCGTACTAGACTCTTCTCACATTGTTGAACTAGCATTAGCATTAGCGGCAGCTTGAAAGATAGGACCATGCTGTTGGAAGCTAGCTAGCTAATTGATGGAATCTTCAATTTAGGTTTGTTTTCAAATTTAAGTGGTTTTGAATTGCCTATAGACATAGATAATTGCCTCTAGCTGGCGGCAAGGCGCTACTTTTATATTAGACAGGGTTTTGACCTGAGCACAAAAATAGAGAATATGTGAGTTTCTCAGCAAATAACACAGAATAGGTTTTTACAAAAATGTACATTTGCAAATAGTGTATTGCTAGTTTGCGGATGACTTGAAAGTGGCTCTGGATCTTCAACAAGCCAAGCTGATTATGATCATGAGTGGACAAGCTCAGTGGGGTGTGCTAGTGGATATTCTTATTGATCCAGGAGTGAATCGATCACAATTGGACTGCTTCAGTGCCGTCATTATCAATTATTTTTACAATTGATTATTTTATCGATTATTCAATCGATTAATGGAATGATCAGCTGCATTGCTATTTCTAAAGCATTTTTTTCCCCATGATTACTGTTTTTAACCAGTGATTGTTGTTTATTTTGTATTTCATATTCGGATAGTGATTGTTGTATTCATCGTCAATTTTTTTTTTAACTAATATGTTCCCAGTTCGCTTATGTCTTATTTTTATTGAACACAGAAGATAATCAGTTTTATTCCATGAAAGACTACAGAAATGAGTGATTAATTACTGTTGAGATGCTGAAAAAGGATCTTTTTCAACAATTTTAAATTTAAAAGAAAATGCTCCAAACAATTAAACGATGATTAAAATAGTTGCCGATTAATTTGATAATCATTTAATTGCCGATTAATCGATTAATTTTGACAGCTCTCAACTGAATTGTTTACCATAGAAGGAAAGGCCAACGATTTATGCTGTGTGAGATGTGTTTATTATGTAAATTAGCCGTACATAAAGGTGGAGGGAAATGACATTTTCAGAACTAGCTCACGAAAGATTGTCATTTAATTTCACACTTGATGGGTGGACAAGCACTGAGAGACCCAACTATACAAGCCATTAAAAAAAAATATATATATATATATATATATATATATTCCATCATTTATCCCCTATAAGAATTACCACTTCAGGTCCCTGTATGTTTTTTTTTCCCCTCACACACCTATTAAAAGCCCAACTTGTCAGCCCTTCTCTGTTGGGTTCCCCCTAAGTGCACCCGACATATCCTAAAGGCTTGCGTGCGTCCGTCTCAGCCCCCTCCCTCGTGACCGTGTCTCTGCAGGGGTGCTGTGGAACCTGTCGTCGTGCGACGCCGTCAAGATGACAATCATCCGCGACGCCTTGACCACCCTGACCAACATTGTTATCATCCCCCACTCGGGATGGAGCAGCTCCACCTTCGAGGAGGACCACAAGCTCAAATTTCACTCGTCGCTCGTGCTGAGGAACACTACAGGTTGCTTGAGGTAACCACCTGATGCGCACGCTTGGCACACTAGCACCACCATGTGGACAAGTAGCGTAGTGTCACCTATGAGTTTGGATGCATATTACGCACATTTTACGGATAGACAATCAAAGCTTAGCATAGCATTAGAAGCACGATAGTGGTAGTAAACGCGTCACACGGAACAAACAACAGTTTGCCCGATAGTGAACACACAACAAATCTGATTACATTTTGTGTTTAAATCAACCACAGAACTTTGCTATTAGTTCTGCTAGCTTAATGCTAACACAAAATGGGAAATAAATATCTATGTCACGGTGTTATAAACCTTTCAGCAATGGATATTTGAACATTAGATATTGAAACCTGAATATTTAAATAGTCTTATGATTGTTGTGTATTTATGTGCAGAAATTAGTTTCATCAGTGGTTGTCAAAGTGCTATTTAAATAAATTTGAGTTGTGTAGAGCAAAACATGGAGATAATATAACAATACTCACAAGACATAGAATAGAGTCTGAAGAACTAAAGTCACTGTGGTTTAATGAGGAGTTTTGACTGTATTATTATTATTATTATTATTATTATTATATACTCACGTGTCCATATTATACTGCCCCCAGTGCGTGGACACCAGAGGAAGCACAATGTTCATTGAATTGAAGCAAAACAAATGTGACAAAATTGTTTTGTTTCTGTACATCATATTATATATTATTATATTGTGTAGGGCTGCTTGATTATGAAGAAAATATTGATCATGGTTAATGTGGTAATAATTGAAAATTGAAATCACGATTAGGACAATCATTTTGTTGTTTGATGCAAAACAAGAAAATGTTTAAATGTAAAAAAAATATTAAGACAAATACAACATTAGAATTATGTAAGTTCCTTTTATACCAAACAAGATTTATAAAAAGGTGCAAATATATGAATTTAAAAAACTCAAAATTAGAATTAATAATCTTTTATTTGTGTTTACGATGATGCTGATTTTGTAATTGTGGAGTTTAGTAATTGCACAGCCTTAATATTGTGCCATTTTTGCTATTACAAAAATCAGATTGCAAACCTGTTGCGGGAGATGCAGATTAATGTGGCACTTGAATTCAGTGGGGGAAAGATGATTTGCAATATGAATGTTTTGAGTTGCGAGCATGGCCACGCAGTAAAATAACTTGTGTCTCAAGGCACCAATGTAATTCTAAATACAATCCATGTTTCGTATTAGTGGCTTTGTCACCATTTTGTGGATTATCATGCTGAAAGATGACGTAATGCCTTCTGACTCGAGGAGAGTCTGCGCTATTGTCGTCTGCGCGTGTGTGCACTCAAACAAGATGGGATGATTTCAGTCAGTCCGACCAAACACACATTTCATCCATAATAGATGGTGTGCAGGCACACACTCGTCTGTCGTTTGGTGTGTTTGCACATACTCACGACTTGTATATGTGTGTGCGCGCTCTTTAAACAGAAACTTGAGCTCAGCTGGCGAGGAGGCCCGAAAACAGATGCGCACCTGCGAGGGCTTGGTTGACTCACTGCTGTACGTCATCAAAGCCTGCGTCAACACTTCAGACTTTGACAGCAAGGTACACACGAGACACGCACAAAAACGCACGCGCAGATGCACACGATTGTTGAGACAAGAGCAAAACATGTTGCGCATGTTAAGAGGCCCCCTGAGAGGGAAACGAATAACCCGATTCTTTTAATTGCCCGACCATGCTGAAAGCTAAACATCTACTATTTTCTGGAAATATTTGTTTACATTATGTAGTGTTTCTTCTACAATTCTGTCCATGCGCGCGGAATGAATTTGCTCAGCCGCTGTCTGTCTCCGTGTGGCGTCCACATCAGATAGTGGAGAACTGCATTTGCACGCTGAGGAACCTCTCCTACCGTCTGGAGCTGGAGCTGCCCCCGTCGCGCCTGATCGGCGTGCAGGAGACGGACGCCATTCTGGGCAGCGAGTCGCCCAGCAAAGACATCGGCTCCAGCTGCTGGGGGAGGAAGAAGAAGAAGAAGAAAAAGAACTCCCAGGAAGACACTGTGAGTGTGGCAGGACAGAGAAGAGACTGTTACTTTTTATCTTGAATATAGACTAGTCCTGGGGTCTGCAACCTGCGGCTATTTAAGTCCCTCTCCTGTGGCTCCCTGTGGATCCATCCATCCATCCATCCATCCATTTTCTTAACCGCTTACTCCTCACAAGGGTCGTGGGGGGTGCTGGAGCCTATCCCAGCTGGCTTCGGGCAGTAGGCGGGGTACACCCTGAACTGATAGCCAGCCAATCACAGTTGTAGAAATTAATGTTTTAAATATATTTACATTTACATAAATATTTACAAAATAACATAACCTAAAAAAATTAAAGGTGCCCTCATATGAAATGTTCACTTTTGTTTTGTTTTTTTAAATAAGTATGCCTTACCATAGCCTGACTAAGTCCCCAAAGTTGTGAAATAAACGACCCATGTTTCCCTTTCCTATAGAAATGTCCAAAAAGGAAGAGGAAAAGCAGAAAACTACCATAAAATGTCCACGAAATTGCCCAAAATGTCATCGAATTTAATAAAAAATAAATAAATAAAAAAGGCAGACAGAAAATGTTCAAAAAATAATTATAAAATGCCCCCAAAGCCCCAAAATTACCCTAAAATATCCACAAAATTGCCACAAAAAAGTGAGAGAGAAGAAAATGTTTAAAAATTAACCATAAAATGTCCAAAAACAAAATAAATCCAAAAATGTACGCTTAAATGTCCACACAATTGCCATAAATGTCATTAAAATTTATATTTAAAAAAAAGAGTCAAAAAATAGCCATAAAATGTCCAGAAGAGAAGCATAAAATTACTGTAATATGTCCATAAAATTGCTAAAAATGTCAGAAATTTAACAGAAAGGCAGAAACGTCTAAAAATTACGACTGCGTATTAGGGCCATGTATACAATTTTTTTTTTTAGAGGGCGGGGACAATATGACGAGAAAAAAAAGTGGCAAATTTGTCACTTTATAAATGGGCAACTATGATATTGTTAATCTTTGCTAAAGCAACTAGTATCTCCTTGTTTGAAAACCCGACCGAAAAGTACATTTGAACGAGTTCTTCCACCGTAGACGTTTTGCAAACTGTGACTTGTGTAGCGTGACATATTCGTTTCCTTTCTGACACTAACACAGTTTCCTTCATCACAATCGTCAAATGTTTAGCAGCTCCAGACAGATTTTTTGTTACTTATTCCTAAAATGGCTCTTTTGACAGGAAATGTTGCAGACCCCTGGACTAGTCACAAAAGCATAAAAGGATGAAATTTCTGGATGAAGTTAAATTTCGTGAGTTATTTGCTGTCCCCTTCCGACTAACTTCTGCGTTTGTGTCCTCAGTGGGACGGCGTGGGACCCATCCCGGGCTTCTCCAAGCCACCCACGGGTGCTGAGATGCTTTGGCACCCCGCGGTGGTGAAGCCGTATTTGACGCTACTCGCCGAGAGCTCCAATCCTTCCACACTCGAGGGCGCCGCCGGGTCACTTCAGAACCTGTCGGCGGGCAACTGGAAGGTGCGCTGTTGGCGCTGACACGCTTGACACTTACCAGTATATACGTTTAGTTCCATGTCAGGACTTCACCAAATCTCGAATTGTTAATAATTGCTATCTTGTGTGTTATGAACAGTTTGCAGCGTACATCCGCGCCGCAGTACGTAAGGAGAAAGGCTTGCCTATCCTCGTGGAACTGCTTCGAATGGACAACGACCGGGTGGTGTGTTCGGTTGCCACCGCGCTGAGAAACATGGCGCTTGATATCCGGAATAAAGAACTCATAGGTGAGGGGCTAACAATACCAGACACACATGAACGTTTGATGCTAGGTGAAACTGGGCAAATAATCGAAATTGAATTTTGATTTTGTCTTCTTATAATCATAAAATCACTATAATTGACAAAAAAATACACACATTGTATATTATTATTATTTTTGAAACATTGTTAGTTTATTGGTAGCAGTCAATTGAAAACCCCATTGATGAGCTGGCAAAAATTAGCATTCATTGTTTCAGGAGGGATTTACCTTCAAATAATCAATATTTACTCTCAAATGCAGTAGTAACAAATACAGATAGGTAAAATTGTCAGCCAGGCATAAATTTTATCATAATCTGTGAAAAACAAGTGATATTCATCAAGTTCAATGGCAACTTTCTTCTTCTACTCTTCTTATCTTAATGTAAGTGTGTATCTCCATGAATGCACGGCACCACACTGCCCCTAAGAGGCCAAGGTACACACAGCAGGTATTTTTATATTATGTTTTTTAATCCGTATTAATTTAATGTTTTATTATTTTACTTGTTACTAATTTATTTTCTGGCTGTTCTTTTAGCTTATGTTTAAAGTTGAATTTTGGTAGCTACTTAAATACCAATTTTTTAAATAAATAATTGTGCTTATAAAAAAAGGTTAATTCAAAATCAATCAAAATAATGGTAATTATTTTTTCCCCATAATCGCCTAGCACTACTGAAAGCTAAATAGAAATTGTTCCTACATAAATGTGTAAAAGATTACATACAAATGTATTTTGCTTTTTATTTGTAGTTAAATACATCTAAACTCTACATAGAAATGCAACTTATGTATGCACACCGGATTATAAAATTATTTTACTATTTAATAATAATAATAATAATGCATTATATTTAGAGGCGCTTTTCTTGGCACTCAGACACCGTATAGTATGTTAAGAGAGGACTTAAAAAAAAAAAAAAAATAAATCATCGATTGTTCATGTACCACTAGAGGGAGCCTGCATACCACACTTTGAGATTCACAGCTGTAAACGTTAACCTGGGGGAATGTTTTTTTTTTTTTTTTTTTTTTTTTTTTTTTTTATATATCCTTGTCATGGCACCAAACAGCAAAGCCATCCATGATCAACTTTGCTGAATTCACTACGACGTCCACGAAGTGTGACATAAGCGAACAACCTCGCACCTGCGCTCATAACCCACACACACACGCATCATCCCGAGCATAAGGCCCCGTCACAACACATTTGCTCCACGTCTCCCTCCTCCCTCTCAGGGAAATACGCCATGAGGGACCTGGTCAACCGCCTCCCCGGAGGAAACACCAGCTTGCTGTCGGACGAGACGGTGGCGGCCATCTGCTGCACCCTGCACGAGGTCACCAGCAGGAACATGGAGAACGCCAAAGCCCTGGCGGACACGGGCGGCATCGAGAAGCTGGTCAACATCACCAAGGGCAGAGGGGACAGGTACGCCGGCCAATGCCAACGCCGGATTGTATTGGACCGGTTTTGTTGAAATGCCGGTAAATCGGTGACATCAGTGTGGGGTTTCCAATCCTGACAGGTTTTCCCTGAAAGTGGTGAAGGCGTCCGCTCAGGTGCTGAACACGCTGTGGCAGTACAGAGATTTACGCGCCATCTATAAGAAGGTAGGAACCTGATGAATTCATATTCAATGCCTGACTTCTGCTTACTTCACTTAATGCAGGGGTCAGCAACCTTTCCTGTCAAAAGAGCCATTTTAGGACAAATTAATAACAAAAAGTCTATCTGGAGCTGCTAAACAGCTGAAGATTGTGTTGAAAGAAACAGTGTGTTCGTGTTAGTCTAACGTAATGAGGGCCCAAGAGCTCATTAGAGCTTCACCATAACAAAATGTATTTTCTTCTACCGTTCAGCTTCCATTTTTTTGAGATTATATGTATTTTTTGGTCATTTTTCAGACTCAGTTTTTCATACTTTCTTAAATGTTAGATTTCTGAAATTTTTGGCAATTTCATTGACATATGGTAATTTTCTCCCTCTCTTATTTCTTTTTTGGACATTTTATAGCTTTTTTTTTTTTTTTACTTTTAACTTTTTCCAGACTTTTTTATATCAATTTTTCAGACAATTTTTTGGACATTTTATGGTAAATTTGGGGATTTCTTTTGTTTTTGGACACTTTAAGCGTAATTTTTTAACATTTTCTTTCCTGCCTTTTCTTAAATCAATTTTATGCCTCTTTTGTGGTGCAATTTTGTGGATATTTTATGGTAATTTAGGGGATTTCTTTCTTTTGTTTTTGAACATCTTATGATTACTTTTTTAACCTTTTCTTTTCTTTTGACATATTTGGCAATATCATAAACATTTTTCTGCTATTTTTCTTACTTTCTGAACATATTATGGTCACCTTTTAGACACTTTTAGGTATTTTTTGAAAAAACAAAACAAAAAAACTTTCATCTACTTTTTTGTCTTTTTTTCTAACATCTTGTAAATTTGGACATTTTTAATAATTAACTATTTTTTTTAATTTAAATTCTTAATTAATTTGAATAATATTTTATGTATTTGTAAATATACAAATATATGTAAAACAATATTAATGTTGACATTTTTTTTAAATAGAGAGATCCACAGTAGAGTGACTAAAGAGCCAAATGTGGCTCCAGAGCCGCAGGTTGCAGACCCCTGACTTAACGTGACAAACACCATAGATAAAGGATTTTTGTTAAATCTTTACTCCTCGAAAAAGACACTAATAATATGAAATGAAATAAAAAAAAAACATCCATCCATCCATCCTTGTACTTGACATAACATGTCCTCCATTACAGGACGGCTGGACCCAAAACCATTTCCTCACACCGGTATCCACACTGGAGCGGGACAGGTTCAAGTCGCAGCCCACCCTCCCCACCAACAGTATTCAGATGTCCCCCCTCAACCACCCTGGTAACCTGCGTTGCTTTTGGCGCAGACCTCAAGAGTGGAACGTTGACCCCTCCCCCCCCGACACCTCACGCGTGTCTCTTCTTCCTCTTGCAGCTGCCAGTGCCATGTCGTCTCCTGCCATTCGCGATCACACGCTGAGAGATTATCAGAGAGCGCAGTCAACTATGCAGTTTTATAACTACCAAGTGGACAACAGTATTCACAAAAATCAGTATACAGGTACTGTACACAATGTGATAATATTTGTTTTTGAAGCGTTTTTTTTTTTTTTTTTTTTAAATGGGTTTGACATTAGTTGACCATCCTATGCCAAAAGTAATTTACTTAAAAAGTTTTATAATTGCCAATCGATTCCACGAGATGGCGTCAAAAGCACGATTTTGTCGAAATGAAGCTCCTCAACTCACTTCAGCTTAGTTCATTGGCACAAAGATGCCACAAGATGGTGCAAAAGCACTACTTTGTCTGGGAAGCTCCTCACCTCACTTCTATGTAGTTCCTTGGGCACGTTAGCAAAGGTATGCTGTACTTTTATCGAAATGAAGACCCTCAACTCACTTCAACATAGTTTTTTTTGCAACAAGAAACCACAAAATGGCAGCAAAGTATTTATATATATATATATATATTTTTTGGTCTTAGTAAAGCTCCTCACTTTACTTCAACATAAGTCCTTGGCACCAAGAATTGACAAGATGGCGGCAAAGCACTCCTTTATCTAGATGAAGCTCCTCCATTCTTAACATATTTTTTTCATTCCTTGGTGCCAAGTTGCTCCGTTGCCATTACTGTTGTCTAAATGCAGCTCCTCACCTCACGTCCACAAGATGGCAGAAAAGTACTACTGTTTGAATTTCAGCTTCTCAACTCCAATGTGCCTCATTGGCACCAAGAATCAGGAAAATGGTGGTAAAGCATTTTAAAATTCGTAATAATAAGAATGAAACTTATTTTTTGTTTTTTTGTTTTTTTCCTAGTACTTGCTCCATAATGGCTGCTGTTGCGTATTTATTCCCCTTTATCTCCTCTGCGCTTGCTTCACATCTGGCTCTCTGACAGTTGAGCATGCAGCACTTGAGAGCCGCACAGCACTAAAGCGGACCCGCTAGTCTGTGCCGGACCACACAATAGTGTTATTATTATGAGTTGCTGAGTGGGTACGCCAGACAAGAGCTCTTGCCAACCCGCACGAGCTGGCAGGAGAGTGGGAGGGCAAAGTAAACAACAAAAAAAGAAATGAGAGAGAGAGAGAGAGAGCGCAGTCTGTGGATTCCAGCGTCGAGCCGGCGTACCAGCGTAAATCCCGATCCCCGTGGGCTGTGTCAACAAGTGCAAAGCAGCAGCCCGGCGCTCTGATTTCCCCTCCGCATTCCGTTTCCGCATTTCTGAAATTGTTGAAAAGTTTTTGACTTTGATTGCAGGGTCTGTAAAGCCTTCTCCCTATTACTACTCGTCGCCCACGCGGGAGGAGCCCAGAAGAACACAGGTGAGATCAATACACGCGGATATGTTGTTTACTCGACAATGGCCAACTCAGCATGTCATTCTTGCCTCTGGAACTTTTTTTATATATATATATATATATATATATATTTTTTTTTTTTTTTTGCTTTATTCTTGGAATATTTGATTTTTTGCTTTGTCTGAATATTATTTTTTTTAGAATATTATTATTATATTATATTATTATAATATTTTATTTTATCATTATTTTATTCTTCTTTATATTATGGATTTTGTTTCTTGTAAATTAGATTTTTTTCTTCTATAATTGTGACATTTTTTCTATTTACATTTTTCTTCTCATATGACAACTTTTTTCTTGCAATATTAAAAAAAATTCTCCTCATTAAGAAAATGGATGGATGGATGGATATTTTCTTTTTTTTTTTCCCAATACTGCACTTGAAAAAAAATCTCCTAATACTACAACTTTTTCTTCATTATCTTATTGCAATTAAATAGCTTCCTCCTAATATGCAACATTTTTTATAATATTAAAAAAAAAATCTGCTACTACTTTGATTTTTACATTTTTTTTTTCTATATATAAAAAAATAACATTTTTGGATATTTATTGTAAAACTAAAATGTTGTTCAACTAATTTATTGGACTTTTTAAAAATTATTTTTCTAATGAACCTGAAATTTTTAACTTTGCCCTTTTTAAAAAAAAAATAAAAAATGTTCTAACTTCACTCCTGTAAAATTACAACTTTATTTACGTAAAATTCCATCTTTTCACATAATTCAAGCTGTTTTTTCATAATATTGATTTTTATTTTAATTGTTTCCCCTAATATTATAAATGTTTGCTTTTAATATTTAAAGAAAATATCTTAGAATTACAAATTTGTTCTCATATAACTTATTTTTTATAAATAAAAAAAAACTCCTAATATCACCTAATAGTTTTCTCTGTAAATTAAAAGTTTAGGCTCATCAAAGTAGGGTTTTATTCTCCTAAAATTACAATTCTCTTTTGATTTCATGTATCATTTTCAAAGTCAGAGAAATATGCAATAATTTCATCAATCATCAAGTGATTTGAAATGTGAGGTTTATCGACTTGTAACATACTGTTGGGCATACATCATAAAAGTGTGTGAAACCATCCTTGGAAATCGATGTTTCCTCCGAAGTGGTGTCTGATTGATTGTCGAAACGTCAGTATATGACGGTGATGTCATCTGTAACATTGCCGTTTTTTTATTTTTTTCCCTCTCAGCCTTTATACTACGCCGACGAGCCGAGCAGGAGGCCCTACGACCCGTACAGGATGTACGTGCAGCATCCGCACGGCTACGACGACGCCTACATAGACGAGATCATGGCGTACGCGCCCGCCCTGGACTACGGCGGCCAGCATCACGCGCTCAAATCCGCCAACAACTACGTGGACATTTACGCCAGCACGCGGAGGCCCTCCTACCGGGCCGAGCAGTATCCCGGGTCCCCCGACTCGTGGGTCTGAAACAAAACCATCCACCATGAACTTGGCTTTAAAAAAATAAAAAATAAAAAATACGTGTGAATGTGTGTATGTATATGCAGTGGATCTAAAAAGTCTACACACCCCTGTTCGAATGCTACGTTGTTTTTTTTTTTGTGGTATTAAAAAACAAAAAAAGGTGACCAAGAGAAATCCTACATTGTACAACTCAACTGAAAAATACATATTTTGCAAAGAGGAAGTAAAAAAATAAATAAATAAACAGGTGAAATAATGTGGTTGCAAAAGTCTGCATACCCTTTTGTAATGGGGGATGGCTATGGACCATGACTTTTGATGTAAAAAAAAAAAAAAAAAAAAAGTAAAAATTATGTACAAAACTATATTTAAATATATATATATATATATATATATATATATATATATATATATATATATTATTATTATTATTAGAAACCTAGCAATGGAACAGGGGTGTGTAGACTTTTTATACCCATTGAACGTAGGGGAGCGACAACAGAGGGAATCATGGAATGTGTGCCGATAGACGGGAATTAGTTCAAGTAGTTGAGGGGGGTACACGCAACGATTTTTCAAACGTGAGAGGCCACCACATATGAGGAGAAAGAAATCGGTGGGAAAAAAAAAAAATCGACAATTCTTATCTTATGTGTTTCAAGACATCCAGAAAATTGCCCAAATTTGGCCGATAATCGTATGTGTGTACCCCGTTTTAGAGACAAAAAAAAAAAAAAAAAAATCACGTGGGGGACAAAACTGGACATGAATGACAGTCCTGCTTTGTTTTAGATGTTAGATTAGATTTTTTTTTTTTTTAACAACTTGTCATAGCACAGCGAGGGCGTGAGTCATGTGATGCGAGGATCAACGGGAAGAGTCAAAGATGGAAGATTGTTTGTGTATGTGCCGAAGCCAAAATGGGGGGGGGGGTTGTACGAAAGAATGAACGTGTTAGCCGTACTTACTGTTGTAATGATGTGTTTTTCTTGTAAATACAGTACACGTGGCCTGGTTTACACTCATCTGCACTGCAAATCATGAACTTGTGCCATATTGAAGCTCTAGAGATAAATAAATATATATATATATATAAATATATATAAATATGAATAAAGTACGTGGAGACAAAAGTGGCATACGTACATAATAGACATGATGATATGAAAATAAAAAGGACAGTTTTGTTTTTTACACCTTGTTGCCATTTTTTTCATTCAAATATATTGTGATCATAAATAATAGTGAAAATACACTATATTATATTGTTCCATTTTACACATGCAATACAGTTTGGCTGAACCATTTTGGACCAATTTAATTTGCTTATTGAATAAAAAAAAAAAAAAAGTTTATAATTGCAGTAGATAGTTGTATAATTTTACATTCATTTGTAAAATCAATCATTATTTTTTTTTTGTTTTTATTCTCAACAAAATTACCGGTACTGTACATGTATAAATAAATGCAACAAAATATATAACACTGACTAAAAATCTGATATGAAACAATGGATTGATTCGGTCAACACTAAGTTTATTAAATGTTAGTCGAAATAGTTTCACATTAAAGAAGAATAGAGTTTAATGTATTAAATTATGACATTTTGAATATTAAGTATGTATCAATAAAGTAGTTAGGCTTCTTTACAATATAATAAAAACAAAAAAAGGCATAGAAAATTCCTAAGCCACCTTTAGAAAGATAATGATCAATTTAGATGAGAATTATTAATTGATCAAAATATGTCTACCATTGTTGTTCATAAAGTTATCTGTCATACAAAAAATAAAAAAGAGCAGGATTATCGTTTTTTTTTGGGTTTTTTTTAAATATCAGATTGCTCCGGTGTACTTAATGAAATGTCAGGCAAATTTATTATTTATTTGGCTCTGACCGGAAGGGCAATTTTAAATAAATAAATAAATAAAAATTATGCATTTATTCAGAAGGGTGCTGTTTGTTTCATTTTTAAATAAATGTTTATTGAACATAGACTAATATCAGTCAATCCAATTTCCATGTTTCCAAGAAAAAATATATTTAAAAAAATAATAATAAAATTAAACACCATGAAGATAGATCAACATAAATCACATAAAATAAATGAATAAACATGAACATTCCAATAACTCCGTGATTTATTTATTTATTTATATTTTTAATATGGGCACATGTGTTACTTGTTGAACAAACAAGGTGACGTCACGTTTGAGGGCAACAACAAAAAAAGGGGCGCGGCTTTGGGCGTGACGTCAGCTCCAGTTGAGCCTATAAAAAGTGTGAGCCGAGCAGCGCGAGGAGGAGAATTTTTCTTCTTGTTTTCTACCAAAAAGGAAAAAAATAAAATAAAATAAAAGATGGTACAACAAGGCAGCAAAAGTGGTCCAAAAGACGGTCGTCTGCTTAAAGCTGGACACCCTCCCGCTGGTTGGTAAAATATAATTTTTTTTAAAAATTTCCTTCTCCGAATTTGGTTAGTTTTCGTCACCGTCACTTTTCGACCCAAGTTCGACGGAGTAAACTTGAGCGGTTCAATAAATTGCACTTGAACGTCTTCCATGGTCTATGGACGTGTATGGGCTCCTTGTTTAAAGTGTACCAGATCGACTCTTTTTTTATTTTTATTTATTTATTTATTTATTTTTTATTTTTTTTATTTTTTTTTATTATTATTTTTTTTTTCCGCTTTGAAATTTTAGTTCGCGTAGTTGTTGCATCTGTGAATGTTAACTTTTTTGCTGTTTGTCCATTCACGAAGACTAATTTCTTTTTATTCACGTTTGATGCAAAGCAATAGCGATAATCGAATTCATGTGTTTTGGAGGAATGCGTGTTTTTTTTTTTTTGATTTTTTTTTTTTTTTTTGCGCGGGTGGGAAGGCTTATGATACTTTCATGAAGTCTGCCTGGCAACAAGTAGCTGCAAAAGTGTGACGTCACCATTGGAGAACGTGCAGCGCAGTACAAATTTTAATTTTCATAAATGTTTGTAAACAATAGGTGCTATGCTAGGTTACTTCCGGCTGCGGGTAGCAGAAAAGTCTAGCACTGACGTGGATGAAATGCAGACACAAACTTGTGTTTGGGGTTTTCAGGACCACATGTAGTGGAAAAGTAATTAAGACAACAACAAAAACAACAAAAATCCAGGATAAAATGTAGAGGGAAAATTGCAGGACTGCCTGATGGCATAGTAGCCACTTCAAGCGGAACAGACTGAGAATAGAAGAACAACATAACAGCCATCAACTAAACTGTAAGTAATTTAGCTGGCCTGCTAGTATGGAAAATACTGTAGGTATTATTTAAACTTTAACTGGGAATGACGGGGGGGAAAAAAAACATTTTTAATTCAACACTTGCTGGTTGTTGGCTCTCAACTCAAAAGCCAATGTGTTGTGTTGTCATCAGTGAAGGCTGGAGGCAAGCGAGTTGCCAAGAAAGGCTTGGAAGATGTCAGCACCAACCATGGGACTCTGGAGAAGGAACCCAAGAGGCCTGACAAACCCAGGTAGGGATACTTGTGCTACTTGGGTTAAATTAGCATTTCAATTATTTCATCTCACTGCATGTAGCGACAGAGGCTACCATGCACACATGCACGTCTCGAAAACACTTCTTGTCACATTGTCCAATTGTGTTGAACTTTTCTGACCTTTTTGAAAGGCAGCGTTGAGGATTTCTCAGCTACCGCTGCTCCTAATTGTGGTGAGTGTTTTTTCTGTTTCTTGCCTCAGGCCTGTGTCCAGTGCCAACAGGATGCAACAAGTGGGTCTTCTTCTGGCAGGAACGCTTGACAAGGTAAATGTTGATTATATGAGTGGCTGAAGTTGACTGATTTATCTTTTGATATTCTGGCTTCTGTGGCACATTTCAAAATCGTATAAATGTTTGTTTATCTCGTCAGTTGAGCCACGACTTTCCCGAGATGCCCGCAAGCGTGAGGCACAGCAGACTGCAACCCGCTGTGGAGAAGCACCACTCGCCTCGGACCTTCTGCATTCAGCAGCCCAGGAAGTTCTGAAGGATGCCATGATGGTGTTACTGTAGTGAGCTTGTAGTTCGGCAGGCTGCTTCCGTCACCCGTTTACACTTTTGATGAGAGAGGAAAAAACGACAACAAAACTTTCAAATACTAAAAGATCTTGCTTGTGCTCACCTTTTTGTTTAGTGGCTGTTTAATATGCTTTTGTGTGTCGTGAGTTTTGATGTTCAAAATTTTGAATCTTTTTCTCCGTTTCAACATGTTTGTACTGCTTGGCATGTGTGTTTAAATAATAAAAACTGGATTTTGAGATTGTTTTTGCAATAACTCGGAATGAGCGCTAGGTGGTGTCAAAGGACAAGTCCTCAGTATACAAATCACCGCAATGTCAATAGTTTTGTGTCCAGTAATTGTAAATAAGTATGTATACATAAACATTCTATTCCACGTAGGATAACTTCTGGCTGCTCAATACATTTATGAACAATGCTAAACAAAAACAAAATTCCGTCCACGAATATTCACTGCACAGCAACTATAAACCGCCAATAGATGGCAGTGTTGCCTTGCAAAAAAAAAAACCCGTTCTCTCTCCAACATACGTTTGATTTGGATACATTTATTGATCACGATCAGTTTTTTTTGTTTTTTTTTTTTTGTTCTCTTGTATCGGGTTGCATTCAACTGCGCAGTGCAGGTGAACGTTGTCAGACTATATTTCCTGTTTTTTTATGTACATTTTAATTTAACTGTTTATATACACTGAATTATTTATATTTTAAGGGGGTACATGGTATAAAAAAACAAACAGATTTAGGTAGTGCATGTACAGTATTTACAGAAAATGACTAAGCTACTATAGGTCCAGTATTATTCTTTAGGACTTTTTCAGAATTGCACATTTGTGTACATGTGTATTGAAAAATGGGACGAAAGAAAATACATTAGAAAACTCAGTAAGAAAAGTGCATTAAGCAGCACAAAACAGTTTCGCCACAAGATGTCGCTATAAATTAATGTGGAATCAGAATACGTTTGAATCACTCGTTCGTTCCAGGTGTGCTCGCTTTACGACGCGGTTCCGTGACGGTAGTGACGCTATACGAACATACAGTATTCGTTATTCATACGGTAACGTAGTAGTAAAGTCATAGTCACAGTTATCATTCATACCAAAATCGATGCAAAAATAATAATAATAAAACATATGGAAATGTAATTCCATTGCGTGTCATTCGTAACCTTGAGACATCGTCCTAAATGAATAAACCCTAATTAAAGTGCAGCATCAACTTCTGCACTGAGTCGTTCAAGCGGCAGTAAGGGGAGGAGGCTGGAAGATGATCCCGGGCAGCCCGCCGGCCCTTCGACGTTGAGACTCCCGCACAGATGACCTCATGCTGGGAAGGAGGAGGAGTCCACCCTCGGCAGTCTACCTTGGTGCTGGATCAAGTGGGAGCAGAGTTTTTGTGTGTGGAGTTACTCTCAAGTACCGGGGACGTTTCTTTTTCTTTTTTCTTTTTCTTAAAGGGGGAATCTACTCCGGTAACATTTGTCAGGTAAGATGTTAAATGTTTGTAATTGTGACATAAATGTAAATGTAGCGAGTGACGAGTCGGTACCGGGGGGAAATGTTGGGGCATGCCCGGCAGAGCTGCCGTCACATCCACCGGGGACTGACAGCGACTTGGGGGCTTAACGTCTAAACTTTTTTCCTTTCTTTTTAAAGCGAATTACGTTTTTTTTTTTTTTTAATCAGTCTTGACAAACGCCATCGTTTACATCTTGAACAGTGACTCCTCTAGTGTAGCGAAATTTGGTTGCAACTTTTCGGTCAGGTCAGGTGTTGTCTTCCGTGAACGCAACACGCATGCAGGTCAACTTGAAGGAAGCTAACGTTAGCATACTAAACTAGCTTTACAATTTGGTTTTACGTCCTCTTTATTTGTTTTACTTCTATTTTACCAAAGAGTTTATCCTTGTATATGCGTGATATTAAATGACATGTATTACCTGCACTGCAGTAGCCTACTAATTATGCTAAAATCGCCAATTAATGAGAACAGACACCTGATATAAAACAAACTACGTACTTGTGCGTTACTTACGTTATCAAAGGAATGACACATCAAAAGTGCTAAAATATAAATGTTTATGGAAAAATCACATTCTAGGGCAAAGTATGGTGAAGAGACGTATATTTAGAATGTGATAAAAGTGTTGTGGAAAGTAACATCCAGTAATCATACAATAATGAATTATAATTCTGTACACATTCAGTATGCACAGCATACGACGTTGTTGTTCACTAAACGCACTTATTACTCACTAATACACAAAAAGCGTCTTTAAAATTCAGTACTGCCTTTGCACCCCTTAATTAACTGTGTATTTTGATGTTAAATGCCACCCAATGATTATAAACCACAATCTAACCCACATATTGGTCTTAAAACTATTACAAACAGTGTTGAATTTCCACTGAGCGTCAGGCTGGCTCCTGGTTGACATGGAGATACTCACTATTATGTTTCCGACAGCACCATTTCGGGACAATTTTACACTGATGAAGGAATCATTATGTGTGCTGTACTGTAATGCTCGCCTGATGCTTCTTCACGTACCACAAAGATGTGGTATATTAGGGAGACCATCAGGAGAGACTGACTGCCTTCCAGGCTGAACATAGCCTGGTTCCCATGGACCCCGGGCCAGTTGGCTCATAGCAGAAGCTGGCACCAGGGTACCGTTGTTATGAATGAGGAAAGGACCTTATTGGAGTAAGTGGCGTGATTGACAGCACATACTGAGCTCTTCGTGATGGTCATGATGATGAAGAGGATGGGGAAAACGTTCCCACAAGAAATGGTGGTTTTAGAGAGTAGGTAGATTGTAGTACTGTAGACAAGGGTATTCCAACGTGGGCAGTTTTACATTGTTTTAAGGTATTTTATTGATCATCAAGGTGCATACATTACTAATTCTTGGGAAGTGTCTTATTGTAGCTATAATTTTATATGTACACAGCAGCCAACTCTACACTGTCATTCCCTGACAGTGACACCCATATCAATCGCCAGGTCATGGCCCCACCTTTTAAAGCCATACACACGGTCACAAATACTCCAGTAGATTGTGAGGATGGTGACTGCAAGTGGACAACAATAATAACTACATTTTTAAGTGCTTTAAAAAAAAAAAATAATTTCCACCCTGTTATTTTAAATCATTCTTGGAATACAGAAAACAGGAAGCGGCAATGCAGGGGACATATCCCTGCCATGGCTGATGTAATATTGCATCCCAGTGAATGTATTATTAAAACATGATTCATTTAGCGTCCTTAACGGAACATCCAGTTTACAGTATCATAAACAATTGGAGGATGCCTGGTGGGATACGCTATAGTCTTTGAGGTGTTACTTATTTTAGGCGTTCTTCCTTGGTTTCCTGTGTTGATACGCTGTCGACTAGTCCAGGGTGTACCCAAAGTCAAAGTGGCCTATTTGCACATATTGCAGTCACAGCTATTCTTCTGGAGAGGCGTTTTGTATACATTAACTGTGACAGTATCCATTGTGTTCAAATCATACGATTTATACTCAAATAAATATTTAAGTCAGAGGGAATAGTTTATGTATGGCTGTGGCTGAAGCACTTGTTAGTGTGTCAAGCATGTGATTGTTTGAGATTGGAAGTTCTCCTTGAACTTATGTTGAGATCGATTGCCAGAGAGGTACCAAGTACTGCTGATGTGTCTTTGAGCAAGGCAACAAAACACTCAAAGCTTCAAGTTATTCTGGGAAGATTTTCTGAGAGAATTTCGAGTGTGTCTGGGATTTTTTTTTTGTCTGTTTGTTTTTTGTCCATTCATCCAGCAGAACATGCGTCAGCACTGAGGTCACAATCGCAGTTTTGGTTCATCCCAAAAGGTGTTTGATGAGATTGAGATCAGTCAGGCGCTTCTAACCCATACATGCCTTTTGGACCCTGTTTTGTGCCCTGGAGCACAGTCACGCTAAAACAAAAAACAAAAAAAAAGGAACTTCCCAGAACTGTTCCCACCAAGTTGAACTTGGAAGCAGACAGATAAGATTTAGCATTGTCATGTTGTCATCAGAGGTGAATAAGAATGTATGGTGGATTAAATAATTAGAAACGTGGGTGCCAACAGTTGACTCCGTGTGTTAACCGCAAAATAAAATCAGTTAAACCAATATGTATACAAGACTGCTGCTGCTTGATAATGCTACAAGTTATAAAATGTAGTGTACTAGGGGTGTGAATTGCCTCGTACCTGACGATTCGATTCGTATCACGATTCACAGGTCACGATTCGATTCGATACCGATTAATCCCGATACGAATTTCTAAGTCGATTGTTGCGATTTTTTTTAATTCAAATTTAGAAAATACTAATCAGTAAGCTTGTAGAGTGTAAGATTTATATGAAAATGTATTATTTATTTATCTGAAATTTCAGTCTTATAGAGGTTGCAATCTGTTTCATGTTTAAACAGCATTAAAATAAAATATTAAGGCTTAATGTTCCGTTCATATAACATTCTTCCATGCTTAAGGTGTGAATCCTAAAAAAAAAAAAAAAAAAAAAAAAAAATCGATTTTGCCTATTATTGAATCGATTCGAGAATCGCGCGATGTAGTATCGCGATATATCGCCGAATCGATTTTTTTTAACACCCCTATAGTGTACTACTTCTCACTTGTGTTAACTTAAAAGCAGTTCCCAATCTTTTTTTTCCGCCAAGGACCAGTTCATGGGAGTACAGATTTTTTTTGCAGACCATCAACCAATCGTTGATAACCAGGGCTGTCTGTTGATGTAGATTTTCCTGACTGGAAACTAGAAAGTAGGGGCTGTGGTGCTAACGTATGCAATGGACCAACCGGGTTGGTCTGAACCGAGAATAGTGAAAATCTGTGTAGAATTAGTGGCTGTTAAAATACGAGGGGGAAAAAAATTAATATTTTTTCCAACCCCCCAAAGGTATTCAAAAAACATTGAATCTGAGATTTATACGAATAGCAGGGAGATATGGGGAAAATCACGACTGTGACATCATTTCCAGTCAGTGACAAAATGGCCGACACCTGAGATGGATTCCAATCAGGTGGATGTTGCTGCTTAATTCATATTCTACAATCACATTGTTATTCAGATGTGTTTAGAATAGTGGCGCTGCATAGAACATGATATAAATAGAAAATCTATGACTTGACTTCCCATTGAAGAATTTATTCAATAAACAGGTCTTGCCTGAGAGTAATTTCCATCCATTTTCTTGACCACTTATTCCTCACAAGGGTCGCGGGGGGTGCTGGAGCCTATCTCAGCTGGCTTTTGGGCAGTAGGTGGGGTACACCCTGGACTGGTCGCCAGCCAATCACAGGGCACACAGAGACGGACAACCATCCACACTCACAACCACACCTAGGGAGAATTTGGAGCGCTCAATTAACCTGCCATGCATGTCTTTTAAATGTGGGAGGAGACCGGAGTAGACCCACGCAGGCACGGGGAGAACACGCAAACTCCACCCAGGAAGGCCGGAGCCTGGACTCGAGCCTGAGTCCTCAGTACTGGGAGGCGGATGTGCTAACCAGTCATCCACCGTGCAGCCCAGAGTAATTTCCCCCCGCAAAATACAGTCTACTGCACTCTTCTAACCTGCCGCTCATATCCACGTTGGTCTGTTTCAATGACCTTATTACCAAAGCCTCACGTACAGTCGAGTGACGTTGCTTCTGAGATCAGCACGAGTGTGTGACGCAGTAGATGCAAACACCGCACGGAGGAATGGAGCAGCACAGTGTGAAATTGCATAGCCCGAGCGTGCGCATATTTGTGGCGGGAGGACAAAAAAAAATAAAAAAATAAAAAATAAAAAAAGTTTCCGTAGAACAATACTCGGGAATGTGAGTCTGCAAGGTCAGATGTTGGGACGCTTGCTCTCACTTTCACACTTTTTAAACCACTCATAAAAGCTTCCCAACCATTTTTTTTCTGTTGTTATTTATAGGCAAGTGAATGCAGCAGATAAGGCGTAATGAGGGGGGCGGCATGCTGGTGCAATGGTTAGCACGGCTGCCGTACATTTCTGAGGTTCGGCGTGATCCTAACTGAGGACAAACACTGTAGAAAATGAACAGGTGGATTATGTGTTAGTAATAGTAAACTGATACCTTTCAGAAAATTAATGAATAATTAATTGATCAACAACAATTCTGTTGGTTATGTGGAATTATTGATTGACCACGTGAATCAGTTGAGGCAAAATTGAGCTCTAATATAATAGTCAATTTGAAAGCCAATTTTACTTCCTAATATCCTGTTTGTCATGTCTTGTTTGCATTTGACTGGCAATTCCAAGCATGTGAGGAATTTTTTTTTCTTTCTTCTCTTTCCCCTCTGGAGAAACTTTCCGTAACTTCTAAAGGCAACTTGTTAATATTTCACTCTTCATCAAATACGAGGCTTCCCAGGAGGTTAACGTTGAGCTGAGTCCAGAAAGCAGAGTCCCATTACTTTTTTATATATTTGGACTCCCGGTGTTCATTAGCACATAAATAGCTCCGTGGGTTGTTAATAGAGGGATAGCGAGACAATTACTGGGGGTAGCAGCACTTAATAAGCGAGATTCCCATGAGCTTGACGATTTCTGAAGAGTTGCAGGATGAGTTCTGAGTAATTTGACATGGGAAAAAACTGCCTTGCCAGCTTACATGATCCATAAAATATACGTTACACTAAGATTCGTCAAGCCGACTTCATGCACGTTATTGCCCATGGCTGTCTTCCTTTGGATTTCCGCATGAAATATGATTTTCATGTGGAAAAACACGTACAATGTCTTGCCTTGTCTGTTTTAATTTCAGGTTTAGTCACTTGAAAGCAGCCTGAGATCTAACTGTAAGTACTGAGTGAGAAGCCTGTAAAACATGCCTCGACACTTTGGAGGATAACCGTCATGGGACTGAAATAAAATGGCTTTCACACACTGCCGTGACTGACAGCCACGAATTGACACATCAATCATGTCGCAAACTATCAAGGACAGGAAGCGCAATTCGCTTTCCCATACGATTCTAATGACTGGATCAAACCTGTTTTCCGCAGTAATAAACCACATGATTTTGCCGACAGCTACAACTTTGAATGCACCTGCAGAGGCGGATCTTATGAAAAATTGCACAAACAGTGTAATTCAATCTGTTTTGTAGACAAGTAAATACACAGAATCCCAATATAAATGCAGTACTTTTGTTTTTCCTGAAGTGAAATTTCTTTTTGCCCATTTCTCTCAAGTATTGTTCACAATTCTGATTAAATCTATATTAGTGAGCACTTCTCCTTTGCCGGAATAATCTCTCCCAAACAGTAAAACAACACATTTTAGACTAGAGTGACCTTTTATTGTGAGCAGCTAAAGGCAGACCTGTGCAATAATCATGCAGTCGGATCAGCATCTTGAGGTAGATAGCTCTCGGCTAAGGAGAAGTGTTCACTAATGTAGAGTTAGCTTCTGAAAAATGGTAGCAAAAAGTGTTTCATTTATATTTTTTGTTCAGTTTAATATGCCTTAAGCTTTGGAATTATGAGAAAATTGTGTTTAAGAAAATGAACTAATCACAATATTGAGGGGAAAAATTTCAATAATATTCATCAAAATAGTTAGCCCAAGTTTAATTTAACCTAACAGCTTTGGAATTCTGGCTAAATATTGTTTTTGTTGTTGTTGTTGTTTGTGTGTGGCATGTAAATGTTTGTAGTGTATGTTGTTGTAAATACCTGCCATTTTTTTTTTGTGTGTAATGTGTCGCGGTGTGGGTTTGTGAGAGAGTGTAGCGCTTGTATCTAACGACGTAGACCACATGATGCCGGCGGAGGGCCTCATTGGTTGGCATTTGTGTGTACTTTTGTCTACTAGTGTACAAGCAATGAACTTATTTCCGTTGCAACCACATCTCAGTGCAAATGAGTTAGTGGAATTACGGCCATTTTGCCATTTACTGTCGGCTGAAGATGACACCACAGTTGCAGGCAACGACCAATCACAGCTCACCCGTTTTCTGAAGCTGCGCTGTGATTGGTTGTTACCTGAGAATTGTGCAACATTGATGTCATTTTCAGTCGACAGCAAGTGGCAAAATGGCCGCACCCCTGAGATGGATAAAAATGGCTGGATTTTGCTGCTTAACTCATATTCCACTAACTCAGTATTAAACAGAATAACATATTTAGACTAGTGTGGCTGCATAGAACATATTATTGTAAAAAAATATAAAAAAATTGGGTTGACTCCCTCTTTAAAAGTAAAAGCATGGGAATAAGAACTAAAAAGAACATTTCATTTTAAATTGCAATCACAATATAAAGACAAAAAAAATCGCAAATTTTCCAAATCATTCAGCCCTAGTAGAAAAGCAAAACATTCTTGAGTCATTAGAGAGCTGAGATATTTGAAGGAAGCAGGAAGGCGGGGCTGGGAAGGATGCACTTGAACCAGACCGGTAGACCCGTGACATAAAAATGTCTGCCCTTTGTTCTTTCCCTTCCTCTCACGCCAGCGTGAATAGTAACATTTGCTTACAATGGCCGACGTGAAGACGGAGCTGTCCTTCATACCTGCGCCCTCCTCTTCCTCCATTAATGCCAGAGTTAGTTAACGGGCCATTGTTTACACGCGGCCGCAGCACGCAAAGCCAGGGCCGGCCTTTTTCCTGCACTCTGTGAATAGATCATCAAAGAACGGCTGTGCTTCCCACAGGCTTAGCTGGTAGCGGTCGGCGTGACGGCGCGAGCGTCTGATTCGGTCCAGTGCTGACCTCGCTGTAGACCTTAGCGTGACGGTCCAGCATCCTCACTGCGCCAGCAAACTTGGGCATAGAACCTGTAATTACAGATAAAAGTTCTATTATTAATTTAAGCAGCGGAATTTTCGTTTGAGTTTTTATTTGGCTTGGAAATGACTTTCAGCATTTGAGATGATGGACAAACACGCACTAGAGGTAGTTTTATGCTCACTTTTACTTTGCTTGATGCTTGTTGGAGAAATCTCAAGTAATTTGCACACTTGCACTTGCACAAAGCCAAATACAAATAGCATATTTGCGGTACGTCTTTGGTGTATCATCTCAGAGCAAAATATCCTGCCAAGTTCCCCTCACCGTGCCTCGCAAATCAACCCTTCTGAAGTGCATTGCTTGTGGGCACAAACAAACCTGGAAGCGAGAGGTTTTGAGAATTCTTTCTATGAGAAAAAAAATGGCCTGCAAAGTTGAATCCATTTTGTTCATCGATTTTATTTTACAGGACAAGAATTTTATTTAACAAAGAAAGCTATTCGAACAGTTTTTGATTCTAAATATGCTTTCTATTTGATGATTTTATATTAATTCTAAGGTTTTACACAAGTACAGGACTGTCTCAGAAAATTTGAATATTGTGATTAAGTCCTTTATTTTCTGTGATGCAATTAAATAAGTAAAAATGCCATACATTCAGGATTCATTAAAAATCAACTGAAATATTGCAAGCCTTTTATTGTTTTAATATTGCTGATTATGGCATTTTTCTTTACTTGGTCTAAGGAAATATTCTAATATTTTGAGATAGGATATTTGAGTTATCTCAAGCTGTAAGCCATAATCAGCAATATTAAAATAAATAAATAATAATAAATAAAAGGCTTGCAATATTTCAGTTGATTTGTAATGAATCTAGAATGTAAGATATTTTTGCTTATTTAATTGCATAACAGAAAATAATGGACTTTATCACAATATTCTAATTTTCTGAGACAGTCCTGTAAATATCTGTTACAAGTTTTGTAGAAAAAAAGTAGAACAATACGATTAATTGCGATTAATTACGGAAAATTGTGCAATTATTTAGTTAAAATTGTTTTTCGCTTCATAGCGTTAGTCATTTTCTTTCTTTTTATTAAGATCAGCTTTTAGGGTGTCGGAAAATAGCCAAATAATGAGACAGAAGAGGAGCCAACAAAGCTGTATTTCAAAGACAATATCAGCAGTCGGGTTTATTGTTAGTTGACTCACATGCAGCAAACCAGTTCTGCGTAATATGTGGCGACAGGTTTGCTAATGAGGTAATAAAGCCATCCAAACTGCTTTGGAGACACGTGGAGACCAAATATCCCTCCATCCATTCATTCATTCTCTGTTCCGGTTATCCGGTTGTATTTATTTATTTATTTTTCGTTTTTATCTCTATTGTTTTTGTCTGTCTATCAAAATATGTCTTCACGTGAAACTGGTTCATGGCATTAAAAAATTTTGGGAGACCACCTTTCTGCGTCGTTAAACACCAGCTATGACGACATCGCCAAACTCAAATGTAATCACTCAAGCGTAATTAATAAGACAGCCATGTGTGAACAACACACTGGGTGCAAACATTTCAGCTGGCTTCGGTTTTGTCAAAGTTGAGCCAAGCTTTTGCTTGTTTCCCGATGTCTTCCGCCTATCAGGACAAAGCAGGTTCGTACATGAGCCAGTTCCCCGCCAGAGGCACCTGAGACAATCGTGTATATATATATACAGCGGTGAGCTCTGATAACTGTTGTAAAAACGAGTCGGGCCCCATTAACCACATGTCACGCCAGTATTGTGCAGGTGTCGTTGTTTTCTTCTTCACAATCAGTGGGGATTTGAACTCCATCAAGACAGCAGTGACCCGATATCACATGCATGGTGATAGCCTGAAGCGCTGCTTAACCACCCCTGGTTTCCTATTTCTCCACTCATTAAGAAAACGCTTGCAGTGAGCTGCATTTTGCCAGTTTTCTGAAACTGTCTAAGGAGTTGTGCAGCGCAGTTGCGTCAAATGTCACCGGTGTTCAGTCGAATTCTTAACGCCTTGTTTTTTGGTTTTTGCATGCATCAGCAGTTGTTTCCCTGAGTCTTGTTCTCATGTTAGCTTGCACACAGCAAATCTAAATATTAAGCCAGCAGCGTGTCCACAAAGCCTTGTGAATGTGGTGTTCTCACTGCATTGTTGTAATATCAGATGGCCGCCTCAGAGGGCGTGCGCAACTGAGGTTAATGATACAACCTCAAAGTGAGCAGACTTGCTTACGAAGATCAAGTTGTCGCTGTGCTACACCTTCAGCTTTGTAATGTCGGATGTTGATTGAGGCCCCTTTTGCAGAATAAGTGTAGTAGTTGTGCAACTCATCACTCATTTACTCAGATAGACTGTTTGATGTTGAGTGTGACTGTGTAAAGTCACGCAAAGCAACGGTTCAACTGACCCAAGTTAATAGACTGGTCCCTTATACATTAAGCTACAGTAAGTAGATAAGAAAATAGCACGGTTGTGTTTTCTTATTGTGTTGGTAGGGAAAGGCTAATGCTACTTTAATTAAATGTCTCCTTATAATAAATGGCATAATAATCGGGGAGATTTACCGTTGCTGTTGGAAACAGCCAGCCAACATAAAACGAGAGCAATTTTATTTGTACAAGTCCTCCATAATCTTGACTCAAAGTGAACTTGACCTGTTTGAGCAGACAAGGGAGAGCTGTGGTAGCACTCCATTTCCACAAACGCAAGTCAGTTTCAGTTGACATCATAAAGGAGCGAAAGAGTTGGATTGAGAGGCTCTCCCACAGCAACCGTAAGACGTCCTTCTGTGGTTGAGAATGTGTGGACTTGTTGTGTTTTGTTTGTAAAAAGCAAGACCTTATTTGGACGCAGAGGTTCATTTTTCTTCACTGGAATGACTCCTCGGCTTCTATTAATACAACAGGGGACACTAGGCCAGCATAGGTTGCCTAAGAACCACAGCACTACTGTTTCAGCTGCTGTTTAGTCAAGCATTTATTTGCTGTTGTCCGATTCCATTGGACTATTACTCACGCTTGGGTAAACAAGCACATACAGGCTGGACCTTGACTTCTTGTTATATCACTTTCATGGTGGTGAACAACCCGGTGAACGCAATCTCAAACGGCCAAGTTTAGTCACGCAGTGTCAATTACACGTGGAATTCGGGGCATTTCAGCATTTTCCTCCGCAGCGAGATAACACCACAAGCTCTTTTTCTGTATACGTGTTGAAGCATTCTTTCCATGTACTCTTGCACTGGTGACCTGCAGAATTAGGAATGCTGTGGGAAAATTACCAGGCCGGTGCCAGGCTAAACTCTATCCAATGGCGATTTGCACTATTTTGGTAAAAATGTCCCGTGATGTGATTAATGTATGTTTTTAAATAAACTTTCTCCTGGAATAAATCCCAATAGAAATAGTGGAAATTGAACTACTGCTAAAATAAAACATGCATCAACTTCAAGTAACATTTTTTACATTACTAACTAACTGCCATACAAGTGTAAAAGAAATAATATAATTGAATGAATTTGGTGGAAAAAAAATTCTACTCCGTTCACAACAGGCACAAGTTTCAGTTTCAGGACTCTGTGAGTCATCTAGAAAGATAGACATCCACATGATGTCATGCATCAAGGTGGTTTTCTGAATGGGGTATATGCCACGGAAGAGGCGGGACGTGATTTTGCACATCAGTTTGTTTCCGGTCCGGGTTGCGAACGCGCAACCGAGGGGCACAAAGTCGGAAGCACAAGTATTTTTGACGCAGCCCACACGTCGCAAACTGAACCGGAAACAAACTGATGTGCAAAAACAGTCCCGCCTCTTTCGTGGCATATACCCCATTGTTGGTAATTTCTCATCAAATTTAGAATTTCCACATTTTCAACATCTTGTCGTTTCCTTTTCTTCAAGGTCTCAACAGAACCGATTGGAAGGTTGCCATGTTCAAGGCAGTGCTGAAAAAGAACAGAGATGGGGGCAAAGCGAGCAAAAAAGATTCAGGTATGTGGAAGATGAGGAGGTAGAAGACGGAAATGTACCAGCCTCATCATGCTGTCTGGTAGCGCATAGCAAGGGAAACAACACAGAACGTGAACAACCCCACGCAGTGATCAGGGAAATCACAGATTCAATATACCTGCCGGCTGACGTCTAAGGATTTGAAATAGAGAATCGGACTTAAATTAGGCCTGATTATGTGTGTACCCTGTTTAAGTCATTTCAACCCTGCCCTTTTGAATAAACATCATAAAAGTGACTTTACGATAAGCTAAGTGAACCAACCAGCAAGCTGATAAGACCTCACAAAAGTTCAGCAAAATCTTTAAATGAAAGTAGAAAGATTTTTTGCGCCATTAGCTCTTTTGAGCCACACCAGGCCTCTTTACTGCGTTATGAATTGGAATCTAAGCAGCCTGTGACAGTTTAATCTGTTCATCAATTCAGTTTGGTTTATGTTGAACAGTGAGGCGGAACAGCTGGACCGTATTCCTGCTGAGAAAAAAACAGTATAAAGAGCAGCCTCTATTATTGCTCACATTTTTATTTTGCAACTATACTTTTACTTTCATTTCAGTGAGGGACAATTTTTACCGTTTTTATTACCGTCTTTATTTATAAAACTGCCACTAAATAAACAGCCCTGCCCATGCGCCGTAGCAGATGTTTTCTTTCCTTGGATACATGACAACATGAGTCGAAATGAGTCACCGTGAGTGAACAATTGTTGACTCTTCCTCTGCTTATACAATTGTGACCATTTCTGCTTGATTTGCATTTTACTTGCCTCGGCTTGCATCAAGACTAGCGATAGCTTCTTCTGCTGTCTCAGTCCTGTAGTGAGTGAGTTGTTTTACTCCTCGCCAGTTAACACCAGGCTTGATTTATCTTTGCATGTCGTATCTAATTGTCGCATGCGGTTACACACTCCAAGAGCAAGAGCAGCGGAGCTTTACGGCTCCTTTATCCCGGCTTCATTCTTCCAGTTGGAGACCATCCGTCATGCCCCGCCGACCTTGTCTCTCTTTCTCATGCTGGGACAATAAAACGGGGCAACTCCTCTTGGTTGTTTAGGGCTCTCAAGACAGATGAAAGGTCACCTCAGAGACGCTCTGCCCCTCCGGTGGCCCTGCATGAGGGCACCAATCGCGACACTTGCTTCTATTCTTAGTCCTAGGGCATTAATTTTTAATACGCAGTCATGCGGGTCACTTCCTGTAAAACACCTCGTTAATCTGTAGTGTGCAGTAAACACGAGTTATCTCAAGGTATATTTGAAATATGTCACTCAAATTAGTTTGAGTACTTTTAAAATCTAAATATAACACCGGATCTCAACAGTATAGTAGGTCAGACTTATTTTCCTTTAGTCTGTTATTGGAAGTCGTTTGTCAGTCTGATGTCTGTGAGAAGACACCAGACTTGGTTGTTGTTCTGTACTTGTTCTGTATGAGTAAGATAAGATCCAATATGGGCTATTTGCTTAGATTTTCACTGTGAACCAAGTTTATAAATCCATCAACTTTGGATGAGAGAAAGCAAACTATAGGTGTGGAAAGATCCGAGGTATATTCAGATCCCTCTTGGAGCCTGAAGTCAGTCATTAAAACCTGATACTGGAAGTTGTCCTGATCAAATATGCCCTTTCAGCTTGCTGACATTTTATTTGCCCATTAAGATTAGAAGGAAACACTCCCCGATGAATAAGAATAACAGTCAGTAATACATCAATATATGTGGCCCCTGACATGGTGGCTATTGACTAGAGACAAGTTAAAAGCAGTCAAGGAAACTTGGTTCCCATGCCAGATACCGCTGCAGTCATTAGCTTTTTCCTTTGGGATTGCCACATTGCCAATACCACAAAAACACAGCTAGCTAATTTGGTCTCTCCTCCTAGATTCCTCCTCTCCTCCCATCTCTCGTTGGCCTTTAGATTCCCTTCTGAGTACTTTTTTTTTTAATGGTGTGCCATGGTGGAAGTGGGATGCTGGTTTGCTGGAGCCTGTTGCCTTTGATGGAAACATGTACAAAGATAGATTTGTCTGCAAGAATATATGGGCTTGGAAATAGGTGTGTGTGTGTGTGTTTATAGCTGGAATCTTACCATTTGCATTACTGCTGGAAAAAGCAGGTACTGTCTATCAGATCTAATACCTGGTCAGCCGGGGACCAAAGTGTGCCAAGTCTATCCCTTCTTTGGTGCTTCCGTATTGGTGACTGCTGCTGGCTGTTCATTGGTTGAGTAGATTCTACATTGCCACCTCATTGTAACATTTTTTGAAACACAAAAATTGATAAGTTACAGTCCCATGGGCAAGAGCCACATGCTGAGAAGTAAATACAGGAGAGGATTGTTGTCTTCTTTTGTTGTTGTTTGTCAGTGTGTGCCATTTGACTGATACGTTCAATGCAGCTTGATTTTCACGGTTTGAAGTAGAAAACCGACTGACCCAAACTGAAGGTGAGTAGAGCAGATGTGAGTCACTGGTTCAGTGCAGTGGAAAAGTGCCATATGTGGGGGCGTGCTTCTTAGGCCATGGAAAACCCCAATGAAATGTTGCTGCAAATCCAGGAATGTTGTATTTATCATTGCAGAAGTTGAGATTCTATGAGAAACAACGTTCATCTTAACTTTTTGGGGGTGTTGGCAGCCAGGTTGATAAGCTCTACAGGATTGGAGTGGAACAGTACTGACTGCACCATATGACTTTTCAAATTTTGAGGAGTGAAGTATTTATCTAGCATTGTGCAGGATTTGTATCCTGGTTTCCTGGTTCTTGGTGATTTGTACTTTCATCTGTACGCAAGGTTTTTGGTTCACTGACATTAAAATGGCTTCCACCTTAATTAAACTTTGTATTCAAAGATGTAATTGCTTCAGGCAGCAGTGTTTATCCCTTATTTCCTTGCATCCTTTGACGCCAATGCTTTTGATCTGTTTATCCCTTGGAAACTTCCACATTAGTCGTGACTCCTCTCTGTTTGCCTGGCAGGCTGGAGACAGAAGTTATAGGCTACTGTAGTGTACATGCACCTGACCGTGTGAGTGGTCGCATTACTGATGAAGGGGAAGTTTCGGCCCTTCGCCCCTGCTGTGGTTTCAGATTACCACCGGCATACTTTCAACCGCTCTGCACATTTACAGTGACATAATCACATTAGTCAACAGCTGTAAGAGACAATTAAAATGTCCTTTTTGATAACAGTTTCTTGGGCACCAGAAATCTCTCTTCTCGGGTGGCTTTTCTGTTCTCAAACGCAGCACAAATTGCAGCTGGGGCTGCCTTGCTTTCATCATCCACATGGTCTTGGACAGCAGGGGGTGACTTTTCTACTTAGGCAAAAAATTTAATGAGGGCCAACTGAGGATAAGCAGAGCGAGACAAGAATGTGAAATTAGCTTGGTTCTTTTACTGACTTTTTATGTCTTGTAATGTCATTTTTAATGGGCTAGTGGCTGATTTGGAACAACCTCATCTAGATTTCCGAAAGAAGGTGAAAGATGAAGGGAATATTTATAATGTGGATAAGCCAAGCGCAAGTCCTCTTGAATGCGTGTGTATGTGTGTGTGAGAGCAAGTGAGGGGGCCCATTAAGCACAGCAATGTGTTGCCTCAGCTGTGATTGGTACTTGTGCTGTCTCAACAGTTCTGTGAGTTTCTCGGGTGTTTTGACATGAAACAGTGACTTGTGACAAAGGCTCTGACTCCACTAATTTGGTTACTAAGCAGGACTTTCATTTGAAGAAGGTTTTAGTTTTTGGGACTTTCACACAGTTCTGAATAAATTAGAAATGGCACAGTGTCCCATAGGGTGGTAATGATGTTGCTTGTTAATGAATAACAAACACTTGGTTTAGAACTGATGTATCACAAATAGTAATAGTAATCAAGTGTTATTGATTGCTGATTAATGGGTCATTAATTAGCTCTATAAAAAAGAACATGACTTACATTTTCGGAAGTTGGGTGGATCTATCCAGACCTGCAACATTAATCTACTCAACACAATTGGCATAGAAACAGAAGTACAGAAAATTCAGAGGTTCTCCCACACCACAAAGAAGAGTGTCATTAACCATCCTGCCAAATTTGACTGGAAAAAGTAATCAAGTACAATATACCTAGCTGAAATGTGCCCCACACGGTCATTGCCGGGCTTTCCCATGCCACGACGATGAGGATCTTTAAAGTGGCCATGCCAGCGCAAAATCCTTTGACCACATTCTGGCTGTCATGTCAGACTACAACCCACCTGCCCCACTCCCTCTTCCACCTTCTCTCTCAATTGCGCGCACTTATGGCCAACAACGAGCTGCTCTAAAGCTGACTATATTATAAAGTGAATATGCATTTTCGATAGTCGAGCGAGGATTCTTAGTCTAATGGCCTCCACAGAAGGGAAGTAATATCACTTGTTAACGGGCTAGTGGTTATGTTGATATGTGAGGTAAAAACGGATTTACCATACATCCATAAGGCCTTTTAAGCAGTTTCAGACCTCATTGCCTTTCGTGCACACTTCGAAACACAGCCCAAGCTCTGCGTAGGTTCCGCTCATGCTACTTCTCCTGTATAGACATTGTGTGACTTAAAAAAGAAACACAGCTCCAAACAAAGTCTGCCCACTGGTTCCAATGTCGGACTGCCCTCGTGGGCCTGTTCTTTCTCCGTGAACAGTTGGGTGGTAGCCTCTCTTCAAGCCATATCTACCACAGCCATTTTGAGACACACTCCCTCCTTGTCCTGTGGTTTCTAAAAGGAATTTCTGAAAACTCCCTCAAAGTGATCTCCATGGCGGCTGGAAGGTTCTTTTTGGAAACTAGTGCTGCTCTCCAGGTGAGTCCTGATGCTGGATGATGCATTATATAGTGCCACCAGGAGAGTTGTTCTGTCATTAACCTTCACCATGAGGCACTAAGGGATGACATAAACGCTTCACAGTGATGACAGTGATATATATATTATGCCACAACAGACAAGCAAGTGCATGGCATCCAGCCAACCACATGTTGTCTTTACCACAGATGATACATAGTTTGTTATACTTACAGGACAGAAGTTGGAAGCACACATCTTCATGGGAGAACTCTTCATAGTCCAGAATAATCATTTGGCAGCGAAAACGTTTTTGTTTTTTTTAATATGCATTACTCTTAAATATCCTAATAGAGTTTTATTGACTTTACTGTCAACTTCCCTTCTTCCATATTTTCTAAAACATGTGAAATGTTTCTTGGACTCATGTTTGCTATTTTTGTTCCCAGTCATGTTTGTCTAGATTTTCATCTCCAGACTGTTAAGGTAGGGTTTAATATGGTGGAGAAAAGAAAAGAATGCGAAGGATTTTACAAAGGGGACCATTGAGTGCACAGCACCCTACACGGCTAGCAAAGCACTGCGCAGCCAGCAGGCAACGATTTAGCAGGGCGTAGCTCAAACCACATCTTTTGGTTACACACACATTCATACATAAACAGTAACACACATACATGAACACGCCCACAAACCTCAGGTGTATCCACATTTGACACGCCCTGTCTCTCTCCTTTTGAAAAGCAAAATACTGGCTCTTGGGGAAGGCAGTGATCCTGGCCGACCAGTCTCACTATTTTCTGTTTGCTTTGACTCTCTTACAACAAACATTAGTCTTGGCTACCTTTTTTTAATGCCAAGTCTAATAACACAAAGTTTTGTACAACATACCATTTTGTTTATTTTCTTAAGCACCTCAACGTATTTACATTGGAACTTTAAAGGTGAAACACAATCCGTTCCAGGATAGCAGGAAACTTGCTCTGTTGACACTAGATATGAGCTGTGGCTGGCTAGCTAGTGGCTAAACATGGATCCTCCTCACCTCCATAGCGGTGAAAAAGCTAACAAATATCGTGAACACTAAAAGAGATGGAGGATTAGGATAAGCATGCTACACACCACACAAGTAGAGAGAAGAGGGGGGGGAGTCATGCTAACCGCTAAGCTAACATGAAATGTAGCAAAACACTACAATTAGGGCCTAGGTGGTGAATTACACATTTTACAGAAGCCTGGTTGGAATCATGTTACAGCGGAGTGTAATAAACCATGAACAGCAAATTAGCAGATAAATTACCGTAGTAAGGATCTAGCGACGAAATAATAGAACAGCTACTCAGTAAGCACACGCGACACAACCGAAAATTGGAAATGAATAATTTATTATTTAATTATTATTTGTTGTATGTATTACCTGAGCCAGTAGGAGGATCCTAAATCTTAACTTTGCTAAAGGACTATATAACCCATTTAAAAATACCTCCATTATTATATTTTTCCCACTAAAGCTTATATTTTGATATATGCTGTTACTGTAAAGGCATTCCATTTATCCTGTGATATGATTTTTATACTGTATCACCAAGCCCTAGTTCCAACTGCACTATTGGAAACAGTCCACAGAGTGGTTTGTAACTAAGGCATTTTACTGAGCTAAAAATGAATTTGTGGTAAATGGAAGCACTACCAAGTTTCATCTTGAATATGCATATAGAGGATAGTTTAATGCACTCCCTTATGTTCAAATCTGGCACTCCTCCTCCTGCCTAGTGGTTTCTGGCTGGGATGAATTTGGGGAAAAGCCTTCATGATTTACACAGGCCTACTGTGTACCAGCTACTCTTCCAATAGCCAAATTTGGCTCTGAAGACACTTTGTATTGCATTCCCTGTGACCCTGTGACCTGGTAGTAGGAACATGGCAAAGGACAAGAAGCCAAACAAATACAAGGGTCTTATTTGAAGCAAGGGGTCATGTCATCTACAACACATGAACCCACCAGTCAGAATCCCTTCCCCTCCAAACTACCTCCTTAACATGTACCCGTCTGTAGTCATGACGAATGTTTTCTTAGATCAGTCGAAATTTTTATCTGTTTGCGTGCCATGCTTTTTTAAAGGCTACTTTGCAAAAGGCGATAGTGACCGTCATGGCGGTTCATTGGCTTGAGGGGTTTGCAGGTCACAAGCTTTTCTAATTACACCGTGATCTGCTTTGGCAGCCGCATTCCTTCTGTCTGATCATCCGTTTATTTCCTTCATACCATCAGGATTTTTTTTTCTATCTCACAAAGAACTCGAATGTTAATGCAATGGTTCCTCTTTGACCAAATGGCTGTGCATTAACAATAGTATACAGTATTACCAGTTGGCTGATCGTACTATTTTGCAATTGATTTTTAAAGTCAGGCACCAGTGCTTTGAGAGTGTCTGTGGGGACCTCTGTTCAGGTCCGACTTTTGGGGGTGGGCTTTCCCCTTTCCATCCTACTTTCAACATATCTGAGCATAGAGGCTTTTTGTAAGCGTGTCTGCAGATGAATGTCTTGCTATGTGTGGCTCAGGAGGATTTGAGACAGGTTGAACTAATGACCCCAGATGCTTTTGTGCTCAGCCTCAAAGGGAGAAGGGTTAGTGTCAATTGCAAAGAGGAGGAGTTTGGACAGTCTTCTCTCATCTTAATGTTTACATCTGTTTGTGGTCCATTGTCAATTTTGCTGTGCAACATAATTCTTTAATTGAACTGAAAGGTCTAGAAATAGCAAAAGCTGTTATTTCAATGTTTCAAGACTATCAGGAGAGAGTGTTTAGCTACTGCTGGGTTAAGGGTAACAGAATCTTTAAACTGTTAATGCATTACTGTGCTAATGATTTGATTAAATTAAAATGACCCCGTTAGGTGATCGAGCCAGTTACGATTGACACTAAACGTGCACAAATTCCCCGTGAGCTATGTCTTCCGAATGCCGCAAGTGTGCGGTTTTCAGCATGGTCCTTGTTTGTTTATGGGATTTGGCTCCTGGGGAGGACAGCTTTATTGACACGTCCATTCAGGGTTGCTGAAGCGGCTGTTGCCCAGCAGTTAGTGGCATTCTCATGACCTCACCTGGCCCTAAAGAAGGAGCTCTGCCTAATGATCTGTGTTAATGGCATTCAAAAGCCGCTGTTCCACCGCATCACGATGGCAACATGAACTCCAGTCATGTTGTAATTAGGCCAAGAAATATATTCCATTCTTCAGAATCAGAATTACAAGTGCCACTGCTGATTCCAAGTGAAGATTTGTGTGAGTTAATTAGTTGTGCATTTAGTCCGTGGACGAGAGAAACGCCATTGGCACAAGTGTGACACAATGCTTTTGTCACTTTTTGTCACATTACACATCAAAACCTCCAGTCACATGAACGGCAATAGTTTTTTTTCCCTTTTAAATATTTTTGAAAACCCAGAGAAAAAACTTCCCTATTTAACCAGGTCGTTGGGTAAACACAGTCTGACCCAAGTTTGAAGGGCATGCGTGAAAGTCTTGGCAGGATTGGAATGCCTCATTGACAGATCCCAGGACTTCCCAATGATGCTGACACCCATCATGTTGTTTTTAAGTTACAATGGCATGTTCTGTTCGGAGGTAGGCCCTCTCCTTTGCCTCCTGTGTGGTTTTCGTACATCTGCTGTGGAAGTGACATGTCATCTGTCTTGGTGTTAAAGTAAACCACGTGCCAGACTTAAGTATGCTTCCACAGATAGATTGGAGCTCACACAGAATGCTGCAGCCATGACAGCAATGTTGGGATTTCAATGTATTAAGTTGTTATTGTCTGTATTGAAGTGTTAAATATTTTTAGTGTAGGTATTTACAGCATTCTATCCATCCATTTTCTATAGCACTGGTCCTCCTAGGTTTGGAGCATAGAGATGATTAACTTTGTCAAGTCAAGCACAGTGCACAGAAAGACGAGCATTCATTCTGACATTCACATCGATGGGTAATATCCAGGTTAGCTAAAATGGGTGTTGTGGGACTGTGGGAGGAAGCCAGAGTACCCAAAGAACATATAAACTCCACACAGGAAGCCTGGAGACAAAATTTGAAGCCAGAAACTCTTGAGAGAGACGTGCTAACCACTTCTTCACCTTGCTGCTTTCATTTTACATTCTTTAAACATACGAGATGTGCCAGAAAATTTCCAGGTCTGGTGTCACAAAATATCGAGGTAATTCCCCTTGAGTTTATTGTACTTTGACAGCTTTCCTTGCGACATGTTCATGCACTTCTGGAAGGATTCTTTCAGGCTCCTACACAATTCTGTTGTCACGGCCATCTTGATGACCCACTTGAGCTTGGGATAGAAGAAGAAAGATACATGTAGCCTGGTTGGGTGAGTAGGGATTAATTTCATTTATATTATTTCTAATGGGAAATACTGTGTCAGTTTTTGTACAAATCACTACTTGTCTGATTTTTTTAATGGCTTAATCACAAAAACCAAGGCACCACTCTATATCTTACACTAGTCCTTGAACTTTTCTGGCACAACTCGAACTGAAAATATCCTGAGCTTCTTTTTAGCTTGCATGATTGAAAATGAGAAGGTTTGGATCAGGTCTTATATTAGCTCAATTCATTCAACTTGAGTGCTTGTGCCTTCATCCATCTTCTGTTCCTTTCAAGTACAAGTCTGTTTCTTCCCATGGCCATTTAGACGGATGTTTTATGAGGAGATATGGGAAATGTCACAGAAACCCTCCTCCCCCTTCTCCTCATCTACGCCTTCTGTGCAAGACTCCCCCCCCCCCCCCCCTCCCCCCCGTTAACCGCTCCAGCACACCCCCTCCTCATCCTCCCCTGGGGCCAGGAGGGAAGGCATTCCTGAGCACAGGCCACTTCAGAGCTATGGAACAGAGCCACTCGGTCTTATTGTTTTGATCTGTAGCGGTCTGCTGTCATGCGTGTCATTCCTATACAGCATTAGCTTCCTATGAAGAAGCAATATTACTTCTATTATTTCTGCAAATCAAAGGCCGACGTCTAGGATGAGCATTCTACGGCTTTAGGAACACTTCACATTTCTGACAGGTAAAAGCTAAACACACGTCGTGTTGTGTTCTCCTTCAGGGACCACCAGCATGGATGAGTTGTCCTTTGAAAGGTCCGGTACAGTTGAACAGAATTTAATAGTTGTTGATGACAGGGACATGCCATGGTGTAAAATGTGGAAAGGTCTTTGTGGATTTATTACACAAACACACATAGGGTAAAAAGAAAGTACAAGGACCACCACCGACAAAGGGGGCAAAATTGAGAGAAGTTGTCTTTGAAACACTGTGATTGTTGTTGTTTTTTTTCCAATTTATCTTAAAGCACGTATTAAAGAATATTTTAATTAGACAGATTAACATCTCATTAACCCATCCTTCATCATCATTCGAGACTTGCACTGAAGACCCTCCCCCAATCTGTTGTCCGGCTCTCTCTTCCCACTATGGGTCGTAGTGTGTTAACCATGACAGCTTTTGTCAGAGTGTCACCCTGGTCTCGGAAGTACACAGGGAATCCACATTGGCACTCAGTCTAGCGGGTGAATTACCCCTTCGTGCTTTGTTTGGCCCATGAAAGAATTTGCATTAATTATAGCCTTTATTCATTTTCTTTGTAGCCTTTACTGTATAATTAACTTGCACTGCAATCTACAATCATCAACAGGACAGTGACTTACTTCAACAAATAAAAGCTGTTATTGTTTTGTTAAAAATGAGCAGAAGAAACCCTAAAATGAATATGCTAAAATTTTATTTTTGTGGAAATACATTTCAGGACAGGTTGGGACTGCAGGCTGACCAAACTAGCACTTATAGCCTCTTTCTCTTCACTTCTTTAGTGTGTACCGATAGTGGTTTAGGAAGCAGCGTCTGTTTCTCCAAAAAATGATGATGTACTTTTGGCATACATGGTGCCATCACAGAAGTGCAATTTACTTTTGCCAAGGACACTAACACATCCTCCAAACCGAGACAGAACCCTTTCTGCACTTGTTGCTTACAGTCCGGACTCCGGTTGATCCGTTTTAGTCTTTGGTCAGTGTCCATTTCCCCCCATTGAGAGAGAGAGAGAGAGAGAGAGAAAAAAAAAAGACACACTTGACCACAGTAAATGTTTCCACCGTGTGATGGTCCATCATTGCCTCCGGACACAGTTTACTTAAGGCCTTAAGCAAAGTTTTTGCTGGCATGTGTTAATGTAGCTAAATACTGTGGCGCTTGACAGCAGTTTTCAAAGTAACCCAAAACCCTTGTGGTTCTATCAGCTTAAGATGACTGCTGGTTCTTAACGTGGTGTTGTGTCAGGGATCAGAGATTGCAGATGTTGAACCCAGTCTTGTGGCCTTCATTTGAGGAACATTCTCAACTATGTAGCATGGTGGCAACGTAAAGATCCTTGGCCCAGCGTTTCTCTGAAATTACAAGGCCTCTCATGAATGTTGCGTCTGAATCAAAAAGCACATTTCAATGAGTCATTAATCTTAACGATTTAACAGTAGGATAACGTTGCCATTTCACAGCAGATTTGAATGCAAAGAAAGAACATTTGTAGCTTGTCCTGGACTCTTCTGAAGAGCCAGAAATCCATATCGCCGACAGACACAGTGATGCCAAGTATCCTGAGACTTAATAGAAAGTTTTTGAGAGGTAAAATGAATGAAAACGAAACTTCTTTTGAACACCCTTCGTAGTTGATTATCTGTGATTGATAGAGGGACTGCTAGGGTATTCAAATAATCGCCTCGGTCACCCAATATCTCTAATGCATTTGTAAATGACAATATTTGCAAAACCGTGGCACTCGTGAGCACCAGTGATCCAAATGTAATAATTAGTGCTTCTAAACCTTCTAAGACCTTTGTGATTGCAGCTACATATCCACCACAATATAATTGACTATTAAGGATTCACATGAAATATTGATAATTTGGGAAAGTAAACAGAGGACTCCATCAAATTATGAGTCAGAGCATTAGTTGGAGTATGGCCTTGCATTGACCTGCGATTGTGACAGATTTTCATTTTTTTCCATCTTATTTTTTCAATGAATGTCTTTAAAAATGTTGGCCTTTTTCATATGGGTTGTGCATGTCCTAGTAAGATTTGGCCATCTACTTTGATGAGGGGGTAATGAGCATGCATGGCACTATAATCATTTTTGCTTGGTCTTGGGGCAGCAGTGTGTAATTAGAAAGGGTTGATTTCCTGCACCACAGAAGGGCCTAAAATTGAAGGCCTTGCCCCGACCAGGGTTTAGGAAAGTCACCGAAATAGCTCTGGTGAGTTTCCGTCCTTGTGTCTCTCTGCGTATAGTATCGGTCAGATGGCAGTGCTGTCACCATGACATATTGCAGCTAGTTCCCCACCACTTGGATGATCTGCTTTTATGTGGCAGCCCTTGTTTTCAGAGCCATCCACCCAAATTACAACTCTGTGTTAATCTTTTTTGCATGCGACATGACTAAAAACGTGTTTAAACTTAAGTGAACTCACCACTACGAGATTTTAACTAGCGTTGCCGTAAAATGAGTTCCTTCAGTACTGCTTGCATACAAAGCCATTACGTATAGTGTAAAATTGTATAACTGATATAAACAGTACACTGGCATCTCGACAAATGTTTTATCAGATATGAACAGTTGCTTTGACCAAACTATACACTATGACGTTGCCTTCTGGGCTCTGCGTGGTGGAGTGGTACCATTGCTTACCTTCGATGCAGGTGGCATGGGTTTGCTTCCCCTCCCGGGAGACCATGTTTGTATCTGTGCATGTTTGTTTTTTGTTTTTGTTTTTTATCTGTGCATGTTTGTGTGATTGAGTGTACTAAGAAAAATAAGTCTTTAAAAAAACAAAAAAAACAACAACGTTGCCTTCCGAAAATCTGGTAGCTTAATGCTAACACATAACTGGCATTAATGTTGCTGATTTATAACCTTTTACCAGCTAATATTTGAATACAAACGGTGCAGACAATATAACATTACTCACAGGTATATATTCTTTAGCCTCTGTGAAAACAACTACGTAATTTATTTGCGACATACAAAATTGTTGTGACCATCTTCTTCACTTATTTTTCAGTTTACATACAGTTTTTATATAGTCTTTATACAGCCCCCTGGTGGCCATGGTGGACACAACATAAGTAGCAGCATTGAATTAACTGATGCACAAACTGTTTAATTCTTAACCTTTTATTTAATTATCATTATCTTTTTTTTGTGGAAAAACATGTTACAAATATTTTTGTTTATTCTTATGAGGCTGGATGGGATTAATGGCCTTTCCATTCATTTCAATGGGGAAAAATGAGATGGACACGGAATGAAGTCATCTTGTATCTCAAGGCACCACTGTAGTTCCTTTGGCTGCTGCGCAGTGTGAGAATATGGACGCAGAGGGGGGTTCATAGGTCAGGGTGACAGCAGGTCCTGGCCTTGGCTAAAACACCTTTGGGACATTCACAGGTTTTTTTTTTCTCCATGTCAGAGGCCACGCAGAGGTGTCACAGTACTGCAACCCTTCCGCTTCCTGTGTCTGGCATTCATCTTTGTTTAGGAGCCCTTTAAAAAACACAGGACAGCTTTGTGTCTCCTGTGTTGTGGCGAGGGCCTGCACAAAATGGGTCTCTCTGTTTCTGATTAGCCGGCCAGTCAAGCAACACTCCTTGTCCCCCGAGGGGAGAAGCTGGACTCTAAAAAATGTTTGCGACTTGTAGTTGAGACTGCAGTGATGGCTGTGAGACTGCAGACAGGCATCAATTGCACGTCTACTCAAGTCTACCCTGTGCTGAAAAGTCATTGTCATTACTGTGGTTTACCACATCTGCTGTTATAATCACTTTGGGCATGCTGACATATTATTAGTCAGGGATTACATGCTGTCTTGAGGTTGGTCATTCTCCATATTAATTGTAGCCATGATGAGTGTGCAACTTTGGCACCCGACAGTTGATTACCGTACTCCCCGGCTGGCTCCATGATTTAAATGGTCTTTCCATGCAGGACTGTATTTTCTCAGCATCGAAAACCTGTTTTTTTACATCCTGGGGTTGGATTCCTGAGCAGAGTAGCAGTCCGGTAAAATCATTAGCACATTTGGAGTTACAGTAAATCATTTGTATAGGCTGTGCGAGAGAATTTAGTTCTTTGCTTGGCTTCCGTTGGAAATAAAACATGCAAAAAGTTTAGTAAGCACAATGAAAGTTTCAATTCAAGTTTTTAATTCAATACTTTTTTCGACTTGGATGAGTCTATATGACCTACCTCCCCCTGTGTCATAACATAACATTGAAGATAATGCTTCCGGCTCTGGTGAGATTTTACAGTACACTGTTTAAGTTAGTTATTGCCATCCCACCTACTCCGCTTGAGAGGCAAGCCTGATCATGGTTTGCTGGTCTGAGCAGTACCATGTACCGTCTAAACTGGACTGTATCACTTGGTGGAAAGTGAAAATAAGGCTTTACATTCCTGGCATTCAAGCTTCAGACTCACATGGAAGCAAAAACAAGTGGTCTGGAATCTTCGAGTTGTGGAAACGTGGAGGTGACTTCAAATACTGTAACACTGTGCTTTTCCCTGACAGGAGATGTTCATAGCCACAATGCCCAAAGAAGATTCCCACCTGAAGCAAATCTCCTGCCTTCTGGCCTTGGCGTCCACCCTAACGTTCCAGATGATGTTTTCAGACTAAGCCTCGCCAAGGGAGCGTCTATGTCTCTGCCGTCCTCACCTCTTCTTCCACGACCATCCTACATGTTGCCTTTACGGCCGAGCAAAAGATCTCCAGGTATGTTTTTGTTGCGTTCTTCCCATTGTAACACTATGACAATCAAATGTACTCCAATGGCAAGTAATTCCATTTTTTTTTCCAAGAGAAGTTTTTTTTTTTTTTTTTATGAATACGTGCGCTTATCTGTGTCACCTCATCCTCATGTTAAATCCGTACTCTCTACATCAGCACCGTATGTTTACATTTAGCTGACTTGCAATAAATGTCTCTCTTCGTCCGGCATGCCAAAGAATCTTCTTCTCAGCAGCTGTGTGGGCCTTCAAAGCAAGGGAATACCTTTGTAGGTGAACTTGTTCCAACCTGAGGCTTTCTGTTTAGGAAATCTTGACAGAGGTTAGAAATCCTTTAAGTGGTCAACGTGGCCACACTTACATGTGGTGCTCATCTGTGCGGCATTCTGGCCTTTGTTTATTCCGGTTATCACTTTGATCTACAGAAGTGTCGTGTTAACTGGCACATACTATATGCTATGGCTTTCTCTTATCTTATCTATTAGGAGTTTGTTCAGCTGTTCAAGTCCACAGCTGCTTTTCCAGACTTTGTTCAAGTTTATGTGATTGAAGATTTATAAATTTGAAGCCAATCACATAAAAAAATACATACAACTCGATGCAGAACCACAGAAGAGGGTGGGCTTGTGAAGGTGAAAAGGGCCTTCTGTGAAAGAAAAGAGGATCGCTTATTAACAGCAACTGCCCACTTGGGAGGGTCTGAGGGACGTATTAAAAAAAAAAAAAAGGACAGAAAAGGGACGCACAAATCAGTGATGTTATGGAGGCCAGCCAAGAAAATGGGGGATGGTCTGAAGACGCTTCGCTACTATTCTTACAGGTACCTGCGAAAACCCACAGGGGCAGAATTCCCACCTCCAGTTAATAAACACTTCTTGCAGGAAATGTCGCAACTCTGCGACGAAAACATTGTGTCTGCTTGCTGTGATTGTCTTACATTTGGGTTTGATTACGCAGGACCATTTAAAAAAAAAAAACATTTAAAAAAACAAACATTAAAACTGTCTTTGGGCTGTAGTACAGTGCTGCCTTGAGATATGACTGACCCATTTATTTTTTTTTAGATACAAGCAGTGTTTTTGCTTTGACTTGCAAGCAAAAACTTGGGATCTGTTGCACTAAATGGTGGGAGTGAACTCAACTCATCTCACTTCACAACAAGCAGAACAATTCTACAAAAAAAGATGCTTCAAGCAGTTTGTAGTCACTCCCAGTTAGTTTATTGTCAAGCTAAGCATAAGTTGAAGAGAATTGCATCTTATGTATTTGAAAACAACACACACACACACACACATAGCTTTGCCTTGTGTGTTAGTTTAAATACGAATGCTGACATAATGGGAAACACCATTGACAGGCTAACGACAATCATCTATGTGGCAGCCTTATAACCCTCAACGGCAGTACATGTTGACAGATAATACTGTATAACAATACTTTCAGTCATATATTCTTTATCCTCAGAAAAGAGCAATTAAGTCACAGTTAAACCAGTAATGGTGGAACACAGTACTGTTGTACTACAGGGGTTATTCAAATGCTAATTTGTTCATTTACTAAGTGACATCGCCAAACTATTAGCCTTTTTAAGGTCAATGTGAACAGATTTTTTAATTTTTTTTGTCACTCATCTATATGGAATCTAAAAATAAAATAGCTGCTGTCAGATTCACAGAAATGGAAAATAACATGATGTAAGATTCATTGACGCCGAGTCACCCTCAAAAGCTACAATATATTTAAGTCTATTTCAATTCATTGAAATTAAAGGCATGTGCTGTGTGTCGTGTTATGCCAGACCAACCATGTCAAATGTGCTTAATAATAAGCCACGGCCTGTATGAATCATTCCGCGTATATTATATTCTTTCTTACCCATGGCAATGTTGGGAAACTACAAATTTCTCTCCAAAACACTTTGTGTAATTCACAAGCATGTGTTAACGACATTTTGAAGTCTGAATTCATCAAAGGAGCGTCTACATGCTGTTCACAGATGTGGATTCCCGGCACATTCCAAGAGACAGTGTCTTGGAAGTGTGATGACATGAGAGTTACTTGCAAGCAGAGCCACTGTCCTGAAAAAAAAAAAAAAAATATATATATATATATATAATATAATAATATAATATAATAATTGCTCCCCAAAAAAGGAGAAAAAAGAAAAAGAGAAGAGGAAAAAAATGGAAAAAGAAAGAAAAAAGTAATATACTTGCTCCACAAAATTGGAAAGTTGCTCATCAAATGAAGTCAGTGATTTGCAAAAAATTAGAAATCCATAAATCAAGCCTTGTATTAAGACTGGAATGCATCTACACTGTATCCGCGCTTGCTCAATTAAGAACTAGTGATGTCTTACAGGGAAGTGGTTTCCTCACTGCATCAGAAAGCCCCTTTGTGGCTTCATTTCCCGACACGTCGGATAATCGATTGCAGTTCGGAAAGTTCTTTTTAATGAGAACCTCGGCAACAGAGAGCTGAGCATTTGAGTTTAAGTGGGAGTTTGATGGATGCCTGCGCTGAAAAGTCCCGGTGGTGCTGGCTGCCACCGCTTTGATCAGTTAAGCCATGAAACACAGAAGTCTGCCATGTGTTGACCAGCACCTTGGTTCTTTAGGATTAATAGTTTACAAGCCTTTCTAAGACCTGAGGAAGGACATTTTGTTTGAATGAATCAAAGACCCACGTGCAGGTCATCGAGATCACTTATGGAAAACCTGAAACCTTTGTTGTGAATGTGTCGGAATGCAGTTAGCGACTTCATAAATTAGCTGTTGGGTTGCTTGTTGAAACATTTGTCAGAGTTGATTTTCCCACTCATGTTTTCATTGACAATCAATGTGCCCACAGTGACCTCCTATGGCTGTAATACGTTACTGTGCCATTTCATGGCATCTTTATTTTTGCATGCAAGCAAGTAAAAGTGTGTTTAAATTGTTTGGGTCAGTTTGTGTTCATTTTGATTTTCGTTTGTTGCCACAAATATATTTATTTTATATATTCTCATTTTTTCCTCCGTTATTTATTTATTTATTTATTTATAGCTTTATGATTTTTATTTTTTATTTTTATTTTTTATAAAGTTGAGACTTGTCCGCCATTCTCTGACTAGCGTGGCTGACCGTTCAGCCTCCCGTCAGCCGCCATGTCCTAGCCACCTGCGTCCCATGGTCTCATTTCAATGTGTATTCAGTTTCTTGAGTTCTGTCCGGTCTTGTAGGCTCATTTGTTTGTCGCCTTTGTTCTTATTTCCTGGTTGTTGCTCGCTACCAGCGCCTCAGTGCTGTTCTTGCTTTCTTCCATTTCCTTCCTGAGGCAGCCGGCAAATACAGTGGCCGGGAATGACTTATTATAAGCGTTGTGCATAAACCACGCTTGCTTAGGTACATTTACACAATGTAATATTTGAGAATTTGTGTCTTTGTGAAAGCAGAATTGTCAGTAAAACTGTTGTATTATTATATTTTTTAAATGCTTAAAATGTTAACAAATATGTTCCCTGGTAGAATAGTAATAGAATAAATTTCCATTAATGAGGATGTAATACTATCCATCAAACTGTCAAGACCATGTACACCAGGGAGTACACATTATACAGGTTATTTGTTGCGCTCTAGCCTAACCTTGTTAACTATGCTGACAGTGGCAAAAAAATTCTTAAAGACAATTATACTGGTGAGTGTGAATCACATACATGAATCTAAAAAAAAAATCCTTGTGACTTACTCACCTTATCACTGATGTAATCGACAAAGTCTTTCAAACTGTTTCATTTCACAAGGTTTTTCCATTTTAGCTCAAAAACTTGCCTTCTGGCACATTTCTTGCAGAACTCTATAACGAGCTCAGTTCGTTTTTTTTTCTTTATTTTATCAAGAGAACGACGCCAGTCACTCGAGGTGAGCTCTGCTGAAGTCACCTCTGGGCCAGTCACACTAACCAGACGTCCCTTTGGGGGATAATGGATGTCTTTCGGTGTGCCGAACTGTGAAAGATCTTGTGATGCTGCCAAAACCTTTTTGAGACAGTTGCTTTGATGGCCACCGAGTGAAAACTTCAACACTGTGCTCCGCTTCACTTGAATGCACATCCTGCCTTTCTTGCCTTTTATGAGTAAGCCCACTTTTTTATTTTTTTTATTTTTTATCGATCCCAATTCACATTCCGCCTGAGAAACTGACTAAACTGTCAGACTGGTAATGCGTGTCCAGTAGTGACAGGATCATGATTAAAGAGGAGGTCAACGTTAAACACTTCTTGACAATAATATGTTATATGTGACCTCTTTCGTCCAAACATGACATTCCGATTAATATTACATTTGTGGAATATGAGTTATGCAGCAAAATCCAGCCATTTTTATCCATCCCAGGGGCGGCCATTTTGCCACTTGCTGTCGAATGAAGATGACATCACAGTTGCTCAGGGCTCAGCAACGACCAATCACAGCTCAGCTGTTTTCTGTAGCTGAGCTGTGATTGGTTGTTACCTGACACCTGAGCAACCATGATGTCATTGTCACTCGACAGCAAGGGGCAAAATGGTCGTCTTCTCAATATTGATCAAAACTGCTGTATTTTGCTGCTTAACTCATATTGCACTAACACATTATTAACCAGAATATCATATTTAGACTAGTGGTACTGCATAGAACATATTATTGTCAATACCGGCATTTTTTTGTTTTGTTTTGGTGACCTCCACTTTCAGCGGGATATAAACACATTTGATAATTGGTCCATATTTTAGGATTTTCCCACTCATGTAATCAAATTCAGCAAAAGGCCTGATTATCGGCTATCTCTGAAAATTACCCTGAATGATTATCTTGTGGTGTGGGGTGGTTTAACAATGAAAAAGTCTCAATTATTTAGACTATTATGTGTACAATACTATTAATTTATCCTGCCCATTTTGTCAAAGGTGACAAATGGTTGAGGAAAATACACATGATACCAGTGAAGGTAGTACTCAAAGAGCTTGCATGCGTGAGATCAATTTTGACTGTTAAACATACAGTTTAGTTTAGTCACAATCTCACAGCTGTGAAGTGTGGAAATTGCCGGAGCCTGAGGGTATAATGGCAATATGTCTGGCTGTTAGAAGCAAATGAATCATCAATCACGTCACACAAAAAAACACAAAGCGCCCTGCGTCTGTAATGCTTCCCCGACTGTTGAGCAAACCCTGCGGATAATGGATTATGCGCTCAGTAGATCAATTAGCCAGGAGTCACACACACAAGAAGACGTTTAAGTCACAATCAATCTGAATCGGAATCGAGCATTGCAAGTGTTAGCTATGACATAAAGATGGCACTTGCAAAGTCTGCTGTCATTCCATTTACTGTGTAAATGTGATGGACTGTGTCATTGTGAAATGAAATGTAACAAGGTCAAGAGTCCATCCTGAAGAATGTCGGCCGAAATGGGATAATGCTAGAACAAGATGTTCTCTGATGGCCATCGGATGGGGGAGAGGGCGGGATTATCAGCTCAGGATGTTTATATTTTCTCATATGCTTTTTAAATCTAAAGCCGTGGGCGCTTTTAATGACTTCTCATCGCTTTGTATCACCTGTCTCTTTCTGACACATTGTAACTAATTATGTTGTTTCCCTCTGCTTGTGTTTTCTTGTCCTCACAAGCTCTCCCTGCTCGGTATGACGACTCAGAATAAAGCAATCGTAATTTGTTCTCTCAACAGGGGGCAAGTCCCGACTTTGATTTGTCACATCTGAGTTTGAGGTAGAATGCTGAGATGTGATGGCTGATGCTGTCTCCCGAGAATCACCCCCCGCATATCCATTTTCTGATACATCTAATAATGCGGCTGCGGTGTCGTATACTCTATGTGACCACTCTTGTCACAGGCGGTCATTTCAACCTGCACCTTTTTGAAAATCAGATATTACATTTTGATCTCATACTACACATCTCTGAGTTTGGCTGAAACATGTTGGGTTTCAGCTCAACACAGTGCTGTCTGGAATAGTAAATCGAGCATTTTGTGTCTTTCTTTTTGGCACATTGTTGATTTTTATTCAAGGACAAGCTGTGTTTTTGTGTTTCTCCCATTCTATTCCACAAAAGTGACAATCATCTGTCAAGAATTTATTGGAATTATTTTTTTTTCTATTGCCTTATTTTAGGTACCGTTTGCTAGTTGCACTGAAGTATTACCTAATGTAAGGAAGGCTATGTTTTTATTGTTTACAATCCTTCGGCTAAATTACCCGATATGTATGAAAAGTTAGAACCTAGAACGGAGCCTTTTAGCCACGTTCCCACCAAGTGGTAAGATTTAGCTCAGTTTGTATCACATAAACCAGACTCACATTTTCACCACAGGGTATGTAGGCGAGATGTTGTGTCTGCTACGCTAAACAGTGTGACTTCATGCCTAGCCAGCGTGTAATTATGCCTGTGAATCATACGAGTTCAGTAACATGCTGACGGCACCTGTTAAGAAGCGCTGCTATGAAACCTCCAGATCTCTTTCTGTTCATTCAGTTCTCTGTCAACTAATGAATGGGCAGAAGTGAATCGTAGCTATTTGTGAGCGATAGGGACCACGCTTAATAATTGATGCCACCCCCAGAAAGAGGTTTGCAAATGTGTATTGATGGCGACAAAGCATTTAAACCGGACCGTCACATTTCATCTAGCATGTACACGATCATGAACCCATGTCACATAAACAACCATATTCATCATTATATTCATATTCAACACAAATAATCTTCCTTCACATGGTAATAATTTGAAATGGGACTATTTGACCTTAGATGCCCTTCGATGTGTCCTAAAACCACCTCTACTAACAGCTCGCCACATGTTTGTTGTTTGAAGCGTGCATCCTGTGCTTGTTGTTGTGTAAACCAAACATGAACTTAGGACATATGGTTGAGATTATTCCAACAGTACATTGCTGTTTCTTGATGAAATGCACTCAGAACATGTGTAGTATTTTTTTTTTTCTTCCAGTGTGATCTCACTCTAATTGGAACTATGTGACTCTTGGGTAATAGGATGTGCCTGACCATCCGTGGATGAGGATTGGTCCAGGTTAAGAGTTGCGCTGTAGAATCTCATTTGGATTCAAACCAACTCAAGTAAAGCTTGTTTGTGTGTTCACCATCAACACTGCCTTGAGCTCTGACCAGCTGCATTTGTTTCTGACTGGCCCCGTGTGAGTTAACAAGCAAGGCGGCAGCAGCTCTCGCTCCAAAGTTCCCTCGGGCTACTCGTTGTGCGTTTCATGCTGCACATCCATAGATGGCACTGTGAGTCTAACTTTGCCGACGCTCTGCTTTTGGCTCTTTCATTTCGGCTCACATGGCAGTCGCCCTATTCTCTCTCGTCAACGCCCCCCATCCCCACCCCACCTCTGCTGTGGGTGATTGCGGCTCGAGTTCAAGGGGTTTGTTTTATCTGATTCCAAGGATGCCTTTTTTTTTGTTTTTTTGGCAAAAGGAGGGAGGAAGTGGTATTACTGGCGGTATTAGGAAATGGTTCTCATCACCATCCTGCCTTATCTCTCTCTTACGGCTCGCTTCCATATACAGTACAGTCATTCCATTGACAAGAACATTTTAATTCCATGACAGAGTATTTTTTCGCCCTTTTAATTGTTGTTCGCCTGTCTGGATGCAGGGTTGGTGTGCTTTTTCATAGGTAGCCCCTCAAGAGTTGTTGGTTTAATGGTATAGTATTTAGTCTAGCCTGCTTTGCTTAGTTTGCTGCTAGTGTAAACACCTCATCGTCATTCCACTTCACAAATATTTGCCATCACTCAGTACATTAGCCTAAACTTTGATGTAGCATATGTATTGGATGTCTGGTTTAAAACAGCGCAGTGTGACGCATCCATCCATCCATCCATCCATCCATCCATCCATCCATCCATCCATCCAATAGTGTGTTGAATAATTAAACTAATAAATAGTCATTTATGGAACATTGGCCCATTATTGAATACATGCTATATGCCTATTGTTGGTGCTTTAAGGGCCTCTCCAGTTTGATTTCTTTGCTGGCATTTTGTGGCATCTATACACAATTACAATCCTGTTATTTTAGGGGCGTCAATTATTCATGGTTTTTGCAAGTCATCCAAACTCCACAGAGGAAGGCCAGAGCCTGAACTGTGCTAACCAAACACAAGCAGTCACTTTTAATAAAAGAAAAGAGAGGGAATGCTAGGATGGGATTTTTCGATTCCATTGCTTTGGTCGACTTTATTTTATTATAAAGCAACACATTTGCTGGTTGCACATGAGCAATTAGTTCAAATTTTAGGAGCACAATGCATCAATTTGGGGGCAATCTAAAGCCCTGGCTAAAGCAGTTATTATGCCCATCCTTGATGATGTGAATGTGGAGCTTGCAATTTCTTGGGCTGGTCTGGGATTTTCTAATTCTGTCATGTTACTAGCCGAGGGAACAGAGCAGCCATTTGACCTTAGCTACTCGCTAATGACACTCATCAAAGCCCTGTACGACTGTCCCAGATCTACCCGCCCCATAACACCTGCGCTTGAATCTTTTCAAATGTGTCCTCCTCACAGCAATAGGAGGGCATACTTTTGTAGGGTAGCTACAAAAAAAATGCTAGACTGTTTGTTGTTCCTCCCATCCCCAGCAGTGCATGTGTGTTCAATCTCTTCTTTAAAAAAAAAAAAAAAAAAAAAGTTCGCTAAGAGGCTAATTGCTGTGGTTTCCTGTTGTCGGTTAAATTCCCAGAGCAGACTAGCACTGTTACCGGGAGTCTCTCTCTAGACACGCAGACAATTTCTGGGATTGTCAGACAGACCAAATCTGCTATCGACACTGGGTTTGCGTGTGCGCGACAGTGTGTCTGTGTTTGTGCGTGTGATAGTTTTTGTTACCACCGGAGTGTGGCCAAACCAGTCCAACTGAGACACCACCACCTCTCATCCCATCTGGAACATGTTAATTCAGCAATAACCCTCTCTCACTCTTCTCTCTCTCTCTCTCTCTCTCTCTCTCTCTCTGACGCCTCTCGTCTTGGCTTTTCTTTTTCCTCTCCCTCCTGCCCTCTTGCTCACTCCCTCGCTCTCCCTCTCACTCGGTCTGTATCTCTCTATCTCTTTGGTTCACGGCGGCAGGTCCAGTCAGGAAGCCCAAGTATGTGGAGAGCCCTCGCGTCCCTTCTGATGCCGTTGTTTCAGCGCTGAGGAAAGTGGGCGATAACAAGGAGTCAACCCGCAATGGTGAGTTTTGATTTTCTTTCATTCATTTATTGGTTTTCATTCTACTTTGGAATTGGAAATTAAAAACACAACAACAGCGTACTTACTTGGATCCTCATCATACAGTTAGTTACATGTGCCCCAAAGCAAAAGTGCTCTACTAGTCATGAGGTCTCCACAATGCAAGGACTGTATCACTTTCAACGTGAATGGTCCGTGGAACTAGCGCAGTGTCTGAACCCAATCCCGTCATGCAACCCCTTAAACAAACACCAGGGTGGCGTGTTTATTTGAAAGCGCGTGTTTGTATTACAGAGGAGTCCGTTTTCCAGTGTGCGGCGGGGATGCATTGTCTCACTCAAGCACTGCGTTCTCTCACTAATGTCATGACTTCAGTCACTAATTTCTCAGGAACTGTGCATGCACATGTGGTTTTGTTTCCACATTTTAGTGTGAGGTCAGCCTTTATGGTTACAGTGGATGCTCCAACTTTGAGCACAGTTTGGAAGGTGATGCTGGTGGACTTCTAAGCAACTGCAAAACAAATATAAAAGTTAGGCCCTCGTTTATAGTGGGGGTTACGTTCCAGACTTCCATATGATAGACACAAATCCACAACGTAGCGACCATATTACATATTGATTTATTTATATCCATTATGCATAATACCAATACAAAATATGCATGTGAGGTGTGTATGTGTTATTCTTGTCCTCTTAGGTTTTCCAAATTCTATACTGTACTATCTCTGACTATGAATGTGTGTGGCTTTAAAAGGCAGGGCCTGGCCTGGTGAGTAAAGTGGGAGTCAGTGAACGACAGTGTCGAGTTGGCTGGCTGCATACTGTGAACTAGCTAAGCCCGCTAGCCAGTTTGCGTGTTGAATGATTTTGTGTCTGTTATGACCATGCAAATAGTGTGTGATGCATTTTTTTTTAAACATTTTTATTTTGTTACTATTTGTCAATAAAGTGATTGAAATCGTTGACCACCTGGGATTATTTGAGGAATACCCAGTTAGGGTGTGCAATATGGACAAATTTCATATCCCCATACAGATGATTTTATATCCTGAGAATGTACAGTATATTCCAATATAGTTTTTAGGGGTGTGAATTGCCTAGTACCTGACGATTCGATTCGTATCACGATTCACAGGTCACGATTCGATTCGATACCGATTAATCCCGATACGAATGGTCACGATTCGATACCGATTAATCCCGATACGAATTTATAAGTCGATTGTTGCGATTTTTTTCCATTCAAATTTAGAAAATACTATCAGTAAATTTGTACATGTACACTGTAAGATTTGTATGAATATATTTATCTAAAACTTGAGGCTTATAACCGTGAGCCACTGTACACAAACAGTTTGCAATCTGTTTCACATTTGAACAGCATTAAAATAAAAATATTAAGGCTTAATGTGCCGTTCATATAACATTCTTCCATGCTCAAGGTGTGAATCCTAAAAAAAAAAAAAAAAAAAAATCGATTCTGCCGATTATTGAATCGATTCGAGAATCGCGCGATGTAGTATCGCGATATATCGCCGAATCGATTTTTTTTAACACCCCTAATAGTTTTATATATACTGTATAGTTATGTAATAACATGACATTAGCAGCCATCTTCTGGCCTCTTTTATCTGTTTCTTCCTAAAATACATATTTTATTTCAAACACACAATAAAATGAATTGAGAATGAGGGAATTGTCTCTCTGCTAAATCTGGTGCAAGTATCTCCTCATGACTTTTGATATTAATAAATGGATGTATTGTACAAATTGTCAACTGTCATTGTCAGTGACGTTCAACTTTGGATTATCTTCTGTATTTACGTCCTCCTTTGCGTCAACAGCTGTGTGTTTTGTAGTAATACGTTGTTGTGATTTTAGCCAAAGGAGGCTCACGTGCTCCCTGCAGGTTGTTGCGACGATGCAGGTAGTTTTATCTTCATGCGCAAGGCAGTTTAGAAAGTGACTGCACATGGCGCGTTCTCACGGAAAGTAGCGACTGTTACATACCAAAGCACAAGGGGTGTGTCCTGACATTCAGCTCGGTTAGAGCATTGTTTTGGCTTGGAGTGGGGCTATCAGCAGATAGTGGAGGCTGGATAAATGTTACCTCATGACAGCTGCATGCTGTTTTGCTGGCACTTGTGAGAGACCCAGATTTTCATTTCATGGGAATATGGAGACGTTTCAGTGGAGTAAGGTAAGTCATTGGACAGTGTTTTTATAATGTGCCTTTTTATGATTAATTTGTGGGTTTTTAGCACCACGTTGTCTGGTAGTATGAAGTTTGTACATGCTGTATGTTTATGATTTTCAATTATACACTGTATTGCTGAGTTCAGCTGTTGCAGGATAAGCTATGTTCAACAGATTTTCCCACAAATGTTTGGTGTGAATTACATCGGAATTGTTCAACCCTTGGGGCTTTTCAATTAAGAGGTTCTACTTAACTGACTTACTGTAAGTCACAGAACTGAAGAAAGGTCAGCAAGCTACCTGCGTCCTATTAAAAGCAGCCACCTGCAAGCTGTTAAAAAGGCGGACCCCCCTCACTAAAGTAGTTTACTGCTGGGAAATTACAGCAGCAAGGTAACTTATGCTACTCTTTATGTGCAATGAGGTACTATATAAAAGCTAATGACGTCGAATTGCAACAGCACAGCTGTAATACGAGATCCTGCGCACAGCGATGTGCGCGCATAATCACTTTTTTCAACATTGTATATTTTTTTTTAGCTGTTTTTCCAGTGCAGTTTATTTTGACAATTAAGAAGGTTCTTGTATGAATTGTGATTCACAATAAAAAAATAACTCATTGTTATGAAAGGTAGACAATTTTGCAGAAAAATATATTTCCACACAGCTCACGCAGCTCTGCCAATTGTTCAGAAGTGCATTAATATAGTCCCAGCTGCACAATTTCCTATTAAAGTCTTCAGGCAAGGACAAAACACAAACACATTAAGCATTCAAACGATTCTCTCTGGGTTGCCACTTTCATTGAATGTCATGTTTTGACACTGCCGATTTGTGGAACAAGGTTAGCGTTTGTACAAAAGCCAAAGCCTTGTAAACTCTTTTTAAAGTTTGAGGCAGGAGCCCTGAAATGATTGACGATGGTGAAGTGTCGTTTGGCCAACTTGAGTGCAGAAGAAGCTTTATGTTAAACGAGCCAACAAGGAACGATGAATGTCTTTTTGACCTCTTGTCACTTTTATGGCTTATTGTGGATCTCATTTTATTTCCGGCCACACTCATGTATGATTACAGTTCACGCGATGAGGTTGAATCCATCCATTTCTTTGTGTTTGAGTCTGGTCAAGTTTCCCATTGTTGTTGTAGCAGCAGGGCCAAGAAAAGGAAACATGTGTTTGACCTACAGTAGATTTGTCTCACGTAGCCGAGAGGGAATCGAGTTTCCAGGGTATGTGTGTGTGAATGCGCTTTTTAATTTTAGGCATGCGCCTCCGAGTGCATTTACGTTTCTTTTAAATGGGTGTCTGCGTGTTTTGGGTGAACAGGTGGATTTCTAACTGGCGCTCAACGGTTTCAGCTGTGCTCCGTCAATCAACTGAACGTAAGGTCCCATAATGACACTCTGTCACAGCTTCCAATGAGATTCAGGCTTAACACCTGTTGGTACACAATATAGGGGAGTAAAAAATAAAAAAAAATAAAAAAATAAAAGTATTATGGGTCCATCTTTCCATAACGCTCAGTGGAATGGCTTCGTAACACTTCCATATAATGTGTTATGCATTGACGTAGTTCTTACTCTTTTACTGGTAATTTAATTCGTTGTTGTATATCTGACAAGGTCAATAAATTTAAATTTATATTATATAATATTAAATTAATATTAAATGAAAGGAAACCAGGGGAATCAACTGTTGCTAACCTTTTTTTTTTTCTTTTTTTTTTTTTTCTTTCTTTTTTTTTTGTAACCTGCTTGTTAGAAAATGTAGAATGTGGTCATCTCCATCCATGCATTTCTGATTCTAGCACCAATATGTTCCGGCAATGTGCTTAGGATTATTTCACTGATTCATATGTCTTCATTTTGATGGATTTTCTTTTTCTATGTAGGATTGAACGTCTGAAGCAGCTGTGCAAACCATTTATAAAAGACTGCATAGTTGTCAAATCATCATCCATTGTCGCTTCTTAGAACTTCTAATCGACCCTATCTAGCATTTTGGAATGAATTATGTGTATTTATAGCTGCACAGATGAATGGGCTGTAATTTCTTTTGGGGCTTTTTGGGTAGTGATAATTCAATGTCTTACCGTGGCCTTTTAGGTTATTTGTTGATATTAATTCATGTCTGATAGTTTGGCTGCATGTTTTCTCACTTGGTTCATTAATCTGTGCTGCTTATTTTAGCGGATCAAACACCAGCATCATGTCTAATGAAGTGTTATTTGTCTCTTGTTGGTCCTCAGTAGGGCCTGACCGATTAAGACCAAGGTAATCGGCCGATATGAGCTCTTTTAAAATCAGAAAAAATCAGACCATTTTTATCTTTTTTTTTTTTTTTTTTTGGTTACACATTAGTACATTACAACATAAGACAAAGATAATGACATTCAGAAAAAATATTGTCAGATTTTTGCTGTTTTTTTTTTTTTTTCTCCTCTCTGTTCTAATAAAGTAAAATTAGTACTAAATGACAAGGTCAAATATTCTGCCCTGTAATTCAATCTTTATTGTTTTAAGGGACCAGAGAGGAAGTTATGTTATTCATTAAATATTTTTGTAATTAATTGGCTGATTATTCAATTATAGGAATTTTATTTTGCCAACAATCGCAGTCGGCCTCTGCCTCAAAAAATCCACATCAGTCGGGCCAAAGACCACACTGGCTAAATCCTCAAGTCTCATTTTATCAACATTCAACCTATTTATGGCGCAACGTGTAACTGGACACCATTTTTCCACGCAGTAACCGACATGAGAGCGCGCAGTAATTGTTTCAGGGGGGCTCATCACCTGGTAGCTTTAGAACTCAAAACGAGGAGGCAGGATGCATGTTCTCATGGAGGCTTCATTATAGCGGCCCCACTCTTGCGCTAGTGAAACTCCAGCTGCTAATGAGCACCGGCTGGATTGTATTCTCAGCAGGGAGAGGGCCGAGACAGCTCTTAGGAGCTCGTGTAGTCCCGCTTTCCTCCTCCTCTATCCTCCATCCTTCTTCATTCTTCCGGCATTGCAACGCAAGACCGCTATTTCACACCTGCTCGTAAACGGTTTGTTTTGTGTATTCGCTCTCACACGTTCCTTAGAATTACTAGAAACTAAAACCATTCTGTTTTTTTTTATTCCCCTCTCTTAAAGAATGCCAAAATCTAGACGCCTGAATTAAATAATATAATGTTGTTATACCAGTCTAGACAGTCATCTTTCAAGGCCGTATTGTGTTGTGGAAGCGCCATAAAGGAGAAAGATTGCCTCTTATATCCACTAAATTCACTTTTGATTCAACTTTTATTGCCAAATCTCTACATTTCATTGTGGCAAGGCAGAAAAGAGGAGCTTCAAATGTGCTGAATGCGCCCGTTGTAGTCATGTGGGCGCTCACACGGGGTCAGTTAATAACCGGGATTCATCAAGAAGAGAGGAGTTAATTAGAGCCTTTAAGATGCAATCATACCCAGCCTGATGTTTCATTAAACTTGGTAGAACGGTTGAGCATGGTCCATTTTTCTGGACGATACCGCCATCCCAAAGTCTGTAAATCTCATGTTCATTTATGCTTAGGCATAATGTTAATGTCGTCATTCTCCTGAAGAGAATCCATAAAGAGATGCGACGGCTTCCTCTGTCCTTGTTGAGGGTGCAGCATCGCTTTCATTACTGCCGTCGGTGGTCAATTTTATTACACTCGTATATTAATCTGATATATTTACATGAAGGCTCTGGCCATCTACACTTTTGTTTATTGCACTAATGGTAATGCTCTAGCGGTAGATCCTACTGCAGATCATGTACTTTTTATTTTATAAATATTTAATTCATTATAGTTTTGGTTAAAGTGATATAGTCGGACAATATTTGAAGATACTGCTTTTTACTTTTACTTGAGTCATATTCTTCTAAAAGAACATAGTTTTTGATTACTTGCCTCTGGAGCCCAGCCCATTGAAATGTTTCAAAACGCAGGTATTACCCTCAGTTCAGTCTTTCAAATTTCAAGAACCATCCACTTTAACAAGCCGACAAGTTATTGAACATAAACAAGCTGGCAACTAAAGAGCAGCTTTTCTGTTCAAGGGCATTTTCAAGCCAGTGTTGCATGTGTGAATCTCCGCTGAATTACTTTTTAATTCGTGGAATTTTCTGCGACGACTCTGCCACTGGACAGGCTTGCATTTAATCAAATTCACTGCCAGCGGCAAGTTGAAGAAGAAGAGAAGAAGAAGAAGAAGAAGAAGACGGAGAGTTTCAGAAGAATGAGCAAATGACGGCAAAAAGGGGGGAGAGTTGATGATGGAGAGCAGCGTAATAAGCTTGTGTACTTTGGACGTCTGCCTCCATCTCTCTCCTCCCATCTGTTCTTCTGTCTGATTTGTCTTTCATATTCCGTACTTGAGCAGCATACACGATGCATTGGATGGAGATGATAACTTATTTGCATTGGCTTTCTGCCTGAATCTTAAAAGCGACAGTAAGGAATATATACACTTTTTTTTTTTTCCCCAAGAGCTACAAAAACCATCTGCTGAATGACATCATGATTTGCAGACATTTTTGCACTCAACAGCAGTAACACTAAGTGAGCCCTTTAAAGAAAAAAATATGATGAAGATAAATGATAATAAGAGTAATAATAGTTGTCCTGTCATAGTTTTCATTTGAGAACTTTTGTTTTTTTCTAAAAACATGGTAACTTTATTCTATTTGTATATCCACCAGATCTACGTTCTTCCTCATCTCTTATTTATCCTACATATTTTATCTGTCATCTTTTTAGATAGTGCCCCCTAGTGTTCTGATGGAGACACAACACAACTGATATGCCTTGCGTTACAGACTACTGTATATTTAAATGAAGTGTGGTGGCTCATAGTGATGGGACTTTTGGCTCTTTCAGGGGAGCCGTTCATTCGGGAGCCGTTCACGTAAAAGAGCCGTTCAAAAGGCTGGCTCTTTTATGTTTTTTTTTTATTTTGTTTTTTTTAATGGCAATGCCATTTTCAAAAAATGATATGGAATAGTCTACAAAATAACATTCAATGAAGTTTAATTCTCTACTTAGAACATAAGAAAATATAAATGAGTGTTTTATTGTTGGATTTGCATGTCAGTGAAAAGATAATGGACACTATCCGACATTAAAATTAAAGAGACTGATTTGTTTTTCACATATTAACATTACGTTAATTTATTCTGCCTCACACTTGTGGAATGGGGGTTGTGGACTTTGAAGGTTACACTGTAGACAAACTCTATTTTGGAAATTGATTTTTGTGTACCATGTTTGTGAAACTATTATTTTGGGGTCAAATAGTTTGAAATAGCAAGTGGGAAAAAAACAAACAGTTTGCTGTGTTTCAGCAAACCTATGTCCACTCATTGATATTCAGAGGTTCCGCGCGTGAGCGCTGTAAACAGGCAGAAAGCCCTGGAAAGCAAACACACGCTCACACGGTTGCCATCACGCGCACACACACTCCACTCCAGTGCTCGTCCTCCCTCTCGGGGTGTGCGGCACCTGATCAGCAGCTGGATGGTGCAGAGCACAGCATTTGGCAGCGCCACTCGGGGGGGAGCGTGGCAGGCGCTGTCCCAGTGAGAATCGTGCTAACTCTCTCTCTCTCTCTCTCTCTCTCTCTCTCTCTCTCTCTCTCTCTCTCTCTCTCTCTCTCTCTCTCTCTCTCTCTCTCTCTCTCTCTCTCTCTCTCTCTCTCTCTCTCTCTCTCTCTCTCTCTCACCCCTCGTCCTCCAGAGCGGCAAGTGGAGAAACAGCCAAGCTCCTCCTCCTCCCCCGCCACCCAGGAACTGATGACAAGGCTGGGCTTCTTACTGGGAGAAGGCATCCCGGGTTCGGCGCGCATACCTATGGATGACAAGAATGAAAAGAAGGTATTTGATTTTCTCTAACTCCTCCCCGCTTGTTCGGGCAGCAGCTGCGGCCACTGCTGCGATGCAGAGATAGATAGATAGATAGAATGAAATAGAGCGAGATGGAGAGCGAGTGAGAAAGAGGATGAGAGAGGACTTGTGGCAGTGGTTTCAGAGGATTTTGTATTTTTGTTGCCGCTTCGTTCCTTTTAACCCCGCTTTGTATTATCTTTGGATGGGAATGTAGTGTAAGTGCCTCCTCTTGACTTTTATCCGCTCTGGCAAACAAATGTTTGAGATTGCTGCATTTAGCTTTATTCCAGTACCGGCTTTTCAGTGTTCTGTGTGTGTTAGTAACTTGAGTGCTGTCCCAGGGGCTCTTGAGTATGCAACAACAGTGTCTGAGCCTGGGTCCAGAAATAGAGTTATGTTGGTGGTCATGAGCTTCACTTTGTTTGGCTTCTCTAATTAAGAGTTGTGTGAGAAGCACAGTCCAGCACCATACTCCCTGTTTGTTTGGCGTCTTTATCGACAGTACAGACAATGTTCGAAACAGGAAGAGTCTTGGATCAACTTAATGCATATTGACATAAGATCAGGTTGGGGGATGGATTTTTTTTTATTTTTTTTTATTTTTTTTATCAAAAAAAAAGGGTTGACAGATTTTGACTTTTTAACAAACAGATTTCCTGAGGTAAACTATTACAGCCTCCCTAAAAGTAGGTATCTGTAATAATCCACTTCAAAAAACAGATTAGGGACATAATTGAATAGATTGTCAGTAATTAAATCGTTTTTGGCTCCCACGTTTTTTTTGCTTTAATCAAATAGACATTGTAGTGCTCCTTTTGGTGTGTGCGCTTTGGCCACCAGGGGGCAGTACAATACAGACATAGTTGCTTATAGTTATTACTGCAACACAAATGCTATTTGTTTGCCCAGTGTTTCGCATTGTTTGTTAGCTTTAAGCTAAACAGACTTGTTTGCAAAAGGTGAAAGTATATATGATTGGTTTATTCATGCACTTCTCTTTTTTTATGATTAGTTTGACAGTAAAGTTGAGCTTAGAGTGACATTAAACGAACAATGATCACTGCTACTATGTTTTAACAAACCTTGACTCATGAACCGAATGGTTCGAGCTGCATTACTTGATTGCGGCTAGTTAGAGGTTGATTCCGTCTCAAATAGTTGACGTCAGAGAAGGGAGGTCGAGCTACATCCACGCTTTATAAATATTAACTTGTTCAATCGTTTAAAAAGTAATTAGAAAGATCAACGTTTCAGTAAATATTCAAAGTGCAGCAATAAATATGGACAAATATAATTGTTTGTGGTGTGTCTTTTGAAGGCACAGACTTGTCTTCTGATTACATACCGTAGTTTTGTTATCTATTGTAGCCTCTCTTTTTTTTTTTTTTCAAATCCAATAATTTCTTTGCTTTTTGGGCAAAAGAAAAACATACAAATTTGGGGGACTCTCACTTTTGAACAATGACAATATTCAAAAACAGCCCCAAGTGACCATTACCACCTATTTTAGAATAATTTTATTCATATAATGTTCATTTTAATTTTACATTTAAATATTTTTCCCTTCTGTACAATTCATCAGGATTAAGTTTATGAATCAAAGTGTTGTGCGATGTGATTGGCTAGCGACCAGTCCACGCTGTACCCCGCCTCTTGCCCACACTCCGCTGTTACAAGCTTTGGCTCACCCGCGACACTTAAGTTCATAGAAAAAAGGACGGATGGCTGGATGGATGCATTGCAGAGTGTTGCACAGTTGGAATATTCAAATGTGTTTGTGGCGAGGACGCCCTTTGCAAGCGTACAGTGTTTTGTGTCGATTTAGAATACTTGTCAAAGGCGACGGTTGAACTGGATAACCCGCACAGATTCAGATTGTTATGGTTGTCATGCAGCTGCTGTATGGTTGTCACACATGCTCAGTGGCCTGGGCAGCATGCCATTTGTACTACAAAGCAGATATTTTTCAAAACACGTGAATTTCTCTCAGGCTGTATTTTGGTTCACAAGTGTGTCATGATCCTTTTGTGGAGCTTCTGCGTGTTGTTCTTGCATGATCTCAATCAGTAATGAACTTCATTATTCACCATTATTATCATTCGCCACTTATCATGTCCTCAATTTAGCTTCCAAATTGGGTTTTGATTGACAGTCCTTATTAGTTGAGGTTTAGCAGCTGTGGAATGATTCACCAAAACCTTGATTGGTTTTATATTATTGTATCCCACCAGTGGAAATTGCGGGGTGGGGGCTGGGGATGCATTTGGATCTGCTTCCCTCATCCCAAATTTTATTTGGATCATGTTCAGATTTTGTGTGGTTGTAGCAGATCTCCATATAGGCACGAAATGTTAAATCTTTAGTTTGGATGAAAATGTGAAGGATTCTTGACATTCTTTTCTCACAGTCCTGACATACCTGCAGTACTTACTGTACTTTTTTTTTTTTTTTTTTAAACAAATATTTACTTCAATTACAATTAGACACAACTCATCCTGTAAGAGCAAAACTACATCATTTTTCTGTGTGTGTATTTTTATCTGTAAAGCACTGAGCAAGTTCTCTCTTTAAAGAGGAGGTCAACCCCCCAAAAAATTCTTGACAATAATAAATGTGACCTCACCAGTTGAACTACAGTATTGTGGTTAATATTTTGTTTGTGGAATTTGAGTTTAGCAGCAAATTCCAGCTGTTTTTATCCATCTTAGGGGGCGGCCATTTTGCCACTTGCTGTCGACTGAAGATGACATCACAGTTGCTCAGGTCTCAGGTAACAACCAATCACAGCTCAGCTTCAGAAAACAGGTGAGCTATGATTGGTCGTTGCCTGAGCCTTGAGCAACACTGATGTCATCTTCAGTCGACAGCAAGTAGCAAAATGGCCGCCCCCTGAAAACGGCTGGATTTTGCTTCGTAACTCATATTGCACAAATGTAATATTAATCCGAATGTCATGTTTAGATTAGTGAGGTCACATATAACATATTATTGTCAATGAATGTTTAAGGTTGACTTCCACTTTAACAGCAATATTGTTTTTTATATATATATATATATATATATATATATATATATATATATATATATATATATCATCACCATCATATCTCCATTGCAGGCATATATAAGTGCTGCTCTGTTCATTTTCTTCTGCGCCAAATCATATGCTGCATCCCCCACTGCTGCATAGGGCTGCATATATTCAGTCACCGTGAGTGTTAGTTGTGTGTTAAACCTGTCTCAAAGCTGCATGCTAAGGTTTTTTTTTTTATTTATTAGTACCGCAGTTACTCTTACTCCTTGCCTTGAGTCAACAGACACATTTGTGTGATGTCTCTGTTAGTTAACACTTAGTCCACCGTGGTCCACATCTCTTACAAAGTTTCATTTGGATTATTTGTAGGGATGCGTCTGTCCTGTAAAAATGCTCTGATATGCCATTTGTTAAACACATTCCTGGTTCAAGCCTGAACTTTCTCTCCTCCCCAGTGCTCTGTGACAAACCAGGGTATCAGCCCCTGCTCCACACTGACCAGCAGTACGGCGTCGCCCTGCACAGACAGCCCGTGCTCCACGCTCAACAGCACCGCGAGTCGGCCCCCTCTCAGCCGCGCCAGCCCCTGCGGGACCATCACCAGCCCGAGCTCCACACTCGAGAGTAAGGACAGTGGAATCATAGGTAAGAGAAGCTCCGTGCTATCTGTTTGACAATGACAAAGAAGTCTTTCTCGGCAGTTATTTTTCAACACGTGTTGCAGACTTCAAATGAATAATTTCATGCTGGTACCATTTCACTCTTATTTTTAAACAGGATTGCATCCACTGAGATGCTTGTCGTGTTTTTCAGTCTGCTTTCATCCTGCTCTGGTGATGTTTCATTGATTTTCAAACTATATGTTGGATATAAAGGTGGGGAAATCACTAGCAAACTTTACGATTACGTGACTGGGAGCTCAGTGGACAAAGCGGATGATGGTCCGGCAGAGCAAACAAATACAGCTCAAAGCCGTATGACATAACACAAAACAGTTTGGATTTTCAATACTGCAGCGTGTACAGTCTTCAAAGAGCACAATTAGCATGAGTCTGTCATCCTGTCTCCCCAGAGCAATTGATAGCAGGCTGATAAATAATTTATGGCGGCTGCCATATAATGCACACCAGTCATGGCAACTGGCCAGGAGGAGACATGCTGTCGGCTAACATTTATAGTTGCCGTGCATGGAGCTTCTTCACTTTTTGTTAAATCTTGTGAGGATTTTTATGACGTTTCTGAACAACATCCCATCCATCTCCATAACGAGAGCGGAACATGGGAAAACAAAACAAAGGTAGGTTGTTTCCAGTAGTCAGATCCTTGATTTATGCGATTACCGGTTCTTACCCTTTTGATGTTTTACTCAGACTCTGAATTTCTAAAGCACATTAATCCGACTTTACGATGTTTAAGCTCCTTGGTGGAATTACAGATACTTTGAAATATAGTTCCGATCCATTTCTTATTTAGACAACGTAAGTCAGACATTTACAATTGATCCACAAACATCTCGACACCATGAAACTATTGATCTGGTTTTGCATGACACAAGATCAACCCGGTGGTCACTCAACTACCTTTTGTATTGTTGTTGACATGACCAGTTGCCTGTCACTGTGTAACTTTGGTCTCTTGACTCACAAGTTTGCTTAGTGTGGAAGGCTGGGCTGGCCTTAGAAGATTAAGGGATTTCTTCTCATGACCTGTCTGGACTCAACAGAACAATGTGACATGAGCTATGGGAAGTTGTGCTACATCCACGATGACCTCCACTGTAGCACAACTCCTCCAGGCAGTGCAATTCTCCTCATTACAACAATGGCAACAAGAATTTAGAACATTAAGCATATGTATTTAGAATGTGCACTGTATAAAAGCCAACACTAGCCACGGATGCTACATTGGTGCAACAACTAATTGATTAGGAAATTAATCGATAATTATTTGTGATACTTTATGACTCATTTAGATTAGAAGTGTCAAAATTAATCAATTAATTTATAAGTAATCAATTATCAAATTAATTCACAACTATTTTAATAATTGAGTAATTGTTTGGAGCCATTTTTTTTATTTACATTTATCTAAATCCTTTTCAGAATATCAGCAGTAATTGTTCACTGATTTCTGTAGTCCATGAAAGAAGACTCATTTATCTTCTGTGTTTAATTAAAATAAGACATTTGCAAACATATGATTTTATTTTGGAAAACAGTGACCGAACCGGTAACATAGTACAAACATCAATCTCCTGCTGTGTCCTGTTTTTTGTGCAGGCACAAGATATTTTTTACAGATAGTCGTTGAAAAAATTCTAAATCTGTTTTGGAAATGGTTAAACATGCACAAATTCTTCTTCATCTGTCTGACCCTAGCCACCATCACCAGTTCCTCGGAAAATGACGATCGCAGCGGCTCCAGCCTGGAGTGGAGCAAGGATGGCAGCCTGAGAGGCAACGGTCGCCATGGCCTGGCGCAGACGATGCGGGCTGACACCTGCTCTCCCGTGGCAGAGGAAGACTCCAACGGCGCTTCCGCCGCGCCGGCCGATAACGCGGCCAAGACAGACCAGCAGCACGGCAGCGCGTTAGCAGTGGCGGCTGTAGGACCTCCGCAACCATCATGCCACACGTCTGAGGGACCAAATCAATACTCACAACAATCATCCTCTCTTCTGATGATGCCCAGGCCCAACTCTGTAGCAGGTAAAAGTCTTTTTACTTCCATTTTGGAGCCACCATCAAATTTGCCACTTGCCACCAAATGGTACGGTTTAGTTCTGTTCTATATGGTATGGTTCAGATTCAGATCAATAAATCTTGAGCAGGGTTTGTGTCAGGATGATAAGTGTCGGCTATTTTTGTAGTTTGACATCATGGCAGCCTGACAGCAAGTTACTTTCCAATAAATTCAATAAAGAAAATATAGCTGTCATAAATCCTTCCCTCTGTCATAATTAACGCTATTACAAGCCCCTTCCACTCGACATGACAATTCTTTCTCTGTTGCCAATCAAGCGAGTAAACAGACGTGGCCAAAACTGAACCGAACCGCTTGGTTAAAACAGTACATGAGACCCAGTAGCCTAATAACCTTGCTCATGTTGGCAACTGAAGCCGTACTTGTCTCACGGGTGCGTTCAAGTGTAGCTGCGAGATGACAAGTGGCTGAAACGGAAGCGCGTTGGAACTTCTTATGTCAGCAAACGCGACAGGACGCAAAAACCAGACGCGCAGATGTTAAGTCAATGAGGACGTTCCGTTGTAGGCCGGCGGCGCGCTGTAAGGATTATGCATGTGTTGTGTGTCCTTCCTTGACTGGCTTGCAAGCCACTGTGTGACTTGATCTCTTCTGCATTCCTGACTCGGAACGTCCCTTTTATGGCCGAGTGCTCCATATTCACACAGCTGTGACAGTTGATATTCCTCGCTTACCCCCCTCGCTCTCACCCGCCTTCGGTCACCACCAGCGGTCTCTCCTGCCGCTTCCCTCTATTTTTGTTGTTACTGCCTTTGACCTTGGGGTTTTGTTTGCTATTTTAGCATATTTTAAAAAGCTCCAACTCGTGTATGAATGTCTGGGGCCCGTAGAGATCAAGTCATCACAGGCGGTCGTGATTTAGCTTAGCATCAAAAGAGAGGAGCATGGACCACCCTGTGAGAAGTTATTATTCTGTGCTGAGTATAGGATAATTGTTTGATTCTGTAAGTAAGTGAATTATGGGACTGCTGCAGGCTAGTCTGCAGCTCTCTATAAAATATCACACTGGACATCTTAATCCATGCGAGAAACTGGCTGCACATGCTAAATATGACAGCAGGAAGCCTGAGGCACCAGTGAAAAGGGAGACTAAAAAACAAATAACACTGGAAACACTCCAAATAGTGCCTTTATTCTCCGCACCGTTTGCACACATTTTGTTGTCAGCATATTTTGTTCCACAGATCACTTGAATCTGTGCCCACATTGCAATTATAAGGTTGTCCTTGACTGACTTTTTGTGGTCTCCAGAGTCCCAAACCTTTTTACATGTCTTCTTGACATTAATAAGAATGGCGCGGTCACATACAAGCTCGTAAAGTGAGCAGGCCAGGAAACGTCCGACAGTTCACATGTGTGGGTTCGTATGCTTCTTTCTTTATGTGTGCGTATTCCGAGAGTTTATGGGCTGATGTCATAGTTATGCAGCATTGCCCTCTGGGGTGCCTTCACAATTCACACCTCCAATTTTACGTGGTGCGACAAATCCCTTAGGGAGGAAATCAAGGACATGGGAAGACTGCTTCATTTATACACAATTACTATGAGCTGTATTAAGTTTCAGTTGGGAGAAATTGTAGTTAATATAGAACATGTTTTATCCTAAAGCAATGTTTTGTTTTTGTTTTTTTGCATGGACTCTCCTACGGTGGCAAAATGTGACTCGGTCTTTTGCGGTTTGCGGTTGAAAAAATTGCGTTATTCTATATGCACACTTGCACACAGACCCGAAACGTGATTACATAGCGGTAGCATAGCAGAAATGAAATATAATATATATATATATATATATATATATGTATATATATATATATATATATATATAATACATATAATATAAAATATACAGGGGAAGCAAAAGTATATATATAAAAAAAACAAAACTCATACAATAGTTGTGTATCATATTAAAAAATCTGAAAAGAAACAGAAAAAAGTACTGCCCACTTTTTCCTTTGCACAGCCCTAACTTAAAAAGTTCACATATGAGATGTTTACTGAGCTCAAGACTTGGGAAATGTTTCTGACATCATGGATGTGGAACCAAGTTTGACTTTTGAGGTGTCCCACTTCCAGGAAATTGCTTGTTCTCGATAGTAAAAAGTATTTTTGTAAGGTATGCCGTCGTGCAGACAGTTATATCGAATTTTATCATCGTTGATCATGCTGAGCATGATGAAACACTTTAATTTCCACTAGGTAAGTGCCAGCACCTGTGGTCTTGGGTCTCAATCCTCATATTTCATGTCCTGCCTGGCAGCGCCTATTCTCTCGATTAGATTATCTGTCTGGGAAGAACAGTCTTTGCTTCGTGTGTTGGGGGGAAAAAGTGACTTTTTTTTTTTTTCAATGGAGAATAACTGTAATAAATACTTGAAGACAAACTAACTTAAGAAGCAAGTTTATAATCTTTGCAAAGTGGTCAGACAATTCGACATGCAGACCTGCAGCTTTTCCAAGATCTTGCCTTCAAACGTTGATTTTTATCTCTTCCGAAATGTAAAATTTTCAGACCATCACATGTGATGTAGGAAGACATTTGATCAGATAGAAAACATGATAGCATGATAGGATTCCGGAGTGGTCAGTCTCAAAGTGGAAATGCTTTCAGTTGGTTGGTTTCACGACCCCCACCTTTCGCTATTGTTCATGAGCAGACATACTGGAGTTGCTCTTGAATACAGTAAACAAATTAGTTTTGTGAGTCACAGTTGTAGGTGCAAGAATCCGTCTCGTATTAATTGCGAAAGGAAACTTCACTAGTGGGTGGAATCAAAATGCACCAAATCTGGCATGCAGAAGATTATAATTTGCATTATTAATCACTAACATATGGGCTCTTTTGTTTATAGCTGGACACACAGGTGCTTCTCATTTTCAGTGGTTGTTGAGATCTAATCAATACTGGTAATTATAAATCAAAATAAACTGCTTGAAAATTAAAAAAAAAAAAAAAGGAAAAAAAATAGCAGTCTGTTTTTACATAAATGAGTTTCCTGTCCTAGATTCTCATAATTATACTGTAGGTACTTGGAATTACATATTTAACTGAAGCCTTTTTAAAGGGATCATAGAGCCAAGGAGCCATGTTGTCTTCTTGCCACTGGAATCCCATATTTATCGTAAGTGAGCTGCTTGTAGTTGAGGTATATGAAGTATCAAGGGTGAGAGTGGCTGTGGAATGGTGTTCAGCGATTCAGCAGAGCTTTGTGGTCTTGCCCAGGATGAGCGAGCGCTCACTCCAGTTTCCCTTTTCTTCTTTTTCCAAGGTCTACTGTTTTCCACATTGTATATGTCGGGCTAGGATCGTTTGTAAGGCTGCATCATCTCTTTGTCTGTGGATTATTGGCAAGCAAAGTCATGAACACTTTCGATTTGAAGCTTTTACGTGTGAGACGTCTGTAGTAACATTTGCAGCTCACATATGTGTTGTATTAGAGGAGCTGAAGTCATCTTCACCTGATATGAGACATATTTAAGGACGCCACGCAATCATCGACTCAATCTGCTCAAGTATGACTCGAGTATTTTAATTTGGCTCAGACCATGAATGTTGTCATTTCTAACAGTGTCACCTTGTTTAAAGACAGAGGCCTTTATCCTAAGTGTGTTGTGATGAATTGCCGTTGTCATGGACTTCATGGGTTGACTGAGGCAAGAAAAAGACGAAACAAATAAAACTCCAGCTCTGCCAAAAAAAGGTCACAGCGACATCTGATGAAATGTCCTTTCTCCAAGAATTCTTTGTGTCTGTATGTCACTGCAGCAGGGCTCTTAAAGGGGCGCATTGTCGACTCGCTGCTGTCACAGTAGAGCTCAGTTAAGTCCGATTGACGGTACCCAGTGGTTTAATAACTGGCGAGGATCTACTACACCCTGTGCAAAACATTGCAGAGATTTTATTGATCTAATGGTGGAGATAGTCTGTTGTTTACACCAGCATCATATAAAAGGCAATTAGGGAAAAAAAAGAACATAGAAAACATACCAAATGAAACATAAACACAGTGACAGGGTTTGTTGGACATTTCACATAAATGAAATATACATCAACTAATATATTTTTCAGGCAGATACTATCCTAAGTTTAAAGCTGGACTTTGTAACAATTTGCCCCAAAATATCTTTACAATAGTCTTTGTATTTGACCATTTATGACTGAAACATTTTTTTTGAATTAGCTGTCTGCGGCTGTGACGTCATGTACGCATTGTGTACGTGAAGAACGGAAAATGCAGTTGAATTTTTCGGCCACAGGTGGCAGTAGCGATTCAAAATTCCGTTTTCTTGCGTTCATTAGCTTTAATTCGCTTCCATTCGCGAATTAGCTTATGATGGTGTTTCAAGAGAGGAGGACATGCAGAAATACAGTGAAGCCTCCAAAGTTGAACACATCCAAAATATGCCTGGGAAAATGAATCCAAACTTGAAATTCACAATAATAAGCCAGATTTTGGTTTGAACTCGCACAACCGCCGCATTGAATAGAGATACAGTAATTATTCATCCTCAGTCATCACTCGAGGCTAGATGTTAATTTATTGCTCTTTGAGTCTTCCTTGAATTTTATCACAATACTGCACTATCATGAAAATTGGAGTCACAATGTAGTTCTGTAGGAATACATAAAGGGAAACCAATACTCAGAAAGAAGCTTGAATGCTGATATCCTACAGACAGAGGCTGGAACGCATCAACAGTGTGTTTCAACAGAAAGCCGAAGAAGGAGTTGTTTAAGCCTGTATAAAATTGTGCCTAGCAAGGAAGATTACTGGATGAATTACAAAATGGAAAAATGGTTATCTTGCTGAATGTGTCATTTTCAGAAAGAGCACGTAAAAGTCAGGTTTCGGCTTTATCCGTAGAGAGTTCTAGAGCGAAGCTCCTCTAATAGTCACTATTGGCAATGCGTACTTTTATCCCGCTTTGCACCTTTAACTTGTGTGTCCTCCTAATTGTCCCACACGCTCCTCTTTCATAAGCCTCTCTCTACTCCCTTGCCCGACTCCTGCCAGGACCATTGATTAAATCCACACTTTCTGCTCAATTCAAACTGAAATCAAACACTGGAAACCAGAGTTCTCGCTTCTTTTTTTTCCCCCGCCTTCGGTGTATCCCGCAGATCACCCTCTGCCGCAGCCTTCCTGCGTACAAAAGTTCAATACATGCATGCCGGCGGTGAGGGCAGGCATGGTGACACTCTTCTCCAAAGCGTCGCATTCATTTTGCGAGTGCGAGTGAGAGAGTGAGGGGCAGCTGAATGCTGTCAGTGTGCCTGCACGGGGGCACTGGGCCACAGCAATTGCTTTTGTGGCCTCACTGAGCTCATCCGCTGGGAGCCCCCTCCAGAGACTTCGCTAAGGAGCTGCGCCGCACTTGCGTACGGGCCTAGTTGATGCCGGGAAGAAAAAAAGAAAAGGGAGGTTTTCCTTGAATTTGCACCACTCATGCTTCTGACGTAAGTTGCTATTTTCTCTTCTGAATTTTGTTTGTTTGAATTGTATGAATTAGGGGTGGGAACCTCTGGGTACCTCACGGTACGATACGATATGCGATACAAGGCTCACGGTAACGATTATCTCACGATATGCCGATATATTGGTATTGATAAATCCACGATAATCCAGGATAAAACTACTCAAGACATAAACTGATGTTTTTTCAATGAGAAAATAGTTTCCTTTTGTATCATCACTGAAACACAATATTAAAATTGTTGTCTTCTTCACAGTAAGTACTTTAGTGTATTTTTTTTAAACAAATACAAATGTCTTCTTAACAGGGACAACATTCTGTGAACAAACATGTCAGTCAGTCATTTAGTCAATTGTTTCATTTTGTAAACTGTGACACATTTTTTGTGTAACATTGCAAAAGTAAATAAAATAAAAATAAATAATATTACTTAAATCTAATTAAATCACGATTAATATTCCTCAGAAATTGTATGCTTCAAAAAGTCAAATCATAAAATATGTTTTAAAACTTTAAAATTGAAGATATAATACACATTTTTCATAGAAACGTATGCAGTTGCCAGACAGATAAATATGTCTTCCACAAGTAAAAGTAAACTCATGAGTCTTCTTTGCCTGAAGACTTCCGTACATTTCCCCGCCACTCTCATGATGGGCTCCCTCTAGCGGCCCGCCAAGTAATTGTTCAATATGTAATGAACAATGGAGCCGTTATAGCGGCTGTATATTAACTACAAATATCGATACTTGGCGTAGGTGTATTGATAATCTATCATAATTTATCGAGATATCGTCACACTGCTAGTATGAATGGTAACTGCTGTTTATGACTAGACAAAATTGTAATTGATGTCCACTTCTTTTGTTCTGTTGTTTAGTTTTAATTAGTTGGACATTACAGTGATGACGTGACAGAGCCACAGATTGAAAAAGAGAAGAGTTGGTCTCTCTCAACCGGCTCTGATAAGGTAGCGCGCTCGCCGGTTTTGATTCTGCCCTTCAGCAGGACTGAGCGCGTGTCACCATGGCGATTGCTTTATTCAACAACGAGCAGCCAATTAGAGGCAGTCCTTGAGATATTAATGTACATTAATGCGCTCACACAGACTCGCACTCATTGGCTCGCCACGGAGCTCACCTGCAGATTTGAGTTCCGCCACCAAGTACCTTATATTCGATTTGAGAGCAATAATAGCACATCTTGGTCTCTTAAAATACATTCCCAGAGTATTACACGGACAGTGTTTTGAATTATGACTCAATGTGACGTGTTTGGCACTGGACTGATTGCGGTTTGATTTACATACGGTGTGCGGTCTGTTCTGTGCAACGGGCTGAGGGAGAGTATTGGGCTGTTTAGCAGTCATCTGCAACGTTTCTGCGGCTCGCTAGAAATGATTTCCCTCCGCACTCGTATAAGCGGTAAAGGTAATATAACCTCTGTTTGTGGAGAAAGAAAAGCTGAGAAATGAGAGGTCAGTTTTGAGACGAGAGTATGTAGAGCTGTATCTTTTTTTCCCTCCCCGCACAAGAAGCTCACACACCGGCCAAAAAGTTTTCCCTCATCCTCTGCAATTGCTACTCTGGTCCTGATCAAAGCAGGAAAAGATGCAAGGTGCACGCTCAGCAATTTAATCACCAGAGCCTTTTATGGATCAAGCTGTAATCTGACTGGATAGTGTTTTGAAGGGAATCTCGCAACTGGACACAGACTACCTTTCTACGATGTCTTTAGTAATCTTTAGATGCGCACCAAACTTGATTGGATGCTAGATAAGCGTTATACTGTATAATTTTGGACTCTATCTACACATGAGTGTGAAAATGACTTGAAGCATGTCTGAACAAGCAGCTGCCAGTCACCCATCCTCTCTCTTACTCTGGAGCTACTTGGCGATTGCTAGATGCTAAGCTAACTTGTTCTGCACAAGCTGTGACTGACTTTCCAACAGACTCCATACGATAAATAATCTGATTCTAATTCTAAAAACACACCCTAAGAATGAGATAACAGATGTTCAGATTTTCACATCCAGCAACCCAGAGAGGATAACATAAAGAAAAAAAACGGGAAGTGTACAAATGCTGGCAGCAGATAGAATATAAAAGATCGAATCAGCGCATACAGCCGAGGGTTCTGGCAATCCCAAACCAGATCCACAAACACGTGCGCACAGGAAGAGAGGAATTAGGATCTCAACCATTCATCACGCAGACGAAGGCCAGAGTAAATTTGCAGCTTCGGGACAACTATTTTAGCGCAGTCTAAATTTAATTCGCGTTACATGGATATGATAGCAGGAAGGTTGCACGAGGTCGTGTGGAAACATGCTCGTAATTAAACTAAACACCAAGGTTGTGTTAAAAACAGAGAAACATGGCGTGGCCATGTTCATACTATCTATTTTGTGTGTTGGCCTCTGTCTTTTGGTCTTTAGGCAGACTTATTTTTTAATCGCTTTTCCCGCAGTCAGTCAATCAGTGGCCTAGCAGCCTTTGTGCATCTCTTATCAGAAGGCTAAAGCTTCGTCCAAATAGTTCCAAAAATACACTACATCTTCATAGTTCTGAATTTCTTTAGTCCAAGTAAAATCTCAACATGCATCGCAAGGCTGTGATTCCTAACCATAAGGCCAGTGTAGCCCACACGTTGGTGTTAGCATTGTCAAAAGTGAGTGCAAATGGACAAAATATCAGTTCTGAGCTCAGGTCAAATTACACTAAAGTGTTTGATTTTCATTTTCATTTTTCAAGTACAAAAAAAGTTACCTCTTGCCAAGATCTGAGCTTTGTTTCTTATTTTCGTAGCTTTGTTCCGTCATTAAATTGTCTTGAGCTTGAAATCTTTTGTTTCCTTGCTTTGTCCTAAAGCTCCTGTCACCCAAGTTTCACAGTGGACCATCTCGGATCTTCTAGCTTGATTCTATCTGATATCATCTGGAATACGTTTGTCAGAGAGCGATCGTTTTGACTGTTGACATGGAGAATGTGTCATTTACAGCCAGTTTTGCTGGAAGCATTTGAGTTAAAATTAAAACACGTGAGGAATGGATGAAACAGAAAGTAATTTGACGGTTAATGTGCACACTGCCTAAAATATAGTCAGGTCTGTTGTCATGCCAAGCTTTAATTTATCATTTTCTCCAAGTAAAATCAACTGTCCTGCCTGCATTTGACTTTTTTATTTTTTTAAACATGTTTTCTTACAGCACTCTAAATCTCAAATCTCGTTTCACAGAATATTCAAATGAGAGAAGTGATACCAGCAGATGCTTGAAAATATCATAAAACTCATTTTAATCACCCTCTTGATGGAGGAGAAAGCTTCCAATAGTCGAGTGCGGTGTTGACGAAAGACTTTTAAGGTTTGACTTGGGGATACTGTCAACTACATTCCGCTGCATCATAATGGTATCCGTTCATGTGCTTGCAAGCCAGCCACCAAAGTGTGCTTATCTCCACGTGGAGACACCAAATGTGCTATAAAAGCACACTCTGGATTATTTATTTCTCTACTTTGCGCTTTACAATTGCGACAAACCAAATCAAGATGCACCCGAGTGTTTTCTTCACTTTTTCTCTTCTTCTGTATCGATAGCAACCAGCTCCACAAAACTGGAAGACCTGAGCTATCTCGATGAACAGCGCAACACGCCGCTGCGGACGTCCATTCGCCTCCCCTGGCACAATACGGGGGGGAGGCCACCTCAGGACTCCAAAGGTGTCTGCAATATGTGTTGTTACTGTACATGCAATCTGGGGAGAGATAAACCCAGCTTGGATTACAACCCAATTTCACCTTTAAACCTCTCTGGGTAATGGAAAACGGAATGTTTTCAAGGCTATGTCCCATTTTGCTGACCTTTTCCCCCCTAGGTCGTTTTACTCCCTACAAACCGGTGGATATCATGCTCAAGCCCCTGTTGTTCGAGGTGCCCAGCATCACCATGGATTCCGTCTTCGTGGGCCGAGATTGGCTCTTCCACAAGCTGGAAGACGTCTTGAAGGACGGCGAGTGCGCGGAGAGCCACGGCGTCGTGATAGTGGGCAGCGTGGGTTACGGGAAGACGGCCATCATCTCCCGGCTGGTTGCGCTGAGCTGCCACGGCGGACGCATGCGGCAGATTGCATCCAACAGTCCGAGCGCCTCCCCGAAAAGTAAGACACAACATTTCAATGACGATGCTCGCCAGAACACAAAACATTTATGTCTTTCGAAGGCGCTGTCGAACTTCCTCTCAGCCAGCCCCCGCAGCCCACTCCCCCCTCGAGTGCCACGAATACATTGAGGACCAATAGCTGTCCGGGGACGCCTGAAATGCAGCGCCGCAGGGAGGAGGCTGTCAAACGGCTGGCTGCGAAGGTACATCTTGGCTAAAGTACTGAGAGGGTGGGGGTCAATGGGTTCAAGGTACAAATAGGGGAGATGATGTTATTGGGATCATTTGTTAGAGCTTGAAAAAGGTGCTAGTGAGATGCTGTAGTGTAGTGGTGCCTTGGAACCTTTATCTTGTAATGAAAACCACTGTCTTAAGTAATAAGTCAAATATGTTTCTGTTTGTATATTAAGGCTGACGCTGATTAACAAAAATAAAAATAGAATGAATAATTTATTTTTTGTTTGCAATATTTCCAAAAGGAAATCATGCACATGCAATTTGTTTGTTCCACACACAAAAATATTAACAAAGGGTTTAGGGTTACATTTAGGACGAAACTATATTTGCTAGTTTGGGACTAATAGTCTGTGATTATTCCAGAAACTGGTCAAGGTTGCATGACTAATCAGCGAGCAACTGAGATGTGTCCAATAGAGGAGCAGGTCATCTGCTTACCTCCCCCCACCACACCCGCTGACCCTGAAAGTGTGTCAGCTCCTCCAGGTTGGAGTATAATTAGGTGTTATGACCACCCCCACAGGCATCTCCTTTCCTTATTCACCAGTTCTACCTCTTTCCTTGGCCTGCTCAGAATCAGAGGTCCACCTGGGATTTATTATTATTTTTTTTAAGAGTTTATTTGAGGTGATTAAGCGCTTTCCAGTTTCTTAATCAGGCGCACTGTGGTAGTTGGGCAGATATTTTTCTCGCCTATGATTGGTTTCAAAAGAGTACTATATCTTTTGTGATGATAAATTTGCAATGAACTCTGGGAATATTGTTTTCAGCAAGGCCATATTACACTGTTTTTAGTCTTATATTTCAGGATCTAAGATTTTTCTATCTATTTTCTACACAAAGGCGCATTTTTCACCATTGTTTTTCACAAATCTGTCAAAATCCATCGTCTTAACAGGTGTGGCATTACAGTAAAACTGCACGTTTTTGAGTGGCCATTTATTGTCGGCAGCCTATGACTCACCTGTGCAATTATCATGCCGTCTAATCAAAATGTTTGATTATCTCGGCAAAGGAGAAGTGCTAGGGTCTCTGATCACAATCTTCCAAGTGTCATCTAACGTCGCCATCTCGTTTTCTTACAGGTGGTGGCCTATCATTACTGCCAAGCAGACAACACATACACCTGTTTGGTCCCAGAGTTTGTGCACAGCATCGCCGCCCTGTTGTGCCGAGCGCACCAACTTATTTCCTACCGGGAGCTCTTGCTGAAAGAGCCCCACCTCCAGAGCATGCTCAGTCTGCGCTCCTGCGTCCAGGACCCCATGGCCGCTTTCCGAAGGGGCGTCCTTGAGCCTCTGGCCAACCTTCGTAAAGGTAAAAACATTGCCGTTTGATGTTTTAAAAGGTCAGCTTTGGCCTTTTTAAACGTGACATCACATGGATGTGATTCATATAAAGCTGACTGCACATCTCACTCCTCTAAATCTTTGTGTTTATGTCTTTCCAGAGCGGAAGATTCCCGAGGAGAATCTCATCATTTTGATAGACGGGCTGAATGAGGCTGAATTTCATAAGCCTGACTACGGAGACACCATTGCCTCCTTCATTACAAAGATCATAACCAAGTTCCCTACCTGGCTTAAACTGGTGGTCACCGTCCGTGTCAACTTGCTGGTAAGGAACAACTCTTTACTAATGTCGGATGGTAATGACTTTTTACATATTTGGGCAGGATTAGGAAAAAGTGAGCTATTGTATAACATACTAAGAGTGAGTCACTTGACGGTGCAATGCTTCACTCTCCTGACATCTGTGCAAGCAGCTTTGGTCCAGTTTCCACTTAGTGATCGTATGAGTTGTTGTCAGCCGTTTGAGTGACTGGCAACTACTCCAAGCTGGAGTCTGTCTTTTGCCCAAGTCAGCTGTGATAGGCGTCAGCTTGCCACAACCATGAGCAGGATAAGCGGTATAGAAAATGGATGAATACATGGATTAAGCCGTGACATTCCCTTGTGTATGCTGCTCTGGCTTTTTTTTTTTTGTGTCAGCACTATTGCACAAATTGAAAGACGTGATTTCTTTGCTTCTTCACAAATTTCCTGTTAAGTTGTCTCTTGTCACAGAGAGAGTTTGGACTCAGTGACATTTGGAATCAAAGTTATTCATATTCAGAAGACGGTCTCAGATTCTGTCTTTCCAGTTCTTCTTCGAAACCCAAAAAAAAAAAAGTATATTACACTTTGCCCGGTAGTTCATGGCGACATCCACTCGCTTGTAGTTTCAACAGCACCGCATCCATTCAGTAGATCGGTACTGATTGAGTGCTACATGTGTATGAGCGTACATATTTGTTTTATGAGAGCAATATTATCTCGCCAATCAATGTTACTGCAGCATCAGACTGGCAGAGGAGGATTAAGGTGTGTTGATTTCATCAATCCTCAGGACAACGTTGTGGAATTCACAAGAATTTTTTATATTTTCATGACTTGATTTTGTAGTTAATTCTTCGTCTCTTTTCTATGTACACGATACATAATGACCCTTAGTGTTTAGACTGAGACACCGCATAATTGAAAATGTGTGGCCACTGTTAAGAAAAATATGGATGTCAGTAATAACAAGTTGTTACTCCAAAAGAAAAGTATTTAAGTGAAATGGGTACCATTTGCAAGAAAAGATAAGTCTGAACAATAATTTATCACACATTTTCATCACAATTTCAAGACATAATAAAGTATCAGTACTTGGTATCGAAGAGTACTCAAACATACTTGTACTCAGTCTGACAAGAGTGGTATTGATGCTCTTGACTTCATATCAACATTTTATCCAGTCACCAGTGTCTACTAGAGCCTGAAGGCTCAGTGTGTTAGCCCGCTAACTGCTCCGAGATGCTCCTCTGATATTTATCACGCGAAAAAAAAAAAAAAAAAGTGACTCTTTACACGTAGCCTTAGGATGTCTTCTGCTCAAAAAGTCTGTTTCTGTTTGGTCATGCTGAATATAATTGAACTACAGGAAAACATTCAATTACTTTCGCAATGGAGGTTTGTCCTTTTGTTTTGGATCAGCCTCGGCATTGTTATGATGGGCTGGTGATGCTCCAAGCTTTTTCCCGTTGACTTTTATCAAGAATCGACACACTGGTGATAGTATAAAAATAATAACACAAAAACAATATTATTTTCAGTGGAAAAAAAAAGACATCACTGATACTACCAACTCCAGATTGGCCAGTTAGATCGCAAAATGTACAAGTCACTTATTGATTTTGCAGGTGATAAATATTTGAAATGGAAAAGTGCTGTTTTATGACTTTCATTTCTTTTATCGTTATACTCATTTCTATATTGACTTCCTATGTTCCATAGGAGATCACCAGCCTGCTGCCTTTCTCCAAGATCTCTCTGGACGACTTTTCAGACAATAAAGAGATAAGCAACGACCTCAACGCATACATCCAGTACCGTGTCAGCGGCAGCAAGGACATCATGAACAACATTAGTCTCAATGGAAAAGCGGAACCCGTCACGGTGGGAAAGCTAAGCAGCCACCTCATCTCCCGCAGTCAGGGCTCCTACCTGTACCTCAAACTCACCCTGGATCTATTCGAGAGGGGCCACCTGGTGATCAAGAGCTCCAGCTACAAGGTGGTGCCCGTCTCGCTGGCCGAGCTCTACCAGCTGCAGTGCAACATGAAGTTCATGACCAATTCGGCCTTTGAGCGCTCGCTGCCCATCCTCAACGTGGCGCTGGCCTCGCTGCACCCGATGACCGACGAGCAGCTGTTCCACGCCGTCAACGCCTGCGACGTCCAGGGGGAGCTGCCCTGGGAGGACTTCCAGCAACGCATGGACTCGCTGTCGGGCTTTCTCATCAGACGGCGCGACAAGACGCGTATGTTTTGCCACCCCTCCTTCAGAGAGTGGCTGGTGTGGAGGGCTGACGGCGAGAGCACAGACTTCCTCTGTGACCCCAGGTTAGTACTTCTTTGCTTTTTTTTTTTACTGTGATTGAAATGTGAAATTTGAACAAGTGCATTTTTACCCCTTATTATTGTTGATTAATCAATGAGGTGTGTTTATTTCATACTTTGTATTCGTATAGTGATTTAAAAAAAAAAAAAAGGCGGGGGGGTTTGGGTGATGTTGTAATATGTTACCGGTTCGGTCATTGTTTTCCAAAGTAAAAACAGATGTTTAATTTTGGTTAAACACAGAAAACAATCTGGTCTTTCATCAAGGACAGAAATCAGTGAACAATTACTGCTGATTTGCTAATATCAAAGGATTTGGACAATTTTAAATAAAGAAGTGGCTCCAAATGATTACTTGATTACTAAAATACTTGTCAATTAATTGTTGATGTTATAATTTCGCTTTTGCAACCAGGGCAATCTGCTTCTTCCTTGACAATTGCAACATGTTTTTGTGGTTAAAAAAAGAAAAGAAAAAAAAAAGAAGGTAGTACGTATATTATATCTAGCACCTCATAATGCTTTTTACCCATAAAAACACCCGAGGTTGCAGTTTTTCCATTGCAGACAAGAGACAGAAGTTGAAAAACAGAAAGTCTTAATTAAGAGACAAAAATACAAAGTAGCAACAGAGAGCAGGGCTGGATTCAGTTTTCCTCAAAGAAAACACTTGGTGGAGAAACCTTGACGTATTGACAACAGTGTCACTCGGTAATTCCAGCTAGGACCAGTCTATATGACAGAATAAAGGTCCATATGACAAAATACGTGTGATTAAATACAAGACCTAAGTGGGACGGATAGAAGACTACAGCAACTGCATAGCTACTGACAACATCATCAACACAAGGGACAAATACAGGGCAATAACAACATAATGACTCCATGACCCAACTCAAAACACATCACAACAAAGTGGTTGCATTCCTCAAAGAAGATATAGACAAAAAACATTCTAAGAAAAATCATAAGAAAGAGATTAATAATAACATGAACACTGAATAACAGCTGCACGCAGCCCTAAAAAAAAAAAAAAGATTTAAAAATTGACTTTTTTTTTAGAAACTGAAGACAACAAGATTTTATCAGCTGTGTTTGCTTCTTCCCTCCCGGGGTCTTCCGCATTATCCGTGCTCACAAAGAGCAGATTCCTAAGTCCACCAGAGCAGCGTTTCATAATTCTAATCATTCATTAAAACAAAGGCTTGAGATTTGGCAGCCGCGATGAATATGCAGATAAAAGCTGGTATGCTGCGACTACTGAGAATTTTAACCCAATCAAAGTGATCTCCAATCATGCATGTCCTTTTAATGACACTCCAAGACGAAAAGCTGGGCCTGCCATCTCTTAATGATACGACACACACCTTAATGAAGTGCTGCTTTCAATGTTACCATATGTTATTGCAGTGAAGAGCTTATTCCTTAACTAACTTGTTTTTCTTTCCAACAACTGATTTTCTGCTCTATTGCAATGATACCCAACCAGGGTGTTGTGACACGCTAGTGTGCCATGAGAGATTTATATGAAAATATATTTACTGCTGGAATAAGTCATCTGCTTTTTGTTCAATTAAACAAGTCCAGATTTCACATAAAGCAAATCAATTTATGAGTAAATTAAGACATCATCAATATTTCCATATTCATACTTCTTGTGACATTTGTGGCGTGCCGTGAGAGTTTCCGAATGTAAAATGGGCGCCTTGGCTCAATCAACGTTGGGAAACACTGGCCTATTGTGTTACGCAGGACTGGTCACGCTCTCATTGCATTCATGCTGTCGCGTCAAGAAGGGAAACTCAATCGGCAGCAGACCATGGAATTGGGACACCACATTCTTAAGGCACACATCTTCAAGGTAAGAAAGATGCCGGGAGAACGTTTTTGGGGGAATTATGCTGCGCTTGTCACAGAGCTCTCATGTTTAGCTTCGGTTCTTTGTACGCTACAAGTGTGTTTGTGCGCATTCATGTTGTTTTCCTGTGCGCGTGGCAGGGCCTGAGTAAGAAAACGGGCGTGTCATCCAGTGTGCTGCAGGCTTTGTGGATCAGCTGCAGCGCCGACGGCCTCTCTGCAGCGTTAGCCTCTCTGAGAAACCTCTACACTCCAAATGTGAAGGTGAGACCAAAACTCTGGTAAAAGTCAAAGCACAGTGAACCCGAGCTTTTACACATTTGCATATTTGCACTTTTTTTTTTTTTTTTTTTTGGACCCTCTGTTATTTTCTGAAAATCTTGTTGCTATTTGCTGTTTATGTGCTCATGCGTACGTTCGAACATATTTGAGAGTATGTTCAAACATATTTCAATACTTTTGAACACATTTGCAAGTATGTTCGAACATATTTGCGAGTATGTTCAAACATATTTGCGACTGTTGGAACGCATTTGCGAGTATGTTCGAACATATTTGCGAGTATGTTCAAACATATTTGCGACTATGTTGGAACGCATTTGCGAGTATGTTCGAACATATTTGCGAGTATGTTCAAACATATTTGCGACTATGTTGGAACGCATTTGCGAGTATGTTCGAACATATTTGCGAGTATGTTCGAACATACTCGCCAGCCAAAAATGTTTACTCCACATTGGCAGCTCTATGCTTACGTATGATCAGGCCAAAGTTAGAGAAATGTTATTTTTTCGCCATCTGGTGGTATCTTGGTACATGGTACTTCATTTATATCGCGCCTTTCTACCTCGCAAGGCCCTCAAAGCTCTTCACATTTTGACTACTCATTCACCTACTGATGACGCAGCATCAGGAGCAACTGTGGGTTCAGTATCTTGCTCAAGGATACTTTGACAGCCAGAATGGCGCAGGATCGAACCAACATCGTCAGGATTGCAAGACAACCACTCTATCACTGAGCCATGCCGCACTTTGGTGTTGGTTTTAAGTTTAATTCATGCTTATCATGTTGATTTTACTTCTTGCTATACATCTTTTGTACCATGTGTTGTCATTCATGGATGTAAACCTTTGACAAAGAATATAAATTAAGATATTTGTTTTCATATAAGACTAAATACCTGAAGAAAAAAAACATACTAAAGTAGTCATTAGTTTTCCTAATGAAACAATCAATGATTAGATGACAATAACACGTTTGGCTAATGCTAGCTGAGATTATGAAGACTGGAAATGGAATATGATGACTCAATAGTGATCTGGAAAAACATTAGCCTTTTACACCCTGTCACAACACAGTAAATGTTGATGCGCAAAGGTCAAATGTGCACCTCCCATTTCATAAAGCATCCACTTTAAAGCGTCAGTTGTGGACGCAAGGGCCTAGCGGCCTCAGTGCAAAGTGACATCTGCTGTATTAGTTACACCGTAAAATAGTAAGTTGTAAAGATCATTTGCGTAGCATGTAAGGTAATAGACCTGTGCAACCTTCTTGCATGACCTCTCAGTTTTCTACTCTGTCGACAAATTGTGTAGACTGAATGTCAGAAACGTGTTAGAAGACATGCCAGCTCCACAAATACTTTCAATATTGGGTGGCGGCCGCCCAATCAATTCAAGTGTAGACCCATTTGCATCTTTGTTCCGCGCCTTTGGACCCTCTTATGCACATTGTTTACTGCTAATGAGTAATACCAAAGAGTTGCTACAACTTCTCATTTGAAATCAATTCAGATGCTGCGCGCTTTGGCTTTTGTTTGCACTGAGAGGAGACATTAGCCTCTTCAAAAAAAAGCCCATTAACTCTGATTGATGCTTTCTGGCTTTTGGCTAAATAAGTTGTCTTTTTCCCCGCTTGTCACCGGTGTTCGCGTTTCGCTTGTTGTCATCACCAATATACATTTGTAAGTTATTATGCGCGAGCGCGACATCACTCACAGCGGAGCATTTACAGAGTGACCTTGTTCTGTCCTCCGTCTCGCTTAAATCTATTCAGAAGCAACAAATTAACGCTATTTCATATTCTGTCCTCGGAATACTCGTTTGGCCCTCTGCCTTTGTTGTACTATACGTGTATTATTGATTTTCCTCATCCCGGAGAGCAGACAAATCTGTCTTGATATTTGCTTCAGTGGAATGTCCGCCCTTTACATCGAGAAGGCGCTCGAGTTCAGGTGAAGGTAACATTTTCAAAAGATTTGATTTGAATATAAAAATACTGAGCTACTGTGTTACTTGTTCAAATACTTTCAAAAGACACATTTTTTGAAGCTGTTATTTGTTGCCATGGTGATGGTGTTGAAAAACATGTCGAGATCAGGTCTTTGCATATATCATTGATCATATTCCTCCACACATCCATTTTCGATAGCTTTTGTCCTGATTAGGGTTGCGGCTGAGCTACAGCCCATCTCTTCTGACTCTTGACAAGAGGCTGGGTACACAGAGCACGCATAGACAAACACGTATTCATATCCATAACCACAGGTAAGTTCAAGCACAGGTGTTCAAGTCGAGGCTTGGGGGCCAGATATGGACCGCCACATTTTTTTATGTGGCCCACTAAAGCAAATTGACAGCTGAGATATTGCAAGCATTTTATGGTCCCAACCTCGTCCCTTTAAAATAAATAAATTAAAAATGTTTGAATAAACTTTTTCTCCTTGACTTCTGGTTTCAAAATTAGTTATCCATCAATTATTTGTGTTTATATAATAATACGGTAAAGCGATTATGTACATAATTTCATGGGGACCGTAGCTATTTATTTTGAAGTGAAGTATTGTAAGATAAGCTTGAAATTACATGATTTATGTATTTATGTTTTAAGGGAATACTCGACACATTTTGTCACTTTCAGCAGTAAAAAGTTAATATGTCTAGAATGAATTTAATAACTTCATTGTTTTTCATGTACAATTAATACCTTAAAAAACACATTTTGCCACTTGCTGTCGACTGAAGATGTCATCACGCGTGCTCAGGAAACAGGTAACGACCGATCACGGCTCACCCGTTTTCTGGGTTTGGTCATGTGACATCAGCAAACTGAGCCATGAAGAATAATGAAGTTATCAAGTTTATGCCAGACAAATTGTTCACTTTAGCTCAGTTTTACTGTACGTTATCCATCTTTCATCCATATTATAGTTTTTTTTTTATACTTTTAGTGAGGCACTCAATGTTCCTGTCTGTCAGGTGAGCCGTCTGCTAATGCTGGGCGGAGCCAACGTCAATTACCGCACGGAGGTGCTGAACAACGCGCCAGTCATCTGCGTCCAGTGCCACCTCGGCCATCTGGAAATCGCCTCCTTGCTGCTGGAGTTCGGCGCCAGCGTGGAGGTGGTGTCGGAAAACGGAATGAACCCCCTGTGCTACTCGGCGGCTGCGGGACACCTGAGTCTCGTTATGATGCTCTGCAAGCGGGGGGCCAAGGTGAGCAGATGTTGTTTGGGAGAAACGAAAACACTCCCCAGTTATAGTGGCCTATATCGTCAGTCTGCCATCTTGTAATCCTGTTTAAATGTGTTGTAAGTAGAGATTATCCTCTATATGGTGTGCAAAGCAAAAACTGCAGTGTTAGAATTTCAGGGGTAAATTTGTAGGAGTTGATATAAATTATATAACTTGAATGGTGTCCAGAGAAGTTGTTATTTTACAGATTTGATCAGCTAGTGTTAGATTACCGTACCTCTGCAGATGTGAAATTAAGCTCCGCTGTCGCACCTGCACTCCTCCAGTTTTAGAGAGACAAGTGAACGCCATTTTCCTCCCTTTCGGTTATCACTGGGAATTTAGCGAAAAATCAAGACTGCTTAAGTGTTTACTAGTCTTAAATTTCAACTACCATCAGAGTTGTTTTAACTCCATCTCGGTGTAAAAAAATAAAAAATAAATAACAATTTGAAAAGTGTTTTGTTTTTTCTTTACTATATTTGGTGTGGGACACTTTTAAAGTATTAAATTTAACTTTCCAGGAGTTGAATTAACACTGCCGATTTTGCTTGTTTCAACTGTACGAACGCCAAAATTCCTGTGAAAATTAATGGTCAACAACTGAATCCATAGATCCTTTGCGATATGAAAATTGCTACAGAGCATTGTCGATTTGAATTTGATTAATTGTTCTGATTCAGGCGTCACGGTGGTTGAGTGTTTAGCGCGTCCGCCTCCCAGTCCTGAAGACTCAAGATCGAGTCCAGGCTTCGGCCTTCCTGGGTGGAGTTTGCGTGTTCTCCCCGTACCCGCGTGGGTCTTCTCCGGGTACTCCGGTCTCCTCCCACATTCCAAAGACATGCATGGCAGGTTAATTGGGCACTCTGAATTGTCCCTTGTCCGTCTCTGTGTGCCCTGCGATTGGCTGGCGACCAGTTCAGGGTGCACCCCGCCTACTGCCCAAAGCTGGCTGGGATAGGCTCCAGCACCCCGCGACCCTTGTGAGGACGAAGCGGTTGAGAAAATGGATGGATGGATGTTCTGATTCTGCTACTCCTCACGCTCGTGAGCAATGGGATGGTTTCTCTCCTTGAACCAATTGACAAAACAAGCTAGACAGCTAACAAGCATGTGTTTGCCAGGTCGACCATACAGATAAGAGCGGCCAGTGCGCTCTCGTCCACGCCGCTCTGCGAGGGCATCCAGATATTATCCAGTACCTGCTGGAGATGGAATGGAGCGCCGAGGGGCAGCAGCAGGACTGCGCTTTGAAGAGCAGCGCCCTGCAGCAAGCTTTGATTGGAGCGGCCAGCATGGGACATACACAGGTCTGCTTTATTAATGCGCGCGCACGTCATCCACCCCCACGTGCACCTGTAATATACACGTATGAAGAGTTTCGGTGTGAGAAGATGTCTTGTCGTTTTGAGACCTGCGGGGCCAAGGCCAGACAGCGTCGAGTTTTGTTTGTACTACCGCCCATGATTTTCACTCCAAATTAGCATACCGTCCTGGCGGTTTATTTGATCTCTTATGCTGAAACCGTACGCTATTTATCAAAGTTTCTTCCTGGCAGGTTGTGAGCAGCTTGCTGGCAGTGAATAATGAGTACGCCGTGCAAATTGATAGCCACGACACTCTGTGGGGAGAGACAGGTATGTTGTCATCCATCTTTTTACATTACACGCTTCATTTTATCACAAGCCGGCGTTTTATCATTCTCTTGCGAGCGGAAGGTCTCAAACCAAATGTGTGTGTGTACATTTTTATGGCCCCTCTGCGTTCTCGTGTCGTGTTCTTTCTGGTAAAAGCATTTGCTGTTGTGGTCATGTGGGTTTCTACTTTGAGGTTGGTAAACACAGCATTCCCTCTGAGGGATGGTTCTCCAGCACGCCGCGAGATTACTGCTGCGCTGTCTCCTCTCGGTGCTATTTATTGGGAGGCCAACAACACTTGAGACATTTTCAAGCACTCCTCCATCTGTTCCACAAACATACTTAGATTTAGGCGGCTCAGAGGGGTTTTGTAAGATGACATACTGGTTGCAAAATGAGATATCTTCATCATTTGTTCTCTGAAAAGTTTTGACTTTTGCTGTTCGGCAGATTGCAGCACATGTTGGACTGGGAATTTAGACCCAAATTTGAGGCAACTTGGTTTGATTAAAGAGATTCTACTAATTGGTTTATTCAACATTGCAGAAACATGCGGGTAATTGCCATTGCTTTATTTACATAATAAGACTTTAAACTAAAAGTGACCTAATTATAGGTCTAAAAGAGACTGACCAGGGTCAATTTAACCTTTTTTTTAATTTCCTTTTTTCTTTTTCTTTCTTTCTTTCTTTCTTTCTTTTTTTTTTTTTTCTCTCAATACAAGCAACCCAATTTCCTGGTCAGTCCCTTTTTTGACCTATTATTTGGTCATTTATGATTAACGTCTTATTATGTAAATAAACCAATGGCAATTACCAAAATGTACCTGCAATGTTTAATAAACCAATTAGTAAAATCTCTGTAATCAATCCAAGCTGGCTGGTTAATGGATTAAATGACCCAATTATAGGTCAAATTGGGACCAACCACTCCTTGGGTCAATTTGACATTTTATTTTTATTTTTATTTTTATTTTTATTTTTTATTTTATTAATTAAATACAAAGGAACACAATTTTGGGTCAAATTGACCCAATTGACTTTTTCCCCCCATTTTTTTTAAATACCAAGCAACCCATTTTGGGGACAAATTGACCCAAGTAGTGGTCGGTCCGTTTAAGATCCATAATTGGGTCATTTTTGACCCAGTAGTTTTTAAAAACAGTTGGCTCAAAATTAACCCAGTAACCAGCTACTGGGTTATTATAGCACCATCCCAACAGTAGTTAATTTGTCTCCTCGTGACGGGTTGCTCAATTTAACCCAACAGCTGATTTAAATATTTGAACCAAATGTTGGGCCCCTAGTAGGCAAAAAAGTAGGCAATCATCAATAATCTCCTCTGTTACAAATGTGATGGCCTCATTTGCTGGGAGTAAAAGTTATGAGGCTAATTTTACGGATTGAGATCCCTTCCCAACTGCTCGTTTGGCAGCAATTCAAAGTGTAAGATGGAAAATCCCATTCAACATGTTGAGATGCTTACATCTCAGTGAAATCTCATCTTAACAGGCTTTTTTTTACATTTTGTTCCCTTGGATCCAGAAGGTCTAATAAATGTTGACGTAGATCAGAATAATACACAAAGCCGCTCCCTTTATAAAAGAAAAAAAACACATAGTAGGTTGCCTAACAACCTGTTATGTGCATCTATACAATATTAGAGGACAGAGTGCTTTTCGTGCAGATTTAATGCATTGATAATCAGTGTACACAAAGGGAAGTGCTTATCAAGATACAGAGCAAGGAAAAACATACGTCTAAAAAAAAAAACATTGTACCGCAAAGTAGACTGTGTGCTGTATTAGTTTATTGTGAATATTCAAAAGGTGGGTCATCCTGTTTGGAGCATGCGTCCGTGCCGCGATTTACTCAAGCCATTTCCACTTCTAAATGGCCACAGGACGCCAGACCTTATTACTGCGCTGGGACAAAGGAATCCCAAATATTCCTCCTTGGTGAAGCCACAGTCTACTCCAGCACTTTGCGTCTCCGCTCTGTTCGCTAAATCGCATCCGTTGCACCCGAGTGAAATTGCAGGTCTGAGGCAAAGTGACTCTCCGCGTCCTTGCGATGACCACAATCTGCGATATCCCTGTTGCCAACCAGGGACCTTATTTAGAAACCACCGGGAGCCCATCTGTATTCGTGGAAAATGGGCTGCCGCTGTGTCGTAGCCTAGCGGGGATGAAACTTCATATTGCAAGGAGTATTACAGGTGGAAGGTCAGATGAAATCATCCTGCTGTTATGCTTGTGTTGCTTTCCACCAGAGAACATTACCACTCAGATAGACATAAAAGTGTATAAACAATTCCAGAGCTGTAGTTTTTAAATGGAATCGTTTTTTAATTCAAATTCTGGTAGATTGAAGTTCTGAAATAGTTAATGAAAAAACTCAAATAATTGGTTTAAAGAAAAATGATAAAGCAAAATCTGTTCTGGAGGTTGGATCCCAAAAGCGCAGACACAAAAAGGAATTTAATACTTTATTCGCATAACATCCAGAGGCATAGAACAAACTTGACTAGACGAGAAACAACAAGAATGCATCGAGAATCACGAGACGCCAAGCCCCCTTGGGATGTGGAGCTGCACAGAGGAACAATGGTACAGAGTTAATAATCCGACAAACGCACACACTTCTCAGACCGCTACTACAGGCAGTGAATTGATCTGATTGGTTGTGACTAAGTAAAGGATTAAAGATTGACATCACAAAGCTCCTGACATCACATAGCTGTCACATAACTTAAAACCAGTTGAAACTAGATGCTGACACCCATGTCACTCACCAGGCCAGGCCCCGCCTTCTAAAGCCAAACACACTCAAAAGTCAGAAATACTACAGCATGACGACAAAAATAAAATTAAAAAACCACCTCATGACAATATTCAATCAATACCTTATACTTAATTAAAAAAATATATATTTGCTAGCTGTAGCCCTACTAAACCCGCTTAGAACTTATTTTAATGCACCTTGAAAGGCATTATTGGACAAATTGTAAAAAAAGAAACATAATAAGCACAAAATTATTGTTAATGGTAATCTAGAAATACAGTCAAGAAATCATCGACAGCTGAAAATTTCAAAAGTTTGCTGCTGAACAGTTCAGTTCACCACCATTCAACTTGTCGGAAACATACAGTACTCTCCCTGGACATTTAAATTCACCCGCCTGCATAATCCAATGACATTTCATTCCCATGTGGTAGATAATAACGCTTAGTGGGGAATATTTTTTATTTCCTTATTTAGAACATCATACTAAAACTCCTCTCAACAAGATTCACTTGCACACTACTTAGAAAACGCAAGCCAGGGTAATGAACACACAGTTAGATTAGAACCTCTCCGATTCTGTCAACGTGTCATGAAAAGTGAACATTATTGCTTCGGCGGAAAAGGGCTCATATTGGATGCCGTTAGAGTTGCTACCTTATGCTGTGTATCACCTGTCTAAAATGAAACGTTCCTTTCATCTCCATGCAAATAGGCCTGGCGTGTCTCCTATTGTTGAGTGGAGGATGATTGGATTGCACATCTGTGCTCGCTTCCTCCTTTAAAGCTTCCTCGTAGGATGCGTGGCCGTTATGCAGAGTGAGATGATTTGCTTCACAGGGATCGTCTTTCTTAGCATAGAATCTCTTCAAAGAAAACCGCAGCACATATTTCTAATATTTGTTTTGTTTCAAGATGCCAGAGGATAAGGGAACGTTGTGTGCGTTCCATGAATTTGCTTATTTAATTACATCATCCCGGAGACGAACACTTTGTTAAAAACCTTGAGAAAATCGCAACGATTTGCGCAATTTTCACCGATTGGAAGCCGTCGGCGGGAACAGAGTGTTTGCATGATTGAGATTGTCAGTTAATCTTCCGGGTTATTTACCTGTGATGAGTTCAGGCTCCGGGTACGCAATTTGATGGTAATGGGATTCTGGCTGGAGCAAGCAATCACATTTAACTTTTCTCAGCTTGTGATTCAGAACCTCCTCCCCAAGGAGCTGCCGGGTCAAAAATAAATTCTCAGTTTTGTGTGAGAGATGTTCATTTGACTGTTTAGCAGTTTGGTTGCAGTGGTGTACAACTGGAAGCTGTTTCTAGTATTACGTGGGAAACCAAACTGATCAATGTGGGTTTTTTTTCATTTGGCTGAATAAAATTCTAATTAAGAAAAATTATGCATTGATTAAAATAAAAAAAATTTAGCACAACAATAAAGATATGAATTACAAGCAGAAAACTTATATATATATATATATATAAACTTAACTATATAAATAACCTTTTTTTTCCTCTTAAAAAATAAATAAATAAATAAATAAATAAATAAATAAATAAATAAATAAATAAATAAATAACGAGTTGAGTTGAGTTTTTCAGTTCTAAAAATTGGCAAAAATCTCTTTTTTTTTGTTAATGAGGGAGATGTTGACTATAATTATCTTTTTCTTATGTTGTAATGTGTTAATGTGTGGGTGGAGGAAAAAGCAATTGACAAAAATTGCCGATTTTTAACAATTTTAAAAGAGCTAGTATCAGCCGATTAAATCCACCCCCGATTAATCAGTTAAGCCCTAATTAAGAGATGTTTTTAAGGTTGGTTTTTTTTGGGTTGTGTGCTGCTGAATGTCATTTAGTCATTCAGCCAATCAGCTTACCGTTATCATAAAATGATGTGGTCGCCTCTGCCGCAAGCCCTCAAACACATCCTGAAAATGTCTTCATTGTACGGGTCCCAGGTGCGGATGGCGCCGGTCCCAAGCTGTTTGCGTCATTGTTTTCAACGCTAATGAGCGTGAGGATATTCATGTGTTGAGCAGAACACGCTACTCTTGGGGTGTTTTGGCGCTGAGGACAGTCAGGTATTTAGTCGCGACAATACACTTAAAAGACTTACAGCACATCTGGGCAGAAATGGGACCCAAATGTGGCATTGATATGCTAATAGCATCAATGATACGGTGTTAAAACATTAAACACTGGTGTTTAAACACAAACAATACACTAGCCTATGTAGAGTCAAAACGGAACAATATGACAGGCATATATTCTTTATCCTCTGCAAGAAAGCAAATAATATTAATTGAGCATAGTTGTGGCGGACTTCTGTTTCATCATCAAATCTACATGTATCACCATGCATTACACTGCCCTCCGGTGGCCAAGGCACATACACCAAACACTCAATGCCCTTTAAATTAATTATTAAAAACAAGATGCACAAACTGTTTTTTTTTTTTTTTTTGTATTAGTTTCATTCCATGTAGTTATGTTATCACTATATTTTTTATCAATGTAGGGACAGTCGCAAACCAGACCCTCCAGACTTGTACTTGTAAGAGTCCATTACAGTAGTTGTGAAAGTCTTCTTTGTTTGTTTCAGTATGACAGTGTTATACTGCCTCCCGATGGCCACACATGGAAATGAATTATAATTCACCAACTTTAATTCTATGCCTAATATTTTAACTCTTTGACCGCCAAAAGCGTTTAATAATTATTGATAATTAATGATTAGTAAAATCACGATGTATGCTGCCATAAACGTTAAATTGTGTCAACTACGTTTTTTTTGTTTGTTTGTTTTGTTTTGTTTTTTTAATCAACGGGCAGTTCACCATCTAAGTGCAGCACGCGCTGCCTGGTCAATGAGTTGTGGAATCAAAAACACTCACTATCTATGGCCAGCAGATGGCAGCATTGTATCTCTTCTAAATGAGCTCATTGCGTATGAAATTACAATGGAACATGATGAAATCTGATGAAATTGTTTTCAAGGATGATGTAAATTATCAAAGCCTTCGTCATATTTAAGGTTTTTTTTTTTGATAATGTGTGGCAGTAAAAGAGTTAATTATGTTATTACTCTGTTTTTTAATAAATTACATTATTATAGAGTGCTATTTTCCTTATTCAACTCATATCGCAACCATTAATTTTGCTGTTTATGTTGTGGATTTTGATATTAGCTGATATTTGGTTCAAACATATTCACCACTGTCCATTAACACGTTCTATTTCTCTTGCGTATATACAGAGACCAGCTGTATGTGTGTTTGTGTGTGTCACCGGTCTTATTCTACCCATTTGGTCCTTTCATCTTCTGGAATTACGACCATATGGGGCAAATGCTGTTTAAATTAGCCTCCATTACACGGAAACAAACCAGGAAGTAACTTTTGAACGACGTGAAATCAGAACCCATTTCAAAAGCGCCGTCAACGCATTCTTGTCATCCATTCGGCAAGCGCGCCTTTTTGCACTGCAATAACACCTGTGAAGCAAACACGCACCGTGCCCTCTGTCTGCTCCTCAGCGCTGACGGCAGCCGCCGGCCGAGGCAAGATGGAGGTGTGCGGCTTTCTGCTGGAGCAGGGGGTGACGGTGCAGCAGGTCAACCGGCGGGGGGTGTCGCCGCTATTCTGCGCCGTCAGACAGGGGCACTGGCAGGTGAGAGCCACGTGGCCTCCCGTTACCACGGCAACCATTGATTCTCGCCTCCGTCGCGCCACTTGATGTTCTCGGAAGCACGGTTGCGTCTAATAAGCTTCTTCACGGCATTCGCTCATTTTCTCCTAGTAGGATGGTGAGTAAGAGGACAAGATAATTAATATATTGAATGAGACCAGTTTGTGTTGTTCCGTCAGTCACAATATCGGATACGAGTCCCTTGAAACATGCATGGAAGGAGAAACCTGAGCCCGCTTGGACCCGCGGCGTAAATCCAGTGCTGACGTGTTAATCTGGCGTGCTCTCTCCCTAGATTGCAGAGCTGCTGTTGCAGCACGGCGCGGACATTAACGTCAGCGACAAGCAGGGCAGAACGTTACTGATGGTGGCGGCCTGTGAGGGTCACCTGAGCACTGTTGACTTTCTGCTCTCTAAAGGTGAGCTACGCGCCCACACCTCCTGCATGATTCATTGCAACAGGCCACATTCCAACACGAGGCAAATCCAGAGTGCTTTGAGAGAGAATTTCAATCACAAAATAAAATCAAGATGATGACGTCATTATGAAAAAGGCGGAGTGGACGATATGTTTTTTTTTAGGTCAGATAAAAATGGAATGAGTTTGTTCCGCACTTGAGGAACATAGAAACACAATACTGCTTCACTTTATTTTTTTTTATGATTCCGGAAACACTCAGTAAGCCAAGAAGTCTCAAAGGGAACTTCTGAAAGTACAGTGGAAAAAAATTTACGAGCGCTAAATGGTGGCAGCGAACATCGTGTAAACAAGCAGCGGCTAGTGGATAATTCTTCAAAAACGAGGCCAAGTGCTTGCTCGGAGTTGTTTATTGCCATTCCCTCTTGAAGTTCAAACATAAACCAAAGACAATTACACATTGTGTATTTAATCAAACCACATAATTTATAAATATCACCCTCTTTAAATTGCCCAAGTATTTATTGTTTTTATTTGTCTAAATCATCTCATAATGATGCAAATGGTTGTGTTTCCTGAAATATCTGGAAAAAAAAATGAATTAGACGCTTATTTTAACTCATTGACTCGCAGCCATTTTCACTGAAGCAACCCCCTTCGATCCCGGCCGTTTTACTGGATTTTGACTGATTTTGCAAGGCCCACAGAATGTTGTGTTCTATTGCTATAAAAACATGGAACCTACCAAAAGAAAGATTAGAGTCTCTTCTTTTATCAGGAAAGAAAAAATATATTTCTATTTGTTTCCGTTTTGCAGCAATTAGTATTTTAATATGGCTAAATGTCATTATTATTCACAAATGTGTTTAAAATAGTGGGGAAAACAATTTTGTTGCAACTTGGCCATGGTTGCTCTCTTATACTCTGCTGCCACCTTCTGGCTGTTTTTGTAATCACTACTATTGCTTCAAGCATTCTATTCAGTTCAGAGGCTGCATCAAAGCCTTGTGTATGCTCTAGCTTAAAAAACATTTTTAAAAAACGTATAAAGACGTCTTTGGGAGCATGGCGTTATTTAAAATAGAATGTATTTATATGTTTTTGTGTGCAATTGAGTTCAGAAGGCGTTGAAATGTGTACTAGCTTCATGCTAACTCATAATGCAAAACAGTATAGTCTGGCTAACTAGCATTCAGCCCAGTCATTCTGAAAATATTAAAATCTATTGTTTGCCTCACGGAAAGCTCACGGAAAGATTTGAAGACGGGAAAGTCATTTTGAGTGTTTTGTGCCTCAAAAGGTGCTTCTCTGACTTCCATGGACAAGGAGGGCCTGACAGGCCTCAGCTGGGCGTGTTTAAAAGGACACAAGAACGTGGTGCAGCTGTTGGTGGAGAAAGGCGCCGTGATCGACCACACCGATAAAAACGGGCGAACTCCACTGGACCTGGCCGCCTTTTTTGGAGATGCAGAGATCGTACGTGGCCCCGTGCACTCCCAAATATATGTGCCTGGTCTAATCGCATTGACCTTAATGCTCGTTATTGAGCACACACTGCTGTGTATTAGTTAGCCCGACGCTGTCCTTTAACTAGCGCGCCGCCTCCTTTAGGTCCAGTATTTGGTGGAAAAAGGGGCGGTGGTGGAGCACGTGGACTACAGTGGCATGAGGCCTCTAGATCGAGCCATCGGCTGTCGGAACACGTCGGTGGTGGTCACGCTGCTGAAGAAAGGGGCCAAACTGGGTAGGTTGCTTTTTTTAACTGCTAAAATAAGCTTGTAAATATATTCATTTGCTCTTTTTTTAAATTATTTTTATTATTATTATTATTATTATTATTATTATTATTATTTTGCTATTTTTGTCTCCACACGGAATATATAATATTAGGGGTTGAACGACTAAAGATTTTTGTGGTGCATCTCAATATGCAATAAAAGTTCAAACTAGATTTATGACATGCAGAACAAACAATGTCAAATTTTATCTTTTTTGCCAACAAAAACCCTAGAGCTGCTCGATTATGGAAAAATAATAATCACGATTATTTTGGCAATAATCGAAATCCCAATTATTCAAACGATTGTTTTTTTGTTTTTTGTTTTTTTTGTGCAAAACAGTAAAACGTTTAAGCATTTAAAAATATTAAGACCAATTAAAAAAATAAAAACACAATAATTATGTTAGTTCCTTTTGGACAAACATAATTTATAATAATATTTATTTATTTGTTTATTTATTTATGTTGTCATAAACTTGGAGTGCAGCATGTGCACTGTGCAGTAGGACGATCATTTATTTTTGTTACAAAACAAGAAAATGTTTAAACGTAAAAAACAAATAAAAAATATTAATACAAATAAAATTATTTGAAACACTATAATTATGCAAGTACCTTTTGGATGAAATAAAATTTATTAAATTAGTTATTTAAAAAAAATTCTTTTAAAAAAAAAGGTCCAAATGTATCAATTTAAACAATTTAAAAATAAGTAATAATAATCTGTTTTTTGCGATTATGCTGATTTTGTAATTGGGGAGTGAAATAATTAAAATTGTAATTGAATTTTGATTAATTGCACAGCCCTAAAAACCCACAATTCACCATCTCAAGAAATTACTCTCTTTAGTAACAAACAATCAAGTTCATTTTTAATATCAAAATTTGGTCGAATTGGGTTTTTTGTGGTGAACTAGCAAAATACCTTGTTGGGTTGCACCTGTATTGAGGTATTTGTTTTCCATGACCATGACCATAACCAAATATGGTTCCTAAAAATAAAAAAAAAAAGGGCTACTTTCCCGGTGGAATTAAAAACAACAATTTATAATGGGGGGAAAAAAAATCAAAACAAAAACAGACATTCCAGCCTTGCGCATGCGAAACATTTTTTGCCCAAATTGGTCCTGAGAAATGTCAATAAAAGTCGCCGTTTGCTTCAGCCTTTTGTTTGCGCAGTATCTCACGGCTCTCAGAATAAGCTCCAACTAATTTGGTGGAATGCTGCGCAAAAACACTGCATCCATTCAATTGCGCTTCTCTCTTGTGTGTGTGTGCGTGTGTGGCGCTGCGTACATGTGTCCTTTCGTTGCTCCCTCATGAGCTGCTGCGCTAACTTTAGAACGTGACTTAACGACATACGTGCAGTTATCTGGCGCTGCCACTTATCTGCACAGCGCTCTGCAATGAGCAACTTGTCAACTTTCTCGTAGCATGCTGAAGCGTTTGCATGGCGGGAAAAGCCTTTAAAGCAGTCCTCCTCAAACGTTTCACAACAAGTAGTACCACTTCAAAGTTGATATTGTTCCTGAAAAGTGTGTTTAATATATCTGTAAGCCGCAGGAACATTATGCACTTTGAACATTAACAACTTCACTTTGATTGTCAAAGACGTTTTTGTAAAATTGTGTACAAAAATTGTCATAAATAATGAATAGAATCATTCATTCTCATGTTTTAATTTACTATTTACTATTAAATGGCGAAGAATAAAGCAATTACTAACCCTTTATTATTGAATACAATCATATATAAATGTATATTTACATTTATTTAAAATAAATTGTCAAAAACCTTTTAATATACCCATTATTTTTTTATTTAAAACATGTGACCTTTTATTTTTTAAATCAATAAAGTAACCAATTGCATAACAAACATAACATCTATTTAACAAATAAATAATGGAAGGAAATCTAAATCTAAAATTGTTTCTATTCTGATTTTTTATTTTATTTTTAAACACTGTACAGTGACCAATTATCTAATAATGATTTTTTTTAAATTAGATGTGAAAATGTTAATTTTAGTAGTATTTTTATTTTATTTACAACAAATAAATAAATTAATAACATTACAGAACTAAGCATTAAATTCATTTAAAAAATATTTTTAAATCAATAAAATAACCAACTATTTAATAAATACATGTTTTTAAAAAATTAGATGTAAAGTCATTTATCTATTTTTTTTTGTATGTATATTATTCTTTGCAATTAATAAAATATTTATCTAATGAGCGAAGTGAGAAATATGAGCAAAAGCGCAAAAACCATACAAAATGAATAAATATATTTTATTATCCATTTAACAAAAAAATAAATATAAACATCTTAATGAATGTATACACAGGACTCTTGAATGAATATTAACGTCTTGGGTGGGCCGAACGACAGAAGTTTGCCCACCCCTGCTCTCGTGGTACTCGTCAGACCACACTTTGAGAATGGCTGCTTTAAAGAGAGTTTCGACATGTGCGTGACTTCTCCCTTTTCCCCTCTAACTCTTTCCCAACCCGCTGCCACTAAACTAAGGTCACAGAACGTCTCCTTACGATCGATCAGGTACAATCTTTAGGTAACTTTACCTTACTGTGACAATTTGCAGACAAATACGGGGAGCGCCCGCGGCAGCTCCGACACGAGCGGCCTAACGTTTTCTTGTCTCCGTCCTCTTGCGCAGGCAACGCCGCTTGGGCCATGGCCACCTCCAAGCCTGATATCCTCATCATCCTGCTTCAGAAGCTCATGGAGGAGGGGAACCTGCTTTACAAGGTACTGAATCGCCAGTCATACTGAAACGTTTTCAACATAGTTTGTCTAGCTATACAAGTTTGGCATCAGGCTGAGTAGCATTTTGTTTGTTTTTCTATACCAAGAGCGAGCTTATGTTGACTCGACTTTTTTTTGCTAATCAAAGCAACGTTTTCCCGACAATGTTGCATGCCAACACCATCAAACCTCTCCCTTGAGTCAACAGTAGAAAGTACAGAGATGTTTACAACTGCAGGGACTCAGAGTATTAAAAAGAAAAAAGCTTTAGGAAAAGAAAGTTCCAGAAAAGTCATTTTAGGTACAATGTGAAATACTGAGTTTGAAGGAGTGGATGGAGGTGTCCCAGCTGTTTTGTCAAAGGCTGCCTGATCGATGCGTTGACATTTAACGACGTTGGAGCAGAAAGGTTAAAGCCGCCAGGCTAATGTGTCTCTTTTATGCTGCTTCCGCCACTCCTGGCAACTCTGAAGCTCAAACATCCCAGCTTTTCAGCCTTCCCACGCAATTTCTGCAGAAATTGCATTTTGTCTAGCTATTATTATTACTATAGATTTTTATGACATAAAAAAACAGAAACAGTAAGCACATCTATATATTTTTTAGAGTTAGTTAGAGCATTCTTGAGTCAGAGTTCATCGAGTTTGCCATTTCCCACGCACTTTTCCTCGCCAGATTTCGGAAAAGTCCCAGTCATCCCTCCATCTGGCTCGTATATGTTGTTTGCGCACGTGTGTGAGATGGACGCGTGGCGAGGGCCTGCGAACGTTTGGCCCTGAGCCTCCTTGCCGGTCGCGCTCACCACGTTTGTGCCTTCATGTGTCCTCCAGAAAGGCAAGATGAAGGAGGCGGCTCAGAGGTACCAGTACGCTTTGAGGAAGTTTCCCAGGGAGGGCTTCGGAGACGACCTGAAGGCCTTCAAAGACCTGAGGGTCTCTCTGTACCTCAACCTCTCCCGCTGTCGCAGGAAAACCAACGTAAGATGCAATTTTGATCTCGCTTCAAAGTGGTGTTTGTTTTTTCAGAAAATGGTTAAATTAACAATGAGTGGCCTCCTTGCGGCAGGATTTCGGGATGGCTGAGGAGTTTGCGACAAAAGCACTGGAGCTGAAACCAAAATCCTACGAAGCCTATTATGCCCGCGCACGAGCTAAAAGGAGCAGCAGGTAAATGCTTCAGCAAATACATCAAGATAAATTAGCCTAGCTTAGAATGTAAATCCCTTTTTTCCCATCTGACAAACGTATCATCTCACATTATATTTTTATGTAGGTGTAAAAAGCAGGTTTGAAGAGGATTGTTTCATTAAATAATTATCTTTAGCAAAACCTAGGCTGAGCTAAAATACTTCCTGTTTTCATTCTTCTTCTTGACTGCAATTTACACAAACACACATAATATAATATGACGCCACCTAGTGGTCAAAAGTGGAATCACATTAAAAATAAATTGAAGGCAGAACAAATTAGAGTGCAAACTATACAACAAAATCTGTGAACTCTACATATCAAACCACATAATTCACCAAAGTCTGCTCGCATAATGCTAACACACAATGCAAAATGCCATAGACCGGCTAGCAAGACTAACATTCATGCCGTGGTAGTTATAACTAATTGCAGTAGTTGTGAACTACTTCTTGGCATGACTTTTATACTGCCACCTGGTGGCCAAGTTGCACACGCCAAAAGGCGGCATGATGCATTTTTTTTTTAATTCTTACATTCTGTTTAACTCTTTTACTCGCAGCCATTTTCACAATCAAACCCCTTCAATGATTTTGACTGATATTGCAAGGCCCACTGAATATTGTGTTCTATTGCTATAAAAACATGGAACCTACCAAAAGAAAGATTAGAGTCTCTTCTTTCATCATGAAAAAAAAAGTATTTATATCTGTTTTCGTTTTGCAGCAATTAGCATTAGAATATAGCTAAGTTTCATCATTATTTACAAATCTGTTTAAAACAGTGGGAAAAAGAGCCTTTTGCAACATGGCCCTGGTTGATCTCTTATGCTCTGCTGCCACCTGCTGCCCGTTTTTGTAATAACTACCATTGCTTCAAACATTCTTTTCAGTTCAAAGGCTGCATCAAAGCTAATGTAGGCTCTAGCATTAAAAAAACAAAAAAAAAAACACAAAAAAACATAAATACGTCTTTGGTATCATGGAAATATTTAAAATAGAACGTACTTATATGTTTTTGGGAGCAAATGAGTTAAGTATGTTAATATTTTGTTGTTTTTAAAGTACAACATTGTCGAGTGCTTGGACAACCATATCGTCGTCTTTGTTTTCCAGACAATTTGCCGCCGCCCTGGCCGACCTGCACGACGCCGCCAAGTTGTGCCCCAACAACCGCGAGATCCGTCGCCTGCTGGCCCGCGTGGAGGACGAGTGTAAGCAGATGCAGCGGGCGCAGACTACCAAAGGCGGCCCGGACGGGGCGGTCGGCGGCAACGGCGCCACCCCGCAAGCGGCGGGGGGCCACGACTCGGACCGGGAACGGGACGACACTCGGGACGAGTCATCTGAGTGGAGCCAAAGACACGGCGCCGAGGAGGAGGAAGACGAGGACGACGAGCGGCCGCAGTGCCGCTCGCTGGGGAATCACGCCGCTCATCACCCGGGCAGGCGATACCCTCGGGACCACCCTCAAGGTTTGCTTCTGCAGCCCACCAAGCAGGCCCAGATTGTCAAGACCAGCTCGCACGGAGCCAAATCCCAATACGCTCCCTCTAGCCCGTTACCGAGCCGGCACATGCTGAAACCCGGCCCGGGGATCGACATCGGGCCGCACCCGGCGCCCGCCGACGAGCCGCTCTACGGGAACCGCGTGACTCTGACGGTCATGACGCACGCCGGCGAGGCGGCGTCTTTTTCCTCCAGATCGGCCTCGACGCACTTGGACGGCGAGTCCGGCGGGAACATGCGCGTGTCCAGCTCCACCAGCAGTCTGGCGTCCAGCGGCAGCCTGTCGGACAGCGGCAAGATGGGCCCGGACGTCAAGTCCAAACACGCCGGCGACCACAAGCCCAGACCTTTCATGGGCGTCACCGACAAGACGGCGCGCTTCCTGCAGCAGAACGCGCAGCCGGCCGCCCGCGCCTGGACGAACCACTCCGTCGAGGACGACCACGACGACGACGACGGCGGTTTCGGGAAGACGGCGGGCGGCGCTTACCGCGACCAGCACAGGCCGCCGTTACACAACGGGGGGCCGCACGCCAACCAGTACTCTGACAAGTTCATCTGTTACAAGGACGCCAAGTCTCTGGCCACCCCCAGCCAAGCCCTGCACATCACGTCCATCAAGCCAAAGCGATCGTTTATCGAGTCCAACGTGTAGTCCCGGGGGAGCCGTGCCAAATGTTCCCGCCCGTCCGCCGCATCTTCTGTTACAAGATGGACGCTTTTGCACTGATGGAGCGGACGGCAGTCAAGTGGACATTCCTGTGTTTCAACAACTGGTTTGTATCAATGCGCTACTCACAAACGTTCGGGATTTTGGACTTTTGGGTGAACTGCTAGAACGGAGAGTGCGGGTGGTGGTATGCATGGTGAGCAAGGAGCAAAAGGCAGAATTCACAACAGGTGTTGACTCCATGAAGTATGTCTACTTCAATGCCTTTCTGTGAGTCTTCCAGTCTCTCTTTTGCAACCTAGTAACGGCACAAGTGTCACCATCTGGCTGCAACAGAGACTGGAAGAGTCACAGAAAGGCATGGAAGATGGCATCTTCTTGAAATCTTCACAAATCCAACACTTTTTTTTTTTTTTTTCAAATAATTAGCATTATACATTCAAAAAGTTTCAAAAAGGTTGGCCAAGACCCCACTTCCCTCACTGCTCACCATGAATACCACCACCCTCACTCTCTATTTTCTCTCGTTTTAACGTCTTCATTTGGAGAAGTTCAACTGTAGTTCACCTGTAAAGGTCCTCGTGCGTTTTAGCTTCATTCTAAAATTTCACCTAAAAAAAATCCCGAATGTTTTGTGGGCAGCAATTTGTTGTTTTGTTTTTGTCATTTGTATGCACAGTGTTGTTCAAATTGTGTTCAATGTTCTCCAGAGAAAAAGAACCACACACGCGCACGTGTGCGTTTGTTAAATATGTTTGTACATGTTATGAATCCACATTAACAGAGTTTAAAGTCTTTTTTTCTCTATTTGCTTGTTGTTGCTGTCTAGATTAATTTATTTACCAATGGCTTCGATGTAAGAGCAATATATTTTCTATAGTTATTTTTGCACAGCTATCAAGACATTTAAATGAAGTGCATGCTACATTTGCGCTTTACACCATCTCTCCTTCCGTTCTTCACGTGGATGTTCAACGCAAGCGTTCGATGCCATGTTCTTTCTTGTCAGTATTGTGGTCGCATACTGTAATGGAGTTGTGCTGCCATGGCAACCATGGGAGAGAAATAAAGACCCCGCGAGGGATGACAAACACGTCTACGCAGTGCGATCAAACAAAGAGTGGATGTTTGTTTGGAAAATGTGCTGGCAGCGGGCCTGCATTGTCGTACTTGGAAACACTTTTATGCAAGCACCATTCACTTTTATTACAATATAACAACAATAATAATAGTTATTAAATATGATGTGACCATTCAAGTAATTCTAGGCCTTGCGCTCTTCTCGCATCACGATGATAGTTGTTGGCTATGCTTCCATCGACTGATGGCCATCTTCAGAGCTCTTTTAGGGGTGAGCAAGATGCTTGAGCGGCAGCACGTGAGTGACATCTCACCGGCGGCCATGACGGCGGAACGCACAAACTCATCAGACCTTCGCATGACTCTAAAAGAGATCAACGCAGTACAAGAAAATTTAGAGGCGGCAACTAAGTACCCATACTAAGCACTTAACACATTGATGTTTTGTTGAAAGTTTGTCATGCGCAGTGGATGTACTTTAATGAAAGTTTTGGGAGCGTGAGTCAACTTTACAGATGCCGTTTCAGCCTGTTGGACCTCCTTCCTGAAGGTAAGAATGCAGGCATACATTTTGTAGGGATGGCGAAGAAAAGGCGACCAAATCGGATAAGTCGACTTTAAAAATAGGTCGGCTACAAATGTCTACCTCCAAGCTCCAGCAGAACCATATTTGCGCCGACTCCATGTTTTTACACGGACCTTTATTTGAAGACGCACGTCCATCCACTGGACAGGAAGTTATTCAGCTCATTGATGCTAATTGGCAGGTCCACCTGTTTTTACTCATGGACTATTGTTGTTGAAATATCATCTGTAAGTGAATTTTAAGACACTATTACATGTGTAATGTAGCTATAATTGATGTATCTGTGAACTAAATGGTAATTCGTGCTTGTTTACCATAAATTTTAATCGTTAGCGCGCTAATGCTAATCGCGATTGCTAACTGCCTAGCATGGGGCTAATTTGGTTGGTGTTTAATAAAGATCATGCACAGAAGATAATCAATAATTAGTAGTCATATCCACTCAGTTCAACTCGTGTATATATAATAATGTATGTGGGAACTCAATGGTGCTTAGTACTTGTTTACTTTAAAAAATATAAACACTAGCGCGTTATTGCTAATCGCGATTGCTAACGTTTAGCATAGGCTAATTTGTTTGTTTTTTAAAAATGCTCATAAAAATATATTAGAGTGTGGGGGGCAATTATTCGATGTAATAATTGGTAGGATAGCCGATTTTAAAAAGATTCAATGTGACAGCCTTACATTTGAGATGTTTTTATGTAGCTGGATGTGTGCTAACGCAATAGCTAATGGTTGTCATGACAACTGGCACCTTGAACAACCTTGTATTCGCCAATCATGTTGTGACCTGACTTAAAAGGTGACAAAGGGAGCTTGTGGCCTCATAATATCAGGATGGATTGGTGCCACACGCAAATATTGGAAAGAAGATTTTGGTACTGTGTGTGTGTGTGTGTGTGTGTGTGTGTGTGTGTGTGTGTGTGTGTGTGTGATGGGATAATCAGAGCATTGATAAAAGCGGCTTATGTTTCTGCTTTCCAATTCCGGCTTGTCATTTTAGGATCAAACATTTTAAATCCCGCCACCATCTCCGCGAGTGTACAACACACATCAACCAACCCGCTCTCCTATTGGCCGATTCCCATCTCCACAGTCGCTCAGCTGCATGGGCGAGCTCGGCACCGTCCACCTTGTTGGCTTGAAAGATGGCGGCCAATCCTTCCTCACCTGCACATCCTCCTTTGACCAATCGGGGAGCAGCGGGCTGCAGGTGCGTATGGGGGCTTCATTTTGACACAAAAAAAAAATGCTTGGAAGTGAGATCATACACATATTATATATTACAGTCATGTGATTTTAAATACTAAATAAATAATGACTTATTTCTCAAAAGTGTCTCCACCACACCTTCACATGACAGTATGAAGATTTATCATTTCAGGCAGAGACAAAGTGTTTGCAGCCAGGTTAATGATGCCACATAGCATCCCCCATCTTCATCATCATGATGATGACATCATTTCATGATTATTATTATTATTATAGGATCAGATTCGACGTGGATTCCAAACCACCACCAGGAGCGTGCAGGCTCCGCTGGCCCCAACGACGGCGTGTGGAGTCTTCTAGTCTACAAAATGTGAGTCACGGACTCGCCGTGCCAGAAGCAAACCTCAGACGGGTTTTACTGAAATCACTTGAACAGACGCAGGAAAGCAAACGTCACCGTCTCCGCGCGTGCTTCAGTCGCAGGACACTACATTAGGTACACCTGGGCGACCTAATCCATCCATCCGTTTATTGGAGTGCTTGTGCTCATTTGGATCACAGTCAAGTTGAAGTTCACCCCAGGTGGCTTTGGGCACCAGCCATTTGCAGTTTTGCTTTGTTTTTGGGGGTGATGTTAAGGCTAACAATAACCCTGGAAGCATTCCTGTAAATGTTGCATTATGGTAACTGAACATGCGCATAATAGAGTACATACAGTTGTAATAATGAGAGTGTATTGACCTTGGCATGCAGTCAGCTTCCGCAGACAAAGGAAGAATACATTTATCATAAAAAAAAAAAAAAAAAAGAACCACAATGACATGAACATGTGGAATATTCTTTGAGCGAAGGCAAATGGACAGTAAATCCGCGTTAGGATTCCTTTTTTCCGTTGTGCAAGCTTGGAAAACATAACGCGATATAAAAGGTTTGCCCCAGTGCGGCGTGAAACGTCACACGCACACGTCAAACTGCTGCAGTCTGACACGCAAACGTGCAACAGAGTCGAACTGGTCACACTTCAAATCACATCCAATTTTGAAGTGGCCCAAAAAGTGCTTGATTTAAAACAGAAATGCCATCTACGCCAGTGACACGCAGAACAATTAACTTCCACTAGATGGCAGAAGGTACAATTCACCTGTTGTCATTTGCATGATTTTTGAGAGTCGATTGGAACAAGATAAGCATTATATCAGTGGAATTTTTAGAATGTAAGATATGTGCCAATAATAATAACGTAATGCCTAATAATAATATAATGCACCGGCTGGGATAGGCTCCAGCATCCCGCGACCCTTGTGAGGAGCAAGCGGTCAAGAAAATAGATGGATGAATAAAAAGCTTTAGACAAATTAAAATAATAAATAAAAGCTGATAAAACAAAAATAAATATATGGATATTTAACATTTTTGTTGAAAAAAAATAAAACAAAAATTTAATTAGACTTAATATAAAATAAAATAATACATAAAGAAACAAACTATATTAGTAATTGTAATATAACATAATAATAATAATAATAATATGTATAATATAAAACTTCATATAATAACAAAAATAAACAAAATAAGTAATAAAATCAAGATTTCAAAAAATTACAAAAAATAAAATAAATCTAAGTATAATACTTGCTAGTAATGATGGAGGGCATTTTGGGAGACAGGCACCGCAATCACATACCTGCAAGGACGGATATCTGAGTGTGTGTAAGAGTGTGCGTACCTGGCACACACGAGATCAGCCCCTCAAAAAAAAAAAAAAAAAAATCCACTTTCACATCTTAATCCCGAGAACTACTTGAAAGCACTCTGCTAGCCGACACGCTTCAATGATGGAGCAGGCTGGTGCCTCCTCGCTGCAAGAAAAAATAATGATAATCAAGTGTATTTTGATATGGAAGGCCTGTTTGTGCTGCAGCTGAAAGGGAAGATGGTGCTGTGGTGTTTTTTTTTTTTTTTTTTTTAAACCTGTCGTGCTATTTTAAAGTATGCATAAGAGTTCCCAACTCCTGTGAACAAATAAGAGGTTGTTAATCTTTCAGGGGGAAGAAAAAAGACATCACGTTAACAAACTTGGATGTTATTCGCTGTAGCAAAACCTGTTGAGGAACAAAGAAAAACACGTTTAGAAACATAATACAGTAATAATGACCTCACGGGATTTTGTGTCGTATCCAAGAAGAGTTAATATGAGTTTTAACTTAACGAAACAGCGCCCTCTTGTGGACAAATGAGAGAAATTGCCATATTTTGCTTAGGCTTTGAATAATTTTCTAATCTGACCAATGGAGCAAAATCAATAATTTCCCAGTGCATGTCTGACACCCGGAAACGACAAGTTGTCCATCAGAGGAGAAGGCACAGCACAGATTAGAAGTGGAGAAGACTTAAATGGAGAGCGTGTGGAGGAGCTTCGCAACACATGCTGAGGGTCGAAAAGCACACACGCGTTCACAATGTGGAGTGTATTTGTTCAGTTGGCAGTGTGACAAGAGCAGCAAAGTCTTTGTTAGTAAGTCGCAGCTGTTCCAGCAGCCTTGCAAACAAGGTAAACAAAAAAAAAAAAGTTGTACAAGGCACACAATGAACGCGCATTCAACTTTCAATTTTTCTTCCATGTCAGAGGACAAAAAAATACCGCAGCTTTTTAACTATGCGATCATAATACCACATCTATAATATTGTACACATTGGACTTTCTGTCAAATGTAATAATTTGCCAATCCGAGTTTACGTCACAAGTCAAAATGGCGGTCAATTCGGTGAAAGGAAGCTCTCCGCTCATTGAGACGCCAGCACCGCATTGGCCCCACCCTCTGCACGCGCATGTCGTTGACGTCTACATGCACAAGGAGGCGCCAAATACCAAACACTCATTTTGTTTTTGCGTTGCTTTTCAATGGAGTACACAAAATGACCAGTTTTTTTTTTTAACGCAAATACAGCTGATTATTTGAGGAAAAATGCAAAAAAAAAAAAAAAAACTTCATAAACGAAATGAGGCGCCAGCAGCAGCAATCACTTTCTTGTAACATACTTCCTTTTTCTGAGCGAGCGATATGGAAGAAAATGTCTCGCATCACATGATACGACAAATGTGTTTGCCCTCTTTAGAAGTAACCATTGTCGATGTTGGGAATGGACAGAACAGTGATTACCAAAAATGCACAAAAGAGTCCTTGTAACCAAATTTAATTATGGAGGAGCGGGGCTCAGATTGTGCTAGATGCATGTTAAAATATATTGCACAAAAGCATCATATAGAAGCACAGTCATAATTACGAAATATTTTGATCACACAGCACATTGCTACCACCATTCTGGATTTCATTTAGATCATCAAAAGGAGAAGGGCGGGGGCGATAATATCAAGAGCCAACCTTTTCATTGCACAATACATAATTCACTATTGATCTGCTGATTCAAGAGTATAAACTAGCTGGATGACAGTTTGGAAATTTTGCGCGAAAAAAAAAAGCAGTGTGAGTTTAGCAAAGCAAATGGTAACAATTTGGGTTGGTCTGAAGTTAAAAAAAAAAAAAAAAAAGAAAGGAAAAAAAGAAACACAAAAACAAGGGGAATGCTTTCAACTGTTCAGAGTCACTGTAACGAAACAAAAAGGCCTTCATTGCTTTGTTCATTTATCATTGGTGCACCTTATCGACAATATTCACACTCTTATAAAGAGGTCACATCAACTAGCATTCACAAATTAAAATTCACTCTGGTTCTTGAAAGGTAGAAAAGAACCCTGATTATTTCATTAGCTAAAAAGACTGACAGCTTGTAAAAGAAAGCTTATGAAAGACACAGTAACAAAGAGTGTCGTATTTCAGGGGTGGGGAACCAACACCTGTAGGCACTTGGCTGGGAGCCCTCACACAATTTTCAAAACAAGTCAAACCACAGCTGTTATTAAAAAAAAAGAAAAAGTCCCACAACAATACCTCACATGCTCATAAATCTCACAACGTCTGAATATAACTACTGAAAAGAGGAAGGCCTATGTAGTACTGAATTAAGATGATATAGAGTGAAACTGTTTTCCACAATTTCAGTTTTCGTGACTTTTTTTGGGGGGGGGGGCCGTGTGGCTAAAACAATGCCCAACTTGAGCTGCCTAGCAACGTAGTTAGCTTGCAAGCTAGCTCCTTGCTAGCACCTCTTGTCGTTGGGGAACTTGAAAGTCGGACTTATTCCAGCCACTGGTGGCTTTAAGCGTATATATTTTCACAACTCAAACATGTTGGGATGTGACGGAATAAAAAAAAAAAAAAAAAAAAAGTTGCTGGATGGATGAAGTGGCATCCATTTTCCAGTGAGTTGAGTTGTGGTTTCAGAATGTTTAGCGAACATACCCCCAGTGGCATTATTTCTTTCTTTTATCATTTTGAAGCCTTATTTTATATAGGCCTACTTACCTTTTTATTTTATTTTATTTTTTTATCTCTAAAGTTCTCTCTGTCGTGTGTCAAATTTAGAAGAAATTTATTTTCTCCTCACATGAACTTTCAATTTTCTCAGTGATGTGAAAAAGGTTAACTTTTTAGAGCTTGCTTTATCATCTGTTTTCTCAACATCATAGGAGGGGAAAAAAAAATGCTTATCTGAAACTGATCTCACACAAAGTTTAGATCCTAGCAAGATGAATGCCTGATGAATAATCGAATGCCACTCAGATGTACTGTATATGAATGCTTGTTAGTGTAGATACTACTGTAGTTTGAAACTGAATGAAAACATTCCCAGTCATAACATTTGGCACTGTTGTCATTTAGATGGACGGACGGGAACGTCCGCCTACGGGCCGCTGTCCAACTCGTCAGCCTCCACCAGGCAGGAGCGGTCGGCGTCGGGCGCTCTGAACGGCGGGTGGTACTCGAACGCCGTGAACAGGGAGGAGCCCGGAAGTTGCTTCTGGTGCAGGAACCAAACCACGGCGGAGACGACCATGATGGCGATGACGCAGAGAATGACGAGCCCCGACAGCAGGCCGCTGGATTCTGTTGCGGCGCAATCGACAATGAAGGTAACGTAGTATAAATAGTCATGAAAGTTTTTTTGGAAGGGGAAAGAAGAAGAAGAAGAAGAAGCTTACTTTTTTTGGCTTCCTCTGCTTCTAAAAAAAAACAAAAACAACGTAAGTTGCTAAGAAAAACCAAGTAGGAGCCCTTTTAGATGGTTCCAGGTTAAAAAAAAAATAAAAAATGGTAAGGTGTGAAAGTTAGACATTTTGTTGAATATTTTTCCATAAAAAATGGATGTTAAAAAATCGATTCGAGAATTGCGTGTTATAGTATCGCGATATATTGCCGAATCGATTTTTTTTTAACACCCCTAGTTTGGACAGTTTTATTGTAAATGGCTCATCTATACAATGCTAATTAGCTGAACGTAAAAGGTGACCTCCTTTTTCTTAAAAAATAGAATACACAAAACCCAAACTTGACTGGTTTGGCGCTCCCGATTTCGACTAAAATCTCCAATGAACCTAACATGCATGTTTTTTGAAACATGAAGAAAAAAAACAGTCAATAAACATGTTATGACGGCGACACGAATCATGGAAAACGCGAAAAGTCGCACGTACTCTGAGCCGTCTCGCAGACCACGCCGTTCTCCAGATCGTCCAGGCAGCTGACGCGTTCCCACTTGCCCGTGTCGCTGTGCACGGCCACGCACGTTTCCACGGGCACGAAATCCGACGGGGACGAGCCCGCCTCCCAGTTGGTAAACTTGACCGGCTGCTCGTCAAACCACATCATGCCTTCACCTGGGAAGAGTGATTGCGTCAGCACAATGACTGCGGCCAGAAATCACTCATGTGCATCTTTCACTTCCTAAATACTTTTTTTTTTATCTCCGTTTCGTGCCTCCACTGTGCAAAAAAAGGATATCCTGAAGCTGCGTCAGGATGTACAGTTAGTTGGGTGAGTGAAGTCGCTTTTTGTTTTCACTTTGAGGACAACCAAAAATCACTTAAATAAATAAAACAAAAAAAGAACACAACATATCAAAATGTATACCAATATACCAAATAAGATTCCACAATCCACCACAATCCGTTTGAAATTTGTTTAACCATACGTTTTAGGTATGAACTAAAATCCCTGAGTTGATCTTGGCAACAAGCCCGCATGGTTCCACAAGTCTTTGGTCACATGACAACTTACTGTTTGTATCGTAATACATTCCAAGCCACACGTTGACTTCGCCTTTCCACACCTCGGGACTATATTTAATCACAAATTCATTCTCCTCGGCACTCTGGATGGTCAGCAGCTCTGTAAAAATGATCATTTCAAACAAAACATGACACCAAAATTACAGATACATTAAGGAACATCTGCAAGCTTCAAAGTTAATCAAAAACTCTTATTATCTATGCACTGAATTTTTCTTCCTTGATTGTGCTTGTCGGTCATATTCTCTCATACGAGTTACATTAATTTTGACATACCGGAGTTTGGACAGAGGCTTTTAGCATTCTCAAAATTATACACTTTGAGTTTGTCTTCTTCTCCGTGCACAAAGTGGTAGCATCTGTCTTTAAAAGGCACCCAGGTGCGTCCATCGGCAGGACATTCTGAGGAGAAAATATGATTTAAAAAAAAAAAAAAAAAAAAAGTGAAAACAGCGTCAATTGTTGTGTCTTTGATTAGGCCGTTTAAATCTCTGTTCACTAGTCATACCTCCAGTTCACTATTACTCTAATACTGTAATCCCAAAGTAGCACTTGTCAGTTACACTCAATGTGAAAGGAATTATCAATAAAGGTAAACATCCTCCAAAAGCTATTGGCTCTTGAGTTGCAAGGCATTTAAATCCTTGTTCATTCACTGTAGCTCCACTAATCGAAGTTTAAGGCGATTAAACAGGAATGATACTACGTTAATCCCCAAATTTGAAATCAGGAGTTATCACTCAAGGTTTAAGTCAATTATTAATTGTGGTAAACATTGGAGCCTGATTTGTAGGACATTTAAATGTCTGTTCACATGTTGTGGCTCTGTAGATTTAAATGAATTGCATGAATTTTGGCTACAATAATCACAAAGTTGCAATTATCACTAATTTGTTGGCCGTGTAAATCCTTGTTCGTTAGCTGTAACTCGACTAATTGAAGTTTATGGTGATTAAACAGGATTTATGACACAGTAATCTGAAAAGATAAGGAAATCATTCAATGTTAAGTCATTAAAGTGGTAAACTTGTTCATTAGTAGGCCATTCAATAGCCGTTATAAAGATTTAACAGAACTTTAGGCGGAAAAAGGGCCAGTTCAGGAAATTGTGCAATTTTCATAACTACCTATGCAGGCTCCAAAACTTTACTGCAGAGTAAACAACAGTATCGACATTTGGGAGACTTTAAAACGTGTCGTTTAACTTTCTAAACCAACAAAACAAGAGAACATCAGCAAGTCTGCAAACGGAAAAAGGGGCCTGTAATATATGCACGTATCACGACAGTGTTTTGTGTGTGAATTGCGTTGGATCAAAAGTGAGTAGGGCGAAGTTCGCCGCGATCCTTACCCCCCGTCCAAGCCGCCTGCAGCTGGAGAAGAAACACACACAAGCAGCACGTCAGGGACAGAGGACGACGACCACTTTTCTGCGGCAACTCCATGACAGAAAAGAGCCACAAGAATCAACAAAACCCCGACTTGTTTTTTCTCTTGCTTCGCAAGGCGAGTTGGCCCCGCCCACTAGTCCGGAACAGACATGCCTCCGCTGCCTCGGCAGAAAGTCAGACCATTTACAACGTTCAGTTATGCGACATAACTAGAGCACATAAACAACAAGCAAACAAACGACCGTAAGCAGCATTTGAAAGAAAAATCTCGACGAAAGTTTGGATATTGTAGCATCGTGTTGGAGCTGATTCATTTTCAAGCGCACTCTGATTTGAACGTGGACAAATTGTGATCTAACTTGATGTCAAAATGCCTTTTAAAAAAAAACATTTCGATAACCATAACCCAGGAATACACCCTGTACACCTTTTAATGGTGAACAATAACCTAAAATAACCCCATAACTCCAACAGCGCTGTCAAAAATCTAATGTCAAACGATGCGTTCAAAGTACAAAGAGAGGAAACTAAAGTATTATGTAATACGGGTACGGTATTTTCTCAGTTTCTTATGGACACAAAGATTAAACTGTAACGAGTCACTCGGAATATATGTGGTAAATTAAATTTAAGACCGTAAAACTACAATGACAGTCTTCAATGTATTTATTTATTTTTACCGCATCAGAACTGGGACGCTTTGAAATCCGATTACTCCTGAACGTATCTGACCGATTCTTACATTTGGAACACACCTGTGTATGTTAATGGCATCCATATTAAACTCATGTATATTTATAAATAAAATAACAATACCAGGAAACTGTCATAGATAGATAGATTAGTAATTAGACAAAAGAAAATGCTTATTTTTGTAGGCGTCAAATATGAAACGTTTACGTAACCTCGCTGTGACCTGAAAGTAAATGACGTGGACGTCACCTACCAGCTTATTCACCGAATGCAACAAAACTTTAAAAGCTATGGATATTAATGAAGCACATTTGCTCCCTGGAATATCATGCGTGCACTTCGGCTCTGAAAGGAGGACGATTCTCAAGATTTTCATCATTCTGTAAATCTTTTATCGGTGAGTTTGATGTTTTGTTTGTTGAAGGTTTAAGTGGGGGGGGGTGGGGCATCTTGATTGTGCTTGCTGTTGTGTTCGCTCATTAACAACTATTTTTTGGAAAATAACACCTTAACTTTTTAATCAATTATATGTATACAGTTAACTAGGTTTAGTCATTCATCTCATAGGCCTATTTTTTTTTATTTACCAATTTGTGGGTACACGTGTTCTTTATCTTATTAGACTGAAACGAATGAGTACCTTTCCTTTGGCTCCAAATTCATAGAGAAAATCCCATTAGTGGTTAATTAAAAATTTTATTCAATTATTTCACTAGCGTGTCAGTTATTTATTAATAATGAAAAAAAAATAGATAACCCCACCCAAAAATCAATGACAGGTAATTTTAAGAAAGTCATCCCAATATACATTTTTTTTTTTTCATAAAATGAATAAAAAATTCTCTATTCCACTGATCCTAAATGGGCCATAAGCAGTGGCGAGTGCTGATACCTTGAAATAAGGCTGGGTATCGGCCCAGTACTGATACCTATATCGATACACGCCCAGTTAATAAATTCTTACATACTGTACTAAAGTATAATTGTGGTTGTATGCAAAATGTCAAGGGGTTGCATGGGCACAAATGATATAGACAGCTGTAGCACGAGTGCTGATCCTCGTCTGGAGCCGGCAGCTTGCCGTAGGACGTTAAAACACCCGGTAGGACACTGCTAGGGGCCATCTGTTGTGGCAAAGCCTGCCCAAGTTCTGTACTGCCACATCTGAGCATATTGTGTGATCATGTTGTCAGTGATTCCATGTGACCATAGTTGATTTCTATTTACTTGGGCTTCACCCTCTGGCTTGAAACAGCGGACAAGTTGCTGAGGGAAGAAAACATTTTTATTTTTGAATTACTTTTTTTCGTTAGCTGTCGTTTTTTTTTTTTTTTTTTTACCTGATTATTAAGTCAATCTCTAAAATCTGTTTTCTTCTATAAACACAACTGGTTTGTGCTTGTAAATCTACCACATCTTTAAATTCCACGGTTAAATTCAGCTTTACCGATGCCTTGTCTTATCTGCAGGCTGTGCATTGCTCCCGGGACATATGGTGGTATACGATGTCATGCTAATTACAGCCACACAATGGCATTGGCAATTTGGCACCACCTGTTATTGTCCCCAAGAGGGAAAGAAAAAGGCGTCTTGTTTATTCAAGTCAATGGGCACACTTTTGTCATTAATTGGGGAACGGGCTACGCAACTATTTCAGTAAATGCAGCAGATTAAACAACTGTTAAGTGTCTTATTCACAAACAAAATCAGACTACACAGTTAAAAAAAAACTTTTCTTTATTTAAAAAAAAAAAAATCAAAGTAAAAGAATAAACCTGAGGCAGAAATCTACAGGGTGGAACAAGTTTGGCCTTAACAAACACTACCAAAGACATAAGAAGCCTTTAACTGTACAAACAAATCACCACGAGTAAGTGGTACAAAAAAACAAAAAAAAATCATAAACCTCTTTCTCAATCTCTCTGTACACAAACACACACAAAAAAATAAATACATTAGGACTTTCTTCTCATACAACCTAATGACTGTTCAACATGTGGGTTGCTTATACGAGCAGTTTCTCTCTTTTTTCCTTTTTCTTTTTTTGACGCACTTCTGCAGTTTTCGACCCCCAAACGATGGCACTTGGTTCAGACGCTACTAGCAGCAAAAACTCACGAAACACGTCTCAGTCATGACGCACAAAACTCAAGCATAAAATGTAACCTCAGCAACTCTACCCAACTAAATTGCGCTAGTGAGTTTGTCTCCATCGAAAACAAGCACATCATCCAGTGAACGCCAACTTATTGTCCTTGGAATCTACTGAGGTGACAAGTATCAGTTGTTAAACAAAGCAAGACGCACGTGGGCGAACCCTCTCCTGAAAACAAAACATGTAAAGATGTTTGGAAGAAAACCTTTTAAAAAAAAAAAAAAAAAAAAAAAAAAAAAACTGAAGGAAACTGCACCGTGTGACCATCTCAGCTTAGCATTTGGTCTGGGAAGTGGGCTGGACTTCGCTAAACCCGGTTTCGAACTGAGGAACACGGGGGAAAAAAAACTGAGGTAGATGTCTGTTGTTTGTTGGAATAGCAGAAGGGCACCTTGATCGAGAATGTTACCACAAAAAAAACAAAACCTGATTTCATTGAAAGCACCACTTGGAGTGCTGTCGCGTCAGATCAAAACTATTGCATTGGCTCCTTTTGTGTACAAACAAAATGAGTCTGTGGCACTTTTTTGGATCCTCGCCTGCTTTTTATGCTTGTTTGCGTCCATCTTACAACAACTGCCCTCATGCAAACGGAGTGTAAATGTTGAGAAAGGCACAGTCTATCGCTGCAAGCTTTCCGGTAAAAGACACAGATTCTTAGTATACAAACTCATCTTTGGTGATAAAACAAAGTGCCAACTGTTAGCTTCCTTTTAAAACAGAGGTACGATACAACACTGTTAGCTCCCGCTAAAGTCCGATGTCAAGGCTTTGTTTTGAAGGTGTGTGCAATATTCGAAATTTGTGTTCCTCTTGGCTTGTTAAATAAAAGTGAAAAAGACACACACTATCATCTATATATAGCAAGCCCAATTTACCACCAAAAAGGGATTCAAATGCCCCACCAATTTAATCTCAGCTGTTAAATTAGGAGATGGGCAAAAAGGCTCGATCCAAAAGATGATTTTCATCTCGGACCATGTGAAGTATTTCTGTTCTAAATAAATATCACAACAAAATCAACAGGAGTCAGCACATACATACATCTATTTCTTATCAATCTGTGGGCGGGGTGGAGAAAAAAACCCAAAACAAAAACACATTGACGTTAGCCCATTTACAAAGCAACAGCCCCTCGCTTCCATTTTTTTTTTTTTGGGTGGCGATCTAAACAATCACTGTAGTCAAACTGTTAAGGCAAACTGTAATCGGGATCATCCGAAAGCACGACGGGAGAAGAAAAACGCTCAACACTTGACCATGGCAACACTCGCACAGCAAGCACAAAAACGTCAAAAATATCAAGCTGAAAAAAAGACATTGATCACCATGCACATTTTTTTTCCTTGTATTTGCTGGCAATCTTTGGTAAAAAATAAACATTTTCTTGTACGAAAAAAAAAATTTCAAAACTTGCTTTTTAGCAGTTGTTAAAAGTATTTGATAAACTGAAGAGTATTCCATTTGTACTCTCCGAAAACGATTCCAAAAATATCCTGACGACAAAAATTGCAAAACCAGTGCAAACCAGTGAAGGATCCGTAGCGTTCATTGCTTTTTGTTGCCGGGATTGCTGTAGTGCTTGTCCAAACATTGAAGTCCGCACTACTTGGCTTGTTGGTAGGCGTACGAGGACGGGTTGCCCGACGTGTCCACCTGAGACGCGACTCCGTTTTCCTGAAAGACAGCGCGCACGGATGCCGATTCTTACTTATTTGCCATTCAGCCTAAAAAGTTGAGCTTTAGGACGGAGATGCACTTACTTCTGCAGGAAGAGCTGCTGCATGCATGTGCGTGTATTGGGGGATGTAAGCACCGGGCATGGGCGTGTTGGTGGCCATGAACTGAACAGCAGAGAGAAGGTGATGGTGATGGAAAAGTTCCAGGACTGACGTCACAACTGATTTTCAAACCTTTTTTTTTTTCACATTTAATTTTATTTTATTTTTGTAATCTTATTTTTTATTTTTGTAATTATCTTTCATTTTTATTTTGAGATTTTTGGTCCTCCATATTTCTTATGGCAAAATTACATGATTGGTTGAAATACAAAATTTCTTTCTTTGTTTTATTTTTTGAATCTCATTTTTTATTTTTGTATTTATTTTTTATTTTTTTTTAATGTGATATTTTTGGTCCTATTTTCTTATGGCAAAACTACATGATTGGTTGAAATACAAAATGTATTTGTAGATTTATATGATTTTTTTTAGCTTTTTTTTCACTTTGATTTTTATTTTTTTACTTTGACGTTTTTGATCCTCCATATTTCTTATGGCCAAACTACATGTTTGCCTGAAATGGAATATTTATTTTTATATTTATTAATTTTTTTTAATCATTTTTTATTTTTGTAATTTTAATTTGTTTATTTTTTTTAGTTTGACATTTTTGGTTCTATTTTTTCATGACAAAACAGCAAGGCATCAACATGATCCAAATTTTCAGTTTTTTTTTTTTTTTTTTTTTGTAGTTTGGGTTTGAAATGTCCTGGAACTTTTCTGACAATCCTCATACAGAGAATGTAGGATTTGTATGACATTATTAGACAAAGCTCCATTCTCACCGCTCCCGCATTGCCCAAAGACATATGACTCATTTGCTGTGCCAGGGGAGTCATTAGGGATGTAGGCTGCAGTGACAACGATGGCTCCATAGAGGGCGATATGACTGCACCCTGGAAACCAAAAGTATAGTCAATGCAGAGGTTGAAAAACATCACTGAAACAGTGAATATGACATATTTTCTTGTACTCATCTATTTTTAATACTATTGATAAAAGTTGGCTAGGTGTAAAATTGATTTTCATAATAATATTATTATTATTGTTATTATTATTATTATTATTAATAATGTGAATTATGTGCCGTTTACATCACTTGTGCTGAAACCACAAAGCAAGCATTTGGACAAAACTGGACTGTGGGTTCTTACAGGGTGCTGCTGCATGATGATGGGTTGATGGGGCATCCAAGATGGCACCTGAAACATCACACACACACAAATACACGCAGAAACGATGAAGTCATCCTCCTGATCGGCCTTCTTTTCTTGACAACAAGCCGTACCACAATACAGTAATCCAAATTGTGAAATAATCATTGACATTGCTAAATACAGTGGTGCCGAGTGACTAACAACTTAACAAGCTGTCAATCAGCATATTTTTTGCAGCGAGCGGGTGGTCACGATTCAATACACATTTTATTAGCACCCAAATTGAATTTTGCATATAAAATTACACATGTATTTAAAAGACAAAACTTCTAAAAGGATGCTAGCTTAATGCTAACACACAATGTAAAATCCCATAGATGGGCTAATGAATCTAGCAGCAATGTTGCGGTAGTTACAACATACGATACTCACAGGTATATTAGTTCCTGTAATGGCTCTTAAATGAAATGGGAAGTCAACTTTAAACATTTCTTCACAATAACATGTTAAATGTGACTTAACTAGTCTAAACATGTCATTCTGATTAATGAGTTATGCAGCAAAATCCAGCCATTTTTATCCATCTCAGGGGGTGGCCATTTTACCACTTCCTGTCAAGTGAAGATGACATCACTGTTGCTCAGGCAATGACCAATCACAGCTCAACCTGTTTTATGAAGCTGAGCTGTGATTGGTTGTTACCTGAGACCTTAGCTAAATTTATGTCATCTTCAGTCAACTGCGTGTGGCAAAATGGCCGCCCCCTGGGCTCTTGGTGACGGAGTGGTTATACCGTCGCTTGCCTTCGCTGCAGGCGGAGTGGGTTCGTTCCCCCACCCGGGAGACCATGATTATATGTGTGAGTGAGTGTAGTTTAAAAAAAAAAAAAAAAAAAAATGGCCGCCCACTGAAATGGATAAAATCAGCTGGATTTTGTTGCTTAACTCATCTTCGACTGACAATATTAACCAGAGTACTGTATTTAGACTAGTGGAGCTTGATCGAGCATATTTTTGTCAAGATTTTTTTTAAATAAAATTGTGGCAGTTGAGTGCATATGTACAGTGTTTGCATCAAGAGATTCAAACCTGGTATGCTGAAACTGGCGACATGTACGAGGACAAGGGCGTGTGAGCAATCATCCTGTTTGAAATGTACGCTGGTGGGAAGAATCTGTGCGCACAAAATCAGAACCGTGTGTACATTAGGTGAGATTGACGAGACGGAGCGCAGGAGTGCAAACGCATCATAAGCCCAGCGTACCCGTTTTGCATTGCGGCGGCACTGGGATCATATGTGAGTGTCATTCCAGCCTGCAAGGACAGGAGCACAAAAATGCATGATCACGTTTCCCCTTTTCGTTTTCTTGTGATGATCAAACGCATACGTCAGTGGCAGCAAATGGTTGTATTTATAAACGTCCATGGCATTGATTGCGTTAGGGACCACCTCAATGAACTTTAACGAAAAAAATGTCGTCCAACTTACCAGTCTGGCGTTTCCATCTCTTAGCCAACCTCGACCATTGTAAACAAACTTGTTTTGGCTTATTCTCTTTTTATGCCCGCTGTCAGCAAACTTGCAAAGCAAAGGTTCAGCAGGTGCTGGATGGAGGACAAGAGATTTGAAAGCAGGTTTTATCAAACCGTAGAGGTTACAATATTGTGTGTCGTGTTTTCCAAACAGTCAGTCATTCACGAAACCCAAGATTCCAATTTGGCGACTGCGGGGCTGTAAAACCGCCCCGGCCTTCTGAAAGGCAGCATGACTGGAAGGGACTATTTCTGTCTGATAATCCAATTTAAAAGATTAGACTGGGAGTGGAGGCCACATTGAGCCTCTTAGGGGGAATGTATACGATCTCTCTAGCAACAGACCCCGATTGGAAGGAGGAAACGGTTGGCTGACCACTTCCTGCTTCTCACACAACCAACAGCAGAACACAAATCTTCAATTCCTTTCACCATGACGTGACCTTGTTGATTGAATTATAATTGTGCATTTCGTATTGTGTGATTCAGTTATGTACTCTCTAACATTCCAGGTTTTGTAGTGCTAATCATATATGTTTACCTGGAACACCGGCGGGCGTCTTGATGAACTTGCCATTGAAGTGAGCAATGACTGCGTCACATTTTTCTGTAGACTCCATCCTGAATTTATAGGAGACATGAAACATAACCGAGTCAGCAATAAATGCCGAAACAAGCTCAACTGGCGGAAATTGCCATTGCCCCCATAATTAGGGAGCTCAGTCACTGTAAAAGTATTTACAAGGAGATTATGAGAAGTGATCCTACTGTTTTTTTGTATGGACTGACAAAAACAGGTGGTTTACATTACAGTTGTAAAGAAATTGGCCTTTATTTCTACAGGTGTAACTCTGTGCACCATAAATCATATTTGGGTATGAATCTTGGTTTTAATGTCAGTTTGGTACTAGTTCTGTGACTATCGAATATTTTTAGAATTGATTAATCTATCGATTATTCAATTGGATTCATTTTAATTTTGCATTAAAATGTATTATAAAAGCACCCCCCCCCCCCCCCCCCCCCGATTACTGTTTATTAATCAGTGATTGGCATTTACTTCGTACTTCATATTCATATAGTGATTTAATATTCGACAAAACCGTCCTGTATGGTGATATTTCTTATCCACGTTTTTTAGGGGGTAAAATATGCTCTTCAAAATGATCACGGTTACCCCGAAATTTTAGTTGACAGGCAAATTATTGCAAAAAATGACCGCTTCACAAAGTAAACATTCTCTTAACGCGGTCGTCGGCCAGGTTTATCGTTTGCGCAACTTAACTTAAATCTTAAAATGCATAATTGACAAATGATGTAAGACTACCTGGCAAAGCCCACTCCTCTGCTTGCTCCACTTGAGTCTCTCAAGATGCGTGTGGATATGACCTGGCCAAAGTGCTTCAGCATGTTCTCCAGCTCCTGCTCGTCCATTGACAGTGGCAGGTTGGAGATGTACAAGTTGGTTGGGTCTTGTTCTTGTTGCTGAAGGGCAAAAAGGCTGAAATGTGTCATTACGCAACTGGGGAAGACCTCCATCAAAATCACTTGAAGTGCATAATTCAAACTTGTCTGCTCTTATGTGTACTGTATGGTTGGGTACAAAATGGCTGCTATGAACATCTCTGTTTTGAGCTGCGTGTAGTCACGGAGGTTTCATGCTCACATCAGCTCATTTCTCTTCTAATAGTATCAGCAGAAATGTGAGAGATGGCTACAAGACCCCGGGGAGCGGGCTCTCTATATTAATATTCATCAGCGTGCGTTCAGCGCCAGATAGTCACCACGGTGACGCACTACTAGGAAAAATCAACAGTTCACAATTAAACATAACGAGCAAGCCAAAGAAAATAGAATGCAGAATGAACTGGTTGAGAACCGGTTTGGCGAGATCAGAGGGCGGAAGGGAGGAGTGTGCGAGCATCTTGACTGTCTAAACTAACGATGCAGCAGACTACAGTAATGTATAATGGTAAATATAACTTAACATGATATTGTTGTATTAATGTAGGCTGAGCATAAATGAACTGTTGATGATGTGCTAATGGAAATTGCAACGCCTCCGTGATTTTAATTTGCATATTGAATTATGTTGATTAAGATGAGGGCTGTTCTACACTCACCCTCTGTCGATGCCAAGTATCAGGCGGCGGCCTCACCTGTCGGGGTCACGGAGGAAGGAAGCGTTTTTTACTTGTTTCAGCCAGAGGTGGCAAATCCAGGTCCAAAAAGTACAAACCCAGCCACAGTTTGGCTTTAGTCCCAAGTGCTAGCTAGGCTCTCTTGCTAGCTCCCCAGGTACTCTGTTACCTGCTAGGAAGCTCCTTTAGCGCCTTTTGTTAGCTAACTAGCTCCCCGAGTGCTCAGTTACCTGCCAGAGAGTTAGCTAGCTAGCAGAAGGGGCTAAAGCCAAACTGTGGCTGTTTTTTTCCTTTATGGATCTGGATCTGCCACCTCTGGTTTCAGCTATCCATTATTTTTTCTTGGCAATAAAAATGGACCAAAATGAACACTGAGGTTTTTGTCCAAGCACTTATTGGGATAGCCAAGGATGCAAGCGAAGAGAATACCTTGCGCTTTATTTGGGCATTGACTTTCCAGATTGCAAAGATTAAACTTGGGGACAACCCTCGAGGCAACCCTATCTGCATTCAAAGAGTAAATGAATTTCACAGGGTCGTGTCAAGAAGTACCACAGATCCCCAAACAAGGGAATCAGGCCAAGGGTTCTGGCTCACTGCTGTAGGAGAAGTAATTCCCCCAACTGTTTCTGGTTGCCATGACAACATAAAGCTAATGTCCAACATTAAGTACTTGCAAGTTCCACTGCTAACTATTACCATATAAAGCATCATTTACCACTACAACTACCGGGAATTATAACTATAGAAGAATACCAATGGGCTCCATGAAAGTTATGCAAAAGAAAAAAAAAAACATACACATTAGCATTATATAGCATTAGAAAGGACCATTATAAAGACACAATGGATAATGATCATAGTGCAGATGACAAGTCAGTCAGATTTTGGAAAATGAGGAGAAATACAAGGGTCAACGTGAATAATTAACGAGGGCGGTTACTATAAATATCTCTGAATGTAATGGCTGCCATTATTGCTATGACGCAGTACCTCTCAGTCTGTTAAACTATGCATTCTCCTCCCATTTGTTTAACTGGCAATAATAGAAACCAGGGGCGCAGGCAGCACACGACAAATATGAAAATGTGTGTGTACATCGGAAAGGTTTGTACAAGTACACACATTTGTACAAAAGGGAAGCAAAACTGCTTGCTTGCTTGAAAAATGTGGGAATGAGCTTGAGTTGTCATCTGTCGTGCGTACAAAGGTCCTTCATTACTTCAATGTGAAAATACTCATCTCTCACCTTTGCCATCTGAGCTTGAATTCCGCTGGTCTTTAGGGCAGCCACAGCCTTCTGAGCTGCAGTGGGACTATCAAAATCCACAAAGCCGTATCCTGAGGAGACAAGTAGGACAATAAGGACAATGTGTTCTGTCCTGTCAGTCTCGAGTGGAACGTTTTTTGTGTTCACTTCATGCTTGACTCAAGTTATGTTGTTGTACCTGTATTTTGTTGGTCTATGAATATATGCTTTGAATGTATACATGCATGGAAGAAGAGCGTCAAAAAGCGCTGAGGATGCAGATACCAGACTGATGTTAGCGGCTGAGGTCAGCTCTTTGTTCTGTGGTGTGCAAACAGGGTGAACCCATAGTCCCTGGCTTCTACTCCAGCTATTTTTAGCCTGCTCAAACTAAATAAATAAAGGTGAATATGTGATTACTCTTTAAGCTGAAAAGTCTTTTTCAGTATGCCATCATTTTGACTTTTGAATCATTTCCTTTGCTAGATTCTCATTTTTATTTCAACAGTCAAGTGACTTTAGGCTCATAGCACTAGGCTAGGGGTAAAAAAAAATAAAATAAAATAATCGATATCGAATTGATTATTCTTTGAGCCCAATATCGATTCATCCCTTTTATTCCCCCATAAATTCTTAAGAAAATAGAATTTTAAAGGCCATTTTAAAGCCCTACATAGCACTTCAACAATACAATACGAGCCAACTATAAAAGTTACTCTAGTTTTATTTACCACCAGTGTAACTAGCTTAACTAGAACACTGTCGGGAGAAACAAATGACTTCACAGTCACACACCTTTGCATTTGTTTGTAGTCTTGTCCAAGATGGCCTTTGTTGATACAATTTTGCCATACCTGAGGGAGAAGCAGAAAGACAAGGTATGTGCCTTATGCATTTAGGAGACAGAGAGAGAGAGAGCCAGTTGTACAACATCAGAAAAGGGAGGGTTCAGCAACAGTGACATCAACGCGGTGGTATGTATGCCACATTGGAATTGGCTGCAATTACTTTTTTGCGTCTGTTCTCTAAAAACTGATTCACTGTTGGCTACAATCCCACCGACAAATTTTCTGGCCCCTAGCACTAAAACAGTTGTACAGTATGTCAGTGTATCACTGCTAGCGCCATTTGGAACAAGACAATCGATGTCAGATCAATAGTAGATAATGACAAGAGGAAGTTGAGTACTCACGGCTGACAGAGTTTGACCAGGTCATGGTCTGTTGTTGACAGGGACAAGCCTCGGATGTAGAGGTTGGTTTTGCTGAGTTGCTCCCAACTTGCAGTGCTGCTGCTGCTACTGCTGCTGCTGTTGTTGTTGTTGTTGGTGCTGCTGCTGATGTTACTTGGACTGGGTGGAGCCATGGGATGGGACAGTAGGCTAATGGGTGACTGGAGGAAGAAACAAGGTACAATTCAAGGTCACACTGGATCTTAAATTAATGATAAACAACACGTGTATGAGTACATTGTGTTTTACAATTATACATCATTTCACATGTACGGTTGAGCTCATAAGTTTCCATAGTGGCAGAATTCAAGAAATATTTTGGCAATTTTAGAGAAAATGTGGCTCGTCATCATCCAGATTTTTTATTTTATTCTATATTTATCTTTATTATTTTATTATTTTATATACTTGCCAGGTGAGTGTAAACCAGTGACTTTGCTTGTAAGTCGTGACGCTATGTGCTCATTGTGCAGTGGGCCTAATTTGCTCTTTTTGATAATTCAGTCATTTAAGTAATCTGTGACCATTAATGCCAATCCAGTGTATGTATAAGAACAACTCTTCAGTGTTCTACTTGTAGCTGGTACAAGGAAAAACACAAATTCCACTGTGACTTGTCCTGGTCTGAAGAGAGCTTTCCCCCTTCAAGGATTTGTTGGTGATTATCCCCCACAAGCATCTTCTCTTTGGGAATCTCAAGCTGAGAGGAAGCTAATGCAATCTGAAGCATGATATAACTGAGCAACCAGAGTCTGGACTCCCATTTGGAGGGTCTTCTCTCGTCTTATATGGTCGTAACTGTGAAATTGAGTCAATCAAATCGTCTTACTGTTCGTCATAGTCCTCGACTGTCCCTCAGTTAACTCCTAGCCGTTCACTGCCCTCCTCTTAGCATTTATTATGAATTGACTGAATGAATCAATGTAGCGTGACAAAATTGTTTCATGAAAGGATGTCCTGCGAGGGATGAGATTTAAAAAAAAAAAAAAAAAAAAAAAGCAGAGGTGACTCTCTTCACTGCAACGGTGAGCAATATTGGTGTGATTTGTCACATGAATACAGTAGGTGGTGGTGGTAGTAGTCTCTAAATAAAAAGTAAAAGCCATCAGTGTGACCTGTTTTAAAAGACAGTCTCATGACTCGCCCCTCTTCATAAACAGCATGACTGTGGTTAATTTCACAATTTTGCAAAGTTATTTCAAGAAACCATAAGTCACAGATTAGTCTAATGGAGTCCAACAAACACATTACAAAGTCCACATTCTCAAAACTATGGGTAACGTGGCAGCACACCTGTGTGGATTTAGAAACTCAATTACATACCCTCAAACAACCCCTTCCTGATCAATGGGGAACCTTCTGAATTGGACCTTTTCAATTTGAAAACAGCTACAGAAAATGACCAAAATAATATATTCCAAGGTAAAACGGTCAACATGATAAACCTTTTGAGACAATTACAAGTAAAATGTACAGGTGACTGTCAAAGAAATTCAACTGTGGTCTAAAAACGAGTTTCCCAACCTTTTATTGAGCCAAGGCACCCATTTTACGTTGGAGAGTGCTCACAGCACAAAACCAAACAAAATTTTACAGATCACAAAGCTGATATTAACATGAAAAGGTCAAAATGCTGAGTCTGGCTGGAATGGCCCTTCAACTTGAGTAAAGCACACCAAGAACTTTTAAAATCAGATGATGAGTTCCAGAGAAACTTGGGTTTTGTGTCAGGGGAGAAAATGTGACTTCTTGGGGATGTTTTGGGCTATTGGCTATTAAAAATAAATAAATAAATAAATAAATGAATAAAATAAACAGCTTCTAAGGAAAACATCCATCCATCCATTTTTTTGACCACTTACTCCTCACAAGGGTCGCTGGGGGTGCTGGAGCCTATCCCAGCTGGCTTCGGGCAGTAAGCGGGGTACATCCTGAACTGGTTGCCAGCCAATCGCAGGGCACACGGAGGCAAACAACCATCCATACTCACAAGCACACCCAGAGACAATTCAGAGCGCCCAATTAACCTGCCAAGCACGTCTTTGGAATGTGGGAGGAGACCCGGAGTACCCACGCAGGCACGGGGAGAACATGCGAACTCCGCCCTGGTAGGCTGAAGCCTGGACTCATAACATATCTCCTTTCCTTTCGTCTGCTACTCGGGGAAGCCCTTCTCTGATTGGCTAACAAGTTTCCGTGACAAATTCCCATCAAGCGGGCTGACATTCTGAGGGGTTCTCAAAGTTGACACGTCAAAATTACCATGACGTTTCAAACAGTGTTCGTATATTTGAAACTTATAAATATAAATACATACAGAATGAATTCTTTGTTTAGCTTGTGGTCTTAGCAGATTGCAGAGGTGTGATGTGTTTCAAATGATAGTTTGAACTCAATGGATTTATATAAAATATTCTGGTGGACTTTGCATATTCCACTAAAATTTACTTGTGACTTGTAACTAAGGAAAATGTTTTTCCATGAAGCTCTCACAAGAAGCATAAATATGTAACAAACCCCATGGAGTAGTAGGAGTACGTAACGTTAAGTTGCTCAGTCCACCAGTGATTTCCTGGCACTATGCGGAATGGTAGAGGAAACTGCATGGATTACCAGTAACTGCAATGCAGATGCCCAATATATAAATGGCATAAATAAATTAGATCTTACAAACAACCCATAGAAGTTGATCTCATGTATCTCCATATGTGGTCACTGGTCACAAAACCAAAGTAATCTACAGTCGAGGTATAGAGTTGACTTTCAGTTCAGCGTGAGACTGACACTTCCTTTCCCCGCGAGAGCCAGGGGCAGTTTTTGGTTTCATTCACCGATCAATTTGCTCGGATACAGGACTGTGAGGAGAATAGGGAGCGGACGACATCTTATCAGTCAGCAACAGACCAGCTGAGCCTGTCATACTGTATAATACGCAGGGCTTCCAGTAACAGGCCTCGCCCATTCAGCTCCCGCCACAGGATAACAGCGTGAACATGAGCAAATGTGCTTCTTTCAGAAACCTTTTTGGCTATGCCAGATTCAAAGAGAAATCAATATATGTAACTGGGACAAATGGAATGACAGAAACGCTTAAATCATCATCACCTTTCAGGGACAATTCTGTAAAATCCAGAATAATGTATTGATTGAACAAAATGTAAAAACAGAAACCATTGCAATTTATTTTGAACGGTTCTTACTTGATTCTGGAGAACTTTAATTTTCCTCTAGTGCCATTTGGGGTTGCTAGGGAGAAACACGAGTCAAGTCCAAGTCGTTTCTTTCTATGATGCAGGCAACCGGTATTCACCTTACTCGCAAGAGACTTCTGAATCACACACAGGCGCCTTAACACAACAGTTATTGTTTTGTTTTGTTTTTTCACATCATATAATACTCGTCATTATTCTTCTGACTCACAACCTTGCCATTTCACATAATCCTTCACAGGACCCTGAACGCAACACTGCATTTTCACAAAAATAAACATAGACTTGAGGTGCGAGTTTGTCTAACTCGCTTTCACGATTATTAAAGCAAAAAATACACTCGGGGAAGTCTATTTTAAAGACATAATAGGTTTAAAACGTCGTAGTTACCTGTTTGCGGAACTGAGTCCTTAGTGGGTTTCCAGTATTGGAAAAAATCATCCTCAGTCTGAATAAGGGAGAGTTTCCTTTTACTTGGGCTGCGATAACTACAGTCCCTCGCCTAAAAGTAGGAAACCGGTTGGCATATATCGCCCGCTCACTCGGCTGACGCACATAAAAATGGAATGGTAAGCATATCTGTGGTCACGCAGCCTCGATATCGTCGACTCTCCGGCAAAAGACGCCCCCGTCCCAACTTCGACCGCGGGCCTGTCTCGTATGTTTGACTGGCTTCATGACTCGCAGTCAACGGGAAGCAGGAGTGAGGCTGAAATGTTGGACCGAACCATTCCGCCTGCCGCGTAGGGGTGCCCAAATCACAATGTTCATTAAAACACAAGATTATCCGTACGTGTCTGCGACAGCAGGCGTGTTTGACCAATTTTAATACAAACCTCATTGTGTGGCGATGAATAACGTCGCGTTTAAAGCCATTTGTAATGACCTATTTTTTCTCGGAACACGCCATTGAACGCGGCATCCACCTATGTTGTTGTTTGGAGTGTTACATGATGCATACTTAACATTCCACGGTGTGGCTTGTCCTCATGGCTCTGTTTGTCTCTCACCCTTTACATTAAACGTACTTTTCAACAAAGGGGAAAATATGGACATGTGCATATAGTGCCGTTTTTAAATCACCCACCGCGCCTGGAGTTCGCCGATAGTCTCGGTGAATGACAACAAGCAGTGACGTAGTCCTTTTTCGTGCGTTCGAATGACATGAGATGAAAAATGCATCACGTCACAATCGTCAACGTCACAAAATCGTCGCTGAAATATGATACGTTGCTGACATGCATATGACATCTGTGTCAGCATTCTTGTTTGTGTCACTCAACAGTAAATAAATACAGTAGTAAATAATCTAATATCTCTTATGAAATTTGGATAAGTCACAAAAATAATTTACATTTTTTCTTACCCATGACCAGTTTTGTAGAGTGAACAATATATTGCATTTGCAATGAAAGAAGTCCCTGAGTTTAAACAACAAAATGACCCCTATCAATTTTTGTATACAAATGCACAAAATTAGCTACTTTTAATAAATTAGTGTATTGTAGATGGTTGTTCGTCTCTGTGTGCCCTGCGATTGGTTGGCAACCAGTCCAGGGTGTCCCCCGCCTACTGCCCAGAGCCAGCTGAGATAGGCGCCAGCAGCCCCCGCGACCCTTGTGAGGAATAAGCGGTCAAGAAAATGGATAGTGTATTGTAGAAAAATAGAATGTAAAGAAATAAACTGGTTTTGTAAAGTGAAATTACTGTCTGACTAGGTTTTTTTTTTGTTTTTGTTTTTTTTTAATCTTAGATTAGGGCACTCGTATGTTAAGGCACGGTTGTTAGGTGTGATTTATGATGGGTCATTCCTCAATGAACTGGAAGGTCACCAGTAGAGCTTATATACGTGTTTACCAGACCAACTGAAGTCACTGGGGTCAGCACGGGAGAAAAGAGGGAAAGGTCCGAGTCGGCACTGTTTTTTGTGGGGTAGCAGGGAAGAGGCAATTGAATCAGTTGGTGGATAGCCTTGAGCCTTACCGGTAATTTTACTTTGAACATGTGACTCATATTACCATTTACAATCTGCCATCCAATTCATGAACTTAATCAATGGTTAACTCGACAAATGAGTTTAGATTTTTCTATTTTGTTTTCTTTCAGGCCACCACAGAAAAGTACCCGTGATGGAAGAGAAGATGAGTTTGATAACCATTGAGCCAATTTGATAACATTTTGATTCAATTCGTGTCAAGCAATCGATTGTGTTGAACGCTGGAATTCCATTACAGTATAATATTAATAAGAAATCTATCAATTGCAACAAAGCATTATAACTAAGATGCTATGGCCTGTCCCTGATATAATTTGAGAAGCATTGCTTTAAATGTTTTTTTTTTTTTTTTTTTTTTTACTCGGGCAAAGTATTCTATAAGTACAGCAGAAGCACGACTAGCTTATTAACAACTCAACAAGTTCTCACCTGAACTGACGGCATAGTGTGAACACCGTCTCTTCTGCTCCTAGCTTGGTTCACAAGCGCCGAAGCTGCCTCTTGCTTGAAAAACCTGTGAGTCAAAGTATCACAGATTTTCTTCACACCCAGCTCGCATGCGGCTGGGCTCGTTTCAAGGCTGCAACAAATGCTTTTGCCTTCTACGCTTGCAACGACAGAAGAGAGGTTCAGAAATGTTCTCCGCATCTTGAAACTGACATAGCTACCACAAACCAGAGAAAGCTATTTAATGAGAAACAACTTGATCAAATGATGTGCTATCACAATAATGAAGGCCATATCCTCACTCTTAACAGTATATCAGACGATATTTGGAAATGCGGAGATTGCAACATCGATCAAATTCATAGAATCGCGAACCCATTTTCACTCTGATGTTCACTGGGGATTTCCGAAGGAAATAAGAGTGCGTTTTTTCAGGAACTGCTGCATCTCATGTCATTTCTGCACTATATTTCAGCAAAGTTTGTCTCGACTTTGTCTCCAATTGATACGACTCAAACGCAGGCTTCTTGTTGGAGCCTAAAATCAGCAATGTTAGTATTGTTTTTCTTAGTTAAGTCATTTGAGATTCTGATTCTACAGTGTAAGCACACCGTTCTTTGGATTTTATTACTTCATTCTTGTACATCTTTTTGAATATACATCATCTGTGTATGACTGCTTGTAATATTTGTATCATGCGTAACCACTGAGATTCAGATCAAAGTTAAACACAGTGTGGGAGAGTCATGAGAATTTTGGGCTGAAAAAATTAGTCGACCACGAAAATTTGTTGCCATAAAAAAAAATTTCTGCCTCAAAACTATAATTATAAACTTCAAGTATTCGATGGAATAATCGAGAGGATAATCAATTATAGATAGATTAGTTTTTGACAGCCTAACGTGAGTTCCAGACATTTCTGACATGGTGCTCTAATTACGGCAGTTGCCAGCGGCATTTCACCTAGATTTTCTGAATCCTGCCCAGTGAATGAGCGGAAATACTTGACAGCAGCAGGAAAGGTTTCACTTTGGCGCCCTGCCCTCAATGCCTTCATGTCAAATGTCCCAAGAATGAGAGTCATTGTGTTCTTCCAGGCCTCACAATGACATAAAGAGCAAGCAGCACCGATGCGCAGTGTCATTGTGGTTACGCGGCTGCCAGGCCAAGCTTCAAATTTTATTGTAAACGATGTACTTGCCGCTGCACACATACTTGACATGGCGCAAACAACTTCAAGTTCTGTGTCAACTAATAAGCATCCATCGCATTATTTAATCAAGAGCTGCAACATTTTTGCCCCTTTCCTGTGAGAAAACAAAAGCTTTCCCCAGCGGGACCTCTTTAAATGTTGAACGCAATCCAATGTGGGATGCTGGTCATCCTCCAATTTGTTTCCCATAATAAATAATGGAAATGTCATTAATCACCATCATAAACTCGTTATTTACTGTGCATATATATATATATATATATATTTAATTTATAGAAAATGAGTTGTTTTAAGTTGCAGTTAAAGCACTTTTTATTTTTATTTTTATTTATTTTTTTCCCCCAAGAGGAATCAATAAGCACAATCATCAGGCAAGCACACAAGCAATTCCTGGGAAGCACATTACTGGGAAGCGTCTCTCAAAAAAAATAAATTTTTTTGATTCCCATCCCTATATTCTTCTCACATGTTTTTTACGCGTCTTTAAAAGAAAAAGAAAAAAGCCAAATGTGCATGACATACATGATGCTGGCTGAGATGACCTCAAGTGAGTTCCGCTGAGTTGTTGTGTCGTGTAATGTCTTGCATGATGTGAGTTGGAATTCCATGTTTCTGCGTGGGATATTTTCCCCAACCACTTTTGGATGGTTGACAGATTTATGACCTTTGGGGAGTTTGGATTTTGATGTTCCACCCTGTCCTCCTGAAAGCGCATTTACAATAATTAGACCTCTTAATTAGAGTGCTCCAGTGATTGATGATAGCGTTTCTAATGAGACAAACATGTCAGAGTTTGACTCAAATGCAGTCAAATAACGATAACCACTTGTACCGTATTGTGTGCGCCAACTCGATTCCCCAAGAACAACTTTTGACAGTTATAAATTGCCATAGAAGTTCTAAAGAAGTCCAAAATATAAATGAAACTGTAGCGCTATTGTTTGTAATTGGCTGCAAAGGCTGCGTGGTTTGTTTCATGTTGAGATTGAAACGCCTCATCCTTTACTGATAAAAAGTAATTGTACACAATGGAGTATCGAAGCAGACTACAAGTCTCTCGTGTGACTCGAGATTGCTGTAGGCCATTTATCGGACTTTCCACATATCCTCACATGTCCTTCGACTTCTTCACTCGGGTTCAATGTACATTCCAAAAATCATTTATACATTCTAAACAAAAATGTGTAATTGAACCAACACTGAAGTGGCAACAAAAGATCTTCAAAACATATTTCATAATACTGTAAAAGCAATTTTGTCTGCCTATAAATAGAACTTGGGGTACATTGAAGCCATAAGCCACTGTTGCACTGAGCAAAATTGCAGAACATAAATAAAGCATTTATCTGCCTGTTTCTTTTATATAGAGTATCAAGCGGATATTGCATTAACCGTGTGCGTTTACTTTGATCCTTCCTCCAAACCTGGATGGAGAAGTAGTGCAAAATAAAGAGCCGAAGAGCGCTGCACATTGGGCTTATTGTGCAAGCGGCAGCGCTCGACTGATTTGTATGACAAATCGCCGACGGTGCCTCTTTGCATACGCAGCCTATAGTCTTGAAATCGCAGGAAAACCTCGCCAGGCCGCAGCCTCGGCCGAGATAATGCTGTGTTCTGCGTTACCTTCGCCTGGAAGTCGACATGGCCCGTTGCTCCGCTCTTGAGGACATCCTGTTTGCTTGCATTCCTGGAAGTTCAGAAAAGCCAATTGCAACATAGTGAAGACTGTCTTTTGCTAGTACTTTGCACAACTTTGTTGAGTATTTGTTTTATTTCCTTTAAACATTGCGGTCAAATCAAATCCTGCTAAATTCTTTCTCATACTGTTAATCTGGTCTGTTGAAATTTGATATGCGTTATACGACTCACATTCCTCCCGCATCCCCCCAACATGCCGGAGTCCTTAGCGTTGCCCTCCATCTGATCTCACATTTCTGCAGACCTACACCACACTGTTTGTTTTCCTTGGAGGAAGCATGAATGAAGCGGCATGCTGTCACAAGATTTATTGCAGAGGTCCAGTCAGACTTTTATCTTCCCATGTGGCTGCTTTAGCGCAGCTACCTCAGATGATCTCTGCAAACAATGCAGTGCTGACTTGAGATTCAAGTTCACTTTGTACGCTTGTATCTCAAATCATTTATTCTGCATTGAGTTGAATGGAAATGCAGTTCCAGCCTCATAAATCAACACAAATGTAAACAAATTAAACCTCTTTTTTTTTTTTTTTTTTTTTTTCTTTTTGCTTTAATTCAATGGAAATGGTGCCGCTCCTTCTGGTGTGTTCACCTTGGCAACTTGCAACCCGGGGCAGTATAATACAGCCATACGGAAATACTTGGAGACGATCACAAATCTGCAGTGCTATTCGAGGATAAAGAATATATGCCCTTGAATACAGCTGCACAATAAATCAAATTTTAATCGTGATCACGTCACAGTTTGGGCTGCCACGATTAAATTAACTACAATATTCCATTTCGAATGTGGGCGCTGTAGGCTTCATCTAATCAAACACTTTCTCAACCACTAATCAGCCAACCATTTTTAAAATGTATTTTTTATGTATTTATTTTAATTTTGCACCCACAATGTTTATATGTTGTTTGTTAAAAAGCAGAGGAATAAAAAAAAAAACAAATATTTTCCTGAACATAATGAATAATTGTGAGTAATAATCATGATTACAATGTTGATCAAATTAAGATTAGCATTTTGGCTATACTCGTGCAGCCCTAGTGAGTGAGAATATCTGTCTAGCTGTGTTGTGCCACCATTTGTGACACTGATACTATTCATTAGCCTGTCTATGGCATTTGCCATTATGTGATAGCATTGCGCTAGCAGACTTTAAGGCAAAACCATGCAGTTGTTTTTAATACACAACGTGTAATTCTCTTCAGCAGTAAAAGTCATGTGGGACTTAGAAAAAAAACATCTTGGAAACGTTTTTTTTGGTAGTCACTATAAGCCAAACTTCTGCTTGTTGTGAAGTAAGTTGGTTTAATCAAATGCTCATATGTCTTTTTTTTTGTTGTTGCTGCAATTCAAAGAAAAAAAGAAAAAAGAAATTCTTAACAACAGCTTGTATTTTGAAAAGCCCATACGTCAAGTCCTTCGCTGTACTGTACTCAACCTGATCATCGCTGAAATTGTTAAAATCATTGCCACATGTCTGACCAAGCGCCTTTCTCTGAACCCCGCGCAGGTCTTGCCAGAGGTTGACTGCATGATGCTGGAAATGGACACCGCAACTCCCTGGAGATCAATTCATGTGAAATATATTTGCTGATGTTTTCAAGTGGGAAGGTCAGTGCACAGGAGACAGACGCAACAAGGAAGATGCACATTTATTGTTGCTTCTTTAAATCTTCATATATATATATATATATATATATATATATATATATATATATATATATATATATATATATATATATATGTGTGTGTGTGTGTGTGTGTATATATATAGTGACACTCAATCACTAAAATTACACCATAGGGTGGTGAATTCAAAATCCTCTCACTGCCATCTGCTGGTTATTCCAAGTGCCTAAACTACAATATTACACTTGTTTAAATAATAGAAAGTTCGCTCCATAAACTGTTATTACATGGACTCTTGCTTCATTAAACTTGAAGTTTGTTAGGCTCTATGTCACCACTCCTGGAAACAAATACTGTAGTGCTACTAATGACATTATACAATTCTAAGAGTGCTCCAGCTAGTGTGCTGAAATGTCATTCCGTAGTGAAAGACAGTATTTGGGGACATAACTAGTAAATTGCAATACTAGATACTAGTGTACTGAATTGACTTTCTAGTCTTCTAATAATATTATTTTATCAATAAAACCTCATTTTATGTCTAGGAAACTGTGCAGCAGAAAATTAATTTGTGTGTCTTTTAACGCTTGTCAATAAAGTGTGTGAGTCGAGCCATTTAAAGCAAACCCAAACAAGCTTTGCAGAGATGTTCTACAGTCGTCGGCTGGATGGTGGAAGGGTGGAAGGGTGGAAGGGTTGGGGGGCGGTGGCGGTTTCACGCAGCAGACATGGGCGGGACCAAGCGGCAAGAGCTGGCCGCCGTGCCACCATGCCGCGCTCCCATTGGCTGACGGCGACCAAAGGCGGAAGTGCACGGAACAGTGGGGATTCCCCGAGGGAAGTTCCCAACTCCGCTAAGTAGGCTATGTAAAAACACACACTTCGCCATATCCTCAAGCCCACTTCCTAACTCTGCGTGCGTGTGTGTGTGTTTTTGTGTGGGAGTGTGTGAAGAAGAACATGTTGTCCGCACATAAAATTCAACTTTAATCCAAAATGAAGGTAAGCGGACGCTCAGTGGCATGTCGGGAGGTGACGGAGGACTCACGCAAACTGATCGTTGGCTAACTTGAATGACTGGATACGGTTACGGTTTAAATTTACACATCTAAGCTCCATTTCTTACTTATTCGACTGTGCTGAGTATTTTATTGGAAAGTTGCTGTATAGCGAAGAGTGTTGCAAAAGATAACAGAACTAGACTTAACGTGCCAACACTTTACACGGAATTGTGCCATTTTGATTCAGGAACTTTTTCTAAAACAGAAAACTTTATATAGTTATGAATCAGCCTCGTTTTCATTTATGTATTCATGTATCGGTTTAGTGCTCAAACGGATCTTTAAATGAGAGTACAGTCCAGTTAGAGGAAGTCTATTTGCAGGAATTGCTTTGCCACGGTCATCATATTTACAGCATTTCAATGTTATTTCATCATTAAGGTATTTCCTAAAATGTAACTAATTAAACTGGTTTGCACAGGTGCTTGTGACTCTTAAAAAGTTTGGATTAAAGTACTTGAAAGACCAGCAATGTTTTTCACAACAATCTTTACCTGAATTGTCTGCTTGCTAAATGGGGAAATTGAACATATCATTGTTAACAACATGTCGTATGCGTTTCATTCTACACATCCGCTTCTATTATTATTATTAATTTGTAAACTATGACAAGTTATGGGTGGAGGAAAAGCATTCGACACGTATATTTTGTTTTCTGCATGTGTGATGCTTCACCGGAAATGCCACTATTCTCAAACTGTTTTGTCAAATTAATCAAACAAGTTTTTTTGTTGCAAATTGTGCATGTGATGAATAAGAAATGTGACAAGGTTTGGTATTGATGACATGTTGGGGAAAAAAAAACATTAGAAAGAAACAAATGTCACAAAAAGTATACAGTAAATACTTAAAAAAAAAAAAAATGATGATCATGCCTCAATTTACCATGTTCACAAATGAACTTTGTCAGTATGAAATGTGACTTCTCAGATCTGGATTTTCAGCGTTTTCAAGTTCTGGCAATCTCAAATCAGAACCAGAACTTGAGAAACGGATGACAAGACTTCCAGTGTACTGTTTGCATGTGTAAAAATATTTTTTAAAATGCTCAGCAGCATTGTTCGGGGACTGTTTTGTATCCCCCCCCCCCCGTTCAATGAAATCTTGGAAATGACTTACATCGACAGGTCCTTTGTGTGCTCTCTCAGGGATGATTGCGGCGCACACGGTATGGAGTGGAACGTCGGAGACCAGCTCAACAAAGCTTTCGAAGCTTTTCGCCAGGTCTCAATTGAAAAGGACAATGCCAAAAAGGAGTTGCAGCAAATGGTAAGACCGCAGATGACTCTCATTGACAACACAGCACAAATGTTAATTTAATAATTTAATAACCATCTTGTAGTGCCAGTTGGACCAGGAGCGAACGTGAACCATTGTTATGTTGCTACAATCACAGGCCACAATGCACGTGCGTTCAATCTAATAAAAATGGTAATCTAGTAGAAAAGTTGTCAAAAAATACTTCCTGGACACTTATAGTAATGATCAGATTTATTGATGCTGTCAGAGGTGCTAATTTATTGTAGTACAATGCAGGTAATTAAAAAAAATCAATTAAATACACAAGTGAAATGATCACACATCTCCCATATTGTCTGCTGACAATGCACCAAAAGCATTCATTCTAACACGAATCAAACGTTTGACAAGCGCCTTCCTGTTTCCTATTTCATGTCGATCAGGTGTTGCAGTTTTACACGTACTTTCATTACAACATGATCAGTTGAAGTCAAGTTTGAAGTCAACCATCATCATGGAACAACTTGTTGGAGGTTCCACTGAATTTGATTTTGTAGGTGTACCTAATGAAGTGGATAATGAGTTTATATTCACAAAATGGACTCAAATGGTAAAGCACGGTTTTTCAAAAATCATGCTTTGTCACTGCTACTGTATGTTTACGCCAAAATGTGACGGATAAAGCTCGGACCAGTCACTCATTACCAAAATGTATTTTTACAGACTGAATATTATCAGCAATACACTGAAAAACTGCAAAGGCAGATCGAGGACCAGCAGCAGATGATTGCACAACTTAAAGCTCAGCTGTCTGCGACAAGGAAACCAACAGGTCAGTGATGTGATCCTAACCATCCAATCGTTTTCTCTCTGGGACTCGATGATAACATATTTTGATGGACGTTTTTGTATGGCATGCAGCCGCATAATGCTGCTTTGCCACCCGCATGCTGTTAATTTACACACTTTTGGATTCTAAGGAGAGGTGAAATGCGAGTCGTGCAACCATCTCGTTGATGGGGCCAGTGCACATGGGAAAACACAGCATCCGGTATGTCTCTTTCATCTTTTTTTTTTTTTTTTTTTTGTATAAAGCCCTACAATGACCCTGAAAATGACTTTTTTTTTCCTTTTTTTTTTTTTTTTTCCTTTTTTTTTTTCTTTTTTTTCCTTTTTTTTTTTTTAAATATAAACGGTGTTGTAATAATCCTAGTTGTAGTTCAGGTTTAGCTGTGAGGCTGCAAACGTTGTCGTGATGTGGGAGGAGCGCAGTGAATTGGTGCAAGCTGACTAACTTGCAAATGAAATGCCGCCGTTTGAAAATAAGACTTTAAATCATGAAGGGACTTGTCAGGTGGCTGTGTGATGCTTTCAGGAAACTTGAGGATTTTTGTGTTGCTAAACAGAGGTGCTTTTTTTGTGTGGACAAACCGCAATGCAATATCAACAATAATATTATGTATATTTGAATGTCAACACAATAACTTCATTGTGCATGAGTTTTTACAGTGCAGTAATCACAGAGGATGCAAGAGTTGAAAACGGTTAAAAAAAAAAAAAGATTGTTTTCAAGTGCTCTTGTTCTGCACTTTCACTTCACAAGATGGTGCTAGAGGACAATGTTGCTGCAAGTTTGAATTTATAGACTGTTCCACTACCATGCATGCACACTTGCAGATTTACTTGCAATATTAACTTGGATGCTTTAAACTCTGATCATCACTACATTCCTGACACTTTAAAAAAAATAATAATAATTGTTCTTTTTTTTCAGGAAGCTATTGCTGTTGCTCCACTTATTAATACTGTCAGTGTTGGCTAGTAAGTCCCCCCCCCCCCCCTCTCTGTACACCAAGACAAGTGTGCACTTGTGTCTCATTGGTACATTTGTTTGTCAGTCAGGACATGCTGGATGCACTGGAAGCAATTCAAGGGACTTTTCGGCAGATTTGCTCTCTCTCTCGAAGGCAAAAAGATCACCTGAAGAGATTCCGCGGGGGAATAGAAACTGCAAATGGTATTTGTTCGATATCTTGGAAAAATTCTTGGACTCTTATACAAGACTCAAAGTTGGAATACCCAAAATATGAAAAAGCACATTTTCCACAGACCTTAAATTAGAATTTCTAAAGCTATTATTCCTGTCAATGATTCATTCTTTTGCGTATATAAGGTAGTTTACATCAATAAATTAATCCAAATTCATCCTTAACAGGACACATTTTATATAGAAAGACTACCACAACATTTCAGAAAATAGCTGAAACATGATATTGAGCCCACAATGGCACACATGGAATGAAAGATCTTGATATACAAATAAAGCTGACTTACTTACTTACTTTAATTTCAATTTGGTTTTGTTAAACCTTTATTCTTTTTTAAATCCTGTTTTGCATAATGGTTAAATCCTCATGGAATAAAGACGAGCAAGAAATGTGCATATTTGAAGCATGGCCACCACCAGATGTAAATTCATCTATCCAAATATGTATAAACCCAAACAGGAAGCTATATCTGGTGGTTTTGTCTGGTGTGCAATATTATACACACCTATTAAGTGCACACCTATTAGTGCGGTTGCAAATTATTAGTGTTAAACTCTCACCTGCCACATCTTAGGCAAAGTATTGTTAATAGTGCTCAGTTTTTATTGACACTTCCAGAGAGGTGTTAATATGGCAATATGTTTCTAGTTGTGCTTGTAGTTCAGTGATGTAGAACTGCACCTGCACAACTAATCAAATAATTAGTTTGCCCTCTTTAGCGCTATCAGAAGGCCACTTTTAGACCACGGCTGGGGACATACCTGTATACAGCATTTGAACAAAGCGTGACACAAACACATATAGTGATCATAATGATAAATAATTGCTTGATCTTTTATATTTTATTTTTTAAATAAATTTAGCACGGCCGAAGGATCAAGACAAAAAATGGCCACCACTCAGAGGCGGCACTGTTTTCACAACTGCAGACTACAATCACAACAAACGTATACCGGTAGTTCAATTAATAAACTAGTTTTAATCCCAACTGGAATCTTTTTTTGAAAGCAGGATTTCCTGAAAGAGCTCATGTGTTGCATTTTTGGGTCTACCAGGACGTATCTTGTGGGATTATAATGAAAGGGCCGAGTATGTAAAAGATACTGTGAATGCAGACATTGGCAAGATTAAATATCTGTATGAATAACTACATCTCTCTGGCAAAAGAAATTAGTGACTGAAAAAAAAATGCTGCAATTTTGAAACCTATTTAAATGGATCTAGATTTTATAACCGATTTCACAACGCTTCACAAATGTTCAATATTTGCTTAGCTGTTACTTCCTCTTAGTTAAGAGGAAGGGCACAAAGGAGAGTAGAAAATGTAAGGAAAAAATATAGTAAAATGAGAAAAGTGTGAATGACTCCAATAGTTTGACGTGAACAAATATTCTGAATGTCAAAAGCAAACATTTATTAAAGGCTTTACTTCAATGCATGTAGTTAGTTATGTTTTGACGTAATGTTTTGTAACTTTTTGACGTAACCATCCGCTGTCATCTAAAGGATCATTTGTGGTCAAAATGGATATTGTGCTTAATCAGCCTTAATACATGATTATTAAGACGATTTTTGTGATGAATTAATTAGTTAACGCTTTAACTTTGACAGCACCAGTTTTAAGCCTCACAGTACTTAAAACTGGCTGTTAACCCTCAACGCCAAGACTGTTTGATCGAATAAGAGAATTAAGTAATAAGTATCTTAAAATAAGCAGAATGATCTTGTCTGACAATTTCATTTTAGTAAAAAATAACTTAAAACTGAAACTTGAGTTTTTTTCGTGCCATGTCCAAATCTGGTGTATTTCCTCACAAATACATGCTGCTTGCTTTTGACTGTGTTCAATCAATCATTTAAGCAGGAATTGGCTACGTTTTGATGCCAAATGATTTGTAACAACCAATGTGGTTACACAATCCACCATGTGAAACCTCTTCAAAGCAAATGCTTGTGTGCCGTCTGACAGATCAGCAGTTCTCCATGCCCATCCAGTGCACAGACCGCGCGGCCGAAACCGAAGCGCCCTTTTTCTTGGCGTCGAGGTCGGCGGCGGATATTCCACTGGTGCCTTCATCGCTGGCGTCGCGCGGCGCCAGCCCCGACGACAGGGACTTTGTCGACTCGCTCGTCAAGCTCAGTGTCAAATTCCCGCCTCCCGTGGACAGCGAATACGACTTCCTGAACAGCGCGCCGGAGAGAAACGCTGCTCTGACCGTGCCCGTGAGGCGACCCCTCAGCGGAATCCCGACGGCCGCCAACAACAACGAGGAGGAGGAGGAGGAGGAGGAGGAGGAGCAGCCCTCGCAACTGCCTTTTGTCATCCCGACATTCCCCTCCCACGCGACGTCCTCCTCGCTCTCTCAGGAGGACGTTCGGGGGCCCCAGCAGGTGAGAAGCGGGTCTAGGAGAAGGAGTAGCAAATTATCAGTTTCTGCTTGGTTTTTGCTAATGTGAGCGAATGTGTGTGAAAGTCCAAAAATAAGCGCCACGTCTAAACTTGAAACACATTAACGTGTAATGAGTGCTAATCCCTTGTTTTTCTGTTTCAACTCTCCGCTTGTTTCTGCTAGCATATTTGCCGGAAGGTGTGAGACCAGATGGAAGTGCCCGCTCGGTGTTAGAATCTGATGAAACACGCCTGATGATTGCAACGTGTACCTTTTTAATTGTCAAGCATATTCATAACAGACATATGACAGCATATTAGGGCCACGTATAAATATTTGTTTTTTTTTCAGAGGTGGGGTAATATTCTGAGAAAAATAACTTTTACACTTTATAAGGTGGCAAATTTGCAAGAACAAACATTCAGAAATTTACGACAAACCTCGCAAATTTGGGAGTTAGTTTTTCTCTCGCAAATTTGCCACTTTATAGTCGTAAATTTGCCACTTTATAAACTCACAAAGTTGTGATTTTTTTTCTCTCGCAATTTTGTGAATTTATAAACACGTAAATTTTTTAGTTTTTTCCCGCAAATTTGCCACTTTATAAACTTGCAAATGTTTTTTTTTTTCTCGTAAATTTGCCACTTTATAGTCATAAGTTTGCCACTTTATAAAGTCATAAATCTGCCACTTTATAAACTCGCAATTTTTTTGTTTTTTTTTCTCTCAGATTTGCCACTTTATAAACTCACAAATTTGCCACTTTATGAACTTGCAAATTTGCCACTTTATAAAATTGCAAATTTGCCATTTTATAAAGTCGGAAATTTGCCACTGGATAAAGTCGTAAATTTGCTACTTTATAAACTCGCAAATTTGCAAGTTTTTGCTCGCAAATTTGCCCCTCTATAAAGGGGCAAATTTGGCACTGTTTTTTTTCTTGGAATATTACCCCCCTCTAGAAAGATGTGTATATGTATATTTATACATGGCCCTAATACGCCGTCGTACAGACATGATAGTTGTAAACGTATCATAATCAAACATGTGAAAATCACATTTTGACCTCACTCTTCCGCCTGTAAACTTGAAATGTAACAGTTTTTCCTATAGAATGCTCTCACAAGTTGTGCTTACTGTATTGATGAATTTTTTTCCTGTGAATAAAATCGAGCTTTCCTCACGTTAGTCTCTGTGGAGCCCCGATCTGTGCGAGGCAACCGGCGCGGCAGCAGAGATGGCGACGGCCCAGAGCAGCATCCCGGATAAATGTGCTTTCTGCCATGCCGTGGTTCCTCAGGAGCAAATGAACAGCCACCTCTACTCACATTTCTCTCCGAAGGATGAAACGCACCGTTGACTTTGTTACCACCGCAGCCCAGAGACTTCATGTTAAGCGTGGCTCCGTTTCGCCCGCCGCAAAGTATGTTCACTGTACGGGACACTGCAATGAGACTTGAATCCATTTTATTTAATGTTGAAGAATTTGAATGGTACAGTCCCCGTATGTTTGTTTTGTTTTGTTTTTTCTAATTGTTCTGCAGCTGAGATTTTGTTATGATGCATGAGGAAATAAAGCCAACAATGAATCATTTATTGTAAGGTGGACCAAGGTGTAATCATTTTGTTTATATATTTTGAAAGACAATTTGCATTGATAAGCAATATTTTAATGAAAAAAGATCAGCTCTTTATACATCTTCAATTGGGCGTCAAACTCATTTTTGTTTTGACCGAAATGAAACCATCGGACAAAATCACCACCAGAAATGAAGACAAGCCCTGATCTGTAGATTGAGAAGTAGTTTGTTTGTTTAAATCCTGTATTTAAAAAGTGCCTTTTCCAGAGTGAAACTGGCAGATTCGGCCTTTAAAGTCATCCCCCCCAAAACTGTTTACAATAATATGCTCTATGCAGAACCTCACTAGTCTCAATATAGTATTCATATTGTGTTTGTGGAATATGAATTAAGCAGTCAAATCCACCTTTTTTATCCATCTCAGGGATCGGCCATTTTGGCACTTGCTTTTGACTGCTAATGACATCACAGTTGTTGAGGGCAGGTAACGACCAATCATTTTCTGAATTTGGTCATGTCTGAGCAACAGCAAAATGGCTGCCCCGAGATGGACAAAAACAGGCAGATTTTGCTTATTGTTGTTGTGCAACTGAGACAAAATGAATCCTGTTGATTCAGCATTGACTATTTTCCATAGAAGAACAACATAATGTCAGCTATGGGGAGTTGCGCAACATTCATACGACCGATATTGAGATCAACAATTTACCAAACGAACCGCTGATCCCCTCGTTACAGTAAGTAATGTTCCATATTTATTTAAACCTCGTTTTAGCTCATCATTCAGACTTTTCTTGATTGAAGAATCGTGGAAAGATTCTCCGCCCACAAACCTGTTGTTTAAATTAGCACAGTAATGTGAAGCAGCTGTTGGTCGACCACAGTGATGTTTTTTTTTCTGAAACGTTTACAAGTTTGCCGCCATTTACGAAGTTTATGTGCCATATGTTCATTAGACACTGGAATTGGTTTTAAGACTGAACGGCACACAACAATCAGGCACAAACACGCCGTTCAATTAGCTCAATTACGTCCTCATTTGCCAACCCCTGCTTGTATATTAGTACGTATTTTTGGAGAACTACAATATTTCTTTGACAACTGAGCATTAGCTCTGCATTCGAGCGCTTGCGTGAATCTCTTAATGATCATCTTTGTCCATTCTGCATGGTTAGGGTTACAAATCAATATTTCTTTGCCTCTTCTGTTTGCATGTTGAAGAAAAACATGCATGCATGCATGTTGGATACTTCATCACCAATACAAAATGGGTGCCGCATGTTAAAGTCCTTATAGATGAGATTTCTTTTGAACAACAGTGGATGGTTATTTTATCAATTTATTAGTTTTTATTTCTATTTACATTATGTTTTGCATTCAATTTTTAAATTATTTTTTTTATATCCATTTTATTGTCACTTTATTTTTCTTTTTTGTCCTCCATACATACTTTTAAAAGGTGGCTGGTGTGGAATGACTCCAATATGACTTTGAATATGTGACGGTCATTTTAAACAGAGCCATATCCCAGTTATATGGGGGTGTGCACATTTCTGCAACCACATTATCCACGTTGTTTATTTTTGTTTCCCCCTGTCAATAGGATTTAAAACCAATATTCAATTGTGTTGTACAGGTTATAGATCATATTAATAGTGGAAAAAGTTGAACATATATATATATATATATATATATATATATATATATATATATATATATATATATATATATATATATATCGTTTGAACTGTAAAGTGAGATTTATTTGTGCAGAGGCTTTAATTGCATTTCATAAATAGCTCTGGAAACAGAAAGCGTTTTTCCCCATTTACCATGCCAAACATTACATATTTATTAGTGCATTTGTAAAGACACATCACGTCATTTTGCATTCTACAGCACAGCATGTGGACAGTGTGTGTTGCTGGAGGTGGGTGGGGGGACGGGGAGGGGAAGGGGAAGGGGGGCAGTTGTCTGGCAAATGCAGATCCCTAATGATCCTTTCTGGTTAATCTGTGAAGAGTCGAACATAGTGCAGCCTACACGCTTTTCTCTCTGGGAGCATGAACAGCTGCTTGCTCATAATTACGTTGTCATTCATTGTTTGGAAGTGGAAACTGCTTGTGACGGCTTGTATTATATTTACTATACTATGTATGTATTTATTTTTTATTTTTTTATTCTGACCAACAAAGGTGCCTCCTCGTGGAGAAAATGAACTTTACAGCCTAGTTTTTGTTGTTGGAAACCTTTCAGCTTTACTTTCTAAATGCATGCTGGAGCGATAAGCGACGTATATAACATCAGACAAACGCAAAAAAAAAAAAAAAAAAAAGATGTAAGATATGGATCGAGGTGGATATGTAGCGGCCTGATTACAAGGTGTCAAAATTGCCAGGAGCGAGAAGGTGAAAGCAATCAGGGGTGAGAAGATTGCGGCATTCGTGAGGGGCAACTAATTATCCCAGTCATTTGTGGAGGGAAGCGTCGGAGGCCCACCGACTGGCGACAGATTGGTGCGGAGGAGAAGGGGAGGTGTTAGAACAATGCGGCCCAGCTCCCCGTCATTACTGCAACGCTAATCGGCACTGCCGCCTGTCGGTGCTGGGAGGGCGACGGGGAAGTCAGCCAGAGGGGTTGGAGGGTGGAACGTGACGCACTACTGGCGCTCAGCTTGTTTAGTGCACAGAAAAACGCCTGTAAGTGTGTCGTCACACACGACACAGCATTTTTTTTGCTTTGATGGTCCAGTCATGAAATAACAAATTGTGAGCAATAAAAGTGTTTTGTGCTGAGGTTGAATCCCAAACACGCAGACACAAATAAGATTTTAACTCGTGGAATAAACATGACTAGACGAGAAACAACGAGAGCTGCACAGAGGAACAGAGGTAACAGAAGTAATAATCCGACAAAAGCACATTTCTCAGACAGTATATAGTTATACAGTTATAAAGACAGTGAATCGATCTGATTGGTTGTGGCTAGACATGTGGGTAACAGGACCGACATGGAATTATCTGATTGGCTGTTGACTAGATAGGGTGGCACGGTGGAAGACTGGTTAGCACGTCGCTTTGCGCTTTTGAAACCAACATATTTCGCATTATACCCACCATGAATGTTTTGACGTCTATAGCCGTGAATGAGTTCATCTAAAATGCTATTTGTATTGATGCGAATCGTTTTCAGGTCTGCAATATGGCCAAGTTTTACTAATCATTACTTTAAGTCACAGTTTGATTTTAACATGTTAAAATTGTCCAGAAAGGTTCCTGAAACGATACAAATGAATACATTCGGTATAGAATACTGTTTAAAAAAAAATAAACATAAATGAAATACAGGAGGTGAATTTATTCTACATGTTCTTTTTTGCCTCTATAAATGCAAACGCAAGTTTGCAATTGGTAAAGTAATAATAGTTTAGTATTTTTTTTTAAATCACAGTTTTTGTTTTAGTTTTCACTTTTTTTCTGACTCTGCCTTTTCTAAAACTCCTTTAAATGTAAAATCCGTCTTACATTTCTTTTAAAACGATTTAATTGCCTCAGATGTTGACAATTGACGCACCACTAACGGTTTGCTTTTTGCAACTAAGCCTCAACATGCACGAGTTCAGCGAGAATGTTGAAAGCAAACGGCGAGCTAGCAAGTGGATTGGGCGGGGGGGGTCACCTGACTCGAGTGCCCTCTTCACATCGGTGTCATCGAGATGATTAACAAGTTAGGAGGGAAGCATATTCCCTCTGTCTGTGCCCGGGTCACCGTTGGCATGAGCGGGTGCCAAGTCGCGTTGGCGACGCCAGCCCAGAGCGGGCGACGGCGAGCTCCTTGGTGTTCGAAAGAAACGTGTTGACGCCATCTTTGCCTCTGTTAAGTCTCACAACATCCACCAACCCCCCTCAGCCACCATTGTGGAGCGTGTTGCTCTCACATGAGGCTTGGGGCAAAAGATTTGGCAGTCACAGCTTACTGATGACAGAGGCAGTGGTGCGATCGCACCCACAACCCCAAAGGACGCTCACGTTTCAGGCGGGTGGCTGTTCAGTACGCATGCATTGCAAAGACATTGCTCATTGCAGGTCACACGATTCGCATTTGTTGAGAGCCACAACTGTTTTTTCTTTTTTTTTAAGCTTTGTCTTGGACGTGCACACCTATCAGCCGTGTTTGTAGCCGCTAACTCTTGATTATCGGTGCCGACATTTAACATTTTGATGAATGGCAACATCGTCCTTTTTTTTTTTTTTTAAATGAAATCTAAAAGCCGAACTAAGATTAAAAAAAAAAAAAAAAAAACTAATTATAGGGATAGACCGATTATCGGCTGGGCTGATTATCGGTGCCGACATTTAACATTTTGATGAATGGCAGCATCGGCCTTTTGTGTGTATTCAAGAATTAGCTCTTCCTTTCAAAGAGGTTGGTAACCCCTGGTTAAGGGTTTTTATTAAATAAATTATATTAGCAATTTCCCCCCTTATTAAGACCTCCACTACATTTGCACCCTTTTAAAATGAAACCTGATTGTGCTCCTTTTAGATGAAAATATTCTTCTTGAATAAGCTTCTTTCAATTGTTTTCGTTCAGGCTCAGCCATAGAAAATGTAAGCTTTTTTTTTTTGCTTTTTTTTTGGGCAATCTCAGCTATGAATGTTGCCGCCAATAGAATATTATCTAAATCAGGGGTGTCAAACTCATATTAGTTCAGGGGCTGCATGGAGGAAAATGTATTACTAAGTGGCCGAATCAGTAAAATAATGGTACATAACTTAAAAACAATTGCCTTCAATTATTCGCAGATTTTTGCAATTTTTATTCTTTTTTGCAGCCCTTTTTTTTAACAAACCATAACTTTAAGTTGTGTGTAAAATAATTACTTCCACGGCGATTCCGTGTAAAAGTTACATTACTCACCCGAGGACTGCTTGTGAAATTACAAATTTATATATTTGATTGTGACTGGCTGATTAACGCTTTGACCGCCAAAAACGTTTAATAACGATCAGTAAAATCACAACGTATATTGCCATAAACGTTAAATAACGTCAACAATTTAAAAAAAAAAAAAATTCTCAGTGCAACGTCTAAGTGCAGCACTGCCTGGTCAATGGGTTGTGGAATCTAAAACACTCGGATCATACCCCTTTGCGGGCCAGATCTGGCCCGCGGGCCTTATGTTTGACACCCCTGATCTAAATGATATTTCGAAAAATCATCTGTGTCTGGCCTCAACGTTTTCATTAACTCCGTTATAAGAAATATTATCAGCATAGTGCAATTCTACCTTCAAAACTGAAGCCTTTATTTGTTTGAATATCGTATTCCAACGATGGTCTTGTGCTGCACATAACGACGCGTCCAACGAGAGACATTTAGCTGCCAATTTTAGCACTCTTCGAAGCTTGTCTCAAGATGTCAGCAGGCCGCCATTTCTTTCGCGCGCACGCGGATGTTTGTTCGCTATTCTCGGCTTAGAAGGAAAGAATCCATTCTCGGTTTAATGACCTCGCCTCGCCGGGCGGGGCCGACAGGGAACGCGCTCTTGACTTGTACTAAATTTGCCAATTAACACCTCTGATAAGAGGCAGCCTCCAAACAGCGCCAGAGCCGTTTGTTGTCGAGATTTTTAATGACGAGCCTTGCGACGTCCCCGCCACGTCTTGCCGGATTTTTTTGCTTTGTGGCGATACGAGCCGCGGCGCGATTGATAATCAGGCTGGCCGTGATGTTGGACATATTTTCCTTCTCCGCATGCCGCTTGAATCCTTATGCGCTGGTTGGGCAGGCGATTTTTTATTTTTATTTTTGCACCCATATGTGCACGTGCAGCTTTGATGAAGCACATGTGCGGGACGGCCACGCTCAATTTGCGGCATCCTCTCTTATTGTTGTCACGCTTTGAGAAAAATACAACATAACAGCACCGTCCTCAATAAATCAGTCCTAAAAACGATCGTCCCTTTTCAAAAGACCCCCCTCTCCACCGCCTCCCATTGCAGTCACCCCTCTGGTGCCGCACATGCTTATCAGCCTCCCAAACAACACCTAGTGCAGGTGTGAATATTCAAATCCCCAGTGAAAAATCACCGTGAGCTTTCTTTGGTTGTCCTCAGAGTCCCCTTTACGTGCTGCAGCCTTGGGGGCCGCCATGCTGTTGGCTAACGGCAACTTGCAGAAACACCTTTGGCGAAGTGTAAGGTGGACGTCCGCTTACCAAATGCGCTTAATGACTGACGAAACCGTTCTCAATTGAAAATCAGAGTCTAATTGAAAAACAAACAAACGGGGGCTTCCTGCGTTGTCCGATTAAATTGCACTGAGCTGTCAAAATTATTCGATTAATGGACAAGTAATCGACAGCTATTTATTTATTTATTTATTTAATTGTCCAAATCCCCTGATATTCACCACATCAACAGTAGGCCTAATTGTAACTGATTTCTGTAGAACTTCATAAAAAAATATTATCTTCTGTGTTTCATCAAAACAAGACATTTGCAAACACCGTTTTTTACGTCGACCTTTTATTAAATCAATATACGAATATACAAAGTATGAAATAAACACCAATCACCAGTTAATAAACTGTAATCAGGGGAAAAAAAATCTTTTGCAATACATTTTATTGTAAAATTTAAATAAATCAGATTAGTCGATAGATTAATTTATTAAAAAATAATCAATATTGACGGCACTATACATTTTCATTAAATACACAACATATTAAAAAGCTGCATTATTGATGAGATTGAGTCATTTAGTTGATAACTCATTCGAATGCACATCCTAATTTCGTAGCACCTTCTTAGATGCATTCATTTTACATTTGCATTATTAATTAATCATGGTTGAACGCAAAATTTCAAGGCAACAAACTGATAAAATCTTAAATTGGGCAATTCAACAAAAAGATGTAAGTTTTGCTGCTGTGAAATTTGGTTTTCTCACATTTCACAATAAAGAAATAAGAATTTACTGAACTAATTATCCCTAGTATTGTCTCCCAACCTAAAGATAAAAGTAAAAACAAATCAGCAAATTATCCTGGAGCAAACAACTTGCTTATTTTTTGTTGTTTTGCCAAAAATGTCAACAATTTAGATCTTAAATTAAATGACCATTTTAGCCCCCAAAAATACAAGTGGTGGTGTTTTTTGTTTGTTTTTTTTCCTCCAGTGTGAGGAGACTCACAGCGTTCTTGCATCCTTTTCCTCTGAAGCCGACCACCTCGGTGTCACATCTTAATAGCGATGTGAGATGTGTTCTACTCAAATATTCAGTGTTAAGAAACCATCTGGCTTGACTGGAGCTGAATGTCATCCTGGCAGGCCACTTTTATCTGACTGACACCTCCAAGAATGAAGTGGGAGGACCACTTTCCCGTCCGATGACACGACGTAGCTCGGCATATTACCACAACCAACGCTGGAATATGACTACATTCGGCTGCGTTGCGATGAGTTCATCCTATTTACGCCGTTTGGTGTCACTTTTTGTGTTATTCCGTTGGAAGCCGTGAAAATGGCACGCCATATGTATAATACTCACTTGCTGTTGGTCTTGCCAATCCCCAGTAAATGAGTTCATTCCGTGCCAATGCTCCTCTCTTTGTCTTTGGGATTTAATTGCGGATTTTGCGATATTGCGGGATGTAGCAGGTGCCCAGTGCTTGATTTGACTCGTCTTGTGCATCTAATAAGAACTATATGAAAATTCTTTGCACATTTCATACTCATTTTTGACAAACTAAACTCAAGCGACAAATAGTGAATGCTTGTTTTTCTTTCCTTCTTCTTCTTGTGCGCAAAAACAAATTGGCAGCATATTTTGTTCACACCTTGGGTAACCTGGGGATCGCTGGTGCGGTTGTCTCTCGTCTTACCTATGACAACAAGCTGCAAAGTGCTCCCTGTGCCCTAATCTGCAATGTACTGTTGAGACCTGCTGCTGATGCTGCATGTTCATGTTGTTTTCTCTTTCCTTAATGCTGCCAATGAAAAATCCATTTAATGTCCAATATTCTTGAATCTTTATATCCGGTTTCAGAGGTGGCAAATCCAGGTCCAGAAAGTAAAAATCCTGCCACAGTTTGGCTTTAGCCGCTTGTGCTAGCTAGCTAGCTCCCTAGCAGGTAGCCGAACACCCGGGGAGCTAGCTAGGGAGCGTGCTAGCTAGCACATGGACCTGGATTTGCCACCCCTGTAATATGTTGTGTATTTAATGTCATTTCTAGCGTAATCCTTAAACTCCGAATTTTGTAGTCCTGTCACTATGCTGTTAGCGAGCTCCCTAGCTAGCTCCCCAGTGCTCAGATACCTACTAGTGAGCTAGCTAGCACACAAGTAGATGAGATGTCCACGTCTGTGTAATGCACTGAAGTTTTTTAACCTCAAGACGAAGTCTTTTTGTAATCTGACATTATCTGATAGACAGCTGACATTAACTCTGACATTAACTGCAGGCAATTACTCTCGAATGTCATACAGTAGTGGAAGGCATATATCAGGAAAAAAAAAAAACATTACTCAGTCTGAGAACAAAGAGTAGTAGTACATGGACTATAAAATGGATATCAAGGATATTGAATAAATGCTCAAAAGGCTCTCAATAGCTGTCTTTATGTTTACTCCTACCAGAATTCCCCCCCCCGACACACACATACTCCAAAAACAGCACATTGGCTTTCAAACGGAACCAAGAAAGGCCCACTGATCTCGAAATGGCAGTCAGATTGGGATTTTAGCATCAACAGATGGTCAGTGGATGCTTTTAAATGACTAACACCACTGCCTGCTTTTGGAGTGGGCACAAGCTAGCGTCCGAGTAGTACGCTACTCGACTGTCTCATCAGATCTGCCCGTGTGAATGATGTCACCATGAGAGCCATCCTCAGTGCTACTCACTCGTCCCGCCGGCCGTGGGACATCCCCGTCCGCTTGCATTATTCAACGGTACTCCTTACCTCTCCAAAGCACGAGGGACTGTTGAATATTTGAAATATATATTTGATTTGTTGTTGTTGTTGTTGTTTTTATTTAACGTGTATGGATGAATGCAGTGATGGTGGTGGTGGGTGGAGACGTTGCCAGCTGGTGTAGCCTGGACGGTCACCAAGGCAATTTGCCGAGTCTGTCGAACTGATCCGCTGGACTTGGCAGGCTCACGAGGGGACGTCGTGGACGAGCGGGCTTCCTCGAGCGCCTTTTAGTTTCGAGGAATTGATGGATCATTGATCGTTTTCGCTCTCAGCGCAATGCAATGAGCGCATTTGACGTTTGACGCGTCATTCGGGCGGACATGGACGGTGAACCCATGCTATGTTGCGTTATAGACCAAATTTTTAAATAACTGTTTTATACAGATTGAGTTATTGCTTATGTTTGTTAAAAATGGACAATTCCAAATGTTTCCGCAGTGCAACGCTTCATTTCTATGGGGTATTGCATTGCCTTGCCTGTGACTATACAAACCAAGCATAATGTTATAGTTGTCGTTTTATCACATTTTCAAAACAAAATAATCCTCACAAATGAAATTACAACGATCCAAAGTCCAATGCTTTAAAATGAGGAAAGTAGGAAACCGGATTCTTCCCATTCGGATTGTGTCAGTTCTGACCTCAAATTTAGACGATATTCTTGATACCCAGCGTAGAATTTATCGGAATCAGCCATCTTTCCTGTTTACATTTGATTTAAACGCTTTGAGGGGGGGGGGGGTACTGAGACACCTCAAGTGGGATAAATCCGACTTCAAATCCTCCTTGAATGCAGCATAAGACCGCCATTTTGACTTGCATATTTCTAAACAACTATTTATCCAGGTTATTTTATTGCTTTTGTTTATTAAAAAAAAAATACCCGAGAAGAGAACCTTAAAAAACTAACCTTTGTAAACATTGAAGGAGGAAAAAAACAGTTTTGTTTTTTTTAATTGTTCAGCTCTAGATTTCGATGCACGAATAGCCTTCGTGATAGTTTTACCACTACGCAATATAACAAGGCACACTCATTTATCAACACAATTAATGTTGTTTTTTTCAGCCAATTACCCCCCTGTTTATAAATAACACCACATCTTAAGCTAAACATTTTCTAATTAACTTGGTATACAGTTGTACAAGGACTGCTCCCATCATAACATTAGCATTGATGCTAAAGCTAACAAAACAAAAGATGGTCTGGCCGATGAAACAATGGCAAACATGCGTTCCTCTTTTTATTTCAAGATTATAATGATTTCAAAGTTGTCAACCAGAGGTTAAGTTTTTGGAAAATTCTCTTGGTCTGATCTGAGTATCATTTTTAGCCAAATTATTTTTTTTAATCTGCTGATTGGTAACATCTGCCAGCTAGTGCCAGCTCCTTTCAAAAATGCTAACAAAGCGTCATCAAATAAAACAAAAATAAAAACCCAAATGACTCCAGAAGCACAAACCAGGCGCCGTATCGATCCGGCAGCCTCTGATGACACCGTCATGTCACTTTTGTGTTTAAGTGTTATCTTGTTATTGTCAAATTATCAAGCTGTCAGGTCTGGACGAGGCCCGTACATGTGATGTTGCTTTGTCTCTTGTGTCACTCCAGCTGTTGCCACAGCTATCTGCTTCGGATGCAGCTTCTCGCTGCAAAATCTGATTAAACTTTATCTAAACAGTCATTTACAACAGGCATTAGCATTAGCGGAGTAGTTTTGGAGACCTTTACTGGTTTTGTGTAGCGTTGGTCCGATCTTCTTGGAGATGCTGCAGAATTCTGGGAACGGCGCACGCGTCAGCCAGAAGTTCACACGTACTGGCGTGGCTGTGAATTGATTGGCCTGTCCCGTCGTCTTTCCAATCAAATCGCCACTCGCGTTGTCGTTACGACGAGGCGCGCAAGTTTGTCAGGACACAACTTGGGTTTGTTTGCCAGTGACTCATGTCACATTTATTTCTTTTCTCGACTTGGAACGCCGTCCTGCTCCCAGTAGAATTGCGCACTGATCATTAACCTTTCCTTGCGTTTCCTCCCTTGCCTGGTCACATTTCCTCGCGATTTGCTTCCTGGCCCCCATATGCCACTTTCCGATTTCCTGCCTGCAGACAGCAGGGAGTAGCTCTATTATCACCTTCCTCGAGCTGTCTTTGTATGTGAGAGGCAATTCCATTTCACTCAGACATGGGGAGGAGGAGGAGGAGGAGGAGGAGGGGGAGGAGAAGAAAGAAACACATATAGAGTACTCAGAAATTGGTAGATGGTCACTTCTTTATATTTGAACGCGGCACTACTTGGCTTTTTTTGTTTTGTTTTGTGTTTTGTTTCAGGAGTTAAATTCAATGTGGTTGAGCTTTTTGCTTGAAAAGAATATACAGATACCCGTAAAAGGTAAAAACCTGCGACAAAAACTTTTTTTTTTTTTTTTGTTTTTTTTTTTTACACACGCTGAAGTTTACTATAAAATTGACACAAAAAGTGAAATAAACTTGGTGTATTTAAACACCAAAATTGTCAACCAAACTTTGTCTGATTAAAGTCTGTTAGCTTAATGCTAGCATGTCAAGTGATTCCCTGGGATATGAGTGACCAAACTCTGTTGTTCCGGCAACTATTTTGCTTTGACTTGAGAGCAAAAAATTGATATGTTAGCCCTCTCGTGGCAGTGATGTCAACTCAACAGCTATTCGTTACCTTAAAACCCGCTAGCTTAATGCTAACACATAATGGGAGATGCCATGTGCTCGCTAACGATGTTGTAGTCCCTTAAGCAATGGATATTCGAACACTTAAGGTGCACACTGAAGGTACACGACAATTTTTTTTCAGTAAACTGTAAAAATCACCAAAACAAATGATAGCTTAAAAATCTCTGATATAGCCCGGTGCAAACATTGGCTTTGTCCTTCCAAATAAGAGAAAAGTACGAAAGCATGGAACTGCCGATGTTCAGTGTTTTTGACTGGCGAGTACGTTTGAATTTGTTTAGAAATATGTTTGAACGTACTCGCGAGTACGGTCGAGCGTATTGTAGACTAAATGCTACTAGCGTATCAATACCCCGTCGCATTATGGGGGACAACCCGAACCGAAATCATGCACTGTTAACAGGTTTGAATTTATTGGTATAATGTGAGCCAAATACTTTTTTTTTTTTTTTCACTCGCTCATGCGCAAGTAATACCTCGAGGCATTATGGGACAATATGCCATGTTTGTAGTGTTTAACGTACTCGCAAATACGTTTGAACATACTCACCAGTCAAAAAAGTTCACTCCACATTGGCAGTTGAACGCTTCCGTAGAAAAGCTGCACTTTTCGCCAGGTTGTTTATCGTCAACTCTATTCAAAGTCGCCCTCTGAAATATTTACAGTGCCCAAGCAGCTACATTACACTGCTGTGAAGCTGTGCTAAACATGTTGAGGATGTCTCTAATGCTCCCATTCTCAAGTGTGTTCGCTCCATTTTGCGGCATTTGACTCCGAGCTCATGTTATTTTTGGGGGCTTTCCCTATTTGGTCTTATCTTTTCCTTGCTTTTATCGGCATCTTGTTCTTCGGGAGCACTCGGGCTTCTCGACAATATTGCCGCGGCATAAATTAAACATGCGCTACGCGGAGTGATAATCTGCAGGCCTCTCTATTTTCACGCTGCATTCCCAATGAGCTGCGGGTTGGCCTGGTGTTGTTGCCTGTGATTTTAATGACTATTATTCTCGCAATGCGACAGCCGCCTGCTTGCTCCTGCTCTCCTTTCAATATTTCCCTTTTTTTTTTTTTTTTTTTTTTTTTTTTTTTTTGAACCAGTTATTTTAAGAACTGGGCGCTTTGTCATTGACGTAATGAAGATATAAAGAAGCTACTGATCCAAGAAGACAACATGTGATAATACCTTGTTTTATTTTAGCATTACTGTGTATAGAATACTCAAAATAATGATAGTAGAGTAGTATCTTGACTAGTTGAATTCATTCGGTATCCAAGCGCTTACTTTACGTGCTAATCACGAGGCACTCTAAAGTTGACACGCCAGCAGACTGTTTCGAAAGGAAGATGTATTTTCAGGGAGTATGCATAGCCAGCAAGTGCGCTGGAAAAAAAGTGATTCAGTTCTGGCACCCTCTGATGGCTAGTTTTTTTTTAGTGCAATTTAATTTTCATTAGGGATGTTTTGGCCCTTCTATGTTTAAAATCAATACTAATTGTCAGATGAAGGGGAACGTAATATGCCCGTCAAGTCAATATGTGGAGGAACTCCATGTGTGCGTGCATTAACACGTAAGCAACTCAATAGGTGTTATTAGACATTGTAGATGGTTTATATGCATTGCTGTTATATACAAAAGTACGATATTGTGCTTTTTTTTTTTTAGTATGAGCTCTTTTTTTTTTCAATATTGTGACCTTTTGTATCGCCAACCTCCTCACAATAGCGTGATAATTATCATATCGTGAGCTTCATATTGTGATCATATCGTATCGTGATATTTTGATATCATTACATCCCTATACAATGGGAAAAGCAGAGTGAAAATACACCATGCAACTAATAGAGCACCCAGAAAATAAAATTGAGTCCATCGAATTGGTTGCAAAATTACAAAACCATTACAGTAATCCAGTTTGAACACTTAAATGACAAACTGGCAAATTCAAATTCACCATTGAAGGTGAGACTACATTCATATTCAAGAACAAAAAAAAAAAGTTTCTATTGTTTGTCACTTTGAGCAGTGATGTTGCATGGGAAACCTCAGAGGAGTCCCGAGGCAGTAAGTGCACACACTTCATGGCATGGCTACTCTTAAAATGCAACCGATGTCACTGCTAAATAATTCCAACGTTACAAACATCAGCCCCCGCAATCACGACGATCCGCCGATATTCATTTGGCATAAGTCAGTTTCATTCCGGCGCGCTTTTCATCAGAAATGGCCTGAAAAGAAGAGTCGGTGTGAATTTTTCATGGCCGGGGGCTTACTGGGGACAGTTGGCCGTGTTCTTCACTCGCAGACGTCTGACGGCGCATGGCAGCAGAAATAACAAAATGGTCACAAACCCCGGCCGAGCTCGCCGGGTCACACGGCCTCGTTAATTTTTCAAGGGGGACGGCAACAATCCCAACACTTGATAAAAGGTCAGGAGACGGCGATAAAAAGACGTTTTTAAGGCACATTGGGTCCACGTTGGAACTGTGAGTGATCCTGCGATTGTAGCTCGTCCTTTTTTTTTTTTTTTCTTTTTTTTTAAAGATGTATAATCTGCAAATCAGTTTTGGCTTTGGGCTGGTAGACGCCACATTGCGGCGTTTCACACGTGTTACTTCGCTGTAGTTGGTGAGAGACAAAATTCACACAGGTCTCAGTGTGTGTCTGTTAATGGGATTCTCCAGATGAAGAAACGCTACTACCAAGTCTCCGTTCAAAATCGGGTCAGATGACATTCATATGAACCCATGACTGCTGAGCTTCATTTTAGTAAGACATATTTCTTTTTGGCCCCAATGTTCGAATGACAATTTGTGTCTAACTGTTCAGTGTTCTTCTATGCCTTTCTGTTACTCTTCCAGTCTCTCTTCTGTAGCTGTGTTGCAACTTGCTGACGACACAAAGAGCTCAGCCGCCACTTTCCCCCAGTTTGATCAATTGTTAGGCATCGCCTTGGTCTCGTGATGTCACGTGATGAAGAGGACCGACTGTAAGGCAAGACAGCTTTATTTATATAGCACTGTTCATACGCATTGTAGAATTTAAAACGTTTAAAATAAAATGAAAAACAGAAACAGAAGAGTTTTTAAGATATTTAAAAGCAAAGTAAAGAGGAAAAAAGTAGTAAAAGAGTGTACAAGAAAAAGATTTTTGGGGAAAAAAAATATTCTAGAAAGATCTTGATCATGGGTATGGGAGGGGAAAGCACATTTTTTATTTTATTTTTTTTGTTTTTACCTGGCTTTAAAAGCATTCACACTAGTTTCAGTTCTTTTAGTAGCTTATTCCATTTGTGTGCAGCACAACAGCTAAATGCTGCATCACCATGTTTGCTTTGAACTCTAGGAACTACTAATTGACCCGAGACTGCGCTCTACTCAACTGGCATTTCTTTATTTACAAACCAATTTAATTTTTTTTTTTTTTTTAAGGAAATATATGGACATATGAGGATTCAGTCTAATAAGTAAATGCTCAGTGGGCTCAAGAACAGAGTGAGCCCTATGTTGCACAGAACGTTCATCTATATATTTTTTTTCAGCACACCTGAATTCTCACCACAATCACCTGCGCTGAGGTTAATTTGTGAGAGCTTTGCGGTGAAGCGCTGGCAGCGCCATTGGCCTGCGTCCTTTCAGGACACGACTCTAATGAGCAGGTGTAGGAGGGCACTCGCGCGTACGGACGCGTGTCGCCGCGTGTCCGGGGAGGCCGGCTAATGAGACTTTAAAAGCCACAACTGCCCACTCCGCCCCTTCGCCGGCCCCCAGCTGTCTTTTCTGTCACAGAGCAACGCCGAATCCCATTGACGCTCATATTAGCATAGTGACGGGATTAGCCAAACAACTTAATTAAACACTTGACATGCATCGTCTTGGAATCAAAGTTAAGGGGGTGGGGGGGATATTTCTTTCCTTTCACTTTGATTTATTGACGGAAATTGCAATGTGACATGTGGCAAACAACATATAAATAACTTAAGGGCCATCTTAAATGCATTCCCATGAAATTTTTAGTGCCACTGTAATATAAGCCACTACCTGTCATGAATTCCAAATAACCTTGGCTCTATCCTCTTAGTCCAGGCCCAGTGCGCCTCATTCCTTATTACTGGCCTGACAAGGAAATGTTTACCCATCCGACAAGAGACATGCCATTCCGTGGTTGCAAAAAAAAAAGAAAAAAAAAAAAGAGGCAATTTCACCTGACTGGAGTAGCGTGCGCGCCGTGTGTCCCCTCGCTGTATCCTTGCTGGCTATAATTTTGTTGTCATTTGCTGTGCTGTGATCATATCATTGAAGTGACAGTAGTGGGCATTAGGTAAAGTCCCCGAGCTGGTGCTCACTTTGGGCCCTTTTTCTCTCCTTGTCATTCACATTGATTAGATTAGACCCAGGTGGCCCGCACACATTCCTTTGGCACAACAGCAATCGGAATAATACAAGGAAGAAGTGATGCAGCTTGTAATGTAAAAAGGACACTTTAAATTAATATTTGAAATCTCTACGTGAGTTTATCTCTCTTTTCACAACACCCTAACGACATCCAATGCAAAAGCTGAATCCAAAAGCCCACTTTTAACTAACAGGATTAAACATACAGCAGAGAGACATGCGGTGCTTGTTTTAGACGTTCTATTATGTGGGTGCATGTCTTTATTTCTATAGGAACTAGCCGAAAAGCAATAATAAACATATTGATGATAAATTAATTACATCTCCGACAGTGTCAATCCGAACTGAGCCATTTTATTAGAGTGGCAAGGAATGTATTGCTGATACAGCTCTGCTAGCTTGTCCGCGTGTACCAGATGAAGCCACGTTGTTTACAGCTAGCAAGATTTGAATGTAGCATTGTATCACAAATCCCACCCTTGAGTCTAAACATAATGGCACGCGGTTAAGAAAGTGTGTAGTTGTAATATATTAGAACAAGTATCAATCCAGCTTTGACAAAATGGCAGCGCTAGCAATACTACACTAGCATTAGCGTTGTAAATAAGACGATGTTAGCCATGGCTGCTACGTTGTTAGCATGACATATTTGTAATGGAGTCACACAAAATGCTTTCGTTTTGAAGTGTATTTTGGGGTTGAATAATCAATTTTTAAAAAATGAGGCGTTAACTTAGATGTTAACAAAAAATGTTGCTAATTCTCTGTTAGCTGCCTCTCCATACCTCTAAAAAGGAAATTTATTCATTCATGTTTGTTTGATCTCAGGATCTGTCCAATTCCTTGTTAGCTTGTTGATAAATGATAGATGGGCACAACCCCCCCCCCCCCCCCCCCACCCCCCACCCCCCCCCCCCCCATTTATTTTTGGGAGGTGGCTATTACACCATGGAGCCAGTTTTTGTTGCATATAATGACTTTTCAAATTTTTTTTTTTTTTTTAGAAGATGCTGTAACACACACACACACACACACACACACATTTTGTTGGTGAGCATCTCGATTCTCTGGGCCAGTGGAATGAGATGAGCAACTCCCGGAGGCATCCAGGTGAGTTCTTCTTCCCCATTGGTCGGTTCCAGCCCGTTCATTGTGCTGATTAAAGATCAGAATTGGAAGTGAACCATAATCCTGTAATTAAGCGATCCGAGAGTAGCCTCCTCTCGGGTCCGCTCAGGTCCGGACAAGCCCGTGCTTGCACCTTTCACAGCAATAGATTACTGGACCCTTCAGCCTTACTGTATAATGACCTCTCGTTAGCGTCGAGCCACGTTCATTAGAGGCACACGCTCTGTACACCACCGTGCAGCCGCCAAGCCTCCTTCCTTCCCTTTTCCTGTTGAGAGTGCACTGACTGCCAATTACAGTGCTGTTGTTTTTATCGAACTGAAGTGAAAGTCTCTGAAAATCCCCAATGTAAGAGCGACTATAGAACAAAACAACAAAGTGAAGTATTTTTAACCCTCTCATATACATTGAAACTTACTGACTATAAATTGACTAATAAAACAAAATGGAGCTATAAACATTGTATATTTATTAAACAGCAAAATGTTCAACCAATCCAAACATAATGAAAGTCAGCTTGCTTAATGCTGAGATACAAAAATGTAACACAATCGACTGGCTAGCAGAAATTAGCATTGACATTACAGTAATGACAAACAATCAAGGAATGAAATGGAAAGTAAATGTTGTGTATTTTAAACAAAAAATATTCAAAGTACAATGTTACTCACAGACATGTATAGGCCAGCTATGGCGTTTCACATTATTTGTTAGCATTAAGCTAACATTCTTTTTTTATTTAGACAAAAGTACATGATTAGGTCGGACATTTCAGAGTTTAAATATAGTGTTTAGTTCTATATTGAAGTGAATTTCAAGAGGAAGTGATCAATAAACAACTTGAAGCAAGCACAATGTGCCTATTCTTATTTGGAAAAGGGTTCGGCAAGAGCCTTTTCCATTTTCTCTGGGGTTTTTTGGGGGGGGGGGGGGTTTCTGCAAGAAAGAAAAAAAAAAGCTTTAAGTAATTCATACTTTGAAAAAGTGTGTTTTGACATGTTTAAAAGTGCTTAGAGTGTATGAAGGTGTTTGTTTATTTCTTTATTTAGCTTGTTTTTGGTTTCTTATTACAGGTATGAAACGTAACCCTGCAATTAACTGCTGTTGACATATTTTGATTATACTCCTCTCACCACCGGACCCCAAACGTGCAACATTTCTGTCTCCCACAATCTGCATACACATTTGTTATAACAATACTTTCATCAATATCGTGCAATTTTATCATCTCTGCTGATTTCTAACTACTACTGCTTGATTTTATGCGTCCTAGTATAGTATGGGGGCGGGAATTTATCAGCTTTATGCTTCTTCCTGCCAGCCCTTTTTCTTTTCGGTTATTATATGTTATAATTGTATGAGGAAATGTCTGATTGTCACAATGCTGTCCGAAAGGAAAAATGAACAAATAAATCAAATCAAATCAAATCAAATCAAATCAAATCAAATCAATCAATATCGTGCAATCGAGCCAACCCAAAGAAAGAGCTGTATAAAAGTGTGTATGACATCATATCACCACGAGCACCCCCAAACAGCAGCGTGCGTTACCTTGGTAAGAAGCTTATTAGGCCGGAGAGCAAAGTGTTCACTTGTGCAGCCGCGGCTGCAGCTGCTCCCAATGAACTGTGACTTTGTCACCTCGACTACTGTTGCTTCTTTCTTTTTTTTCTTTTTTTTTTTAAATAACATGAATCATCCAGATGATAACTTTTTTTTGTTTTGTTTTTTACTTAAAGCTACTGCATTGACGACTGCTGTCGTCATATCTTGATTGCTTGGAATAAGTTTTTTTTAGGATGCTAAATTTGAGAGGTAGGACCCATGCACAATTGGTGACAACCTCACAACCATCAACTTAAAACAAAAACCACTATGTGATAAAAAAAGATCTGTTCAATTGTGCATGTGTACCTAAAGAAATGGCCGGTGAGTGTCCACTCAAACAAAATCAATGTGATTATCTTTCCTTTCAAATATTCAAAAGTCAACAGCCACCCCTCCGATGTGGAGCGTTTCCCTCGGATTAGTGTGCCATGTCCCCGATATCAGTGCACGGGCTCATAACTTCGGGGCCCATGAAATATTAAGCAGCCCTGAGACTCATAAACACAATCTTCAGTGCGACGCCGTGATTTCACGCTATATCACAAACATTTTAAGGCATCCCATGCACTAAGCTGTCATGGGCTGTCTGTCATTGATGTGAATAATAAATCCCCTCATGTCCGCGGCAGACATACTTTGGCACTCATGCCGCATAAATAGGTAAATAACGCGGGTAAAATAGCTAAACACTCAGATAAATAACCAACAGCTGAGTGGAAAATAACCCAATTATGGATCACAAAAGGCGTGACTGATACTGGGGTCAATTTGGTCCAACTTTTTCTTCTTTTTTTTTTGTATTTTTTTTTTTTTTACTTCACAAAACAACCTCTGAAATTGGATTGTTTTGTGTGTGTGTGTTTTTTTCCGCAAAATAAGCCTTGTTTTGTCATTGATTTGTGAGCTACTCATTTGGTTCAAATGAATAACCCAAAAAGTTGGGTCAGTTCATTTTTTTTTTTTAACCGGTTTGATGTTTGAATCAAATGCATATAGTCACAGATTTTGGGGGGTAACCAATTCAGCTCTTACAAGGGTTACATGGTGGTAGCGTGGTTGTCTCCCAACCAGGAGCGTGTGGGTTCATTCCTTATGATCGTTCGGAAGTGTCCTTGACCAAGACACTGAACCCGAATTTACTCCCAATGGATCTGACAGTGTTCTACCTGGCAACAGCTGACCACTGGTATGTGAATCAGTGACTGTGGAAAGCACTTTGAGCACCATATAGTGTAGATAAAGCACTATAAAAAGCAGCTCATTTATTTGTGGTCATTTTTTTCGGAATTATCATATTGTCTTTTTTTTTTTTTTTACCCAATCCCCTGGTGTACTGTACACTCTGAAAAAAAAGAAGTAAAAAATAACCCAATTTTGGTCAACAATTGAACTGACTGACCTGCTTCTTTCCAACTTTTTTTGTACAAAAACAAATCGTGTTTTTTTGTTTTGTTTTGTTTTTTTTTGTACAAAACAATCCATAGTTTGGGTCAATAGAGGATTTATTTATTTATGTATTTATTTATTTATTGATTGATTGATTGATATTGTGTTTTTTTTGTTTTTTTTTTCATTGCCCTTTGTCAACTGTGGTCATGTGAAGCTCTTTGAGACTTTTGTGTGATTAAGGACTATATAAATGAACTTGACTTGACTATTTATTTGTTTATTTTTACAAAATTGTGTTAATTAAAACTCATCAGGGGTCAAATGAAGAACCCAAAACTGCTGGGTTAAAAATAGCCCAATTTTGGTGAGCAATTTGACCCAACTTTTTTTTTTTTTTAATTTTTTTTTTTTTTTTTTAGATTATATACACAAAATTAGGTCAAAATGACCTAATTTGTGGGTCAGTCGAATTTGTCACCAATAATAGGTTATTTTTTACCCAGCAGTTCTAAGACTTAAAAATAAATAAATAAATACATACATACATACATAAAAAATAACTGGTCAAAAAGTATAACCCAAGAGTTGGGTGAAATGATGAACCCACAAAACAATTTTTGGATCCAGCTTTTTGTAGGCCTAACCTAAAAAGTCGGGTCAGTTCCCTTTTAACCTTATTTGGGTTATTTTTTTTATTTTTAGAGTAATATTCAAAGATGATTACACTATAGCCCTATACTGTTCAAGAGCTTGAGTTATTCGCGGATTTTGGCTTTGTGGCGGCCCGATCCCGATGCACATCTTGCCTAATCCTTAATTAAGAAGCTCCTAATTAAATTCCAAGCAGCTTCAGCCAATCAGCGTGCTGCTTTCATTAGAGGCAGTGACAGAGATGCGCGCGTTCCCGTGCTTGCATGCTGAATTGCTTCAAGTCGTCATCCTTTTTTTCCACTGCGTTGCATTGTGGGAGTCGTATGCTAATAGCAACAAATATATAGAAAGAGGAGACTATAAGGGGATCTATAAGTTGAGTGATGCAAGTGCAGATCTCGCCTCAGCCGAGTGACCCGTCCGGGAAGCGCGTGCACGCGAGCGGCGCACTTTCGGGCTGCGATGGAATGGACGCGCATCTTTCGTCCATCGTCTCCAAGCGCGCGGAGGGAAGTTCAGCCGTGAAAAAAAGCCCCCGGGAGATGACGAATGAGTCGGAGGCAGACACTTTCCCCGACCCCAAGGACGCGCGCGGGGGCAAACTCTCCCCTCCCGGCGGCGGCGCAGCGCACGGAGACGCCGTCGACGCCCGTCACGGTCACACCCTCCATGGAGCGGGAGACAAGTGCAACTTCTCTCCGCCGTCCGCCTCCGCAGGAGCCAACATGTTCCCCTACCCGAGCCAGCACGCCGCCTTCTCCATCGGCAGCCCCGGCCGCTACGTGGCCCACCACCCGGTGCTGGCCAACGGAGCCTACAACGGCCTGCTGAGCAACTCGTCGGCGGCGCCCGGCTACCCTCCTCCGCATCCGCATCCGCATCCGCATCCTCCGCCGCCGCCGCCGCCGCCCGCCGCCGGCTACCCGTACGCGCAGCAGTACGGAGCCGCGTACCAGGGAGGCGCCTTCTACCAGTTCTCCTGCACGGCCAATGCTGCCGGGCTGGTGCCGGGGAAGGCGCAGGTGTATCTGTGCAACAGGGCCCTGTGGCTCAAGTTCCACAGGCACCAGACGGAGATGATCATCACCAAGCAGGGACGGTGAGGAGCACTTCCAAAAATGAATAATAACAATGAAATAAAATCAGAAATAAAAGACTCTTTCACATGCTTGGCCCTTCTTTGTGTTTGATTAGGAGGATGTTCCCGTTTTTAAGCTTCAACATTTCAGGCCTGGACCCAACTGCTCACTACAACATTTTTGTGGATGTTATCTTGGCTGATCCAAATCATTGGAGGTTCCAGGGAGGCAAGTGGGTGCCCTGCGGGAAGGCCGACACCAACGTCGTAGGTAAGGTGCACTTTAGTCATAATAATGACGATAATAATATTTTTTAGTGCCTAATTTTTCCATTAGGATAAATTCATGTATTGAAGAGCTTTGCGACATTCTGTCTGTGAAAGGCGCAATACAAATGAAGGTTTCTTACTTGCTTACTTACGACAAAAAATAAAAATATTTTATAAGTACTTCAACGTCGGATTACATGTATTTTATTTCACATTTTAGTGCAATAACATGCAAATGATGATAAATAAATATTTTCAAATGTGCTCTTTGAATTTAACACACGAATTCAATTTAATGCAGTTAAATTGAGCAGTATTTGTGTTATTTCGTGCTGCATACAAATTCTACGATAATACATAGTTTTACAAATGCCATATTTTTAATTTTTTATTTTATTTATTTTTTTAAATAAAAGATGTTTTTCTTCCATTGAATTGGCACTTTTAATTGGTCGAGTTTTAAAATCGATGTTTAAAGTCATAATTTATTTTAATTCAAATTTGTCAGTGTAATCAAATAACTTGTAATTTTAAGTCAATATTGTTCTTCCACTGTTCAGTTTTAATTGAGAGAATTCAAACTATTTATTTTTATGATGCTTGTGAAACGACAAATATCGACAGAATAAGCCTCATTTAAAATAAGAATTTCAAAATGATCATTTTCTTTCTCAGAGTTGCATTGTTTCTCGTTTGAATTTCGAAGATTTTTGTTCTTAGGTAATCGAGTTTACATGCACCCGGATTCGCCGAACACGGGTGCACATTGGATGCGTCAAGAGATCTCTTTCGGCAAATTAAAGCTGACAAACAACAAAGGGGCATCCAACAACACGGGGCAGGTATAAGACGGCGTCTCGGGCAAAGCTGTTTTCCTGAAAAAAAAATTTTTTCAGCATGCACGACTCATGCATTTTTTCTCGCCATGTTGCATGCATGCGCGCGCTTGTGTGCTTTTTGGTGCAGATGGTGGTCCTGCAGTCTCTGCACAAGTACCAGCCGAGGCTGCACGTGGTGGAAGTGAACGAAGACGGCACGGAGGACGGCAACCAGCCGGGCAGGGTGCAAACGTTCACCTTCAGCGAGACGCAGTTCATCGCCGTCACCGCCTACCAGAACACCGACGTAAGAGCACAAAAAAAAAACAAAAAAAACATTTATTTCCATTTACTGAATGCACTGTGACAACCAAGCCTGCCTGCACGTTTGCCTCCAACAGATTACGCAACTGAAAATTGACCACAACCCTTTTGCCAAAGGATTTCGGGACAACTATGACACGTAAGATTTGCACAAAGTGTCCTTATTTATTGTAATCATATAGCTTGGATTTGTTTATTATCGGATATTTTTGTAACGATGCGTTTCTTACATGATGACGTCACTGTGAAACTCAAAAATGTGACTCTATCAATGCAATTCTTGACCATTTTATTTCTTTTATTTCCATCGCCTGCACCATATTTCTGCACACTTCATTGAATACAACCATACTAATTTTATTTTAAAAATCTAATGGCACCGATTATTATTATAAAAAAGCGCGCATTCTCGTTATTTTAAGGTTAAATTGTGGTGTATTGATGTGTGGGTGTGCCTAATCAAGTGGCCAGTGGTTGCATCTTTATACACTGTTGTATAGAAAGATGTTCATGCACAGTTTGTTAAAAATGAAACATTGTTAATGCCATGTGTATATAGCTCATGAATGGAAAACTATATAAAGATAAACAATTAGATGTTTTATTATTTAATTATTTTAGTGCAGCTGATGGTATGTGTGTGTTGGTGTACCTAATCAAGTGGCCAGTGGGTGCTTCTTGAGAGACCTGATGCAACGCTAAATATATTAGCATGATTTATTAAAAAAAAAAAATAAAGAAAGAAAAACAGATTCAGAAAACTGAAAAATATTGTGAGTAGCTAATAATGACTATAATGAGCTTTAAATAAAAATATACTAAAAGTAATAATTGAACTAATGATAAAATAATGTAAAAAGACAATTTAACTTGATTTAAAAAAAATATAAACTTGGTTTAGAAAACAGTGAAAATATTGTCTAGTCAATGTGTATAAAATAGATTAAATAAAATATTGTTTATTTTTTTAAATAATAAAACAGAATAATGCTATTTTTATTTTAGTGCAATTTTATTTAAAATATATTGTATTAAAAATATATTATTGATAAAATTGTACTACTAGTTTTAAAAATAACAACTGTAATAAAGTGCAACAAATATAATGAAAATGACAACCAAATAAATACATAAATAAATTAATAATAATAATAAGAGGTTAAAAATTAAATTAAGTGTGATTGCGGGGTAATATTTAATTTCTTTGAAAATAATTTTAAATGTTGTGTGTACCTATAACGAATTGTCCATTACACGCATTTTATTGCCGTGAACTTGTTGCATGCTATAGCCGGCATCAACCGTTCCGTCATGTAGTTTCTCTGCACGATTGTTTGTTTCCAGTGTGTACACAGGCTGCGACATCGACCGCCTCACTCCGTCCCCGGGCGAGTCCCCCCGCTCGCAGCTCATGGCCGGGCCCCGCTACGCCGTGCACAGTCCCTTCCTCCAGGAGCAGTTCGTCAGCTCCTACGCCAAATCTCGCTTCCATCCCGGCGTGGCGGCGGCGGCGGCGGCGGCGGCGGCGGCTGCTGGCGCGGACCGCGGCCTGCCCCTCGGCAACAGCTTGCAGAGCGACGAGCCCCCGGTGGGCGGCGCCCCGCAGCGCTGGTTCGTCTCCCCTGCCAACAACCGACTGGACTTCGCCGCCTCGGCGTACGAGGCCGCCGACTTCGCCGGCAACGCCGCCACCCTGCTGTCGTACGCCGCGGCCGGCGTCAAGGCGCTGCCCTTGCCCACCGCGGGCTGCTCCAACCGGGCCCTCGGCTATTACGCGGACCCTTCCGGGTGGGGGGGACGCACCCCTCCGCAGTACTGCGGGGGAGTCGGCGGCAAAGCGAGCTCCGTGTTCCCCTGCTGGCCCGCCAACTCCATCGGGGGGAGGAGCAACTGTCTGGCGGAGGAGGGCGACTCGGTCCCCACGCAGCGCTCGCCCGTCGGCTCGGAGGAGGCGAAAGTCAAAGACGTGACCTCCGAGTCGGCCTGGATCGAGACGCCGTCGTCCATCAAGTCGATCGACTCCAGCGACTCGGGCATCTTCGAGGCCGTCAAACGGAGGCGGATGTCGCCCTCCTCCACCCCGGTACCGGATGCGGTGTCGCCGCTCAAGTCGGACCTCCTCAGGGACGACAAGACCTGCTCCAAGGACATTGGCTACTACAGCTTCTACCCGACCAGCTAAATCAATCAATCAATCAATCAATCAATCAATCAATCAATCTATCTATCTATCTATCTATCTATCTATCTATCTATCTATCTATCTATCTATCTATCTATCTATCTATCTATCTATCTATCTATCTATCTATCTATCTATCTATCTATCTATCTATCTATCTTCATATCTTCATCCTTCAATCTTTCTCTCCATATCCTTATCCCTTATTCCTTTCTTCCCTTCATCCATTTACCATTGGACTCTATCCTCCCTTCAATCGCATTCATTCTAACATCACTATCCTGCTCCATCTATCATTCCATACAATGGGTATTAAAAAGTCTACACACCCTTGTTCAATTTTTTCATGATGTTAAAGGCCATGAGTCACTTCAAAAAGTTTTCCGCCATGATACATCGTAGCTGAAAAATTTCGAGTTCAAGTAAAAATAAACTGACTGATAACGTTGAAAAAGTGTTCACACCCGCTTGTTACTAGCATGTGGCTGTTTTCACAATTAGCCAGTCACATCCAAATGCATATTAAGCGAGTGTCAGCACACCCCTGCCACCGATTAAACCCCCTCTGATTAGCCCAAATAAAGTTCAGCTGTTCAAGTAGGCTTTTCCTGACATTTTCTTCCCCCCAGAAACTTGGAGGGTTTGTGCTAACACTGAATGCTGCTTCGAACTGTTCACAATTCCTTTAAACTGAAAATCAGAGGCACTTGAGATGATGGCAGGTGTGTACTTTCTCACTTTAACATGAATTTGGATGTTATTGGTTCATTCTGAACATACATGATCTATTATATTAAATAGCATAGATTACATTCATGGTGGATTTTTAAAAAATGATTTGTCTTAGTCTCAATTTTGATATCAACATAACCTGGCATTTGAACAGAGGTGTGTTTATTTTATTTTAATCCACTCTATCCATGTCTCCATCAATATAAATTTTGACAGTTCACTTCCACTGTTAATAGCCAAAAAGTGTACATTATCCACCATTCACTTCTTACAATCAGGGCCACTGTAAATAGGAATATAATTTATATATATATTAATATTGATTATTGGTGCTAGTGATTGGATGTACACTTCAAATAAGATATGTAGTGCCGAGTAAATATTCTGTTAAGTAGCCTCATGTGATATTGATCTATCTATATATACACACTGCATATACACGTATTAAGAATATGTACATGACATGTTTTTTGTGTAGCAAAACAATCGTATTTTGTACTCAATTCCAAATCGTAGTCTACCAAATGTGTACGATGTTAAACGGATCACTGCTACATTTGTGAGACGTGCTTGAAAACAACTTATACGTGTTTAATGTGATTTTAAAATAGAGGCTGTTTTTGTTGTTGTGAAGAGATCAGTCTCTGTTGGAATGTCATAGAAGAAGAATAAATCATAATCAGGCTATCACCAGGTTATGTATATGGTATCCCTAAACGCATCATCAATTTAAGGCACAGATCTTATTTTTTATTTACCAATTGATTATTTTGATTTTCTTTTCCTGTTGATGAGGGGTGGTTCCAAAAATTTGGCAAATAATTTAACAGATACAAAAATGTAATTTTAGAAGCCCTTCAAGTGTGGAGATCTGACACCAAATGAACAAGTGCTAATGCAGGCAGATGTTTACATGAATTTTATATCATCCAAACTAACAGGCCACTGTTGTTCAAATTATGAACAAACGAGGTCACATTTGGTTACGTGATAAGTTTTGGAATATTAACTTTTTTTTTTTTATTTGTTTCCAATAATATGTTCTATGTGCCTTGACTAATCAGTGGAATAAGAATTAATCAGAATACCGCTTTTTAGGCGGTGGCCATTTTTTTTTTTTTTTTTTTTTTTTTTTTTTTAACCACTCACTCACACACAAGCTTACTTCAGGTAAGCCACATGGGGTCTCCCAGGTGGAGGAGCGAACCCGCGCCAACCGGCACTAAAGACAGGTGACGGTTCAACTCCTCCACCTGGAGCCCGGCCGTTTTGGCTTTACCACCTACTGATGACTGAAAATGACGTCACAGGGCCAACGGGCTCAACTGTTTTGGATCACGTGACGTTTGCAAAGTGAGCCAAGGGCACTTTGACGTCACTTCCGTCGGTAGCAGGTGGATACAAAAAAAGGGGCGATTATTCTGCTAATATGCTAGTCCACAGAATCGTGTTAAAACAAGACAGAACTACTTTATCCTAGGTAAGTGATTTCTCAAATAAGTACTCGAATAACAGCAAGAAGTATTAGAACTGCTTTCAGTTGGCATTTAATGCTATTTCGTTGTCAAAAGTGATTTTCAACGGCGTGTGTGTGCCTATTTGAAGGAATGGAAGGAAGGACAATGGAGAAGTTCCCACGATCAAGCAGCAGATGGCGACAGCTGCACAGACGCTGCCGTGCCTCGGTGGGGTGGTGGACAACAACGGGTCAAATAAATGCATAACACGGTCATTTCGATTCATATATTAGGTGTAAATTGAGGATTAGCCTTTTTTTAAATTATTATTTTGCTTTACAAAGAGTCATATGGCATAATTGGTTAGCGTGTCTGCTTCACAGTTGAGAGGTCTGGGTTGTTAAACATTTTGTGCTTAATGTTATGACTACTAACAGAGGTTAAAATGTGTGTTCAAATCATGTTATTTCAAGAAAGGTTCTGTTAGAGCCACTTTTAACTAGCGTTGTTGTTGTTGTTGTTGTTTTTAATGACGTAAAGGCACCTTTAAGAATGAGTACTGGTCCAAAGGTTTAGTTCCAATTGTATTTATTGCACTTAGCAATTTTTCTGATTTGTCAGTGCAAAACTGGGCCAACTTCCAAGAAACTGAGCTTCACGTCCTGTAAAAACATTCTAAAATTAAGGTTCAGAGATTATTAGAAGATTTCGAAGGTTATTTATATGTATCTATGCAGTATATATTTGGATTTAAACCACTATTTTACCCTTCCCTAAATCCGATCCCCCCTTTTAGGCAACTTAGATGATACTGACCAGGATCCAACCTTAAAAAATTGAAGATAATGACCGTACCTTAGTTGTGGATAAAAGTAGTATTATATCTTATCAAAATCATTATTTTGAGAAAAAAAACAACACAATTATATATAGGCCCTATTTATTTGTAAGCAGAGTTATCCGGATATAAATCTCAGCCTTGAAACGTTAAATCACTTCCTGCAAAATGACATACATGGAATTAACCCACTCGAGTTCTTGAGCTCAAATTAACTGTATTCCTATAATAGGATTTTATATTCTTGAAACCCCAACAAATGTGATTGCTCACTATATTGACACCGGGAGTCAATGAATTAAAAAATAATCTAGCATTCAGAGCTGATGATTTCATCCGCAGATGTCCATGAATGAAAGGAGTAAATAAATGGTCAGCATGAACACGTAACCGCCTTGGACTTTCTCTCCTGCTTCCATTCACTGGATTACACGCTGGCCGGGCTCAGGATCATCATCATCATCATCATCATCATCGCCATCATCGCCATCGTCTCCATCGCCACCCACGACACGGCAGCATGGACATGCAGGACCAGGGAGTACACATGGAGCCGCTGCTACCCGCTGTAAGGAATTGAACATTTCTTTTTAGACAAAACAGGATTTGACAGACGCTCATGTTGAAAGTGCGAAAAAGGTAAAACGGGGACTCTGTAATGGGAACTATCAGGACATGGCAACAGAAAAATATTATCAGGGAGTAGAAAAGGAGTCTGAAACTAACTAGTTAATTTTTGTGCTATTGAATTGGAATAAAAAAATTTGTCTCCATTATTATTTCTATTGTTTTATATTTAATTACAAGGTAAGATATTCCTTCATTTGCAGCACATAGGGAACTGTACAGCATTTCCCCACCAGATGGTGCTGTTTTTCATTTTGTAACATACATTTTATAGTCAATACAGAGCTTTGATTAATTTTCTGAATTTTTATGCGTCAACTAATAATTTTCATACAGATTTTTGAGGACTAATTTCCTAGCCAATTATGAATTCTGTTGAGCAACAAGTAAGAAAATTTTACTAACAGTGAAATCCATATGCAAATTCACATTTTTTTTTTTAACCTATCCCTCGTTATTTTTTTGAAAATCTCCCCCATTCACTTTTTTTTGTGCTCAGGCCAACAAATTTAAACTATTGTCGCAATCTGGTGGAATTGTAATGTTTTTAGGATTATTGATTAATTGGTTTGTCAAAAGTGAATGTAACTACTGTCATTTTCTACAGCCTATTTTGCTGTTACAATTTCCTCAGATTTATTATTGCGCGTAAATGCAAAACAATGCAACTTATTGCAATTTGTCTAATGCGAGTTTGGTAATTTTGTTTGACTATGCGTGCTCACATCAGTTTGTGATCATTTATTTATTTTTTAATAATTTAAGCTGAAGCTGTGTCAGATAAATAATGTAACTACTGAATCCACTTTATGTATCATGAGTTGATGATTGCATACATGTGTTGATGGTTTATGATCCTCCACATTTGAAGTGTTTTACTGCCAGATTGTGGCATCTATACAAAGTTACAAAACCTTTTTATTCAATTATTCGCAGATTTGTGGGCGTGTAGCACTTTTCACAGAAAGAACTCACAAAGTTCTGTTCTCAATTACTTTTTAAAATTAAAAATAACCTTTTAATCATGCAAACATTGACAAAAAATGACTTTCTGCTAAGTAAAAAAAAAAATGCTGAATTTATAACTTTCTGCATTGACATAGAGGTTGCTTCAATTAATATTTACTGCAATGTATTTCCTAAATGAAGACCATGTTGTAGGTCATGAACTTTTGGCCAGTCCTGTTTGATCATTTTGATGGAGATTTGTTGTTATCAGCTCTTTGCCATTTACAGCCAAGCAGCTTTTTTTCCCCCTCCCATTTAGCCCAAGGTTTTAAGCGCCTGGCTTTTTGGCCGCAGAGCTTCTATGCTCTTCTCTAGAGCTGCGTTTGTGTGTATTTTTTTTGTGTGTGTGTGGATTTGGCGCAAAACGAAAGGTCAACTAAAAATAACATTTTACAGTTAATATGTCATGTGAAACTAAAATAAAACAAGGGCCTTAAACTAACCGTAAGGTTGTTTTGTCTTGCAGGTCAACTCCGCCTTTGACTCATCCGTTGGCCGTCGAAGTTTGGTGAGTTTAATGACACGTTTAACATTCGTGTGTTTGACATTTACAAGGACAACACAGTGGAGCAGAAATTGTTCAGATCACTTACTGTATCTATCCATCCATTTACTATCTATACTATCTCCAATTGACCTCTCCCATGTGTCAATTTTCAAAATCAAATGTGCTATATAGAAATCATCTGCCAAAAATGTGTCAGTCTGCATGGGAAGATATAGGCACCTCGTTTAAAGGCTGAACTGCCTTTTTGCGTCCCGCGTCGCCATCGAGTGTGCCTCCGCCATCTGCAGGGACGCCGGCCAAGTGTGTGCCACATCCTGTCATGTCACCTAAGCTGGGTGGCTTGCCAGCACTTTGACAACATTTTGTCACTCTAGTTGTAGTCATCCAACCTTGTTTGGTGCCAGTTATCCCATTTGGATAGTTGCAATGTCCTCGCGTCTCTTTTGGTCCATTAATGCTTGTATTAAAACTCAAGCTTTGTGCTTGTGCGTTTTAATAGTTTTACCCTACTCAGTCTCTTTAAACACACAAACTAAAAAATGCTGGCTTGTTTTCCTAATTTCCTAATTTCCACCCACTAGGTAGCTGTGAATTTTGAGCCAGGTTACTTTTACACAAGGTTGGGTTAAATATTTTTGACCCATAAGATTGGGTTGAGCCTGGGTTGGATTTGGGCGGGCTGAAGAGGTGAAGCCGTTCACTATTTTGGATAGTTTTATGCAAAAACTGTTCAACCATATCATGTGAGTGACAGAGGAAAATTTCTTCTTATTCTACTTCTTCTACAGTACTTCTTCTTCTACTTCTACTTTCTCTTCAATGTTAGTTAGTTAGTCAATTAATGGCTGGTCAAAAGTACTGATGCAATTTCAATTAAAGGGAGCTATTAAGTGTGCTGTATTATTATTATTATTATTATTATTATTACAAGTAGAGGCAGTGTAATCTGTCTATGCACTATGCAGTCAGTGCGTATTTGTAAACAGATTAACATTAAACTGTCTAGGCCGCCAGGCGACAGCCGCTTAAAAAAAAAACAAAAAAGTTCATTATGGAAATGCCTCGATAGTCAGCTGCAGGTCAAGATGGCTGGGGAGGCGGGGCAGCGGGTGGGTGTAGCTGACCGACTCCCAGCAGCAGGCTTTAAGGATTAAAAATCCCTTCTCTATTAAGTGCTTTGAATGTGTGTGTGGTTGCGTTGAGAATGCGCTCAGGACTATTTCGCGCCTTGCTCGGATTCACAGGAAATGACAGAGTTAAATGAGTTGACTTCCCAAACTTATTTCCGCTGATCACAGAGCTAATTAACTTGAATTAGGAATCAAGATCTTTATTTCTCACGCATTGTTGAACAAACAATTGTAGCCAAATCTCTCTTTGAACGTACGCAAACATTTAAAGACCCTGTGAAGTGAATTCAGAGACGTGTTTGTTCTTGAACGTGTGTTTGCGTGATTTTTTATTTATTTTTTTGGTTTTTAGAGGAGTGACGATGAAGCGGTAGTGGACAGAGGAGGAACACGCTCGCAGCAAAGCACCAACTTCGAGCCGGAAGATCTTGAAGGTAACACATGACAACACTTGGGTTCACAGTCTAATTACATCTAATACAGTAAAACATTACACAGATAATGACAATGATCAGCTTTAAGCTTCTCATTTATAAAAATGTGACTATAGTGGGAGTTATAGAGAGTGAGAGAATATCTGATATTAGTTAAGTAATCAAAATGCTCAGGAATGAGCAGAAATATTACAATACAACAATTTAATGGACTACCACAAAGAGGTTGTACTCATCCATGATGATTTTCTGTAAAGTTGCTCAACATCAATTGTCACATGTACATTAAGGACATTCCACTCAATCACCCCTGTCGGAATGCGTTTGCAGGCCACCGGACGCTGTACATCGGCGTTCACGTCCCTTTGGGCAGCATCAGACAGCGCAGCCATCGCAGGCACCGTCACCATGGAAACAAACACAAACGGAGGAGCAGGGAGCGGGCCCTCCCATTGGTGGAGGGGAGAGAGTCTCCCATCTACGGTACGACACATAATACCTTACGTATGAGTTTTATTTGATAAAATGTATTGAGACGGAGCCCTTCATTCAAGTTTGTTGAGTAATATTACATCTCCAGATTGCTCAAAGCAGACCAGGCGAAGTATGGACTTGATTATCGGAATGGTTTTCTGACTGGGTCACACAGCTGCAGCCCAATCAGAACGCTGCAATTCGGGAGAACCGTCCCAGTCCAGACCACTCGCTGTCATTTTTTGTCGTTTGTGTTCCCAGACACGCCCTCCCAGAGGGTCCAGTTCCTCCTCGGGACGGAAGATGAGGACGAGGAGCACATTCCTCACGACCTCTTTACGGAGATGGATGAGATTTTCGTGAGGGAGGGCGAGGATTCTGAGTGGCGGGAGAGTGCCAGGTAACTACATTATTTTCTTCCTGTTGGTCGCAGGTTAGCTGATTTTTTTATTTTTTTATTTTTTACCCTCAAGTGGTTGACTGCCAATCACATGGCACATGTAAGACAAACCATTCCCACTTTTATTCACACCTATGTGCAACCTACGTGGAGCCTTTAATGAACCTATGCATGTTTTTTTTTTTTTTTTTGCTGTCGTTTATGTTGTTGATTAAGATGATTATGATAAAAACATGGTTTGATTTCCGTCCATTTACTCAAAAACAGAATTGACAGTGCAGAAGAGGCACAAAATGTGAATTATGATTCAGGTACCGTTTCGGGCCGATACAGCATTATTTTAAGGTATTGAGTACTCGTGGAGGATGCCGATAGCCCCCGATACTCAAGGCAAAAAATAAAGAAATAAATCTAAAATCGAGTAAGTCCTCCTCAGCAGTAGTTGGCGCTATACTGTGGCAGTTTGACACAATTTTTTGGTCAGCGTTAAATGCAATTCGATATAGCAAAAGTACTAGAGTTATTGGTACTTGGTATTGGTGAGTACGCAGAGTCATTACTCGTACTGGTATTGGTCTGAAAAAAATTATATTGAACGGCCCTAAAATATGTGTATAGTTGCAGTCGTGGAGCAAACAGTGAATAGGCAGAGGAATGCTGTGTTATTGGAATGTCCTTTATCCATCCATCCATCCATTTTCTTTTACCGCTTATTCCTCGCAAGGGTCGCGGGGGATGCTGGCGCCTATCTCAGCTGGCTCTGGGCAGTAGGCGGGGGGGAATGTCCTTTAAATTAAAATATTCAAAGGCAACAATGCTCAATATCCATGCTTGAGAGCTTGAGCTGAGATTCAAACCCCGGGATCACTCAACTATGAAACAAACATGCTAACTACTAGTCTACTGTGCTACACCATTAGCAACTTCATACAAAAAAGGTTAGTTAGCCTTTTGTAAAGTCATAATTTTTGGGTGAAAACTTAGTCTCAAGATTGCTTTATAGCATGCATTTATCCACCAAACTGAGACATACTGTATTTACAGCTACGCCGTGACAAAAGGCAATACGTTGCTTCGCTAAATGAGTCCATGTGAGAGAAGGAGCAATCAAAGCGAAACGCGCGGCGCCTCGAGCAGATGGCACGTCACTTCGCGCCCGTCTGCCGGCGCCTTATCTGCGCGACTGTCGCGGCAGGTGGCTGAAGTTTGAGGAGGACGTGGAGGACGGGGGAGAGCGCTGGAGTAAACCCTACGTGGCCACGCTGTCGCTGCACAGCCTGTTTGAGCTACGCAGCTGCATCATCAACGGCACCGTGCTGCTCGACATGAGGGCCGCCACCATCGAGGAGATCGCAGGTAAGATATGGAGGAACAAAACTGCCAAAATTAAAAAAAAATTAATACTGATGTAAAAATATCATTCAAAAATCAAATACAACAAATATAAATGTATAAATAAATAAATAAATACATGTGGTAATAAATATAAAAAATAAAATTAAATATCAATCAATAAATAAAAACGCTCTGCTCTCACATTTATTAATTTCATGCTGCAGACGCTCTGTCAGCACAAAATGTTATTGAAATGAGGGGGCGGGCCTAAGCACGTCTTGGGTTGGACCCCGCCCTTTCAATGGTCGAGTGAGCGGGTTGGTGAACAAGGAAGTCTCGCCGGCTTGCATGGAGAGCTCCAGCAATGGACGATTATGTTGTCCACTGTCACCACAACTGAGAAGTCGAGCAAGTTGATATATGCAATTATGTATATATACATATTTTGTTAATACATAATACATTTATATTATTTTCTTTGTATTTAATTTTGGAATAATATTTTTTATATTCGTTTTTATTGTCACTTTTATTTATTTATGTATTTATTTATTTATTTATTTATTTTTATTTTGGCAGTTTTGATCCTCCATAATATAAAACTGTCCGGATACCCTCAGACCAGTTTGAATGTTTGAAGCAAAAACTTTGATGGACGTGACTACTGACATGCATGGAATAAGTTAAATGGATTAATAAGGGGAGCCGCTTCGCTTGACCGGGAGTCGGCTGCGTTCCCGCTCACAACAATGTATTCTATCTGCGCTAATATGAACATGATAATCTGGAAGTTAAAAGACGAGGGCAGTCAACCCTGCAGTTTCAAGAAAGGCATCCCTTTTTTCTCCTTGGAGTAGATATGGTACTGGACCACCAGGAACTGTACTCGCCGCTGGGCGACAAGCTCCGAAAGAAAGTGCACGAAGCGCTGTTGAAGCGACACCATCACCAGAACCAGAAGAAGCTGGCCAATCGCTTGCCCATCGTGCGCTCGCTCGCCGACATTGGCCGACGGACGTCAGACGTTCACCTGGACAAGAACGGTGAGGACGACACGAGACTTGATGTCTCTCCACAATAAGGGAGACTAATGCGTTCTTTGCGTCTTCTTCCAGGTCAGATGACATCTTCGCAGTCTCATTTGGCAGGTCCAGATGGAAAAGGGGACATCACCAGAGAAAACAGCTCTGTCGATTTAAGCAAGGTGTTCTTAGGACACTGCAATGATAAACTAATACACATCTCACTGGGGAATTAAAAAAGCTTGCTTCAAGCTCAGAGTTGAAGTTTTCTTACTCATCTTTATTTATATCGTGACCCACAAATGAAAGCGAAGCATTGTATAGTTAAACACAAAAATGTTCAAACTAATCATATCATGTTTTAATAACTAACATACAGTAGTAATCATCCTCCTCATTGTTAACTTTCTTGCATAATAGGCTTCATAAACAAAACATGATAAAACCTTGTCGATTGTTGTGCAACTTTGATTGCAATGAAGGAACAAGCAACACTCCAGTTACTGCTTGTTACTGCCACATAATTCTCGCTGAAAAATCAACACCTTCACTCTGCCAACATTTGTTGCATCATTTATTTGCAAGGCATTGAAAACCGGACAGTGGATTTTTTTTTTTAAGTGTGCTATTATAAAAGGAACCTTCATATTTCAGACATTATGTAACACGTCCCAAAAGAACATATTTTGATAGATGGTCCAAAATAGCTGTTTGTGCTAAATGTGAGGATTAACTCTAGAAATGTCGGATGGCCAAAGATTCATATGGAAAACAGTTTTAGTGTGATTTATTATTAATCTTTGAGGCTGTTATGTCTTCTTAAGCCACGTCATCAGTGGATTTTTAGCATGATTCTGGATCTTAAAATATTCCAATAAAGTTGGGATGTTGTATAAAACGTAAAATAATCAATAAAAACAAAACACACTGATTTTCAAATCATTTTCAATCGAATACACTACAAAGACACGATACCGAATAGGACTGCTTGATTATTAAGAAAATATTCATCATGATTATACTTTAATAATTGAAATCACAATTAGGGACTAAACTTTCTTTTTTATTCCAAAACAAGGAAACGGTTAAATGTAAAAAATATATTAAGACACATACAATTCTTTGAAACACTATAATTATGCAAGTTCAACAAAATTGATTACATTTGTTATTGTAAAACAAAATAAAACTGCAAATGTATCAATTTAAACAACTCAAAATTAGTATTAATATTTTTTTACGATTATGCTGATTTTGTAATTGTGAAGTGTAATAATTGAAATTGTAATTGAATTTCAATTAATTGCACAGCCCTAGTATCTAATATCCCAAACGATACCTGAAATTAAAAAAGGAAGAAGATCGTGCCTTGTGGGACACCTTGTATAATTGCTTGTCTTTACCGACACTGGTGCATCAATTTTTGGTGAATAAAATAGAAGAATGTCAAAGTGGCCCTTTGTTTTTTTATATATGTGGCCTTTGGTAGAAAGACTTTCAACATCTCCTGCTGTCCTGTTCATCCTCTTTCAGATGGACCTTCATTTCATGAAGAAGATCCCACCAGGCGCTGAGGCGTGCAACGTGTTAATAGGAGAGTTGGACTTCCTCAACAAGCCCGTGGTGGCTTTTGTGCGTCTCTCACCAGCCGTTCTTCTCAGCGGGCTGGCCGAGGTCCCCATCGCCACCAGGTGAGGTTGCAAACACGCCGCCTAATTTCCATCCAATCTTCAACGGCATGTTTTTGTCTTAGGTTTCTGTTTATTCTCCTGGGGCCTGTTGGAAGAGGCCCTCAATATCACGAGATTGGACGGTCCATCGCTACGCTCATGACAGACGAGGTAAGGAAGGAAGCGCACCAAGCAACCACATGTCACGTTTGCATGAATTCACAGTTGAGCAGAACTCCACAAGCTCCCAAAGCGATGGAACATTTCTCAGCATGACGCACAGATCAGAGCTTTTATGACAAGCTTTTGGGGATTAGTCATCACATTCTGCCCAGGATTTAGGCTCCTGTCCATCATCAGAGAGCATAAAATGGATTTGACGGATTCACAACTCTTTAATTCTTGACTGAATGTAAAAAAAGGGTACTTATAAGGGCGTGAGAGGTTTCGGTAAGTGACCTGGAGTGAAGGTCAATAAAGGATCACAGATGATCACTTAACAAGACGAGGTGAGACAAGAAAGAAACGAGACTGGACTGCCTCAATAACACTTGTTGCCTATCAGCGCCATCACTATTCTGTGTATGTACATGGCAGTACTTTGATTTACAAGGTCACTTTATTGAATGTCCTAGCTTGTAACTTAATTTACACGTGCAGTAAAGCCCCCATCACAGTCTCTCTATTTTGCAATTTTTTTGTGAAGTAATAACTATTTTGTTGTAGCCCGTGTTAGTTTTGCATGTAATTCCACTGTTGTCTTACAAAAAAATATTCAACGTTAAATCCTCTGTAATCCTGCTTTTTATATTTACAGAAAGCAATGGCTGTAGATCAATTTATAATGAACATCTTTGGACATGATTATGATGTGTAATGTGAGATGATAAGTTAGTTTAGACAATCGGGATGTATGTCTACTGTGAAATACATACTGTACAGTGTAACAATGTGCAATATTTGTGCTCATCTTTTGCTCTCTCCATCATTAATGCTACAAAAACATACCTAGAGAGTCTTAAATAAGGTAAAATAATAGATTTTTTAAAATAACGTATTTGACATATTATGGGGTTTACTGTATACCTTTATGGAATGAATTTTCTCAGTTGAAAAGAATTGAAATGCTATGAATCGGTTCCAGCCCCCATTTTAATAAAGGTAAAATAAGGCGGTATTATTCATATATTGGGTTCTTGCCTTAAGGGGCGTGAAACTTCTGCAAGAGGGTTATGGAGAAGATGCAATGTTGTGGCCAAACAATTAGGAAATAAGAATTTTAAATGGATTCTTTATCCATTTCTGTGCACCCTCTAGTTGCGTAACAAAGTAGGGAAACAGTGTGATTTAAAAAAAAAAAAAATTAGCATTGATATTACTGCAGAATAGTGGAGGAGAATGAGCTGGAGTTAATTACCATTCAATTTTTATTTTTTTTTATTTTTTTTTCTTCCAGGTTTTTCATGATGTCGCATATAAAGCCAAGGACCGAAACGACCTGATTGCCGGGATTGACGAATTTCTCGATCAAGTGACAGTTTTGCCACCAGGAGAGTGGGATCCATCCATTAGGATAGAACCACCTAAAAATGTTCCTTCTCAGGTAAGTACCATTTTTGGTTGTTTTATTTGTTGTTGGAGGATTGTGTTGTAGTCATGGCAAATCAACAATCTGCAGGTCACAACTTTCCATTTTCCACCAATCTTCAAATGTGCTAAATTATTGTTTTTGTTGGGACTACATTCCTTCTCAGATGTACGTGTACATTTTTTTTTTTTTTCCACTTACAAATCTGGTCAAACAATGAGCATTGTTTTACTTCATTCATACATGGAGCCCCAGCTGACCAGAATTAGTACCTCGTAACATGAAATTTAGTTCCTATAAATCCAGTGTATGTCTTTGTTAAACAGGAAAAGAGGAAGAAAAACACCAATCTACCAAACGATTTATCTGAAGCGAATGAAGAAGAGCATGAAGGCCACGGAGGTCCTGAACTGCAGCGCACGGGGAAGTAAGTCAGTGAACAAAGACTGCAGCTATTATTCTTTTTCTTTTTTGGTATTTCAATTTCCGTACATTCTTGTATATGCCCAGATGGTTTGGTGGTCTCGTTCTCGACATCAAGCGCAAAGCCCCCCACTACCTGTCCGACTACACGGATGCATTCAGTTTGCAGTGTGTGGCCTCGTTCCTCTTCCTCTATTGTGCCTGCATGTCCCCTGTCATCACTTTTGGAGGACTTTTGGGCGAGGCGACTGAAGGACGCATAGTAAGGCTCTCGCTATTTGGATCTTTGTGTTATATAACGATACACGGCAGAACGAGGGATCAGCATTTGACTCAAAGACTTTGATCAACTATGATGAAAATTGTTGATCAATTGTTCGGCCAATCTGTCCAAATATTTTGACGTTTCTAAACTTGTGTTTGACAAAAGGCTAGCATTATGGCTATTCTTGGTTCAAGCTCTGATTTATTGTAAATACAGAATAATTTACTGATTGTGTTTAAAAAAAAAATACATTGGAAGAATACCTTAAAAATATCACATATTAAAGGGGATGTCAACCCCCCGAAAAAAATAAATAAATCTTGGAAATAATATGTTCTTTGCAGCCCTACTAGTCTAAATGTGATATTCTGGTTAATATTGCGTTAGTGAAATATGAGTTAAATACAGCCGTTTTTATCAATATCAGAAGGCGGCCATTTTGCCACCTGCAATCAAGTGAAAATGACATCACTGTTGCTCGTGTCTCAGGTAACAACCAATCACAGCTCGTCTTCAAAAAAACAGGTGAGCTCGGATTGGTTGTTGACTGTCCTTCAACACTGATGTCATCTTCAGTCGACAGCAAGTGTCAAAATGGCCGCCCCCTGAGATGGATAAAATTGGCTGGATTTTGCTGCTTGACTCCAAAAGCTGCTTGATTCCAAAAGTGTAAGAATATTAATCAGAATGTCAACTGGTAAGGTCACATATAACATTTTATTGTCAAACTATGTTGAAGGTTGACTTCTACTTTAAATCTCAATTTGCAATATTGAGGGGGGAAATGGTAATTAGCTTATTTTTCAAAATCATTCAGCCCTAGCTGGTAGGAGCCCACCTCTCGGGCCAAAATCAGCTGAAGTCCCAGTGTTGCCACCTTCCCAGTAAGAAAAGTAGCTTTTGGTTGTCCTAAAAGTCTCGAGAAGTTGCTGAATGATGTCATGGTATAATTTGCATAATTGGTCATTTGCATGTAATAGTAAAGGATCCTGAGAGGATTAATGTCGTGGGAGAGGCAAAAAGTGAGTTAAAAAAAAAAAAAAACACCAGAAAAAGTCGCTAGATTGGTTGCTAGTCACTTTTGACAAAAAAATAAATAAATATAAATAAATAAATAAAATAGTTACTTGTAATCTAATTAGTTACTTTTAAAATCAGGTAATCAGTAAAGTAACTAGGTAAAATTTTTCAGCTAACTAGCAAGATTGTTTATATGATGCATATCCACTGTCCTTTCCCCTTTCCTAGAGTGCAATTGAGTCGCTGTTTGGTGCCTCGTTGACGGGAATCGCCTACTCCTTGTTCGCCGGTCAGCCGCTCACCATTCTGGGCAGCACCGGGCCTGTTCTTGTTTTTGAAAAGATACTCTTCAAATTCTGCAAGTACGTTTTTTTTTGTTTGTTTGTTTGTTTTTTTCTCAATTGAATGCAAGCAAACTCGCCCAATATCCACCCGGTGATTTTTTGCGGCCGGCAGGGAGTACGACCTGTCCTACCTGTCCCTGCGGACGTGCATCGGCCTGTGGACGGCGTTCCTCTGCATCGCGCTGGTGGCCACCGACGCCAGTTGCCTGGTGTGTTACATCACTCGTTTCACGGAGGAAGCCTTCGCCTCGCTCATCTGCATCATCTTCATTTACGAGGCCTTGGAGAAACTGCTCTACTTGGGGGACTACTATCCCATTAACAAGAACAACAACCTGGATAAGCTCTCCTTGTACTCGTAGGTGGACAGCTACTCACACACAAACACAAACAAAAGAGCAAGAGGACAGTGTCATTACGGTGCACTTCTTGGAGGACTTGTAAATCCGGCACAGATGTGGGGATTATTTGGACACCCAGATGTGTATGTGCGTCCGCAGATGTTCATGCGTTGAGCCTTCTGACCCCACCAACGGCACCCTGAAGTACTGGGAGATCAATAACATCACTGCGTCCGAGATCTACTGGGAAGCGTTGGAGGTCAAGGTACAAGTTTGTCCTGATTTGGGGTTAAAAAAAAAAAAAAAAAAGCATAAATTATGAAATTACAGAACACACTTTGATATTTTTTTCCCACCTTAAAGTGGCATGCTCTCCCAGATTGAGAACAGAGGAGATTAAGGGCATGTGGACAGGATTATATTGGATTATTCACTGCAAATCACCACCAAATTGCATCTTTTTTTTTTTTTTTTTTTTAAACTTCTATTTCCCGCGGAAATGGATGCTCGTAAATCCGACGCGTGGAAACTCAACTTCCGATTCCTTGCTAATCATAACATCCTGCACGATCTGCTTATCCTTTTGCAGGACTGCGTTGAAAAGCGCGGCGAGTTTGTGGGCAGGGCCTGCGGTCCCAACGGGCCTTACGTCCCCGACGTTCTCTTCTGGTGCGTCATTCTCTTCTTTTCCACCGTTTTCATGTCGTCCTTCCTGAAGGAGTTCCGCTTCAGCAGTTACTTCCCCACAAAGGTACAACACGTCATGGAAGGTCAGCACGTGAATGAATTCCGCATTGCTTTTTAACACACGTTGCATGAGATGGTGCAATGTTGCTTCCTGGTGGATTCTTGCTAGTACTACATTTTTCTGGTCACAGGCAGTGACGAGAACTTTTAACTCTCCTTTTCATCGTGGGGGTTACGTTCCAAATATATCCATGGCAATTATGCAAAGTGATTACATGTATACCAACTATCTTAGTTCTACGTTTCCTAAATGAATGGTAGGTACTGCATGCCTAGGTGGCGCTATTACGTGAATTTTATTGTTTTGCATTTTTTCCATTGGATATCATTCATTCCATTTTTCCATCTAAATGGATGGAGGGTACTTTCAGATAACACTTTTGCATATAAATAGGCCATTAGCCATGATTTTCAACAAGCCAAGTTGGCTCACATGTTAAATAATTACCTTCAAATCTTCAAATCTCGCTTGGGAAATATTTTATTAGCATTCAGCTTTCAGCATTCCCACGGAATTTCTGAAGAAATGTCATTTTCTCTAGTTTCTTAAAAAAAAAACAAAAAAAAAACCTCCAAACCTCCAAATGTTTTTTGTTTTGTTTTTTTTACACATTTTTTCTAGCTTGAGGGCTAACTTTTTTTTTTTTTCCCCCACTGTCTCATGTCCGAATTCAAAACAAATATGTGTACAAAGGTGGGTCAAAACGACACACAATAGCAACATATCTGATAAGTTTTCATTCCGATTTTGAACATAACTTTCTCCCAACAGGTGAGGTCCATCATTAGTGATTTTGCTGTTTTCATCACCATCTTCACCATGGTCCTGGTTGACTACTCCTTAGGGATCCCCTCTCCAAAACTGAAAGTTCCAAGTGTGTTTAAGGTGAGTGAGGATGATTGTTGTTTAAACAACCCGCCTCGATAGAAGGCCGGATTCCTCCCCGACAACCAGCAAACGTCAACATGAAACATGAAAGTGCGGAAAAAAAATGTCAAACTAATAAAAATCTGTCCGCATCTTTTAGTTATTGATACAGCATTTTCATAATAATTCCTAAATTTGAGTTAAAAAACAAAACAAAAGCAAAACTGTACTGTAAAAAAGCAAGTGATATTGATTTGTGTTGAGGTAATGTTTCTGCCACTAGATGGCATAATTGCATTAGCTCAGTGCATTTTTCTTTTCATATTAACAGCTATTTAATCTTTAACATGAAGTAACTTGTGAAATTCTGCACATTTTTAAAATACAAAAAAAATATAAAATTAAATAAAAAATACAAATTGATTGCAGTCTCCACAAGTATATGCATTATTATTAAATGTATTGCTGCTAAATTTCTCTGCGTTGGGACTGGGGTTCCCCCAGTACAGGCTTTCCAAGGAAGGGCTGGTCATTAAGCGTGCATTAAAAAAAAATAATAATAATAATTTTAAAAAATTAGTGTCATTAAAGGAACTTTAAATTAACTCAAAATTAACACACTAATTTTGACACCCCTAAAATAGACACATGAGCCTCCCTGCAGTTAAGCAAGAAAACATTTCTGGGCACTCCATGAGGAAAAACAGTATAAAAGTAAATTCAAGAAAGACAAATGGCTCCTGATGATTTTCTGATGTGCACTCGCCCATCCCGAGCGCTCCAGAAAACGGATGTATGGAAGAACCACGTGAGCATGATTTTATTTCTGATGCCTTCACAATTCCAGCCAACCAGAGACGATCGAGGCTGGTTCATCAACCCGCTGGGTCCAAACCCCTGGTGGACCGTCGTCATCACGCTGTTTCCAGCTCTGCTGTGCACCATCCTCATCTTCATGGATCAGCAGATTACAGCTGTCATCATAAACAGGAAGGAGCACAAGCTTAAGGTTCTTCCTTGCCTTGGCTGATGATTACGTTCCATTTGTGACCCAACAAGAATGACTTTGGCCAAAAAAAAATAAAAATCTTTATTTTTACTGACTTTGTAGAAAGGCTGCGGCTACCACCTGGATCTGTTCATGGTGGGTCTGATGCTCGGCGTGTGCTCCCTGATGGGCTTGCCGTGGTTCGTGGCGGCCACCGTCCTCTCCATCACGCACGTCAACAGCCTCAAGCTGGAATCGCAGTGCTCAGCGCCCGGCGAGCAGCCCAAGTTCTTGGGCATCAGGGAGCAACGTTTCACCGGCCTCATGATCTTCGTCCTCATGGGCTGCTCCGTCTTCATGACCTCCGTGCTCAAGGTCACATAGTATACAAAATATTTACAGGACTGTCTCAGAAAATGAGAATATTGTGATAAAGTCCATTATTTTCTGCAATGCAATTAAGTAAGTAAAAATGCCATACGTTCGGGATTCATTACAAATCAACTGAAATATTGCAAGCCTTTTATGATTTCCTCAGACCAAGTAAAAAAAAAAAAAAAAGCCATCATCAGCAATATTAAAACAATAAATGGTTTGCAATATTTCAGTTGATTTGTAATGAATCCAGAATGTATGACATTTTTGCTTATTTAATTTGCATTACAGAAAATAATGGACTTTATCACAAAATTCTCATTTTCTGAGAGTCCTGTAAATATGTTCTATTTTAAATATTGCCATGGTCCCAAAGACGTATTTATACATTTTTATATTTATTTATTTTTTTAATGCTAGAGCATACAGAAGGCTTCGATGCAGCTTCTGAACTGAAGAGAATGATTAAAGCAATGGTGGTTATCACAAAACCGGCCACCAGGTGGCAGCACAGTATAAGAGATCAACCAGTGCCATGTTGCAACAAGCTCTTTTTGCCAGTTTTTTAAACAGATTCGTGAATAATGATGAAACTTAGCTGTATTCTAATGCCATTTGATGCAAAATGGAAAAACATAAAAATACACATTTTTTTTTCTTGATGAAAGAAGGGATTCTTTTGGTGGGTTCCATATTTTTATATCAAAAGAACGCAATATTCTGTGGGCCTTACAAAATCAGTCAAAATCCAGTAAAACAGTCGGGAACGAAGGGGGTTGCTTCAGTGAAAATGGCTGCGAGTCAATGAGTTAATGTCGTTGTTATAAAGTATGTAGTTCAGCATCCAGTGTGATGTGGTCCAATGCAAAATTATTGTAAGTCTACAACAAAGTCGAAGCAGAGATTTGTTCAAAGCAAACATGGTGAATCAGCATTTAGCTGTTATGCTGCACACAAATGGAATAAGCTGCCAACAAAACTTCAGTCAGCCCCAAGTGTAAATGTTTTACAATCCATGTTAAAAACTATAATTGTGCAGGTGTATGTCATGAAATGTGGATTCCAAGTACAAAATGTGTTTTTTGTTGTCCTTCAGTTCATTCCCATGCCCGTGTTGTATGGCGTCTTTCTCTATATGGGAGCGTCCTCTCTCCGAGGAATACAGGTACGTCCACCAGTTTCACAAACATTTCACATAAACACTATTGCTATTTTCTACCATTTTTTCCATAGTTTCTTAAAACATCATTTGCAATGTTACCGCCTCCATATTCACATGCAAATGGGTAATAAGTCGTTCACGGCTGCAACTCCTCACACAGTTGTGTCCTTCCCCTCCCAGTTCTTTGACCGTCTCACACTGATCGGAATGCCGGCCAAGCACCAGCCAGATTTCATCTACCTGCGTCACGTACCCCTGAGGAAGGTGCATCTGTTCACTTTCATCCAGCTCAGCTGTTTGATTCTTCTCTGGGTCATCAAGACCTCCAAGGCCGCCATCGTCTTCCCCATGATGGTGCGAACATGAAAAGTACCATGAAATGTCCGCGAAATTGCTGAAAATGTCAGAGAATTGAACATAAAAGCTAGAAAAGAAAACATTTAAAAAGTAAACCATAAAATGTCCAAAACAAAAGAAGAAAGCTGGAAAATTACCATAAAATGTCTTTGTATTAGCCAGAAAAGAAAATGTTCAAAAAGGAAGAGATAAGCATAAAATTGACATAAAAGGTCCACAAAATTTCTGAAAATGTCAGATTAAACATAAAAACCAGAAAAGAAAATGTTCAAAAAGTAATCACAAAATATCCAAAAACAAAAGAAGAAATCCCGAAAATTACCATAAAATGTCTTTGGAATTGCTAAAAGTCTGAAATTTTTTTAAAGGCAGAAAAGAAAATGTTTTAAAAGTAACTATAAAATGTTCAAAAACAAAAGAATTTTTGAATATTACCATAAACATGTCAGAACATTTAAAAAGCAAACAAAAAGGCAGAAAAAAAAAGTCAAAAATAGCTATAAAATATCCAAAAAAGGAAGAAGAGAGGCAGAAAATGACCAAAAGATGTCTGGAAAGTTTGTGATATTTTGGTGTTGTTGTGCAGCTCTAATTAGCTCTTGGGCCATCAGTACCCGAGACTAACACAAACACATTTTTGCTTATTTATTTGGCCAAAAATGTCTCTTTTGGCAGGAAAGGTTGCTGACCCCTGACCTCCACCATCCGGCACTTCCTGTCAATCATTTTGAAAGTTTCCCGAAGCGCAGCGCACATCTTCAACATAATTGTGTCACTTCCTCAGGTGTTGGCTCTGGTGTTCATCAGGAAACTGTTGGACTGCATCTTCTCCAAGAGAGAGCTGAGCTGGTTGGATGACCTCATGCCCGAGAGCAAGAAGAAGAAGCTGGAGGATGCCGAGGAGGTTTTGTGCCGTTTTCCTCGTTTGCCTGCATGAAATTGCTAATTGCGTCGCTCGGCAAAACGGCTTCTACTCAATCTTCAGGAGGAAGAGCAGAGCATCCTGGCTGAGGAAGATGGCGCAGTGCAAGTGCCGCTGGAGGGATGCAAGTAAGCGATCGTCTGCCTGTTGTCGGCTCATTCGGAACCGATTTGAGCGTCTTTTGCAGGTTGATCGCTTTTCTTTTGCAGAGGATTACCCGTCATCAACATCACAGATGAGATGTCCAAAGGCTCTTTTGGAAACACTTGGAGCGTCACAAGCTAGGAGATTTGCAGCAAAATCAACGTGTATATATATCGTGGGAAATTTCATTTATTGCAGTACTGTAGTTCACCTGGAAAAATGGAACTTAACAAAGTGAAATATTTTTATTTTATTTTAAATAAAGCCTCCAAATTTGCCACTTCCAATTGACGTTTCCTGTCAAGTAAAAGATAAAGATAAAAATTGTCATGACAATACAATTGTTAAAATTAGGGGTGTCAGGCGATTAAAATTTTTAATCGTAGTTAATTGCATGTCTTCAATAGTTAACTCACGATTAATCCACAATTTTATATCTGTTCTAAAAGTAAAAAAAAAAAAAAAGATTTCCGGGGGCGCGCGTTGAAAAAAAATTAGTGGCGTTAAATTAACGCACTCATTTTGACGCTCCTAATTAAAATATGCGATATTAATGTGTCTTATTTCCTATGCTGTCAGGTGAGCACAACATTGCAGATTGTCCCACAAATGATTAGAAAGTGCGATGAGGAAACACTCGGTAGGGAAAGTCACTATACTGTCTCTATACTGCATCATTTATTTATTTGTTTTTGTAATTATTATTATTATTATTATTATTATTATTATCCCTTCAAATCACCTTGTAATCTAAGTGAATAACCGCACGAAACCATGTTAAATGCTTTGTTGAAATCAATCTTATTATAAGGGCACTTGCTTTGTATTTCTTTTGTAATATATTTTTGTTGTTTGCTTCAAGCTGTTTGTCTTAGTTGTCCTCATTTATTCAAAGGGAGAAAAGCCATAACGCAACGTGAAAGTGATGACAACAGTTACTGTATGTGCATGCTATTGTAACTTGTCATACTTTTCATACCTAAATTATATTTTGTGTGGTGTAATTTATATATTTGCTAAATGTATTCAATAATTGAATGTAAATAATCCTTTGTTATAGTTTGATGTTAGTTCAAAGATTTTGTGTCATAAATGTGTCATTGAATTAACCATCAGTCGGCTCCACTTGTTACAATCTATAAACTGATGAACAAACTTGACTTAATGTGGTGTCATTTTTGCTGGATACATTAGATGGCACGGTTGTTTGTTTTTTTGGACTTTAAAAATGTCCAATCTGAAATATTGCCACATGAACATTGTGTTTTAAGTTGAATTCTACCTTTTTCTATTCTCTACTTATCGACATTACAACATAAGTATTGTGAATCCGGAGAAAAATAGCTTTTGTGCAGACAAAACATATCAATCAAAACAAGGACTTTGACACATTTTTCCTTTAGTAGCACTGCTGCTAACATCTTAACAGTGGTTTCATTCTATAAAATCATTTATCTCAATTTTTTGGAATGTCTTAATATAGAGGCGTAGGTTGACATTAGGCAAGGCAGGCAATTGCTTGCGGCCCCTGAGCCAGCAGGGGCCCCCAAAGGGCCAACTTACTATACATGGTCGTTTTTTGTTTTTGTTTTTTTCAATAAAAATACATGGTCGTTTAAAAACTTACTATACATAGTCGTCTAGAAAAACGCCTTACTATACATGGTCATTTAAAAAAAAAAAAAAAAAACCTTACTATACTTGGTCGTCTAAAAAAAAAACGCCTTACTATACATGGTCGTTTTTTTTTGTTTTTTTTCCCCCAATAAAAGTACATGGTCGTTTAAAATAAAAACTTATTATACATGGTCGTCTAGAAAAAAAACAAAAAAAAAAACAACTTACTATACTTGGTCGTCTAAAAAAACAAAAAAAAAACGGCTTACTATACATGGTCGTTTTTTTTTTTGTTTTTTTTTCAATAAAAATACATGGTCGTTTAAAATAAAAACTTACTATACATGGTCGTCTAGAAAAACGCCTTACTATACATGGTCATTAAAAAAAAACAAAAAAAAAACAAAAAAAACGCCTTACTATACATGGTCGTTTTTTGTTTGTTTTTTTTCAATAAAAATACATGGTCATTTAAAATAAAAACTTACTATACATGGTCGTCAAGAAAAACGCCTTACTATACATGGTCATTTAAAAAAAAACAAAAAAAAACCTTACTATACTTGGTCGTCTTAAAAAAAAACAAAAAAACCCCCGCCTGACTATACATGTTTTTTTTTTTTTTCTTTTCCCCCCCAATAAAAGTACATGGTCGCTTAAAATAAAAAACTTACTATACATGGTCGTCTGGAAAAAAAACCTTACTATCCTTGGTCGTCTAAAAAACCCCCCCAAAAAAAACGCCTTACTATTCATGGTCATTAAAAAAAAAACAAAAAAAAACCTTACTATACTTGGTCGTCTTAAAAAAAAAACGCCTTACTATACATGGTCGTTTTTTTGTTTTTGTTTTCCCCCAATAAAAGTACATGGTCGTTTAAAATAAAAACTTATTATACATGGTCGTCTAGAAAAACAAAACAAAAAACAACTTACTATACTTGGTCGTCTAAAAAAAAAACGCCTTACTATACATGGTCGTTTTTTTTTGTTTTTTTTCCCCCAATAAAAGTACATGGTCGTTTAAAATAAAAACTTATTATACATGGTCGTCTAGAAAAAAAACAAAAAAAAAAACAACTTACTATACTTGGTCGTCTAAAAAAACAAAAAAAAAAACGGCTTACTATACATGGTCGGTTTTTTTTGTTTTGTTTTTTTCAATAAAAATACATGGTCGTTTAAAATAAAAACTTACTATACATGGTCGTCTAGAAAAACGCCTTACTATACATGGTCATTAAAAAAAATAAAAAAAATAAAACGCCTTACTATACATGGTCGTTTTTTGTTTTTGTTTTTTTTTTCAATAAAAATACATGGTCATTTAAAATAAAAACTTACTATACATGGTCGTCAAGAAAAACGCCTTACTATACATGGTCATTTAAAAAAAAAAACAAAAAAAAACCTTACTATACTTGGTCGTCTTAAAAAAAACCAAAAAAAAACCCGCCGGACTATACGTTTTTTTTTTTTTTTCTTTTCCCCCCCAATAAAAGTACATGGTCGCTTAAAATAAAACACTTACTATACATGGTCGTCTGGAAAAACCCCCCCAAAAAAACCGCCTTACTATACATGGTCGTTTTTTTTTTGTTTTTTTTCAATAAAACTACATGGTCGTTTAAAATAAAAACTTACGATACATGGTCGTCAAGAAAAACGCCTTACTATACATGGTCATTTAAAAAACAAAAAACGCCTTACTATACATGGTCATTAAAAAAAAACAAAAAAAACGCCTTACTATATACATGGTCGGTTTTTTTTTGGTTTTGTTTAGTTTTTTTTCAATAAAAATACATGGTCGTTTAAAATAAAAACTTACTGTATGGTCGTCTAGAAAAACGCCTTACTATACATGGTCATTTTTTTTGTTTTTTAAAATTCTTTAAAAAAAAAATAAAAATCCATGGTCGTTTAAAAAAATAAACTTACTATACATGGTCGTCTAGAAAAACCCTTACTTTACATGGTCGTTTAAAAAAAAAAAAAAAAAAAAAAACTTACTATACTTGGTCGTCTAAAAAAATGGGAAAAAAAACGCCTTTCTATACATGGTCGTTTTTTTTTTTTTTTTTTTTTTTTTCAATAAAAATACATGGTCATTTAAAATAAAAACTTACTATACATGGTCGTCAAGAAAAACACCTTACTATACATGGTCATTTAAAAAAAACAAAAAACAAAAACCTTACTATACTTGGTCGTCTTAAAAAAAAACAAAAAAAAACCCGCCTGACTATACATGTTTTTTTTTTTTTTTTCTTTTCCCCCCCAATAAAAGTACATGGTCGCTTAAAATAAAAAACTTACTATACATGGTCGTCTGGAAAAAAAACCTTACTATCCTTGGTCGTCTAAAAAAAAAAAACCCAAAAAAAACGCCTTACTATACATGGTCGTTTTTTGTTTTGTTTTTTTAAATAAAACTACATGGTCGTTTAAAATAAAAACTTACGATACATGGTCGTCAAGAAAAACGCCTTACTATACATGGTCATTAAAAAAAACAAAAAAAAAACCTTACTATACTTGGTCGTCTTAAAAACCCCCCCCCAAAAAACCGCCTTACTATACATGGTCGTTTTTTTTTTGGTTTTGTTTAGTTTTTTTTCAATAAAAATACATGGTCGTTTAAAATAAAAACTTACTGTATGGTCGTCTAGAAAAACGCCTTACTATACATGGTCATTTTTTTTGTTTTTTAAAATTCTTTTAAAAAAAAATAAAAATCCATGGTCGTTTAAAAAAATAAACTTACTATACATGGTCGTCTAGAAAAACCCTTACTTTACATGGTCGTTTAAAAAAAAAAAAAAATAAAAAACTTACTATACATGGTCGTCTGGAAAAAAAACCTTACTATCCTTGGTCGTCTAAAAAAAAAAAACCCAAAAAAAACGCCTTACTATACATGGTCGTTTTTTGTTTTGTTTTTTTAAATAAAACTACATGGTCGTTTAAAATAAAAACTTACGATACATGGTCGTCAAGAAAAACGCCTTACTATACATGGTCATTAAAAAAAACAAAAAAAAAACCTTACTATACTTGGTCGTCTTAAAAACCCCCCCCCAAAAAACCGCCTTACTATACATGGTCGTTTTTTTTTTGGTTTTGTTTAGTTTTTTTTCAATAAAAATACATGGTCGTTTAAAATAAAAACTTACTGTATGGTCGTCTAGAAAAACGCCTTACTATACATGGTCATTTTTTTTGTTTTTTAAAATTCTTTTAAAAAAAAATAAAAATCCATGGTCGTTTAAAAAAATAAACTTACTATACATGGTCGTCTAGAAAAACCCTTACTTTACATGGTCGTTTAAAAAAAAAAAAAAAAAAAAAACTTACTATACTTGGTCGTCTAAAAAAATGGGAAAAAAACGCCTTTCTATACATGGTCGTTTTTTTTTTTGTTTTTTTTTTTCAATAAAAATACATGGTCATTTAAAATAAAAACTTACTATACATGGTCGTCAAGAAAAACGCCTTACTATACATGGTCATTTAAAAAAAACAAAAAACAAAAACCTTACTATACTTGGTCGTCTTAAAAAAACCCAAAAAAAAACCCGCCTGACTATACATGTTTTTTTTTTTTTTTTCTTTTCCCCCCCAATAAAAGTACATGGTCGCTTAAAATAAAAAACTTACTATACATGGTCGTCTGGAAAAAAAACCTTACTATCCTTGGTCGTCTAAAAAAAAAACCCCAAAAAAAACGCCTTACTATACATGGTCGTTTTTTGTTTGTTTTTTTTAAATAAAACTACATGGTCGTTTAAAATAAAAACTTACGATACATGGTCGTCAAGAAAAACGCCTTACTATACATGGTCATTAAAAAAAACAAAAAAAAAACCTTACTATACTTGGTCGTCTTAAAACCCCCCCCCAAAAAACCGCCTTACTATACATGGTCGTTTTTTTTTTGGTTTTGTTTAGTTTTTTTTCAATAAAAATACATGGTCGTTTAAAATAAAAACTTACTGTATGGTCGTCTAGAAAAACGCCTTACTATACATGGTCATTTTTTTTGTTTTTTTTAATTCTTTTTAAAAAAAATAAAAATACATGGTCGTTTAAAAAAATAAACTTACTATACATGGTCGTCTAGAAAAACCCTTACTTTACATGGTCGTTTAAAAAAAAAAAAAAAAAAAAAACTTACTATACTTGGTCGTCTAAAAAAATGGGAAAAAAACGCCTTTCTATACATGGTCGTTTTTGTTTTGTTTTTTTTTTTCAATAAAAATACATGGTCATTTAAAATAAAAACTTACTATACATGGTCGTCAAGAAAAACGCCTTACTATACATGGTCATTTAAAAAACAAAAAACGCCTTACTATACATGGTCATTTTTTTGTTTTTTTTAATTCTTTTTAAAAAAAATAAAAATACATGGTCGTTTAAAAAAATAAACTTACTATACATGGTCGTCTAGAAAAACCCTTACTTTACATGGTCGTTTAAAAAAAAAACTTACTGTACTTGGTCGTCAAAAAAAAACAACCCAAAAACGCCTTGGTCATTTTTTTTTTTTTCAATAAAAATACATGGTCGTTTAAAATAAAAACTTACTATACATGGTCGTTAAAAAACAAAAAACGCCTTACGATACATGTTCATTTTTCAACAGCTTACCCTACTATACAGTTATCTTAAAAAAAAAACAACAACAAAAAAACCTTACAATACATGGTCTTTTTTTAATTTTTATTTTTTTAAATAAACGTTCTATTTCGTCCCTCCCGACCGCCAGAAGGCGGTGCTTTAAGCACTGAATGTTCCTTTCGCGCATGCGCAGTTCGAGTAATGCATACCAAATTAGTCACCTGTGACCCCTTGGTGACCCTAGAAGGGTATAAGTTCCGGTGTCACCCAAGGTTCGTTTCCTCTTTTCTTCTCGCGTGGCGTATGCATACGACACATTTTCGAAGAGTGTAAGAATTGGGATTTGTATTTATCCTCTTGACCGCGCCGCTTGGAGCCTTGTGACCGGATCGGTCGGAGCTGCGTAGTTCGCCCTCCAAAGGCTGCGGCGACGGTGTTTTTCTTTCCTTCGTTCGTGACCCGACGTGGTCGCGTATTCTAACCTCCCGTGGGGTAAGGTTATTGACTACTTGTTGTCTACTTTGCCGTCTAATTTCCGCGTCTACTGCGGTGTTTTGAGTTTTTTTGTGTGGCTAGCCTCGCGTTAGCGCCCTGGCTACCACGGCTCGTGGTTTACCCTATTTTCCTCCGCTGGCTTTGGCAGCGTTAGCGCTTCTCTCGGTTTATTAGCGCCGCTTTCTCCGACGGTGTTGCCGTTTGGTTGTTGCTTTTCTTTTTGTGCCTTTGCTGGTGAGGGCAGCGTCAGCGTCCCCGCTCCCAGCTTACGGCGTCGCGCTTCTCGCTCGATTGTTTGTCTTACTTACTTTTGTGCGTGCCCCGCCTGCGGTGCGCACCTGGCTTCAGCTGTACAGGTGGCGTTCGCGCCCCTTCTCTCAGCTTGTCGCCGCTTTCGCGACTGCTGTCTGCCCCTCCCGCCCGTCGGCCGCTCCGTGTGCGTCTGCTGCGCAGGTGGCGTTCGCGCGCCTTCCCTCAGCTTATCGCTACTGTTAACGACTAACTGTCTTCCCCGGCCCTCCGTCGGCTTCTCGGTGTACGTCTGCTGCGCAGGTGGCGTTCGCGCGCCTTCCCTCAGCTTATCGCTACTATTGACAACTGGCTGTCTGCCCCCGCCCTCCGTCGGCTGCTCGGTGTGCGTCTGCTGTGCAGGTGGCGTTCGCGCCCCCTTCCCTCGGCTTATCGCTGCTTTACCGGCTTACTGTTTGCCCCGACCCACGCGTCGGCTGCTCGGTGTCTGTCTGCTGTGCAGGTGGCGCTCGCGCCCCCTTCCCTCAGCTTCCCGCTCATCGCTGTTTGGGCCTCTTTGTGTTCACAATGGAGGACTCCCGTTGCTGCGTGGACTGTGGTATCCTCTTTGAGGCCTCCGATGTCCTGGACGATCGCTGCCCGAGGTGTCTTGTTTCTGACCGTGCCGGTGATGGCCGGGCCTGCAGTCCTGGTGTCAGTGACCCCAGTCCACTGGGTCATCTGTCGTCCTCCCAACCGAGGCGCCGGAAACGTCTCGGTGTGTCCTCTGCTGTACATGCCCCCCCCAGGAAAAGGGCGGCGCAGCGACGACTCGCTTCGGAGGTTGGGCACCTTCAGGCTGAACTGGCAGAGGTGAGATCTCTTCTGCAGGACCGTCACCCTCCCACACTTACGGGGGGGCCGGGACCACCTGCCCTGCCCATGCCGCGACCATCCACCCCGCCCATGCCAGTGCTTCCTCCTGAGGAGGACGCCATTTCCTTGGCAGCTTCGGCTTCCTTTTTTCATGACGACGACCGTGACCCGGGGTCTGTGGTTTTGGGACCAAACTCTCCAGCGTCCGCTCAGAGTTCGTCCAGTGAGGCGGGGGATGGTTCTATACGGGCTGTCCTGCGCAATGCCTTGGACCTCCTGCATTTGGAGGTGCCTCCACAGGCTCAATCGGCGTCTGAGAGCGCTTTCTTCCGGCGCAGGCGCCCTTCCTCGGCCTTTTCTGTCCCCGCATCTGAGGACTATCTGCGGGAACTGCATGCTTGCTGGAGGGATCCTGGGGCTCTCTCCCGCCCTTCGGCTGGTGGCCGTGATTTAGCATCGATGCACGATGCTGCTAGTGTTGGCTTGGACCGGATGCCTGCTGTGGAGCCAGCTGTCGCGTCCCTCATTGTGTCCCCGGAGGAGACCCTTCGGCCATCTGTGCGATGTCCTCGACCCCAATGTCGTGTGACTGACGACCTTCTCACACGGGCCTATGGCGCTGGTGCACGTGCTGGTCGCATTGGGAACTCTTTGGCTTACCTCATGCTTGCTCTCTCTACATCCCTGCAAGCGGACGGCGTGGAGGCTGCTGTGTCCTTCAGTGATGCAGCCCTCCAGGCTTTTGCCCTCATGACTAGGGAACACGGCCGACTCATGTCCTTCCTAGTGCAGGCGCGCCGCCAGGTGTGGCTAGCGCAGTCCCCCTTGTCGGAGGCCTCTAGGAGGGCCCTCCGTGGTGTTCCTGTGGAGCCGGGGGAGCTTTTTGGTTCTGCCGCTGTGGGTGTACTGGAAAGGACGGTTAAGGCTCATAAGACCAGGAAGCAGCTTTCCTGCCTCAATAGGACCCTGCCTCCCCAACAGGGTAGGCCTGGGGCACGCTCTGCTTTTCATCGCTTTCCTCAGCCCCGGCCTGCCGAGGCTTATGGCACCCGGCGACCCCCGCAGAGGCCCACTGGGGACTTTCACTCCTCTGCCCGCTTGCCTTCAGGGCAACCACGGGCTGCAGGCCCCACCCACCGTCCCTCTCGGGCCCCTAGGGGCCGGAGGGCCAGGGACTGTGGCCTTGGGGCCGGCCGTCGGACATTTTTCCCACCAGCAGCTCAGTTACTGGCCTGCTCGTGCCTCGGACCCATGGGTGGTCTCCATCTTGACCCACGGGTACGAGCTGCAGTTCCGACGCCGGCCTCCTGCTTCCTGGCGGGTCAGGGTGACTCATCGCCGACCCGGCAAAAGCCTCAGCTCTGGACCAGGAGCTGTCCGCCCTCCTGGCCAAGGACGCGATCGAGGCCGTGGACCCCCTGGCACAGCCCGGGGGCTTCTACTCGACATACTTCCTTGTCCCAAAGAAGACCGGTGCTCCCTCGCTCCGCGGGTCTTCACTCGGTTTGTGGAGGCTGCTCTGGCGCCCCTGCAGTCTGTGGGCATGAAGGTGCTGCCGTACCTCGACGACTGGCTCCTCTGCGCGCCGTCGCGGGCTCAGGTGATCCAGGACACCTCCGATCTCCTGTCTCATGTGGCCCGGTTGGGTATCAGGGTCAATTTGCCCAAGTCCTCTCTGGTCCCCTCTCAGCGGACGGACTTCATTGGTGTGACGTTGGACACCACGGTTATGAGAGCCCACCCATCTCCTCACCGAGTCGACGATGTTCTTCGCCTCCTTGCGCTCTTTCGAGGGGGCAGGCTGTTGCCTTACGTCGCCTGCTTGCGGCTTTTGGGCAAGCTGACGTCCATGACGGCTGTGGTCCCATTGGGTCTGCTGACACTGCGCCCACTACAGAGGTGGCTGAACGGCTTCCACTTGGATGCCAAGTGGCACCGCCACCGGAGGCTCAGGGTGTCCCGTCGGTGCCTCCTCGCCCTGGCACCTTGGAGGGAGAGGGCTTTTCTATTGAGCGGAGTCCCGCTGGGTGTGGCCCCGGCCCGCCGCGAAACAATCACCACGGATGCCAGCCTCACGGGCTGGGGTGCTGTCTGGCAGCACAGGACGGCTCAGGGAAGTTGGTCTGTGCGCGACAGGGTCGATCACATCAATGTGCTGGAGCTTCGGGCGGTGTACTTGGCACTCATGCACTTCTTGCCATACCTGAGCGGACGGCATGTGCTCATACGGTCGGACAACACCACGACCGTGTTTCAAATAAACCGTCAGGGCGGCGTCAGGTCCGCCCCTCTGTTGGAGACCTCCCAGCACCTTCTCAGGTGGGCTGCTCCCCGTCTGGCCAGTCTACGGGCCACCTATCTGCCGGGGGTTCGGAACCAGCTCGCGGACTCTCTCTCCCGTCGGGGTCCTCCTCCGGGAGAGTGGCGCCTCCACCCAGAGGTGGTGCGCATGATTTGGAGCAGCTTCGGCACGGCGGAGGTCGATCTCTTTGCCTCCGAGGACTCAACCCACTGCCCACTTTGGTTTTCCCTGAGCGAGGCCACCAGCCCTCTGGGTCTGGATGCTCTGGCGCAGCCGTGGCCGGAGTGCCTTCTCTACGCCTTTCCGCCGCTCCCTCTGATATGGCTGAGGCTTCAGAGAGTTCTTCAGGAGGGGCACACGCTGTTGCTGATGGCCCCCTTCTGGCCGGCCCGGACGTGGTTCCCCCTGCTCCGTCAACTGTGCTCCGGCGAGCCGTGGCGTCTCCCCGACAGGGAGGACCTGTTGTCTCAACAGGGAGGTCGGGGTTGGCATCCCGACCCTCGGCGCCTTCGCGTATGTGTTTGGCCACTGAGGGGCCCCAACCGCTGCTGACCGGCTGTACAGAGTCTGTCACGCGGACCATTCTTAATGCGAGGGCACCGTCCACTCGGCAACAGTATGCCAACAGGTGGAAATTGTTTGTGACGTGGTGCGGAGAACGCGGGGTGGACCCTGTTTCGTGTTCCATCCCCACCATCCTGGATTTCTTGCAGTCCCTCCTGGATAAGGGCAGGTCTCAGTCGACTCTGAAGGTGTATGTGGCAGCTATTTCTGCCCGGCATGTTGGTGCTGATGGCGGCTCCGTGGGGCGCCATGAGCTGGTGTCCTTGTTCCTCAGAGGGGCTCTGCGTCTTTGTCCCCGCCCGGCTCCTCGGGTTCCGGCGTGGGATCTGCAGTTGGTGCTGGACGGCCTGTGCAGGCCTCCCTTCGAGCCCCTGGCGGGGGCGGACCTTCTATGGGTGTCGCGCAAGACTGCACTCTTGCTCGCCGTTGCCTCCGCCAAGCGCGTCAGCGACCTACACGCTTTATCGGTTAGCCCTGAATGCCTGCGATGGCACCCGGATGGCGCCGGCGTCACTCTGTGGCCGAACACTGCCTTCATTCCCAAGGTGTTGTCTGGCTCTCGTTCTAACCAGCCTCTACGGCTTAAACGTTATGTACCCACTCCTGCTGATGGCGGGGACAGGCCGGAGCTCTTGTGTCCGGTGAGAGCCTTGCAGTGTTACATCGACGCTACGGCGGGCATTCGTACGTCTGCCCAGCTTTTTGTTTGTTATGGTGGTCCTACCAAGGGCTCCGCTCTCTCCAAGCAACGCTTGTCTCACTGGGTCGGGGATGCCATTCGCCATTCCTACCTGCTGTCTGGCCGCCCCCTGCCGTCAGGGGTGCGCTGTCACTCCACCAGGAGCGTTGCCACGTCTTGGGCCGCCCTGAGGGGTGTTTCCCTGGAGGATATCTGTGCTGCTGCCTCATGGGCGACGCCTTGCACCTTCTCCAGGTTTTATAGCGTGGATGTCGCCTCTCCCCATCCGCTTGGCGTGATCTTGGGTCCTGCTGGGGCTTCTCAGTGAGGTTTGTGTCTGAGATCCCTCGCGACTACGCCGGTATTAGTCATTCAGTGCTTAAAGCACCGCCTTCTGGCGGTCGGGAGGGACGAAATAGAACGAAAGTTACAACTGTAACTACGGTTCTATGAGTCCCGGACGACCGCCAGGGCGTCCTGTCGCTCGGAATCCTCGTGTTCACGCGAGAAGATTCCGTAGGAAACGAACCTTGGGTGACACCGGAACTTATACCCTTCTAGGGTCACCAAGGGGTCACAGGTGACTAATTTGGTATGCATTACTCGAACTGCGCATGCGCGAAAGGAACATTCAGTGCTTAAAGCACCGCCTTCTGGCGGTCGTCCGGGACTCATAGAACCGTAGTTACAGTTGTAACTTTCGCTTTAAATAAAGCTTTCACTTCATGATCAAAGTCGTGGTGAAAGTTTAGACAAGAGGAAAAGGGAGAAGCAACTGACATACGATGCAATACTGCCCTCCTTTGGATGACTGGAGTAACTACATTCAGGGTGGGAATAGGGTTGACTTGTTCGTGAGATGTTAACGTTGTATTCTTAGATTACATAGCGGACTACCAGGATGTGTATGTGGGAATTGAAAGTAATACCCATTAAAAAAAATAAAATAAAAAAATAAATTCATAACTAAAAGAAAGAAGTATCTGATCATGGGGGAGGGGTGAAGGCTGGGGGTGCACCTGAGCAAACCATCCGATTTTGGATTTCAAGAAGTGTCCACATCAGTGTACACATCACCTTACACAGCCCTAACCCCTGTACCGGTGGTACCGGGTTCGATCCCCGCTCTCTCCCTTATTTTCAATAATTTGAGAAACAATCCCATAAAAGCAAAATAGACCTGGAGTGCAAAAGTTCTAATCAAGTGAGCATGTTGTAGAATGATTTAATGGACAGTCAAAAGCAAACTGTCTGAAGCGCTTCACACTGAGATATCCTGTCCAAATGCAATATGAAAAACATTACCGACCGGGTTCAATCCATCTCACAAAAATCAGATTTCATGTGCTTACTGGATGGGCTTTTAGCCCCCCCAAAAAGGATTCCTTTTTTTAAAAAATGACTCATTTCGCACAGTATAGGATTGAATACAATTTTGTCGAATTTGCAGTTAAAAATCCATTCAAATCCTGCCAATTGTCCATCCTTTAGCACCTGTGAAGAAATGGAAGAGTTGAGTTTTATGGCAGAAGGACAATTTGAACAATTGTCTTATACATCATAGATAAAATGAGTACAATAAGCCTCCTATTAATAAATTATCTACTATTATTCGCTGAAATTGTAGCCTTAGTTCACAAAAAACACCTGTTGCATTGTTTCGAGTTGCTATCGTTATTCTAATTGGCCTATTAATAGAAATTATGACTGCGGTGCGGCAGATGTTCAACAAGCTTTCAGATGACAGCTAAAGCGGCGACGCGTCCCAAATGGCATCACGCACGTTATTATTTCCGAGCAGGCGCTGGAGTGTGACGACCTGCCGCTTGTTGGCCGGCCAGTTGGGAGATGATTGACAGGATTTCGCTTTTCTTTGCCTTTCCTGACGTCCCAGTGACAAATGCTGAAAACGCGTCATCATCCTGTCAACTGATTGTGTGATTTTATCACAATTCATGTAAACGTTGGAAGAAAAGATGCATGTCCATTTATATAAAAGTTACAATTGCTGTCTGTAATGAAAAATATTTATATTTTGATGTTTTTATTCTTAAAAAAAAAAATAGTAAAATGTACCTAATGCATTCAACGAGTCCTACCTACCTCGTATAAATATCCTTGACCCCACAAAAAGGTTTGTAAATGCCTATAAATTCCACAAGAAACCAAATCACTACTTTTATACTAACCAGGGATTTGCCTTGTCTCATATAGACGCTCCACCGCATGTGAACCTGGTTCCTTTGCACCAAGAAGCCACAAGATGGCGCCAAGTTCCAACTTACTTCAACGTCGTTCTTTTGGCACTGAGATGCCATGAGACGGAGCTCCTCAACTCAATTGAACATAATTCCTTGACAGCAAGATGCCACAAGATGGCAGCAAAGCACTACTTTTTTTTTTCATATACATTGTATTTATCTGTATAATCAGCATAACATACTTGAAAAAAAAATCTGCACAACAGATATTGAACTCAATCTGTTTTGTAGGTGGGAAAGATACAATAAAATATTTGAGCATGAGCGAATCCGACATTTCACTGACAGGATCACTCCTTACCCCATTTGTAAATCATGACAAATAATAATGATAATAATAATAATAATAATAATAATAATAAGACCACCAAGGGAAAACGTTGGTACACTTTGTGAAACATTTAATGATTGCACAGAGTCAGTTTGGCGGGGCGCGACGTCGTCGCGTCGGCGTCTACTGCCGTCTGCCTCGGCCGGCCTTGAGCCAGCTCACGAACTCCTTGGCTGCCTGGTCCTGCAGGTAGGCGCTCATGTCGCTGGTGTAGGTGCCGTCTGCGTGGCGCCGAATTACACTTCTGCTAAACATGACCACACACCGTCACTCAACTGACCTTCCAATTTTCACTTAGGAAAAAAAATGTAGATTTGGTCTGATGTGACATCAGACGCCCGGATGACGGTAAATAGGTTCTAGTTTCCATAATTCAGTAAACTTATTAGTAGTCTTAGTAAGTCAAAGTTACCCTTTACTCAGGATTTGACAATGCACTTGTGAAGGTTAAAAACATTCAGGAGGAAATAAACCTTAAGTTGTTTTCATAAAAATACATATACGCAGTAGATCCATCTGGAAACATCTGTACATCGCAGTTTCAAGGTTCACAGTGCCTCTATTTTACTTCTTTTTTGTACAGTTACTTAAACTTTTGGTTTAATGCTTGTTTGTATTGGATGTAATTCCACTATCGACCACCAGGTGGCAGCACACTTTAATGTGAGACGGTCTAAATTAGAACGAAGAACAAACGTTTTTGTTGAAAACATGAGGCTGTAGGTTCTTTTTTATAATGTACATATTTTTGACGTTTTTTATTAAAAGTGTCAAATAAGTTTGTTAGTTTGAATAAAACAGTAAAACATAATGTGAAACAGACTGAACATTGTTACACTAGAAAAAAAAAGTATTATCTATTGCGCTTGCCTCTCTAAATATTTTTATGTGTGTATAAAGACCTTAAAAAATAATTAAAAGTTCCATTAATGCTATTAAAAAACATGCATACATTTGAATAGGCATAACTTGGACTTCACCTAATGTAGGGATGTTGTGGTACGGAATTTACTAACAAATTCTGCCTCGGGAAGGTCTGGAAAATTCCAATCCTGATTTAAATTTGGTCACAAACATTCCTCTTACAACATGGCAACTGTCGCACATGTTGCAAAGACGACACTCACCCGTTTCGTTTTGAATTCTTGAGCCACTGAACAAAGTCTTGAGCTCTTCTCGTTTCCAGATATTTACTGTAGTCGTTGGAAAACGTTCCCTCGGAATGTCTCTTCATGCTGGAAGGCTCCACAGGTCCACTCGAAATGGAGTTCTCACTCAAGAGCCTTGAAAAAGGAAGATCAAGCAATTAACTCAACTTAGGTGGTATTTTACACTGAAATGTTCTTGATATTTCTTGATATTAATAATTGTACATCTTTTATTCAGATGGAAAAAACAGCAAAAACAAGTTAAGTACCTGTTAAATATTTAATATTTATTGTACAACATGACCATTTAAATGGTCCTCTCTCTCTTTTAATGTTTCCGTTACATGATGATTAGAGGACTACAGATGAAAACTAGCCATTGGGCTAATTCTGGCTTTTTAAACCATGTTTCATCATGTGTTTTGTGAAACCGCACTGTTTCCTTTCAAATAAACCAATCTCAATTTCAATCTTAATTTAGATATCATGTGACTTGTATCAGCCAATGACTGAAGTACAACATCTATAAGGAAAACAGTTACTGTACATTTACATAGAATGGTAAAAGTATGTTATTTGTATACTGGTAGCATTGTGTATATAGTATCAATTAATGTAAGCGCAAATTTACACATTTAAATTACTCCAGTTAAAAAAATATATATATCGACAAGATGTTACATTAAGTAATAATGATAGTATTATCTGTCATACGATTTTATATTATCTACAATAGATTGAATAAAATGTCTTTAAAAGTCAACATTTTTAATGTCGAAGAAGTTGAAATTGAATTGAGTGCAATTTGAGTGGTCCTTACATTGCGTTTGTGTCGTGGTCAGGCACCTGCCAGCTGCTTTGGATGATGATGAGGAGCAGGAGTCCGGCCAAAAAGTGAGCGTGTTCCATCCTTCAGGCTTCTGTCACAAGAGAACTCACAGGTTAAAAAAACAAAAAACAAAACCCCACCAAACCCATTGATATAAACGACATAAGTCTCACCAGTGGTCTTAATGTGTGACGGGGTTTTAATAGTTGCGGGGATGGCAGGCAGGCCTCCTTCTTCTTGCGGCGTCCTGATGCGTTTCATGGCCGATTCTTGGTGCGCTCGGTCTTATATAGCGGAGAGCAGGCGCACTCTCCCAGGTGACTCCTCCGTCACTGGAACCTCAACATCCTCGCTTTCACGCTCGGTCCATTAATCAGCTTCTGTCTCATTGGATCTATTTGACTCCAGCAAACATCACAGGAGCAATAAGAGGTCAGGAAAAAGCTCCGATACTCGCGTGTCATTTATTTGGACCTCAAAATGCGTTGTTTCGCTGTCAAGAATTACAATCATGTTCATATTATTTAGGTAAGCGCATTGTGTCATCGTAATGCAACATACTTCAAGATGTTTGTCCAATCATGAAAGACAGGAAACAAAAAAAAAAAAGTAGTCGAGCAAGAGCAAGAGCCCATTAAGCAGATTAATCTCAGGGTTGCCATTTTGGCATTATGTTGCCCTCTGCTGTTGACCAAAAGTGGCGGAAAAGCGCCTTCGGGCTCGTATTACTAAAGTCAAGGCTAAATCCACAAAGCAGGAGGAGATGTTATGAAATCAAATGAAAATTCTCCCGTTTTAGGTCAGGATTAGCAAAATTTTTTCAAAACGTTACTCAAATCTGATTGGCTGGAGCGAATTGGCACATATTTTATGAAAAATCAGCGATAACTGAATGGTCATCATTGTGGAATAAAACATTACAACAATCTTGTTCACTCCAGGTTTCACAAGACAGTGGGCTTTTTTTTTTCTTTTCTTCATTTTTATAATATTTTCAAATAATTTTTGGGGGAGGAGGTCATTATTTGGTTTTAGCATTTTTGTACCAGTTTTTAGGATTTATTTTTCTTCCCAATGCATTTCAATGGACGCCACCAATCTTCCCTCAGATCAAATCGCTGATCATTTTTAACTCAAATCTCAATCACACAAAGCCTAATTATTTCCTTTTGCTAAATGCCACAATAGAATTTTTTTTTCATAACTTTCTTGAAAAAGAAAATGTCGGCACTAATCCATAATCATGATAATCATCACTTCAATAACTCGAAGTCACCGAGTCTTAAAATTTCATTTATTCAAAATGTAAAATCACAAAACAATCCTCACAAACAAGCGTGTAAAATGTACATTAGTCAACAGAATGTTCCAAATATATGCATTCTTCTCATTTTTGGTCATCAACGAGACATTGCTGTAGGAATTGAGTCATGCGGGTGTACACGTGACGCCGGACGCCAGTCAGAGCGTGGTCCTTGTCCACGTACCACTGAAACCACAACAAGGAACGAACGCCGTCATTTGCAGACCAGCGAGAAAAGAAACAGCTTTCGCCACTTTTCCATCCATCCGCTTCCATTCATTCATGAAACCAAACATTGACGAGGTCAATATGACCTCATCGGCGCCACCATTTCCCTGCATGCGAATATTTACCATGGACTCGAAGATCACCTGCTCACTGGTCAGAGCACTGGTGAGCTGCGCAGCGTGCTGCAAGTGGACATTGTCTACGGGAAACACACGGATGATGTTATTTGCTCGTCCATTTTCCGTCCCGGTAAACAAGAGTCCATTTACTCAGATCCGAGAGCCTCGCAAGGGATGTTGTCAAAAAACAAGATCAGATCAACTCACCGTCCGCTGTGCCTTGGATAAGCAGAAACTTTGGACCCTTCTTGAAGTTCTTTGCTCGTCTTAATACTGAGGAATTCTGTTAAATTAAAACAACATTGACACCAGTATAAACTAGCACACCGTCTTATTTTCTACCAGAATTTTTCCATCTTTTAGTCGGAGTGAGTCATAATCCCGGCGGGATAACCAGTACATTCACATTTCACATCATTTTTTTACCTCATAACCAATTTTATTGTCAGCGAGTGTGCCCATGTAGCGTTCAGTGTACACGGCATCTGTGGGCAGAACGGTCAATGTTAATTCGGAACTTCTCGCCAAAAACATGCACGCATCGCTGACACAACAAATGCAAATCGACCAGAGTAGGTTTTACATTAGGTGAACTAATGCTGCATTCGAGGATGGTCGGAAAGTCGGAGTTTTCCGAGTTCAAATCAGGAAGTGTCTACGGGAACTTTAACTCGGAAGTCCCACTTGTGAATTTTGACACTTGCTGTCGACTGAAGATGACATCACAGCTGCTCAGGGTTCAGGCAATGACCAATCACAGCGCACCTGTTTTCTGGAACTGGAGCTGTGATTGGTTGGTGCCATCTGAGCAATTTTGATATCATTTTCACTTGACAGCAAGGGGCAAAATGGCCGCCTTCTGATAGTGATAAAAGTTGCTGGATTTCGCTGCTACTAAAATATTAACCAGAATAACATTTTTAGACTAGTAGTGTCAAGAAGTTATAGTCCCCTTTAAAAAACATTTCATTTCCTTATTTTTGTTTTCATTATCATTTGAGTGCTAAATATGGCAACTAATTTTTAGACATGATTACCAGGAAACTTGCCCAAAATGTCAACCTTAACTCCATACTGTTGCAACGTCAAATACGACACAGCACACAAAACAGGTGTTCCTCGAATGGAAAATGAGTGCTCTGCCAAGCAAAGTGGCAGACGCAAGTTGGCACCCTGCACCAATCAGCAGATGTCCAACAGCAGTTCAGCCCAATTGGCACCATTCACTTTCTTTATGGAAGAAAAAAAAAAAAAAAAAAAAAATGCATCTGGTTTGGGGTGGCGAAGCAATCCCGTTCGCTCCCGGCTGTTTCACTGGATTTTGACTGATTTTGCTAGGCCCACAGAATATTGTGTTATTTTGCTATAAAAGCATGGAACCTATCAAAAGAAAGATTAAAGTCTCTTCTTTCATCAGGAAAAAAAGTATGTTTCTATCTGTTTTCGTTTCGCAGCAATTAGCATTAGAAGAGAGCTAAGTTTCATCAGTTTTCACAAATCTATTCAAAATTGTAATTTAGCTTTTTTTCTACATGGCCCTGGTTGATCTCCTTTGCTCTGCTGCCACCTGCTGGCCGTTTGTGTAATAACTACAATTTCTGCAACCGTTCTTTGCAATTGAGAGGCTGCATCAAAGCCTTCTGTATGCTTTAGCATAAAAAAAAACAAAACAAAAAAACGTATAAATACGTCTTTGGGACACATAAAACAAAAAAAAAAGTTTTTACACGTTAATGGGAGCAAACGAGTTAATGGCTTTTTGTGAGATACTGTAGAAATACTGTATGTTATATACCCACCATAATATTGCCACTTGACGACTGGGGCAACTGCAATTCCACACTTGAAAAGACCAGTTCCAGCACCCAGCGCCATCGCGGTAACGTAACCGCCGTAAGACTGAAAATCAATGAGGGAAAGTAAGCCAAAAAAAAAAAAAACGAACTAAAACCAGGTAAAATTTCGTGTTGAACTTACCCAACCCCAAATGGCAATCCGGTCTTTGTCGACATAACGCTTGGCGGCAAAATGCCTAAAAAAACAAAACAAGTGAGTTTGCAGTGAGTTTGGACTCCAGTCACAAGTCGTGTTTTTTTTTTTTTTTTTTACCTGACGATCATGATCTGATCCTCCACCTCAAACGTTCCTAGACGCCGATAGATGGAGTGCATGACCTTGTCGCCTTGGTAACCGCTTCCTCTTCCGTCAAACCTGACGACGATGACCCCGTGGGTACTGGCCAGGAAGGTGCTCCAGCTCAGCTTGAAACGATTGTCCACCCTCTGACTACCGGGCCCGCCGTACCTGCACGGCGGCGCAACGCCGTCGGTCAAAATCCCTTTTTTTTTTTTTTTTGGATCCACGTCAGAGCCATTTTGTCCACTTACACGTCAAGGAGAAGAGGGTAGCTTCTGGATTGACGAAAATTAGGCGGGTGCAGCTCCTCATACCAGAGGGCTGTTATGAGGGGTGGAAAAAAAAAAGATCAAAAAATGTTCCGCCTCTCAGTGACTTTGATTGATCACCAAATTGGGGATCATCTTACCAAACTCTCGAGACTCTATTTTCATTTTGACAGAGTTGTACTCAGCTTTTGGCATTTGCAACTGACTGAGAATTCCCCCAATTTCTTTGTTTTCTTCAAGAATGGTACGCACTACAAAGAACAATGAAAAGTTAGACAGGGTACATAGCAGCTAGCTACTCAGACAAAAGATATTTACGTGTATATTAGCAAAAGAACAAGCCGTGTGTTTGCTCCAATTAAGTTTATTAGCGATTTGGACATGGATTGGTTCATGTGCATTCCCAACATTCCCCAGTGGTAACGATTAGTGTTTAATATTGTAATTTTTTATATAGACAAGAATGAAAACTCATTTGAAAAAATATTCTAAACGAGATGCGAAATATTTTTTTTCTGGTTCAGGGGCATTAAAGTCATCTTATTTTCACTCCCACAAAATATTGACTTTCTTGTTAACCCGTTTCACGTACGTAATTGTTATTTTGTTGCATTATCCTGACATATTTGTGATGTTGATGCAAAAAAAAAAAAAAAAAAAGAGTGAACCCAATGTGATTCATTTGTAATGGCTGATCTGCCAATGAGCATGCGGCTGGTAGACGTGCGCGTGCGTATACGTACATGGTTTTGCACCTGGGTTTTCATATGTATTGGCAACGAGCCAGAACTTGGGCAAATCCGGACCTGATCACACACACACGCACACACACTGAGGCTTAGATCAGATTGGGGAAAAAAAAACAAACAAAAAAAAAAAGTGTCAGAAATCCACGCTGTTGTTCACAGACCGCAGCATCTGCACGCAACAGGTGACGGTACGTGTCAAACGCGCGTCACTGACCGTAACAGTCCAGGCGGTAAAACGAGGCGTCGGTGCTGAAGTAAGCCGCCGAGTTCTCACACTTGGGGTCAAGTTTGCAGGTGAGGCACTCGAGCTTTTTGGCTCCGATCTCCAACCTGATACAAACGCAACGAATGAACCGACACGGGAAGAGGTTCACTTGATTTAAAAATAAAGGAAATCGCTTACCTGTAAACATGTCTCCTCCCAGGCTTACCGTCTTTATTACTGACAAAATATCTGTGAAAAAGGAGGTTACTTTTTTCCCCCTTTAATGATGCACAGGTAACTGAATGGAAATCTCAACTCACATGGCCTCGTTGGTCAGCTTGGTTATGTAGATGACTTCCCAATCGCCAGAAGTATTCGATGTGGCCACGCCCTTTATAAGATGGCTCAAGTCAGGTCAACATCTATAAAACGTAGACTGCTCGCTCACGTGAAAACAAGGATTTATTCTGTCCTTTGGTTTTGGTTTCTGAGCACACACGATGCCATTTTCAGCAAGTGGAAAAATGTATTTTTAAACGGTATTAATTGTACATGAAAAATAAGTTATCAAATTAATTCGATATAAAATATTAACTTCTTACTGCTAAAAATGTCTATATGGTTCAAGTATCCCCTTATGGGCATGAGCATCCTGTTTTTTATTTTTTTTAAATTTTGTATTGCTTTTTTTTTTTTTTCTTTCTTTTAACATTTGTTTAGAAGGAAGGTCGGTTGTTTGAGAGTTGTAGTTTACTATACAATACTTAGGTGACTTTTTTTTGACTTCATTAAAAAACTAAATACTTAAAACCCCCCAAAAATGGAGAGCTGTTGTAGAATTTTTTTGTTGTAGGAACTGTCTGAAGCGGCCAGTCTTTTTTTTTTTTTTTTTTTTTTTATAATTTCCTAACTCTCAAAATCAAAGCAGATGGTGAAAACCACAGACATTGCTTACATTGTTGATGAGATGAATATGTTTGTAGTCATTCTTGGTGTGACTTTGCACTTTGTAGAAACTGAGATTATCTTCTGCAAAGAAAAGCGGTGACGGTCCATACTGCAATGGGCGAAAAACAAAACAAAACAAGTTTTTACCTCAGTCTGCACAATAGTTACTGTTATGCTACTCGTAAAACTTACACGTCCAATCCAGCCATTTGTCATTATTTGCTCAAATTTCTACACAGAACGGAGACAAAAGTTGGATTTACTCAGAATGAAATCATCTTCAAATCACATCTTGTGACGGGAACGCAAATGTGACCTGCGAACTTTTCCAGTTGCTTCCATCGAAGTCGTAAATCTGCACCAGCACGTAATTCTGCTTCCTGGTGAGCCACTGCACCGCGATGCGCTCGTCGGTCACCCAGGTGACCGAGCTCAAAATGTGATCGCTGAACACAAGGAGACAAGAAATGAAATCACGCCAGAGCGACCGCCGCTCCTCAAGTCGGAAGATACAGACCTGGTTTGAAGTTTTCCAGGGGGCGGGATCAGTTTTGCGGCGAGGGATTTCTCGTTCATATTAACCACAAACAGTTTGACCTTGGTCAGTTTTGTGCCCATCTGCAAGAAATGGCACATTAATTAGCGACATTCCAAAAAAATGAAGCGTGATATTCTTAGGTGAGAGCGCGCCAGCGCACCTTTGGGTATGGAATGGCCACAGTTTCGGGGTACTGCCCTTCCCCGAACCAGGAAAAGTTCACTTTTTCAACTTGGGCCACATTAAACTCCACGTAGGCCAAGTGTTGTCCCGATGGAGACCACCACAAAGCACCATTTGAGGCAAACACCTCCTCTGCATTTACACACACATAAAAAAAAAAACGAGACGAAAATGATAATTTTGTAAGATCTTGTCTCTGCTAATCTGTCACTGTGACACACCCCCTTTCAAATCTGCAGCTTGCGAGAGCAGCATGCACAAACACATGGGGACAGACAGGAAGTGGATTCACAGTGTAAGGTTAAAAAGAAAAGGAAATGATATATGATAATTATATTAAATTTATTAATGAAAGTAAACTAACATAACTATATAACATAACAGCAATTTAACGCTTTAATGCTAATCTTACTGCTAACTAATGCTGGCTAACTTACTAGCTAGCTCGTAGCATGGTGTCAAAGTAGCCACTGTAATTATGCGTGAATTGTTTTTTCATCAAAAAAATGAGAACATTTTGTGTGAATTGGTTTTAGATCTGAAATTTTCAATGTAATCTGCTGACAAAAAAAAAAAAAATACAGATATCAAGATTCAGCACAAAATCGGAAGTGCTGAACGTTCCTCACCCTCATACACCCAGTCGGGCACTCCATTCAGGATCTGATCCTTCTTCCCATTGCTGGTCACTTGTACAGCTTCTTCCATGACGTTACTTTTGTAAAAGATGTTGTAGTTGTGCACGTAAGCCTGCAACGACAACAACACGCGGAAGAAACGCACGCGCGAACAGTTTGTTGCTGAAGTCGCTTCGCGCACCCACAAAAGTCGGGAGGTGAAGGCGCAAACTCACCATTTTGTTTCCCACCGGCGCCCAGCTCATGTACTGCACCGTCGTCGGCAGCGCCGCTTTTTCATTTTCAAGAAATGCGCTGCAGTCAAACATCAAGTGGAATTTGTTACTTTTGCTCTATCCAGCCATTTTATCTTTAGGGTAAGTCGAACCTATAAAAGCATTCACGTATAATACATCTGATAGAATTTATTATAATACAGATTAATTTATTGCTTGTTTGTTAAAAGAAAATAGATGGGAAGAGGACCTTAAAAAATCATAATAAATAATATAAATTAATTATATATATATATATATATATATATAATTTAAAAAATTAAAGAGTATTTGCAATATCAAGCTGAATGGCAAAATTCTCAATCAGTCAATCAATCAGTCACAGAAAGGCATAGAATGGGATGTTCTTGTAAATTAAAAAAAAAAATAAAAAATCAGCTGCAAACACTTACCAGTTGGCTATGCATATTTAAACAACTCAGAGGTACATTTTAGGTTCATACTAATTTCAACCAAAAGCCCAACATACCAAAAGACTACTGTATGTTATGCTTCATTATGATTACAAAGCAATGCAAGCATTTATTTCTTGGCACAATAAAAGATGGCTACTCACGAACTGATCACGTTGAAGATGCTGTAAGATGCTGTGTACGAGTGTCTCCATTGCTGGTGAATTGTAAACAGTAATTATTATATAATGAGCATATTGATGGATTATTTTCTATAGATTTCACATTGCAACGCTCGGTAACTTCCTTTTTTCTATATGAATATAAAACGGAAACTTGTAAAACTATCAAACCCATTCTGAAAAGTAAAACTACATAAAATAAATAAATAAATAAATAAATAAACTAGTGAAAATTCAAGGGCTGCAGCTAAGCAACATTTTGGTATTCAAATCTTTTTTTCTTCAGCATTTATGAATAACATCAAAGGCAAACTTAAAAATGAACAATCAATATTTTCCTCTCTGGAAACATTTGTGAGATTTTAGACAAATCCCTTGCAGAATAAATGCCTCGAGCGGATTTACTTGAGTGCGATAAAATTAAAAAATTATAACCCTGATCACGTGACATTCACAATGCGAGCCCGAGGGCACTGGGAAGTCAAAACAAAATGGCGGCGCCCTGAGATTGCTTCTTTGATAGATAATTGTAACTCACCAATTACTAAACGATAGCATGTACATGTAAAATTGTTGCTCTTTTTTCAAATGATTATTTTTTATTGCTAACAATAATAATCCAATAATGCATTATCTGAGGAGGTAAATCTGTGGTCTGCAAGTGAGGGAGCAGAACAACTAGTAGCATGCTGGCTCCCTCTAGTGGTAGGGATCTAACGCTATTCACACATCCCGATGCGATACTATCATGATATGAACGTCACAATATAATAATTATCACGATATTGTGGGGAGGTTGGCGATATAAAAAAGGTCACAATATTGTAAAAAAAGCAGCTCATACTAAAAAAACAAAAAACAATTATTATTTTTTTATACATTACAGCAATGCATATAAACAACCTACTATCTCTAATAACACTTAATATTGAGGCACTTGCTAATGCGCGCACACATTTGAGTTCCTCCACATATTGACTTATATTCCCCTTCATCCATTGGCGTGGATTTGAAACATAGAAGGGCCAAAACATGCCTCGTGAAAATTAAACTGCACTAAACAACTAGCCACCAGAGGGTGCTAGAACTGCACAAATGGAAATCAACCTGACGTTTTTTTAAACAGATGTTCTGCTTTGAATATAACGACATTGATATAGTGTGGCAGTTTTAATATCGCGATATCACGATATTGCCGATTTCGTTACATCCCTATCCAGTGGTAAGCAAAACAATCATTGCCGACAGTTCACAGTATTTTTTTTAGAAATACTGATTTAGTTTAGTAATTAAGTAATTAGATTGATAATTAAAAAACATCTTAATGAATGCAACAAACATCATAGGTCTCCTGATAAGTCGTGCTTTACCCACCCCCTGCATTAGTCAGATGTGAGCTGGCTCACCTTTTTGAAATTGCTTTCTAACGCAACATACGTGTGATCTCCTGACAACAGGTAGCCTGTGGCGCCCACGCTTTCCTATAAGAAACAGACAATGTTCAAAAAAGCCAGCAATGTTTGATGACAAATGTTCTTGTTGAAATAATAATAATAATACAAAAGTTGAATTGCTCAGGAATAGCGACTCCTCCTTTGTTTGCGCATTGTAGCGGAAGATATTCCCGTCCCTTGCTTTGTGTAGATACTCAGTATCTGCAGGTGTAAAATTACGCACTGATCAGGGTTTTGTTGTGACACATGGGGCTGACCTGGAAATGTTCTCAATCTCAATACCTGTTATCCAGTACATATTGTAGGATCTCCACGTGATTGTTTCATTCAAATAGTCTTCAAGGGTGAAAGGCCTTTTGGGACCTTCGGATTCTGAAAGAAAATGAAGTGAGGGGGAAGGAAAAAAAATGCATTGTTATCTTTGCGTCACATGGGGGCGCTGTTTGGGCTGCAGCTGCATGACTTTCAAGTCAGGGGTGTCCACACTTTTTCTTACAAGGGTATACATACAAAAAATCTAAGTATACAAGGCCCGGTTTGATATTAAACTTTTAATTAGATGAAATCAAATCAAAGCATTTTGATATGCATTGGTCAATCTATTTTATTTTATTTTTTAATAAAATGTGGACATTTTCTGTACTGCCTAATCATTCCTCACTATGGCCACAGGTGTGCTAGTATATACATTTTTGAAAAACATGGATAAACCTTACATAATCATTGTCAACAACTGTTGGTTGCCCACCAAATAACAAAAAAATACTTTAAAAAACATATTGGAGAAAAAAAAAAAAAAAGAAGCGCACATAAAAAAAAAAATTCTGACGGATGAACAGTTTTTTATATTACACATTAACGTTTTTGAGTTTGTGCTGGTAAAAAAAAAAAGACGCTAAAAATGCTCAGGTATCGGCTCAAAATCACGTGATCTCGTAAGACAATTTTAACACTAAGCTATTAAATTACTCTTTTTGCATAAAGAAAAACTTCTATGTTTTCTGTAATTGTTGCTGGACCATTTCTGTTCAAATAGTTAGCATTAAGCTAGCATGAAGTGGGAAATACGTAACATTTGTTGCTATAGCAACAACTTACAGCGAAGTAGCCTGAATCTTTAACCGGTTGCCCGCAATGAGTGCGAAATAAAGCATCAGAACATGAAGGCATCAAGGTCGCCGGCTGCGCATGCGTATGACGCAGAAACAACAACATTGCAATCATTCAATTAAACTCGGAAGATGGATTCCAAATGGACTTACTGTTCAACAAAACCGCCGTCAAGGTGACTACCGTGATGAAGGCAGACGCCCCCACCAGCGCCCACACCAACTGGCCCATGCAGCCCTGGAGATGGTCACACCATAAGTGCACTTTTCCCCCCTCACTAAAAAAAATACAATAAAAAGTACAAAAGTTTCCAATTAGTAACAAGTGACGCACTCGTACTGCCCACGAAGTTGATCAAGTCGACGCGCGCCTTTTAATGGATCCTCCGTGCTCCAAACTTGACAGCCTAGCTGACACTCTTCAAATATTCCCCCCCCCCAAATTCAATACATGTACAAAGCGAGCCCCCAAAACAAACGCAAAAGTGAGCTCCGTCCCGCGTGCGTCAAGTGGAAGCAGACTTTCTGACTTGCCGCCGCATTCCTGAGGAGAATCTTCATCACCCAGGCGGACGCATCGCATTGCCTTTTCTGCAACGCCGCTCTGTCAACACAAGGACACGCTCGCGCTCGCGCACGCCCCCCCCCCCCAGTAAACTCGTCAGATGCGTCAATCTGTGTCGAGTCACTTTGGGCTAAAAGAGAGCGAGCAAACGTGTATCTATAACTTTGTGGTTTTGCGTAACATACTTTGCACCTTTCACTCGAGTTAGTTCCTTGAAAAAAAAAAAAAAAAAAAAAAAAAAAAAGTCTATATGAACCGCTCTGACTCAAAACGTTTTATGTAGCCCATTTTTTGGAGCAAGGAACATGACTATAAAAGCAATTTTGATTAGGGAGAACAACTAATTAAATATCATGAAAGAAAAGTCTACAATTGAAAATATACAGCGGACCCCCGGCTATTCGCTGTAACAGTGCCGACCTGCGAATAGCGAAACTCCGCGTACAATTGACGCCTATTCGAAATACATTTTCTAGTATTTTCCATGAAAAATGGTAGTTAGTTGCCCCACACACCAATAATAATAATAATAATAATAATAAGTCAATTTCTGGCACCCTTAATCTGACAGTGTTGTTGATGGACGTTAGGCCTCATCAAGGTAGCAAACGCCTCAATAAAGTAACTTGTTTTCTCCGCTCAATTCGCTTTCCAGTTTCCTAGAAAATGAGGCAAGCCTCCATCAATCATTGTCATGAGCTTTCCATAAATATTTGTGGGCATAAACGTCAATACGTATGTTATCATCTTGCACGGCTCCCTTACAGTGATGCTAACCAGTAACCACTTATCTTCCAGCCTGTCAACATCCAGCCTTAACAAATACCACGCTAATTATTGATGATTTATTATGAACCCTCTGGTGCATCGCGGTTATAGTAGTGGGCAGCTGATTACTTTTTTGTGTGAAAAAAAACAAGTCGCTTTGATTAGACAAGGCAGCTTTATTTATATACGTAGTGCATCTCATATGCAATGTGCTTTACCTAATTAAAAGTGCAACACTTCAAATCCATCCCTTTCTTAAAACCCCCCCAAAAGAACTAAAGACATTTAAAAATGAAGTACAGAACCTACTAAAAGAACATTTTAGGTATTTGTATACCAGATATTCCATCAGACACCAACAACACCCAAATCTTGGGGAGCGAAAATGTGCCTGAGGTCAACGACCTCTGGTTTGATGTGTACCAGGGCTCTTTGCTAATACGAAGTTGAGGTGTCGCGTCTGCGCGTTGACATAAAACACAAACAGCACAAAGTGTAGTTTACTGCTTTGACGCTTGCTAGCTTTCATATCGCCTCGGATGTTGGTTAGCGTCAAGGAAAGCTTCACAGCTGTGGGCGCTGTCTCTTTATACTTATAGGACTAAATAATAGTCTTACAATGTTTTTCAAATTCTCCACAGATTTATCATAAAACTCAAATGAGTTAATTCTTTCATTTAGTTTCCATTGAGTGACACGACATGCCAGGAGTTTTGCATCCACAAACAGATTCGGTCAACAAACTGTTTGGACACGAGCAGGCACTTCTCGATGACATTCATGACACTCAAACACATTTCATTCTCACCTGGAAGAAGACAGGATGACCTGTTCCGATAAAACTAGAACTTCCTGTTCCTCTTTTGAATTGTAAACGACTCAAGGCAATTTGTGTGCTGCCATCTAGTGGTTATTACATCCCAATAGAGGAGAGTTACACCAAACTAGAGTACCGATCTGCGAACACACTGAATCGGCGATGGATCTAGAATGGAAAGGAAAGCAGTTTGAGCAAAGGAATCCCACTGAAGAGTTTGGTGTAATTGTTTCACGACTAAAAACGTGCAAAGTGTTGCAGTTCACTTCAGGCCTCTTCGTCATCGGAATCCTGAACCAAGTTGTTGGCGTGCTCGATATAGTCGAAATCCTGGAACTTGGTGGGAATCTCGTGCCACTTGGTGTATTTGCTGAACTTGTCTTCTTTGATCGTTACCACAAAGTTCTTCACATCCAGGCAGGGGCACTTGATTCCTCGGTACATCATCATCGTGCCCCATTTCTGCAAAACAAGGTTGGATGGGAGTTTTCGGAGCTGCTTGAGTCGGGTTTTTTCTTTCTTTTTTTTCTTTTTTTTTAAAATAACACTATATTTAAATTTGTTCAGAACGCAGAGTAGACTTCGGTAAAAGGTGTCAAATGCTGCTGCATGCTTGGAATGGGAAAAAATAGCACCATCTGGTGGATAAATGCAAAACTGAAGTGCATTTTTTGGGCTATTTTAAGGAACAGAGATGAAAATTCTGACAAATCACAGCAATAGTGTTTCAACACATCTTAAAAAAAAAAAGATGAATGGCACTAAATATCAGAAGGATCTCTAAAGTCAACTCATTTGCTCCCAAAAATGTATAAAAACGTTCTATTTTAAATATTGCCATAGTCCCAAAAACATATTTATACGTTTTTTTTGTTTTTTTTAAATATACTAGTAATAAATAATGCTTTGATGCAACCTCTGACCTGAAGAGGTCACTTAAAGAAATGGTAGTTATTACAAAAAATGGCCAGCAGGTGGCAGCAGAGTAAAACACATCAACCAGGGCCATGTTGCAACAAGCTCTTTTGCCCAGGTTTTAACAGGTTTGTGAATAATGGTGAATGGAGTATTCGAATGCCAATTGCTGCAAAACGGAAACAGATACAAACATACTTTTTTTTTTTTTTTTCCCCCCCGGTGAAAGAAGAGACTAATCTTTCATTTGGTAGGTTCCATGTTCTGATAGCAATAGAACACAATATTCTGTGGGCCTTGCAAAATGAGTAAAACAGCCGGGAGCGAAGGGGGTTGCTCCAGTGAAAATGGCTGGGAGTGAATGAGTTAAATGAGAGTTCATGCACACCATCAGGTCCGCAATGAACTGCATGGCATTTGTCAGGAATTCAAAACACTTGCTTGAGAGCACCTCAAATACAACATCTTTTCTTCAAGTTTGCTAAAAACACCTTTTCAAACAGGAAACAAAAAAAAAGTCAAATAGATTTTACCTCTCCACAGTTCTTGCATGCTATGGAGCCATTCGTTTCATATTCAAGAAGTCGTTCCTGAAGAGAAGGGTTTTCTTTCTCGAGGAAAAGTTCTCTGTAAAGAAATTGTACACATATCTAGGTCATCTCAGTGAGCTCTTAAATAATCTCGTAGTTTTTGTCTTTTGAAAAAATGGAAAATATTAAGAGTGTCACTATGTAGCCAGTAGACACGAGCCGATTACCGGTTTAAAAAGTCAAGGTTTCAGTAACCGCTACCACAGGCTATCACCACTCGTCTTTTTTGGGGGGGTCGACTAAGCAATATGATTGGCTGCTTGCAAAGTTGAGTAAATGTTACCTATGTTAAGCTAATTGACTCCAATTAAATTTTCCCCTTCCTTTCTGTGGAGGAGGGAGCGAGCAAGACAAGATACTTTAAACACAGATGCCTTTTTGCTCTGATGAATGTGCATTGTTCTAAAGAAATAAATACATAAACAAATAATTAAATAAATAAATAAAGACAAAACTAATTAAAAAAAAAAAAAGTGCCAGCTGATGGGACACTGACTTACCAAAAAGAATTATTTAAGCTTAATAAGATATTTTTTTTCTGTACTAAATATTCTAAATAAATTTAAAAAATATTTAATATTCTTTATTAAATATTATACAAAAATATAATTTAAATAATATTCTAAACGGGGCGGCACGGTAGTCGAGTGGTTAGCACGTCAGCTTCCCAGTTCTGAGGTCTCCGGTTCGAGTCCAGGCTCGGACCTTCCTGGGTGGAGTTTGCATGTTCTCCCCGTGCCCGCGTGGGTCTTCTCCGGGTACTCCGGTCTCCTCCCACATTCCAAAGACATGCATGGCAGGTTAATTGGGCGCTCCGAATTGTCCCTAGGTATGCGTGTGAGTGTGGATGGTTGTTCGTCTCCGTGTGCCCTGCGATTGGTTGGCAACCAGTCCAGGGTGTCCCCCGCCTACTGCCCAGAGCCAGCTGAGATAGGCGCCAGCAGCCCCCGCGACCCTTGTGAGGAATAAGCGGTCAAGAAAATGGATGGATGGATAATATTCTAAACAATTGAGAAAAACATTCTGTTTTTACTCACCCAAATTAATAGGTCATATTAGTGCTGTAATTTTAAGACTATAATAGTAATATTTGCTCACGTTGATCATACTGTCAGAATATCGGCTCACGCCATGTAACCACTTCAGGATCATTTGCAATTCCACAACAATTTCTACCTAAATTGTGGTGAAACGTTGACGTGGTGCATGCCTTCGATGATCTGGATGTCGTCACAAGTGCAGACAAACTTGGGGCATTTTCGGCAACTTAACTTCACCTCTGACGGAGGCTCAGGCTTCGTAGACTTCTTGTTTGTCATTTTTACCTTGTCCTCAAGAATTGCCTGTATTTGAAATCCTTCAATCTACAGTGAAAGGGGGTGGGGGTTTGGGGGGTAAACGTTATCTCATTGCGATGTCGGGGAGCGACAAATTAGTTAAAAGGAGACATCTGTACCTGTTTGTTATATTCCACAGGATCGAATGCTCGGATTCTAGCAATGGCTTTGGTCATTAAGTTCACGCGGTATTCATTGACACTTTCCTTCTCGGTCACCCCAGAGCCTTTCACCTCAATCACAATGTAAATGCTGTTCTTTGCTCGAGCTCTGCCTCGAGCCTGCAGAAGGTGACAAAATGGAGCTTTCTCAAGGCGACACATTTTACACAGTAACGAGTAAACAGTAAATATATATATATATATATATATATATATATATAAAATGCATATATTTGTGGAGACGGGGGTCAAGTTGTATTTTTTATTTCTTTTTTTTTGCATTTTAAAAATGTGCAGAATTTCACAAGTTACTTCATGTTAAAAATTTAGATGGCTCTTAATATGAAAAGAAAAACGCACTGAGCAGTCACCAATGTCTTAGAAATGCAATTATGCCATCTAGTGGCAGAAAATGACCTCAACACAAATAAATATCACACTTTTTTTTTTTTTTTTTTTTTACATACAGTAGGCCTACATCTTTTTAATTTTAACTCAATTTTATAAATAATTTTGGAATGAATATATCAGAGACTAAAAGATACAGACATATTTATTACTTTAACATATTTCCCACTTATGTTAACAAGAGAATGAAAGCTTAGAAAAAAATATTTTCTTGTACTTTTTGAAGATATAAAATTTGCGATTAATCATGTTGACTATTGAAGACATACAATTAATTACGATTAAAAACATGTAAATGCCTGACACCCCTAATATATATCTTTTTCATAGAGCACTTTATAGCTGCGTATTAGCTGACCAATTGGAAACATGTACATCTTAAACAAAATAGGTGACCCTAGATTGACCCTTGGGGAACCCCATAGCTCATAGCCACTTGGTCTGAATTTCAACAAAATACACGACAAGACCACTAACCTGTATCATGGCAATCTCATTGTTCACAAGGCCGTAGCAGATGATAAAGTTGCATGCCGGAACGTCCAAACCTTCCTGTACCACTGAGGTGGCAATCAGCAAGTTGACAGCACCGCTGCGGAATTTGTTCAACACATCCTTCTGCTCGGCCTGATTGATTCACACAAAACAGTTACAAATCAACAGGATTGGTGCGGTGCTCACGTTGTGCGACGTAATGTACTCTCACAGGCGTCATTGGTTTGACGACACTCTGGTTTCCACCTCCGATGACATACGACGCTTTCACGCCCACGTCGGCAAACTTGGGGTTCTCCTGAATCCAGTGACTGAGAGCGATGGCGCTTTGGCGCATTTTGGTGAAAATGATCCCCCTGGCCTCTTCCCTGGTGGTAAACTGCTGCAGAACATTTGTTTGTAGTTTTGACAAGCTGTCGTTTTCATATGATTGGTTCTCGGAAAGCGTCTCAAGTTCCTCCTTGTTGTCTGTAAGAAACGGTTTGTAAACAGTCGGTATGGACATGAAGATCTTGTAAAGTGTTTTATGTGCGGCTACCTTTGTAGAAATGCTTAATTCATTGCCAGCCCAGTTAATTTGCTCTTTAACGTCTATAGCCGTCAATGGCAGTGAATGATGAATCTCACATTATTGTCATTTTATGATGGGACCTTCTTAACTTTGTTACACTTGAGCAACAATTCCTCTGGTACCTTGAAATAAATTGAAGAGGACACGCTCAGTGTCCGTAATGTTTATGACGTGTTCGTCATCCGGGCTGTTTTTACTCTTCAACTCCTCATCGTGTTTTTTCTTCAGGAAATTGAAGGCATCGCGCATGCGAATGGTGTTGCTGACTATCAGCGCGTCGTTGTATCGTCGAAGGTGCTCCACGCAAATCCGCACATCCTGAGCTTCGTCTTTGGCGGCTAAAAATGAGTCACGGCGTTACCAGAGAGTGCAGAAGGGGGGAGGGGGGTGGGGGGTGTATTGGGGAAGCACAGAGATAGAGAGTTGCTCACCTTGTTGCTCGTACTGAACCACCCACTGCTCATAGGTCTGAGAGCCAAGCTCACAAGTGGGGCTCAGCTTGGCATAAATTTGAATAACGTTCATGATATTCTTGATGACATCACCAAACGGATTCTGTCAAATTGATGTGGTATGGCGCAAACATTAGGCTCGTAATTACACAGAAAAAAAAAATATATATATTTTTTGCTAACAAACCTTTTTTTTGTCTTGAACAAGAACAATCTTTTTGTCTGGCTCATTGCTATAATGGCCAAGATTCCCGGTCTGGATTTCAGAAGCATCCAAGTTGGCACAAATCTACAAAAGAATCACCGCGTTGGAGTGTAAATCATTTTGATTGATGGTATCTGAAGCACTATTATGCGCCAACATAAGCCAAAGAGGTGTTTTCAGTTTTGACTGGTATGTCAGTGAGGCACTTTATGGGTGCACATGTCAAGGTGGAACATTAGAAACAGCTCGTCGGACAAGGCACAGTTGAAGAACGACTAAAGTTTGTAAGTTAAAAGTTTGAATTCAACCAGTTTTCTGGATTAAAAAAACAAAAAACAAAAAAAAATCACACAAAACTTGCACAATATTATGCTTTTGCATATCTTGGAGGAATTGTGAAAACAAATCTACATATCTATAACGTAAGCAAGATAATGAACTGTAACAGTCGTTACTTACTCTACCCGTATGGCACAAATCAGCAAATTAATTTCCGGTTAGCCTCATCCATTTCAAATGGACAGAAAAATGTGAGTGCTTTAGCTACCAAAAATAAGTAAGTTTAATATGAGGTCTGCACTAGGTGGCTCAAAAGAGCATTCCTGTGTGCTTCTTTGACCCAATCGAGTTACTACAATAGCGAAATTGTCTTCATGTCATTTCTTGCCCTTTTGACACTCCACACAAATTTATGATATGGAAAACAAGTTAATATAAGTATTCTTCTCTTGCGCTGTTGAACTATCAAAACATATGTTGCCACTGGTGTAGTTCTTCCATTTAAATTCCAAAGCCAGAAGGTGACGCTGCAGACCCGTCCGTGCTTGTTAGCTAGCAAGCTAGCTGCTGGCTAGCGCCACTTGCCATGATTTGGAAATGACGAAAATATGAACATTTATTTTCGTGGCGAAAAATGTAGGAACGTGTAGGCATAAGAAAGTTGCTAGTTGAAGTCACTTTATTTTAGATGAACTAACATTTTTCAACAGCATGTGGTACATTTGGGAGCAGAGACAAAGATTGATTTTTTTATTATTATTTTTTCTCCATGATTTTCAAGCCTCATTTTATATACCTGTTTTTTTTTTTTTTTGTCATTCCGAATTTGGCAGGGTTTTTAACAACACTTCTCTCAAGTTCTCTGTGGTATGGCATTAATTTTCACTTTCCAAGGAAAAGAAACATTTAATCTAGATATTTGCACATCTCATTAAAATGTGAGATCATCTAAACAAGAACGTTTTTTTCTTTCTTATTAGACAATGAATTGTCCTTTTGTGACATTATTTTATTTATTTGTTTTGTCCTTACCTGCAAAATGTTTTTCTCTGCTTTCTTCAGATTGGTGGCGTCGCCTACCCCGAGTGAGGCAGTCATCCCCAGGATCTGAGGCAGCGGCACCGTCTCCTTCTGCTCCTTTTTCAATCTCTTGTTCCGGTTCTTTTGCTTCAAGTAACGCATCATCACTCGGTTGTAAACTTCACCCTTCTTAGTGTGATGGCACTCGTCTATTATAATCAGGGTGATATCTGGGAATAAAAGACAAAAGAAAAACAAACAAACACAGAAATGAATGCATTCAGAATGCTAAAGACCATTTTCATTTTTGGAAATAATAAATGCCAGGATACTTTCAGGTGGTAGAAAATTAATTGCCTATCAGTTGTAGCCACAATGAAAACATATCCTCGGAGGAAACAACGAGCGGCGGCTTGATGTTTTGTAGGTGATAGATGTTCTCATGTGAATTTCGTCAGCCACACACTGTTGGCTTTAACAAGCGAGGGAAGTGGATACCAGCAGGAGAGAAAAAAAAAAGGATTAAAAATAAACAAATAAATAGAAGAGCACAAGCTTTCAGGCGTTTTGACAAACAGCATATGTTCCACTTAGGTGGCTATTCCACCTTGGACTGTTGAGTGCCAACAAAAGCCAGAAGACTTTGACAAGATCCTGTCAGGTATCGTCATGGGAGGGGCTTTGCGTCCTCTGGGTGGCTAAATATATCCATTTTTGCACTTTTGAGTCTGGACACATTTTAGGTAAATGTTTTACTGAATGTAGTGGATCGAATTCTGTTTTGTACCAACCAAATTTGCTGTAATAAGATGAATGAGACAAAGGAAAGTCTTACTAACTCAATTGTAGATTGATTCAAATGCTCCATGGGCCTTACGGGACATCTTGTTGAGTAGTACAGTTTTCTCTCTAGATTTCTCATTAGCATCATCAATGCGTTGCTCTTTTTAGCATCAAATAGCTTTTCAGCAATAAAGTTACATTCATGATAAAGTAGTGATGGCGCGGTAGGGTTTACAGAGGTTACATTACATTTATGGATTATGGAATGTGTGCATGTCTGGATACAAATGCCCGAGAAGGGGACAGAGGTACAGTGTGTGCATTTAGGCTATATGCTAACAAATTCATGCTACTTACAGCGTCCTGTATGAAAACATACGTTCTGGTGTTTACAGTGCAATTCTGAAAAGAAGATTGTCTCAACCTTCAAGACATCCGGTACAAATTTAAGGACAGTACACACATTCATTTATGTCCTAAAATTAACACAACAATTGCCAGCTAAGAAACTTCTCATGACTCGGCAAACATCAACGGCTAACGTAGCACTGTGACTAGCTAGAGCACAACTTTTACATTTTATAATTCAGTGTTCATCTATAGCTATTTTTTTTTTCCATTTTAGAGACGCCACCCAACTAAGGTGGTGACGATGTAGTTTAGCTACTTTTGTCATTTTGTTGTAGCTTAGCTAGCTACATTTGTTTCATTGTTAGCATCAGCGTGGTTAAGCTCCATTCAATGTAAAATAGCTGAGTTAGCTTACTGCATTTTCCAACTAAGGTGTAACATTTGTTTCCCCCTCAAGAGTCATGCAAAAGTAAATTCAGAGATGCTGTAATTGTTTTGTTGAACAAATCTTATCACATAGCAAAGCATATGTTATTTAAAAAATTGGGGAATGCCCAGTGACATACCGTGCATTGGCTTTCTCGTTTGTTAAACAGCTGCCTCACAATCCTACTTTGAGATTAAAATTGTGGAATTCCTTACACAACAGCGGAGGCAAGCTCATTAAGACAGCAGTTTCAAATCCTACCCTTCAGATGCACTCCCTCGTCCTCTCCTTTGACCGATGACCTCTCCAAGTAATTTTCCAGAATCTGGGCTGTGCAAATGATGACGTCGTTTTTCTTCACAATCTCTGTGAAAGTGATTTTGAGCTCGGATTTTCCACTGACTCGCTCCACTTTGTACGCGTGCTTCAGAAAGCGATGGAACTCTGTGGCATAATGCTGCTCAACCAGAGGAACCTGTGGACCGCCAAGAAAAAGGACATTTTTTTGCAAGTTTCAACAAGAGTCTTAAAAACAAAATGAAGATGATTCACATTTTCATTTGGTTAGCAAGAAAGGAAGTGGAATTGCATACAAACACAATTCCCAAGGTGGTTTGTGAGTGAGAAAGCTATTCATCTGAAAAGGACAAAGTAGGGATTTTCTTCAATCATTTTTTCCAAAGTACAACACTTCCCACACATGCCAGACAGGAAAAGCGTGCAGGGAAACCTTACGGCATGTCATTTGTGGTCAGCTGACCCACATGTGCGCACCGACTGAAAGATTGAATGTTTTCTTTGGATAGGAGAATAGGAGGGGAAAGTGGGTCAATGATATAATGTTGTGAAGATGGAAATGGAATATTCGATACTTCAATATACAATATTTTCATACCATGTTCACCAGGATGATCACTTTGCCTGCTTTGCCCTCCGCCCGCCTGTGGTCCAGATGCTCACGGGTAATATAAACCGCTACCCGGGTTTTACCGCTTCCGGTCGGGAGGCAAATGATAATGTTTTTCCCCTCCAAGGCAGGTTTTGCCACGTCCATCTGATAGTCTCGAAGAACAATATCAGCATCATCGGGGCCTCCAGCAGCTGGGCCCGGGTCAGGCAGGTCTGTCATGCAGACAGACGCAATCATTTGGTCAATATTTACAGGCATAATAAATGCTCAGAAAAAACATGCAATTGTTTTGTTTTGATCAGATTGCTGCCTCCTTGCCACGTTGGAAAGATTAAAGTCAAGTGTAAAATGAATGTTTAAAAATGTGTGCTCTCAAATGCTGCGGCCGTGTCCACTGATAACGCAACTGTCAACTATCAATCAGATAGCAATTCTGTGGCCTAAAGAAATTATATTACTTCATCAAGCATCTTTCTTGCCTACACATAACCACATGTTTGAGCTGTGAAAAAAATTACACTGTATCTCACCATGTCATTTCAGGGCCTTCTCATTCCGAAACGACGAGGCGCTCTAAAGCGGCCACGCCAGCATGAAGTCCCTGCCCACGTGTTGGTTGTCACCTAATACTTTAAATTTACCAGTATTTTTTTTTTTTTACCTCACTTTTACACTTTCTCACCATGATGACATGGCTGACAACGAGGCGCTCTAAAGCCCCTATTCAAACGATGGCTATCAAGTCGGACTTGGACTAAGGAGAAATGCATTTACGCAGAGCTAGCTAGCTAACTCTGTCACAATAAAGTCCCTGTGAGCCACACCCCAAAAATCCGATAAAATTAATTGAAGTACTATATAGTACTTGGTCAAGTATCTTCAAACAATGCATCTATAAACACATTTCTGTATTCACTTTAAAGAGTCTTTCATTCTGCAAACAGGAAGAAAATATGTAACAAAGTAATATTTAGAGAAAGTTAAAAAGTGTGTTGAGGATTTTACATCATAAATTAAGCTGTGAAAGTGCATTTTGGATTAATTTCTTTTTTTGCTATTATTAAGAAATTAGCCACTTTAATCGTTATTCAAAAGTAAAATTTCATCGAGTAACTGTGTAAAAAAAAAAAATCTGATTGGGGGGGGAGACCGAACTGACATTATTATTTTTGTTTTATTCTTACACAGTTTGGTTTGGAATCACTGTCCTAAATGAAAGCACATTGCGGGTATGTCAAATACGGAGCACTCCTGAGACGCACCACTTGTCCATATACACCTTTGATGTGCACCAAAGCATGTCAATGTGTAGAACAGATGTTGCCTAAGCACAAATACGAAGGCTTTCACTATTCCAGGACGTTCGACACAAGCACCTCAAATGTTCCAGCAAAAGTGAGGCACCGCATTTTTCTGCAAAGCTTCCCATCTGCATGTGATTAATTAATGGAATCGATCGGGATTGTATGACTTCATCGCAATTTCATAATGTTGCCATGTAGTCAGATGGTTGTAATTCTTCTGCTTTGTTAAGTCGACGGTGGATAGCGAATGCAACTTGTGCCACGCACGACTTGTTCTCTTTCAGCTCGAAATGTTCACAAACAGGTTTGCGGCTGAGTCTAATTGAACTTGTCCATTCAGAAATGCCATTTAGCTGCTTGTTAGAGAACAAATTGTACAAAAATTACACAGCAAAAATGTAAGTGTTAAAATTTCAGGGTTAAATTTTTTGGGAGTTGATTTTAATTCCTGAACTGTAATTTTTAACATTTCAGAGGTAAATGGTGTCCAGAGTATGTGCTATTTTACAGAATTGGTCACCTAGTATTAGATCAGGAGTGATTTAATATTATTAATATTATTATTAATGACTTGTTTTGAGGGCTAAAAAATACAACACTATATGGAGTAATGTAGCGTAAAATCAACACTGACCATTGTTGGAATTAGTGTTAAATTTCCTAGACACTTTTGAAGCATTAAATTTAACTTTGTATGTGTTGAAATAATACTGCCGATTTTGCTGTGTACAGAAAAAAAAACAAAAAAAAACAAAAACAAACATGTTGGACATGTTTATAGAAGGTCAAATTATGTTCAGGTTTTTAGGTTTTGCATTTTTCACCCCTTTTAGGTTCAACCTGAAATTTCATCCGAAAGTCCACACTAGCCCCAACATTTTTTGGACTAAAAAGTGAAGGCATGATATTGGCAGCAGTAATATATAAAATAATCTTCCAATGGGCAGTAATCTATCGATATTGAGCCAACATATGCTTTTCATTTGATGTGCTGACGCTGTGTGCTTCATCACTTACACACATGAAACATTATTTGCTAGTAGTAGAGACCACCGGAATATTTAGCTCTCCCAGAAAGTCTACATTGGTTACTGTTCACAAAACCAATTTACAGTCTAACTACTTTGATTTTGGTTCATGTGTGTGGGCAAACAAACACCCAGTATAGGTTGTGTATTTAATTAAAAACCTTGCAGTCGAGGAAGTGAGTGTGAATTGTTCCCACCTGGTGGTAAGTGTTCTAAACTGCCGTTTAACTGTTGTGCGGCGTCTTCACCTGAACATTCACCTTGGTACAGGTCTGAGGAGATGACATAGCAGACGCGAGTGAGGAAGTTATTATATTTATATTGACTGCCAGCCCAGTTGAAATGGATCTACTTGGACTTCTACAGCTGTCAATGGCGGTGAAAGAGTTTTAAAGAGGGTTACCTGTGACGTCATCTTCATCAGCGTCCTCGTGATCCAAACGCTGACATGTAGAACTTTCTGGACTCTCCTTCACCGGGTCACTATTTGTAGTTTCATCTTTTACTAAGGAAGATAAAAGTCACATTAAAATGATATGGTAAAAGAGCCATTTGCCCAGTTATGGTTCGCTTTTAGTGTTGGGCGTTTTTTCTTCACGGTTTACTATACAGTATTAGGTGATGCGTGCGCACTCCTAGTGGTTACCTGCGGCATCGCAGCTCGAGGACCCTCCCATCAGTTCGTATAATTTCTTGTGTTTAGTGTCAAGCAGAATTTGGACAAAATCAGAGTACCATCCAGGTGGGCACCTGACTATTGTTTTCAGAAGTTCACGAGCCGCATCTCTGGATCCTTGATTGTTTGCTATGTGATGGATCTGGAGGATGAACAAGGATGATGGCGTGTTTGTCTGCCATCTTGTGGTTATGACTGAAACTCGCTGTTTTTTTATTATTATTATTAAAAGTCACACAGTGCAATCACAAAAAAATAAAATTACAAAGTGTACTCACTTTGTCTTTGTCATCCTGGGTGATGAGCTTGCGTGAAAAACAGCACGTGCACACCTCTTCCGTGCTCATGTCCACCAGACTGGGCACCAGGATGTCAATCATTCGCATGCAGTAGTCGTTTTCAGCCTCCACTTCGGGCTCGGGCAGTTTTCCCTGCACGTAGTTCGCCGCTTGACGACATTTCGCGTTGGACAAGGCGTCCACGAAGGCCTGGAAGAAGCCCTCCGGCTGCGGATCGCGCAGGACGGCGTCGAGCAGCAAGTCCACCGCCGCCGAGTTGCCGTCGGTCGTGGCCCTTTGTCGGATACGTTCCTTCTGCTCGGGTTCGAGGAAGTGAAGATGGTCCAGAACAGGCACCACCGCCACGTACGTCCGGAGCCTCGGCCGAAAGCTTTCGATAAGATTCTTTTTGGTAATTAGGTCGATCCCGTCGGCCTCCATAGTTAAGCCTCCTCACCCTAAAAGCGGATCCAGTTCAAGTGTTTCTTTTCTGACAAAACGAAAGTAAAATGTATCACTTTCGTTTTGCCACAGTTCAGCAACCAGTACCTTATTCGGCCGTGTGATGGCAGTATTGCACAGTAGACGTTCACGCAATGTAAACTACTGTAACTTTCAGCATAGTAAAGTACTCACACTGTGCTTTTGTAATGTGCTAAAGTAGTTGTGTGTTTTTTTTTAAACTGTCAATTACATTACATTACATTACCCGTTTTGATACCCCCTCTTTTTTAATTGCATAGTGACAACAATGGAAATCCTATATATTCACCATATTCATAGATGATTTTTTTGTATTTTAGAAAAATATCTATCTATCTATCTATCTATCTATCTATCTATCAACGCTACATTAGTTAATATCGATGCTTGCTTTACAGTGGCGCTTAAAGTCAGAACAGACCCAAATACAGAATTCCTTAAATACAGTATTTATAAAGGATTTGTCTGTTGCTTACATGCCATTAAAGCATTTACTGAAAAAAAAAAAAAAAAGTCATTCGCTCCAGTTTTTTTAAGTGTCTCCTTTTATTGCCTCTCCCAGTTTGAAAACAAACATGCTACTTTTTAAAATAATTAAGAGTAGCAGTAAAAAAAATAGATTTTTTTTTTTAAACATCTGGCAATATGACAATCTTCATTTTTAGTTTCTAGCAATATTTTAATGTACGTCACCAAAATTGTGCTGGGAAATAAAAGGACTTATTGATATGTCAAGAATATGTAGTCTGACGTAGCATTTGTATTTACGGTATAGGCACGAGACCCTATTTGGGGGCTGTTTATGTGCAAACACTAACTTTCTATCTGGTAAAAGAGACAAGTGTGCTGACATCATTATAATATGTGCTACTTTGGGCTAGCAAGTGGTGCAAAAACAATGACTATACAGATTAAAAAAACAAACAAAACAAAACATGCTTTTGTCTACAAATGATAGTGTCATGTACAGTCGGTGCACACCAGTGACCTAAGTAATAATGCACATTGTATAAAGAGGATTATTACAGTATTGTGGATACTGTAAACTGCAGTGCAATTGTCCGTAACCCCTGAGTCACACTTCAGAGAAGACAGGCATACAGCCAAGGATACAGAAACAGTTCTCATACCTCCGTGTAAATGCTGTATTACACCGATAACGTGCAAAAAAAATAAATAAAAAATACTTGGATGGGCTTACAAATTCTGGTTAAGTGTCATCCAAATGAATTAGAACCAAAATTATTATTATTATTATTATTATTATTATTTTTCTTTCTTTGTGACTCGTAGTACAGCATGCAAAAGTTTGGTTCTGTTATTGTATGCTAAATATGAGAAGAAAGATGTTTGGAATCCTGGACCTGCAGGATAAGTTGGATTTGATGAGCTCATCACGTTTGTGGCTAAACAACATTTTGAGAAGTTCAGATCCGTCTCCCCATCAGTCACAAAAAAAAAAAAATCCGAATTTAGTTGGAAATGCTACAAAATAAATAAATAAATTAAATAAAGCACTACATGAGTGACTGGGGTCTGTTGGGTGAAACACAAGTGACAGAAGAAACTTACTTCAGAATAGACTCTTTGACATTATATCATTTTTATAATTTGGGTTCCATGTAAGATATAAAAGTCTACACACCCTTGTTCAAATTGTTGTGATACAAAGAAATGAGACCAAGATAGGCCTATATCATTTCAAACGTATTTTTTTTCACCATTTATGTGACTTATAACCTGTACAAGTGACACCCCGCCACCCCAATAACTATAATATAGTGGTTGCAAAAGTGTGCACACCCCCTAACTGGGACGTGGCTGCGTACAGTATATGTGACCAATCATATGACGTGTCTCTCATGAACCCCAAAATAAAGTTCAGATGTTCTTGTAGGGTTTTCCTGACTTTTTTTTTGTTCTTTTTAGCAGAAGTTTGAAGTTTTTGTGCTAACACTGACTGATATTTGGAACCGTTCCTAATTCCCACCAAAACACATTTTGGAATTAGGGCCAAAAAGTTCAAACGTGGTTTTGACAACGTTCTCCAAACACATAAAAATGTCATGTCAATGTTCATGAGCGGCACATTCAATGATGGCAGGTGCTACCAACTCCCATTTCACGTGCGTTCTGAATATCACAAAAACGTCACATTTGAAGAGGGAGTGTAGACTTTTTTTTTTTTTTTTTTTTTTTTTTAAATATATCCACTAACAAATTCCACTTTCCATAAAATGGCAGAAATGTTGTACTAAAAAACACTATTAGCTCATTTCCATCCACATTTCTGCTCATTTCACAGCAGTGAGGCAATAACATTTCCATAACATTCATTTACAGTCTACTTATGGTGCATTATCTTTTGTAGAAAATTCTGCTAAATTCTCATGAGAACAGCTTGGAGGCGACTGCTGGTGAATATGTCATCTTAATTATCGCGTTTCAATCCTATCCTACTAGCTTTTTCATTTATCAAGCAATAATATTTATTTTACTCACCTTTATGGTTAAAACACGAGCATACCTCTATTTTTTTTTGTATTTTATAATTTTGTATTATACAGTACTGTACGTGTGAGGTTTTGCATATAACAGAATGGCTATTGGTGGTCTGTTGTGGCCTTGGTGGTGGTTTGCGCTCTCCAAGTGCATTTATATTAGAAATACATAAAGATGCCAGCGGTACTATAGCACCGCACGAACAGTATTTTATCCAAATGCATGAGAACAAACATTAAATATACTACCAACCAAGCAACTGCAAATCAAGAATATATATTTGTCTGTTGCAGCATGCTGATAAAAAGTGGCTACTATGTAATTACAGCATTACGACCCAGAGGTTAGAACACAAATGCTGAAAAGGTTTATGGCCTTGGTAGCTCCGGGTCCGAGTCAGGTCTGTGGAGTCCGGTGGTGTTGAGGTTGCAGTCGGATGGGGGCGAGGACGAGGAGGATGTTGGAATAAGGATCAACGGCAACTGTTGATCCTTGCTAATCTCTTGTTGTGGTTTTGCTTGTCTCTGTAAAAGCAAAGTTGAAAGGTTGTCCTCGACCGGCACCTTCAAGCTGGCCAAGCTCGGCACTGAGTCTTTGGATTCTCGAAAGGCCCTTTTCACTTTGTGGTTAGGACCCTGGGTGGGAGGATGTACAGGATAGAGAGGTTAACAATGGCACCGAGTGGGTGTGTGAATGCAGTTCTATATATCATTGCTAGGGTAGAAAAAAATGGACAATTTACACTCACACAAGTACATGTTTGATTTTCCTCACTGTGACAACGAGGCGCTCTAAAGTGGCCAAGCCAGCGAGAAGCTTCGTCCACACTCTGGCTGTCAAATCGGACCTTTTTTTTTTTTTTTCTCTCTCCGTATTTTTCTGCTTGACATGCATGCACTCACAACCAACAACGAGGCACTCTAAAGCGGCCACGCCAGACTTCAGTCCCGGTCCACACACTAGCTGTCAAGTCAGACTTTTTTCTCTTATTCCTTGCGCTTCCATCTTTCTATACGTGATGTGCGTGCACTCATGACTGACAACGGGGCACTCTAGAGCGCAATCTGCAGCCTGAGTATCCAAAGGGGAAATGCATCTTTGGGTTGAAGGCAAGACTCAAAAGTACACCACACCCAGAAAATCAGGAAAAATGAACAGTGTAATGACAGATCTTCACAATTCAGTACAACAAAGTTCTCGGCTTTTTAAATTTTTTTTTTTAATGTATTAATATTACAGTGACTAAAATATTTTTATCATTGTATGTCCAATTTAAGAGTCATAAAATGTTACTTCAAATAGCTGTTGATAATGCCTTGGCGACCTAAATTGACTAAGGTAAGTTAAATGACAGTCACAGAAGTGTTTAACCTTTTCTGGAGGAAAAAGCCAGCATCATTATCAATATAATTTGTCATCAGGCAGCACCAATATCAATATGTGATGCTATACGATTTGAACACATAACTTCAACATCAATATTTTTCCCCAGCTCAGTCAAATGATTTCCAAACAAGAACTGCATTAAAGGTTATCTAACCCAAGGAGGGGGAAGCGTCCGTTCAATCATCATCACGGCAATGGAGGCGACCTTTCGACTTTGACAGTCTTCACTTACTTGACTTTGCGTATGGCTGAAAAAATGGCTCGCTGTCAGGGCAGCGGGCTGAATCTTCACGGCAGATCCGTGATAGTCTGGACTGGCGGTCACAGTGCTGTAAGCTGGAGGACCCAACGTGGGCTGTCTCTGCAACAGCTGCAGGATGGTCTGAATGTCTGACGTTAGCTGAGACTCCAACCTGAAACACAACGTGCACCGTCAGAGCGCGCAGGCGGCACAATTAGTGCAGTGCATTTAGTTGTCCTACTAGTATGCCAAATTGTCCAACTAACAAACTGTGCTTGTGTGTATTTATTTATGTGAGGCTGATGAATATGGTCAGTAAAACAACATCTACGACGTTTACCTTCATCTATAAGCTAGCTGTTTGAAGCTAACTGTGAAGCTAAGCTAGCTAGGTTAGCTTGGCAGTTTAGCTTGCCAATTACTGGTCAAATATTAACCAAACTTGTCTGTTAAGTATTTAATTGACAAGACAATAAAGTGATAGAGACACCACAGATATTGTAATTATGGAATTTGCCATAAAAATATTGTGATCTAAGCATAGACATGTAAACATAGACACATTCATTTATTTGCCTATACTTTTTTATTCTACTACATATAGACCTTAAGATGGATATCAACAATATCGTATAAACGTTTAAACTGCTTTCCATACACTCAGAATATTAAATTACAACATAAAAAAAAACACACGCTATGATTCAATTTGCTTACTGGCCACTAGAGGGGGCTTTTGATCCATGATAGTGGACAGAGGTTTCTTTTATGGAAACAGTGAGCCAGTTAAGATGGTGTTTTTACCAGGGGTGATAATTAGCTTATGCATGGGAGGTGTGAATCTATTGTTTACTGCGAATAAGTACATAATTTCCATGAATGTAACTATGACTACATTTAATCAGGACACCTTGTTTAAAACCTACAGCCAAAAATTTGCCTACAGTTCCTTTGTGCAGGGATTGAAATAAGAAGTCATGTGCTTGCAGGTTTTAATCAATAATGGATATGGCACAATATTGAAAGTGGACTTGATGCTATTTTTTTTGTTTTACATGAACAACTAAAAAGCACATCCAGTCAGTTCACATCAGGATAAAAAAAAAAACAAAAAACGGGATTGATTGTATTGCAGGGTACAACATGACTTATTTGTGCGAAAATGAAACGAGCCAGACACATGGTGCTGATGCCCGTGTCATTCCCCAGCCAAAAATACCACCTGCTGTTCATTTATGCGTCACTCTCTCGTTGCCTGCTGGCTACAGTTGTGCTGTTAAAACTTTGCCTCTTGTGAAAATGACATCAAAACTACATCTGCTCACGCATTAATATCTGTTTTGTCACTACAAACAAAGCTGTTGTAGCAATTCATTATTGCCTTTTTGGATGAGTTATGGTTCTATCACCTTGAATCCCACCTACAGTATATTTAGTCCAACAATATAATATCTTTTGCCAGGTAGAATTTCTTCCTCCACCTTCTATATTTGTCTGAGCAAAATGAGACAAATCCTGGCAGGGATCTTGGTGTAAGTGTAGCTTACTTTCATTTGTGTGGGAGGTGACATTTTTTTTTTTTTTTTTTTTAAATCACACACGAATCATTAGCATCTACAAACAGTATATGGGTGGTTGGATTGGATTCTGAATCAAAATAATAATCACAATGTTTCTTCTGTAAAACGTTGGAAGATGATTTGGCTGTTTGCCTTATGCTTCATTTTAATTCTAGAAAAAAAAAAATGTCCTCAAGCTTACACAGCTCCAGCGTTTACGACCAATTAAAAGTGCTTTAAGGTGCTCGAGAATATTGCACTGATGCGGGGTCAATAAAAAATTTACTACATCAGTAGTTCTCAAACTTTTTACTATCTAAATAATAAACGATAAAAAAAAAAAAAAAACAACAACTCTCCAAATATTACCATCATGACCAACAACGGTAGCATAGTGAGCCTTAGCAGTCGTCAAAAATATTTTATTCTTAAAAAGTACATTAAATAGCATTATTCACAGTTTGGACATAAACACTGTATTGAAATATATTGGACAAAAGAATATTGACCTATCATTCGATGATTCTGACAAACCCACAACTTTTTTTTTAATGTATTTTGCACATCTGTGGTCTATTCACTAGTATCCAGCGATCACTTTACAAGGGAGATATTTATCCATGGGCAACCTCATCACTTAAAACACACTTAAACATAACAAGCACAAAGCCCTTTTCACACTGCACTTGGTTTTCTTGGTGTTCATTGCAAGGGCATTGTGTAGGGACGACGGCGCCCCAGCGCAAGCTTGCCCATATTTGGCAGTAATTGCTTAGCAGCCTACCAAGAAGGCTTTTCTACGCTAATTTGGTCGTGACAACTCATGACGTATTTATTACTCGGGCACGGCTGATTAATTGGCTGATATTAGCTCTTTTTAAAATAGGGAAAAAAAAAAAAAAACGTTTTGAAATTTTTTTTAAATTTATTTTCAAATTGTTCTCTTTTTTTCACATTTTTCTCAAATACTAAAAGACAAAGAATTAAAAAAAAAACAAATGTTCTGCCAGTAATTAATTTTTATTAATTGGTTATCAGAATTTTATCCTGCTAAATATCAGAATTGGCATCAGCCTAAAAAAATAAAAAAATAAATAAAAAATAAAAATAAAAATCCACATTGTTTAGGCCTATATTATTTATTATTATTGCCTTTATTGTCTCCAAGCCATTTACTGTATACTATTCTGCTACACTCTTTTGCTGGTAGCACGTTGAAGTCACTCTGCCAGCACTTCTCTGATTGGATGTGCCTTCTGACGTCACTGCACAGCCGCTTCTGAATAAACATATTTAAATTGGTGGTGGGGAATGATCGCACTGCTAAGTGCAGTGTGAAAAGGCCCTTAACATAACCAGTATTTATTTATTTTTAATTTTATCTAAAATATTCCCGACATGTTTCATATAAAGTCAATTATAAGCAAATGAAAACTGATTAAAATTGAATTTAATATTCATACAGTCGCTAGTGAGAAATGCTGGGATGACAGATTTATTTGCTGACACGACACAATCATATCAGCGCTTTTAATTGGCCACCCACAAAAGCAAAAACCATACCTGTTTAAATGCTCTTGAAGCTGATTTAAGCGCTGTTCCACCTCTCCGTAGGTAAGCTCGCTGGCCGAATTATCGTCTCCTTTCAGCTCGTGGAAGTGTGCTGACTCATCCAGGTAGTCTGTCGGCTTCTTGCACACCCATTTGTCACAGCACAGATCTGCAGAGAGCGCAAAAGTAACATGCATCCTTTACACGCACACATGTGGGGCAGATCAGCGTCGCCGCTGAAAAAAACAAAACAAAACAAAAAAATAAAAAAATAACCTTGCTCGTTAAAATAGTCTGTCATTAATCTGAAAAGGTTTGCTGAGTGTGGTGTCTCTGTTGTAATTCATCAGGCCTTTGTCCCAGTGGAATTACTACAGCACTGCTTTCAAGTGGCAAACGAATCCCCTTGTTATCACAGCTGGACACCTGCTATCATTGCATTTGCTTTGCAATCACGTGTGTCAGGAGCCCTTTTTGGAATAAAATAAATAAATAAAAAAAACTGGCCACTTGTATGGTTTGTCTATCTGTGGACGCAGTGTGCGCAGGTGGCTTTGTACCAGCACGATGAGCCATAAAGATACGAGGAAACCTGTTCTCTGTCGTGTGTCCCTTTTCTATGCGCTTTGTCCTCACACGGCCTCAGCATCCACTGAGCAAGCCAAAGGAACAATAGAAGGAAGAACAACACTGTTTTGTTAGAGTAGTTGAAGTAGAAGTAACATCATGTTTGAACTTAAAGCCCTGTCTAACATTGGGGACGTCACGGGACTAAATTTAGTTTGATTTTGGTCATCATTTTAAAGTTTGAGATTATTATTAACTATTTTTAACTCACCATAGTTACACCTCTGTACTATAAGTTAATGTGGATTTTATTTTATTTTTTTATATGCATTATTTTTTTTTTTTATTTAGGGTAAGTCAACCACCCTAAAAAAATTTTTTTGACAATATAATATGTTCTATGCAGCCCCACTGGTCTAAATATGGTATTCAGGTTTATATTTCATATACAATTATCCATCCATTTTCTTAACCACTCATTCCTCACAAGGGTCGCGGGGGGTGCTGGAGCCTATCCCAGCTGGCTTTGGGCACTAGGCAGGGTACACCCTGAACTGGTTGCCAGCCAATCACAGCATGTACAATTAATACCTTTAAAAAATATTTTTCCCACTTGCTGTCGACTGAAGATGACATCACCTGTGCTGAGGAAGTAGGTAACAACCAATCATGGCTCACCTGTTTTCTGGGTTTGGTCAACTGAGCCATGATTGTTCTTTACCTACTTCCTCAACACAGGTGATGTCATCTTCAGTCGACAGAATATGGAACAAAAAGGAAAAGTTTTTTAAAGGTATTAAATGTAGATGAAAATGAAGTTATCAAATAAATTCTGGAAAAAATATTAACTATTTACTGCTGAAAATGGCTCAATGAGTCAAGTATCCCTTTAGGCATCAAGAAAAGCCTGAATTCATTTTCTACACCAGTGATCCGTAATAGGTGAGCTGGCGCTTATCCAAGCTAACTTGGGGCCAGAAGCGGCATACTACCTGGACAGTTCACCTGTTAATCGTATGACACATAATTATTATATTTCATACATTTTATTCAACACATTTCTATGCAAGCAACATTTTATGAATGATCACTACTTTTTGAGAGCAAATACTGAATAGCAAGCAATCTAATCAAATCTTTTTTATTGCAATTCGTTCGAGTGAAACTTTGTGAGCAGTTGTAAAGTCACGCAGCAGAATCCCTGTCAGGTTATTTGGGAAAAAGTTGTAAAAGTGCACAGACAAAGTGAGGTGTTGCATACTGAAGCCGAGCCATCAAACCGCTACGGACGTGCATGCCAGCCTTTAAAAGGTACGTCATTGATGCACTCATTTGTTGCAGCCGCGTCCGGTTACAGCTGCTATTTACAGCGCCTCGGATCGTTAGCATCGGCGTGTGGCGCTTTTTTTGCTTGCTGCCTGTCCAAAGCCAGTTCTGAGGAGTCAGGTTCGAGTCCAGGCTCGGGCCTTCCTGGGTGGAGTTTGCATGTTATCCCTGTGCCTGCGTGGGTCTTCTCCGGGTACTCCGGTCTCCTTCCACATTCCAAAGACATGCAGGGCAGGTTAATTGGGCGCTCCGAATTGTCCCCAAGTGTGCTTGTGAGTGAGGATGGTTGTTCGTCTCTGTGTGCCCTGCGATTGGCTGGCAACCGGTCCAGGGTGTCCCCCGTCTACTGCCCAAAGCCAGCTGAGATAGGCTCCAGCACCCCCTGCGACCCTTGTGAGGTATAAGCGGTCAAGAAAATGGATAGATGGATAATTTTAGCCCTCGCACATATTTAAACACAGCTCATTAAAATACTTAAATACACATTTTAAACACATTGCATTTGAGACACGGGGACAAACTGCGAATATGAGGGGGCAACTTGATATGGGCTCGGCACGAACACGTCCACAGTGACGTTTTATGTCATTTGTACCGCAAGAGATCAGAATCAGCAGCGTGGAAGACTGCATGTATTGTGATGTATTTCTCACTCAAACCTTCTCTGTTGAATGCTACCGCAAAGAATTGATGTCGGCTGCGTGTTATAATTGGATTCTTCGCACCTTGCTTTTACAATGGCTGGCTCGCACAACAAGTTCAGGTACCGCCACTATCTCGATTTCAAGAAAGAGTAATTCCCTTTTTTTTTCTTTTTTTTTTCCAAAGGGAAACAAACGTGTTACCTTGAAAAGATGGACTTCTCCTCAAGCCGTGTGTGACCTCGTTGTGTCCGAGAAGATTAGAGTCGAGAACAGGGCTGCCGGGTGCCGATGGACCCCGGACTTCGGAACATCTCTTTAGGCACAGGTTTGACTCCCCATTTTCCAGTTCTGTACTGACTTCATTGTTTTCCGCTGGGGAACAGCAAAAATAACAATGCTTGTCCACTAAGCATGATTGGGGATGTTGTTGTTGTGTATTGATTCTCGATTGAAGACGTACCTTTGGGCGGCTCTGGCGTGAAGGAAATCCGTCTTTTAATACTCCTGGTGCCCTCGCCATCGGAATCACAGCCCTCGGGACTGGGAGGCTGCGTTAATATAAATATTACCGTACATGTTAAGAGCTCTATCACTGTGGAAAGTCATTTGTCTCGCATAGTTGAAGACCACATTTGGAGAGAGCAAAAGCCAATATGGCTAACAACTATGCTATAGCATTGTTTACTTAATTCATCACGCTTCAATTGAATAAAAATACTTGACATGTTGTAAATTCCAAACATTTTTGCCGATGAATACAAAAAAAAAAAGTTACAAAATGTATTGCCGTTCCACTGAGGTCCTGTAGACGACTCCAGTGCACTTTCACACTGTCGCTGACTGTCAAAATTGATCAAGGAGGCAGCATGCAATGTGCTTCTCTTAAATGTGTGCGCCTTCATCTGTGGCTGAGACAACAGGCGCATATCGACACTTCGGAACAAGACTTTAGCCGGCAGGCACAAATTGGGGACATCCAGTCCCTGCTTCAACTGTACAAGATCACTGTCTGGCCCGACCAAGTTTCTCTGCCTCTCAAACTCGTTACTGAGACAATTATCGATATAAATATAAAATTGTCTACCTTCGCAGACTCATCTCTGAGATTGAAGGTCAGCTCCAGGTTGGCAAAGAAGTAGTCTGCAAATTCTGGGTACATGTCCAACACCTCCAAAAGGTCCTCCCTTTGGATGGTGCTCAGGTCGCAGTAACTCAGAGCCCGCACGTCAGCGTTGGACTTTCCAGGTTTGGCAAAAAGATGGATCATTTCACCAAAGATGTCATTTTTCCCTGGTTTTGACCAACACCAAACACAAAAGATCAACATGTGAGCTCTAATTACATTGCATGTGTACTTTGTTAAACAGTTTTACGATGAATTTTGATGGCTCTGTATCCTCCTGACTACCAGCAATTCAAATTTGTCCACTGCAGTGGACCTTTTTAAACCTGAATATCTTCCACCAAGTGCATATGATTGAATTAACTCATTTTTGTGTTCTATAGAGGACATTCAGAGATTTCCAATGATAGCAAATATGTAGGGGTGTGGCTTTGCTACCTTTGATTGCGTCATAAAAGAAAATGGCTTCCCTCGTTGCAAGCACTTTTTAGGGAAGAGGAAAAGTAAATGTAAAACACTTTTTATTGAATAAATTTAGGCTTTAAATGTTGTTAGCATGTTTTTCACAAGACTCTTAAGAACACATTAAAGTATTGTTTGAATTATTTTAACTGTATTTGAGCCTAGTATTTAAGTTTTAAAAAATGTCCTCTGAAGTGGACACATCATAGCTTGAAAATAAAAACTTTTTTTTTTCTCAAAAATTTCTTTTGCAGTATTCTAGTTACTTCACAAAGATTGGGGAATATCAAAATAAACATGATTGGACAATATCTTTTTTTTCCCCCTGGTAGTCAGGAGGATAAAGGAACTTGAGCATCTTTTTGTTCATATAAATGGTTAACCGGAGCATGGTGATATGCAGTTAGCTCGCTTTTTATGCCTATATGGTAAAAGCAAAGTCAGCTGGGTTTGAGCTCCAGTTCACTTGTGAGTCGTGACCCTAGTAAGGACAAGCACTATAGAAAATGAGATTGATGGAAGTTACACTGTAGTGCAATGAAGCAAAAAGATTCAGATACAGGTCTTTTTCGACCTTTCTATTGAGTTAATCCAAAATGATTTCTTGGGCTCATGCATGAATGAGCATGGAAAAGTAGCCAATGATTGAATTTATGCATTGGTGCTGAAGTTGATCTATATCAGTAGCAAATGAACTGCTCATGGGCCATAGTTGAAGATGTTATTGTATACCTGCGCCGTGAGCACAATGTACAGTCTCGTTTGGCTGCAGGTGAGCCTCATACCTCATGCGTGGCATTGTGCTAAAATGCAGGTTTTCCCCCAAAGAAATGGAGCAAAGCGGTGCTGATCAAGCATGTTGTTGGCGTCACACTGTACGCTGTAGCTACTCTAAGTAGACTGATCAATGGGATCGGTGACATTTTCGCTGGGGATGTTAATAATGAGCGTGTGTGATTCAGCAGCCCGTGCTTAAGCCTCATTGTGTCAGGTTTGGCTTTAGGGAGCATTCATCTCGTGGACAAATGCACTTTTAATCCGAGCTCACCTGGCTTTACCTCGCCCATGAAAGGCATTATTAGAACGTGTGCAATATGCAATAACAAAATACGACAAATTCAGCTCAGGTGAAAAATGTTCACGACATATTGATATTTTTCTAAAATAATCCCTCGTCCTCCTGTGCTGTCAAGAATCGGCCGACAGTTGCCCATGCTCTTTTAACAACCTTTTATGGATCCACTTAATAGAAATGCCAGCGCCTCGCTCTCGCCCCTGTTGGCCAGAGGGCACAAATGGTGAGGGCGCCCGTCTTGTCAAAATGTGTTGACGTGAGGTGTTACAATTACTCAAAAAAAAGAAAAGAAAAGAAAAAGCTCTTTCTTTAGCCTATTGAAAATTCAAATTGAACCCTTTTCCACCTGATAATGTCATTGGGTGTATGCTTTTTGCAATTTACACTAATAGTAGCATTTCAAATTCACAATTTAATGGGATTGACGCTTTATTAAGATGATAATACTGAACAAAGGTTTGACTGACACTCACAGAGAGCAATTATCCATGTTGTGTCAGTATTATGATAAAGTGTCTTTGGTGTCCTAATCAAAATCACAAAAACGTAGCAGATTAAAGAAACTTAAACGAAACGAAATGGAACGAAACGAATCGAAAAGAAACGAAAAGGAACGAAAAGGAACGAAGACAAGAAAAGGAACAAAATGAAATGAAACGGAACGAAACGGAACGAAACGAAAGGAAACGTAAAGGAACGAAACGAAACGGAACGGAACGAAACGAAACGGAACGAAACGAAACATTATGTTTCAGTGACATTAAGACCATCCTTTTGCCTTTCTTCAATGGGGTATATGCCACGGAAGAGGCGGGACTGTTTTTGCACATCAGCTTTGGTTCTGCATCGGTTTGCGACGTGTGGACTGCGTCAAAATACTTGTGCTTCCGACTTTGTGCCCCTCAGTTGCGGGTTCGCAACCCGGACCGGAACCAAACTTGTGCAAAATCACGGAAGTCCCGCCTCTTCCATTGCATATACCCCATAGAGGCTGAAACAATGGTTAGCTACAGACAAGCTAATTACCCTTAACATTTTGTAGTAATGATATTATGTGTATAGATGTGTCCGTCATAGTAAAATATCAATAGTTATAAAAAGCTTCCAGAAATTAAAAATATATTTGTTAAACATTACACAGTTATCTTACTAAGTGAATTATGTTGCCAAGCGCATAATTTGGGTACCTATCCCTGCTGACTTGGCGAGAGGTGTGGTCCACCTTGCACTGGCCGCCATTCGAACACAGGGCACATATAGACAAACAACCATTCACACCTACTGACAATTTTAACATCTCCAATGAACCTCACGTACATGTTTCATGGGGAGAGCATGTAAATGCCACACAGGCATGAAGGCCTGAAGCTGAGATTCAAACCCTGGACACTAAGACTATGAGGCAGATGTGTTAACCACTAGGTCAGAACGCTGCCCAATAAGAAACAACGAGTTAAAAGTTTGAATGAATACTTTGCTTAGACTGTGAGTCAGAATGTGTGTGTGTGTGTGTGTGTGTGTGTGAATGACAGCACAAGCTGCTTGTACGGGATGTCAGCAGATTATCCAGTTATTACATAATGTGGCCAGTGAGTTTATCACGAACGTGGATGTCTGCCAACGCATCCCTAATGCACATGCTGCACCGTGAAATGTCAAAATGTCAAACAAAAACGGACCTTTCAGTGTACGTTTATCTGGGATATGACAAGTCATACGTATCCACTTGACAATAACACAATTTGGGGACCATTTTGTTGAGGGCAACAAAGTAAACAAGGTGAAAAAGAGATACAATTTACCCAAAATGGCCACCACAATGTCATCTTTCAGGATCTCAATAGAGCCGCGGGACAGGAAGTAGAGGGCAGTGAGTACGTCGCCACTGTGGACCAGAGTGTCCCCAGGTGGGGCGTGAGTGGTCTTGAAGTGCATCGCCAAGGCCCTCAGGCAGCCTTTGGTGGCTCCTTGGAACACTTTGCAGTTGTGAAGGAGGTTATTATTGAGATGAAGACAGATATCTGCCTGCAGGCACTCCGGAAAACCTTTGAGCACCTATGAGGAGGTCGAAGAAATGAGCGCACAATTCAAATCAATCACGAGCCCATGTGAAGTGCATTTTAAAATTCAAGTGAGAAGAATGTCAAGTTGGAATGTTGTCTAGCAGGGGTGACAGACAAGGTGCAGGCGATCATTGACTGTCCACATAGATGAATAACATTAATAACGTGTAGCTAATTGTAGTGATAGGCCGATATTCGGCACAGATATTGGGCATTTTGACGAACATCAGTATCAGCCTTTTTTCAAAATCTCACGGCTCAGGAAACTATTCAGTATAAGTTATTCTGTGGACACTGGAAACCATTTGAACCTTTTGTTTGTGTTCAACATTAAAACAAAGACATGTGAAAGTTTAAGATTTCTTTTTTTTTTTTTAATGTAGGGAAAAAAAGACCAATGTTATTTACTTCTTTAAGGGTCCATGTCAGTTACTAACGTATGGATAAACTTGGAAGTTCCCTAAACATTTTTTTTAAAGATATTTAAAATGAAGTATATTGTCTAAGATAAAAAAATATATACATTTTGAAAAGTAAAAAAAAAAAAAGTTCAATAAGCATTAATATTTTAAGACATTACAACCAAGTCAAGATTGGCATTTGTACTTTTCAAACAATTTTGACACTAATGCAACCCCCCCCCCCCCCCCCCCCCCCATTTTTTTTTAAACTGAATTTTACTGGAAAAAAAAATATATGGCTTCAAATATTGGTTATGGGCCTCCTTGACTACTAATAAACGTTATCGTCCCCAAATAAAACAACAACAACAACAACAACAAAACATATCAGTCTATCTATGATGTGTATGCAACTGGTAGCCCTTCCCATGTATTTCTAAAGCAACAGGTGTTTGATTTTAGAGGAAAACAATAGCTCACATTTTCTGCTGCACATTTACATTTTGTTCAAATTCAATCCTGTTCAGCATTAAGAATCCTATTGGTTGAACATTAGTATGACTACATGGACCATTCACCCCCAGTAATATAGAACGACATGTCTTGCCATAAGTACAAATACAATATGGCACTTCAGCTCAACTTGCACCCCCCCACTTGTTTCTATACCACAGCTATGGGGGTTGGGGATGTTTATTTCAAACCGTGCTGACACAGTGACCCACTTGGCTCTTGAATTAGACAAGATAATAAAATGGAATACGCACCTCCTGCTCTTGCCAAAGAAAAGACATCAAGTCCACAATGTAAAGCAGACAAAAAGAGAAAACACTTGGCCTTTAGATTTACGCATAAAATGCGACGAGTGGTTTTGTGCGCTTTTTACGTACCGTGTTCATGTCAATGCCGTTGGTGTAGGCCCAGGAGTGTTGGAAATACTCCTCCAGCCTCTGCCTCAGCGGATTGGGTATCTGATGAAAACGGATGAACTCTTTGACCCGTAACATTTGCGCGTGGTAGCGTGCCGTACCCGAGTACAACCTCTGGATGATGGCTGAGACGTTCCCGAAGATGCTGGCGTACATCAGGGCTGAAATACAGAAATTGCATTTTATTAACTCACTCAAACCCAAAAACGTATAAATACGTTTTGTATTACTCTGTCCTTCTCTCCCCAAAACGTATTTATATGCTTTTTTTTATGCTAGAGCTTTGATACAGCTTATGACATGAAGATGTCACTTAAAGCGGTAATTATTACATAAAAATGGCCAGCAGGTGGTAGCAGAGTACAAGAGATCAGCCAGGACCATGTTGCAACAAGCCCTTTTTGCCAGTGTTTTCAACAGGTTTGTGAATTATGATGAAACTTAACTATATTCTAATGCTAATTGCTGCAAAATGGAAACAGATAGAAATTACTTTTTTTTTTTCCTGATGAAAGAAGAGACTAATCTTTGTTTTGGTAGGTTCCATGTTTTTATAGCAATAGAACAGTATCTTCTTTGGACCTTGCAAAATCAGTCAAAATCCAGTAAAACAACTAGGAGCGAAGGGGGCTGCTTCACTGAAAATGGCTGCGAGTGAATGAGTTAATTGTGATTGAAAATCCTGTTGGGCGTTTGTACTCACATCCGATCAGCATGACACAAATAGAAAAGATCTTCTCCGAGTTTGTGTTTGGGGAAACGTTGCCAAATCCCACGCTGGTTAGACTGCTGAAGGTGAAGTAAAGTGCGGTGACGTACTTGTCCTTGATGGAGGGACCAGAATTGGGATCACTGTAGTTGTATTTCTTCCCTATGGACACTCCCAGATTGTCCAGCCAGCCAATCTTGTGCTCCAAGTAAGGCTTTTCCACATTGCCAATGGCGTACCAGATGCAGGCCAGCCAGTGGGCGATGAGGGCAAAGATGCACATTAACAGCATCAATACGGCGGCGCCGTACTCCGAGTAGCGGTCCAGCTTCCTGGCTACTCGGACCAGACGAAGCAGCCTCGCCGTCTTCAGCAGGCCAATCAGAGTGGTCGTCTAAACACATGGTGAGGGTTGGGGTTAGTTGGTTTTCATGAACGAGGTTCAGGTTCATAAAAGTAGAGAGTATATTGTGCGGTGTTTTCCAACCTTTACTGCGCCAAGAAATATATTCTGCATTCGAAAAATTCTCACGGGACACACCGCTAAACAAACGGGTCACAAAAAGTCTATGTATCAGCTACAGTAAAATCCTGTGAATAACACGTACCCGTGTATAATACGCCACCCTGAAAATGCAGGAAAAAAAATCTGCATATTAAGTAGGCCTGTGCAATTATTGGAAATTCAATTACAATTTCAATTACATTGCACTTCACAATTTCAAAATCAGCATAATTGTAAAAAAAAAAAAAAGAAAAAAAAGAAAAAGAAAAAAAAGATTAATACAAATTATTTTAGTTGTTTAAATTTATACATCTACACCTGTTTTTAAATTTTAAAATAACTAATTTAATAAATTTTGTTCCAAAAGGAACTTGCATAATTATAGTGTTTTAAAGAATTAATTTGTCTTAATATTTTTTACATTGAAACGTTTTCTTGTTTTGTACCAAAAAAGAAATGATCATCATAATTGTGATTTCAATTATTACCAAAATAATCATGATTAATATGTTCTTCATAATCGAGCAACCCTAATATTAAGTTGCGTTCATTAATAAACACACAGGGCTCTATTTTCAATGACTATTTAGTGCCAGGTCTGAATTTATACCTTCTCAGACCATGTCTAAATATTAGCACAGCTGGTCTCACACGATTTTGGTGAGGAATGTTCGGGGGAACACAGTCAATTTGGGGTGGGGATAGACACAGTACATGAGATCTCCAGACATATTTGAGTTGTTAGCGGTGATCACCTGACCCTTCTGTATTTAATGAGGGCCACCTCTTATGTTGTTGTGTTGCCACACCAGCAGAGATGTGACAACTCTCCAGTCAAGCCACTACTTTGATGGGACGAATGGAGTCAGCTGTGTTCACGCCATCAACGGTGCACATCTGCGGAATCACAAACACCTGGTCTAACATGCCTCTGCGTGGATTTACGCCACATGTCATGCCGAACTTGTGCCTTGGTGATGGCGTGGCCTATCGCCTATACATAAGCTACAATGAATGACAAGTTTAGTTATTATTTTTAAAATATTTTTCTTTCAGAAAGTTATATAGGCCACAACAGCTTGCCTTGTTGTCCTTCATCCAATTATTAGACTAAACTACACAGCTCTTCATCTACACGTGAGCCTTCCAGATGGTGCTGCTGACAACGAAGAAAATGTTATGTAGTAATATATTGTGAGTGATGAATGTACAGTAAGTAATCTGTTGTATTCTAACGATGTCACAAGGTTCCATGATGCGCTGATGACGGAAAACCCCATTCCCCAAGGGGGACAATAAACAACTGATATGAGACTACAGTACAGTACCTCTACGTGCCACAATCTATTAATTTCGCTGCACTTCACTGAGCTGACTTTTGTTGTGCAAACTGCTGCAATGAGTAGTAATGCATAGCAAGCATTACGGAATTGCATATAGTCATTATGCAGTATGACAGCAAACATACTTTGTGAGTTAATTCCAAGAAATGCAGCGAGGGCATTTGTGGCTCTGCAAAACAAAATTACACTGAGATTATTTTGTATTTCTAAGCCAACGTGGAATGCAGACAGTCAGCGTACTGTATCGTATGCACATACAGCTGAATTTGACCAGAACTAGTGCGCCTTTGGAATTATGGCCTGCTTTACTAGTATCCAGGACAGGTACACGTTTGAAGTTAAACGCATAAGCCATGACAGATGTAACACGAGTTCATTCACGTTTATCTGCACGAGGGATTACATCATGTAGTAGCTGAAGAGCTTCTCACTTGGGGAAAACAAACAGCTTCATGCATCAGTTTTCGATAACGCTTGTCCTCATTAGGGAGGCAGTGGAGCTGCGGCCCATCACAGCAGGAAAAAAGGCAGCGTTACCTCAGGACCAAGGTTATTATTGTTATTATAGAATAAATACAACTAAAATTGAATACAGCATTTCCGTTAATTAAGTGAAATAAAAATGAAACTGCTTTTTAAAAAAGTAAAACTAACCAATGTAAATAATAATATGATTACAGTGAAAATGTCCTTCGTTTTTGTCTTTGTCAATAATATCATAGATGAGCTTCTGGCCCCCCCGAATATGGGGTTCATTTAAAAATAATTTCTTTCGGTATTGCTGTCTATGCAGAAGAAGGAACGTTTGTGAATTGTAATTTACTGTAATTTATTTAAAAAAAAACTTTGTGACTTTGTTTGTTTGTTTATGAAAAAAAATAAAAAAGGTCAAGGCAAGATAAACTGAAGCTTAACCCTACACCTAATTGGTTAACTTCACCGTTGTTTTCTTCCTGCCGTTTCTGAAAATTAGAATTTAACTATAAAGCAGCCATCTTGTGACATATATGGGCATTTACAATACAGTCTAAAACTTTTTAGGGAGGTGTAAAATGACTGCTTTTCACTATTTGCGGCAGGGCTCAGTCACACACGACTATCATGACTGTTCCAGAAAAGTTGCCAAAGTATCAATGCTGCTTCGTCCACTCCAGGGTGTACCTGGCCTCTCGCTAAAAGTCAGCCGGGAAAGGCTCCAGCTCACCCGTGACCTTAGTAAGGATAAGCTGTATAGAAAATGGAAACAGCGCCATATAATCTGTTTGCATTAAAAGACAAATGATTCGCTGGCTGCCACCATCACGTGCACTCAATTTTCTTTAGGTGGGTAAGAAAAACATGGCAATTGAGATTTAACGAGACTCGCGTAGCTGACTCAGCAGTAGCAGCGTCGGCAGTGGTCAAAAAAAGATGATTATGGTTTATAATCAGGAGCTTTTCTGGTGTAATGGAGTGCCTACAAAGCACGATCAAGCACTGAAGTGGATCCAGAGCCATCAAACAAGCCGGCGAGCCTGGCAGCCAGCCTCCCAATGACTATCTAACATCTGCATGTAAGCTGTGCACACGGCGCTGTTGCCCCCCCCCCCCCCCCCTCGTCACATAAATGCATCAATGATTGCCATTTGGTAAGCCATTAATCCTTGTAAATGGATTCTAGAATGAGGACCATTCAAAAAACAAAACAAAACATGCAATTTAAAGTAATCCTTCCATCGCTGAGACAGAAAGACTTAGGCTTTAAGTAGTGGCTTGGGTGCCCAAGTCTGGACTCAATAAAGAGATGACTGTGCAGGGATGACTGAGGCTCTATGCAGTAATACTCGACTCCCTTAGGAAAGAGCGGGCAAAAAAAGAAAAAAAAAAGAAAAAAAGAGATAACAAACCTCATCTGATCCTGAGCCGAAGATAAGCAGGTCAAAGGGAATAGCCGCCACCATGTCTATTAGGAACCAGCCTTTAAAGTAATGGATGGCTATCTTGGCCGCATGGCTGACCACCTCCTCGTTCTGGTTCACGTACGTGGTCCTGAAGTTGATGAGGATGTCGATGATGAACATGATGTCCACGATGAGGTCCACCACGTTGAGAGGGCTGCAGGAGTATCCGCATTCACGCCTCCTCTGCTCCTCCTGGTCGTTGAGAAGAAAGGCGGCGGAGTAAGGCGTGAGGATGGCCGTGTAGATGACCAGCAGCAAGATCAGCCAGTCCCACACAGCTTTGAAGGGGCTGTAATGCAGAATGGTGAACTTGTCGATGCGGTTCGTCTGAAGCTTGTACTCTGGCAGAACATCGGCTCCCAGCGATAAGACCTGAAAAAGACAGAAAAGGATTGTTAAGTTTTTTTTGTTTTTTTTTCTTCCCTCAATGTGTATCTATTTTTAGGTGTGCAGCACTACAGCAAATCCCCTACACAGCGGGAATTATGTTCCAGACCACCACGATTAGTGAAATTCATAATACAGAAATACCCTAATTTAAATTCTCCTAACGCACATTTTTATAGCATTTATTGCACTTATTAAATGTTTTTAAACTCACATTAAAATAATATGACAAAATATCAAAAACATTTAATATATTGAGAGGACAAATCTTTTTTTTCCCAAACAAACTTATCATCTTACACTATACATGAAAAAAAATCGTGCAATCCAAAGATGTACGTCATAAAATGAGCCTAAAGCAGTTGCTTTCTGTAGGCACAAAATGCAGGATGATAGAGGATTGAGTCATTCAATGTCTTTTCTCATCGCTTCAGCAAAAATAAGGCTGATCTTGAAACACTTCCTGTTTTCTCTTCTTATATAAAATTTGTACAGTGTTAAACACAATTGCAAATTACACCACATTATGATCGACCACAAACAATTTTAGTCGATCAACCCCTAAAACAAAACGTACCTTGTTGGAACAAAACTTTTACGAGAATAAAGTCGGACTTTTCCAAAGTAATGTCATAATATTATGACACCAAAGTGAAAATTAACAAAGGAATTAAGTAATATTTTCAATAAGTAAATTTTAAAAATATAATTTACTCACATATTATTACACTTAGATGCCTTTGTTCTCATAATAATAAGACTTTATCATAAAAAATATCTTTTACACTAAAAAAATATGACTTATTTGGCTTTGCTAAATAATCACTCATGCAATAAAGTCAGATTTATATGACTTAAATAACAACCATACAAGTTTTTAATTGGTTTATTAGATTAATTGTTTGTGTTACTGATGTGCACAGTAGGTACGTACAGTAGCTGTCTGTCTTCAATGATATGAGATTATAATTGATTACAAATGATTTTGTGCATCAGGGATTCCTGTTTGAGAACTGCTGACGTACACAAAAAGCAAACTCATGCAGTTGCCGTGTGCAATCCTCGTTAATTAAAAAGTGGAATTGCAAGCTTTGGTAATACTTCTTTACCTAATTGTCCTCCCTGAGAGACTCTGACAAATAGATCAATGAGGGAAAAGCCAATGTGAGTGATGAAGCCTTCTGTGCAGCCGTCCACATTAGCAGCAACAATGGGCCGGCTTGGAAACGACTGTGGCGCTCCCGACGTACGCGCTCGACAATCCAAAAACAATTAGAGATGAGGGCGGAATGTTCGCCTGCGCTGTACAACTCGACACTGGCATTTATATATCAGTCCAAAATCTCTTCTGTCTGCTGCTGCTGGGTCCCAATTGTTGACTACCCTTATGTTAAAGCAGTGCTTCTCAAATAGTTTTTTACTGTCCTAGAATAAAGTGCAATTGCACCTCCACTACATTAGGGGGCAGTGGCGCTCTCATTATTGGCAGAGTATGCGCAGGGGGCATTCGCTCGGTGGTGTATGGGGTTTTGTTTGCACTGAGCATGTGTGCTTTGCACACAGAAAAAAAAAAATCAGCACAAATTATTTTATATATTTTTGTTTTGCAGGTTAAAGTTCTTTTTTTTTTAGATATTGTGCTCCTGAGTTAATGTTGGTTATCAGTTTGAATGCATTATTATTTATGGATTTTATGTAATTTTATTTTTTCCGTATCATATGGTTTTGACATGGTCAGTCAAAAAATGTTTTTAGTTTAATTAAAGATTTCATTTTATTTTTGAATTTCAGATGCACTTTAATTCATTTCTGTTACAATTAATAAAGCTATTCTTTGAAGTAAGTTGGTCCTTATTTTTTTCGTTTTTTATTCTCTTATACGTTAATAAGGATACAGTGTTATGCAGAGGTGTGCTTATAACGATTTTACAGACAAATGATACTATTTATAGTGCGTGCGGGGAGGGGGTGGGGGCGCGAGATGTTTTCTTCTTACTGGGGGGCATGACAGAAAATAATTGAGAAGCACTGGGTTAAAGTAACCAAATGTGCTCAAAATGCACACTACTCAGCGAGTGGGTTCGGAAAACAACCCAGCATTTTGTTGTGTGTAGTTTGCGGATTCCATGAAAGATAACTTTGGAGAGAAAAAACTCCAATAAAACTAAGCAAACATTAGTTTTAATTTGTCCCCACAAATACATTCTGTCTGGATCGTAAATTATTCAGTGTCCTGAGTCATCCCGTTTTTGGCCTAATAAGCCGTGGATGACAAAGACTCTCCTGTGCCATAAAAAAAAAAAAAAAAAAAGTGCAAAAGTGAAGCTGTGGGCAGCAGCGGGGTCTTTCTAGTCACTGCACATTCCCCTATGTTCAAGACATGAATTATACAACACACTCAAGAGGAAGACTCAGCGCTCATGTCTTGGTGGCGTCTCCTAACACTAAACTAAGGTCAACAGGGAGGAAGAGCGTTTAATCACGATGATGGTTTGTTCATTTATAGATGAGGGATGCTTGTTGTTTCGATATAAATGCTTTCCTCTGCTGACATCGGCCATCGCACCGAGCAGGATGACATCTCTGTTCAGCTGGATCCTTCAAAGTGCTTTTACATTCTGTGCAGTGGAGGGAATAATTATTTTGATCCTGTGCTGAATTTGTAAGTTTGCTCACTCGCAAAGAAAATAACTGGCCCCAATATTTATGGCTGTTCACTGGGCATGGTAACAGACAGAATATCAGTCAAAAAAAAAATGCGTAAGAAACACACAATATAAAAGTTATACGTTTTATTTAAACAAAATGATCATTGAACTTCTCAAGCAAAAGTTAAGAAACTTTAATGAGTGCAAACACTAAAAACAACAAAAACAAAAAACTTAACCCACTTATGAATAACCACACCACCAAAAAACTTTGGACACTCACCAAAAATACTTAACATTCATCAAAAAAAATTATAAAAATAAAGAAAATATCATAATCCTCAAACACCAAAAAGGGCTCATATTACAAAAATTCCGAATGACTCAAAAACTCTCACATAGCAGAAAAATCCCTTGATAAAAACTCAAGACATTTCTCGCACTCGCAAAAAACTCCCATAACCCTGAAAAAAAAAAAACACTAAAAAACCTTGCTTTAAAAAACCTCTCAGAAGAAGAATCATTCACCAATAAACTCTCACAAACTCACGCATGGTAACCTCTCACACAAAAAAAACTTACTCTGCGAAATCCTCCAGAATTTTCTAAAAATCTCAGCTCACAAAACACTCTTACAAACAAACAAAAATTCTCACAGTCACAAAAAAACTCTCACTATACAAAAACTCCCATTTGACCCCAACATTCACAAGGCAATAAAAACTCACCACATTTCAGGCAACAAAAAAATCTCACATATTCCGAATTTCTCTCACTTACGAAACAAACTCTCGCAATCCACCCAAGACCTCTCACGCTACAAAAACCTTCAACTTGCTCAAAAAAGTAAGCCAACAAAAAAACTCACATTCACCAAAAAACCCTCCCCTAACACCAAAATTTATCTCAATCACTAATAATCTCACATGCACCAATAAGCTTCTCTCACTTTACTTAAACCATAAGGTTTTTTTTTCTGGTAGGATGAGAGTTTTTTTTTGTTTGTTTTTTTACGTTATGGCACCTCAAATGTACTCCACTAAGTCCTAATTTATGTGTTGCTTGGGAATCATACAACTATTTAACTCATAAAATACAACAAGACAACAATATGTTATTTCCATATTGTATGTTTCCTATATTGTGCTTTTTTTTCTGTGCATTTTGACTGATATTTTGTCTATTACAATAATCAATTATCAAGCACAAAAAACTCAAGACTGTTATTATTTTTTTGCAACAGCAAATTTACAAAATAAGCAGGGGCGTTGTCCATTTATCTTGTCTTCTATGTATTAGTGCTGTATATAGTTATATGGATAAGTAGCGGCTGTAACCTTGCGGTTTAGCTTACAAGTCAAAATCAATTTGATTACATTGGACTTTTCTATATTAACCCCCCGCCTAAAGCACTGAATTGAAATGAGAATGCAAGTTTGAAATAAAAAAAAAAGTTTTTTTCAACTCATTATTATTCCTGTGCTTTCCAGGAACGACCCCTCTCTCTTCCTGAATGTCAGAGCTCCACCGCTGGGGCTTTGGCAGCTTCCCAAGCCCACAAACAAAGCGCCGCTAAGCCAGAGGCCCTGACTATTCTTTTCCAGGAAAGCTGTGAATTACCATCGAAGAGCTTTTTCAATAAAAGGTCGCTCGGGGGTTGATATTTCGCCATCAAAAATAATACACCACGAAGGGCTCACCTGTGTCACTTTTTCTGTGACGTTGTGTGTCCTGTCTTTGACCTTTGGCGCGATGATGGTTTTCTCCGATGTCGGAGGAGAGTGAGTCTTCTTGTCGTTTCCTTCCGAGAAGGTGAGGGCGATCAGGGGGATCTTGTTGATGGTGCTGTACTTGTTGATGTTGGAATCAGACGTGGAGCCGAGCAGGCTGGACTTCACGTGGTTAAATGGACCTGGTGATTAGGAACCAATCGCGTGAGGTTGTGAACAGACAGTTAAAATATTATTCTGTGTAGTGCGTTTGTGACTGGACAGACTGATATGGATTTGTGCATGTTAACTCATTTGCTCCCAAAAACGTATAAATACGTTCTATTTCAAATATTACCTGTGTCCCAAAGACGTACTTATACGTTTTTATATGTTAGAGCATGCAGAAGGCTTTGATGCAGCTTCTCAACTGCAGAGAACGGTTGAAGCAATGGTAGTTATTACAAAAATGGCCAGCAGGTGGCAGCAGAGTATAAGAGATCAACCAGGGCCATGTTGCAAAAACTTCTTTTCCCCATTGTTTTAAATAGTGAATAATGATGAAACTTAGATATATTCTAATGCTAATTGCTGCAAAATGGAAACAGAAATAGATTTTTTTTAACAACACAATATTCTGTGGGCCTTGCAAAATCAAAATCAGTCAAAATCCAGTAAAACAGTCTGTAGCGATGGAGATTGCTTCAGTGAAAATGGCTGGGAGTGGATGAGTTAATGGACAGACAATTGGATAGAAATGCATACCTTCATTTGTATGACGGTCCCTGAAAATGCTTTTGGAATTGGAACTGTAGCCTTCAATCTCGTGGACGGAGGACGCCCGCCTCATGCTCGTGACGCTTCCTCTCGGAAAGGTATTAGACAGGGAGGTAGAGGACTGGTGCACCTCCGTCTGGTAAAGCTTGTCCCACAGCAGTTTGGGGGACGAATGGTCGAGTGGTTCGGGAGCCACGCTGGCCGGGGAGGAGTGGTGGCTGGAGCTGATGAGGGCGTGGGTGTCGTTGGCCTCAATGGGACTGCAGATGCTCTTGGTGGGTGAGGGGAAACTCTGTAGGGCTACCGAGTCTTCGTTGTCTTTGGGCGAGTCCACCATCACGGCATCGGGGTCCTCTTGTGGAAGCGACTGCTTGTTGGTATTCATCAGGCTCAAGGCAGCCTGGCGGAAGCGGAAAAATCGGCCCCCTAAAAATGGGCAGGGATTTACAGGAAATCTTAAGTTATGTGGCAGAAAAAAAAGTTTAAGTTAAGTCTAAGTGAAGCTCCTCACAATAATAATGTGAAATGAATACTTCCCTGTCCGAGTCGATTAAAATTGAAAATGAATCCTATTCATTTCTATCATTTATTTGATCATGCTAATTGAAGTCAGATATGAGAATTTTGCTTGCCATTCCAAGTGAAACATTTGACTCATTACCAATGCAATAGTACAGGAATAAAAGAGAACCTCTCTCAGCATCCTCCTTACACACATAAATATCTTTCCATCTGTTTCAAAACCCTAAAGGCACTCATGTTACCACCCCTAAAAGTGTCTAACAGCGCTTGGAATTCCTGGAGACAGACTGATAGATTTTCGAGTCTGTGCTGCAGGAGATGAACCACTTGCACGGTCCCACCGGCCACGGCTACTTTGGATCTCTTAACGGGGGGTTTTGGAGGAACAATATACAGTAGAAAGTCAATTATTAGCTTGGATCTGGATCTTTAGCTTCTGACCATGTGCTTGTTGGTTATTAAATACTCATTTAACGCTGTTGGTTTGTTGTTATTTACTACAGTAATGTAAAGGTAAAACACAATACACAATTTATTCCGATTCTTGCTTTAAAACTATGTTGTTGCCCCACCTCTTGCCTGAAGTAAACTGGGATCGACTACAGCTCACCAGCCGATCGTAATGAGGATACTGAAAAAAGATGGATGGCATTTGGTCTTCACTCACTTGTCCACTAAGCTAATAGAGTCATGCGTAGAGTGTTTCGGTTCGCCTACAAACACCGCACTACATTTCCTTACATAGTGTCTATAGTAGAGAGACAACAAGGATACACAACACTATGGTGTGAGCTATATGTAACAGAACCATCAGCTAGCTATCAAAAAGGTAACGATTTATCTTGCTCTAGCTAGCTCAGAGCTACAGCTAGCTAGCTTCAATCGATCTGCTTATACTGTATAGCTAAATCTTGTTTTTCTTAATGATACATCTGTAAGTGTTTTCTATCTATCTATCTATCTATCCATCCATCCATCCATCCATTCTAATAAACTGCTCAACAGTGTCTGTGTGCAAACAATTGCGTCCATGAAATGAGGTGACTAATTACAGTTAAAATCAGGGAAATAAGCCATCTTTGCAGTAAACACTCATTTCTTAATGTCTTTCTGAATGAGCAATTAATCAACCACACGTATTAAAATAACGTTTGCCTTTAATTCTGCCAATTTACGAAGGATAGCAAAAACAAAGCTTTCGTACAGTATGCCCAATGGATACTCATTTAATCCGCCAATGCAATCTTTTACTTTGTGATCTTGCACTTTCCCCACATTCCAATCCTTAAAATTACATTTTGCTGCAGTTGGAAAAAAAAAAAAAAAAAAAAAGTATGAAAAATGATGCTAATGTTAGTGAACAACATTAATATGCAACTCCAAAGACACCTTGAGTGTATGCTAAACACATCATTTTGCATCAGAAGCTGTCCCGTCATCAACCCACAGATCCCCATTGCTGAAGTGCGCTCACAAGCAATCAAATGTGATTAGTCATGTTAGCTTTGCGTGCAAAAAAAACACGGCACGCACGCACGCCTATTTACATTCACAAGGCACAGCACAAACTGAATGCCAGAGGAGTTCACGCTGAATGAAGAGGATGGCTGAGATTCAGTCAGAGAGGAGATGCTGAGTGCCTCCAATCAAAAGAGAAGCTGGAGAAGGGTGCTCATTGATATTTAAACCTCCTGACATTCATCCAAGCAAATAATAAATACATAAAAAAATAAACAAGGGCTACAGAAGCTCCCATAAGACATACACTTGCAGATGGTATCATTAAGAAAAACACGATTTGGCTATATAAGCAGATCATTTCCTCCCTTATGTGCACACTTTGCATCTTTTCTATACAACATTCACAAACAGGATAAATAATGTAATGAGTTTTGTGAATAATTGATGCGAGATCATTAAAAAGCACTATTATGCTGTATATTTTTAGGGCAAGCAAAAACAAACAATGATGTGGCATTTTTATGATTTTTTTTTCAAGAATTAAATAATCATTTTAGTATAGCAGCCATTATGCTTATGAGGGAAGATTTTTTTTTTTTTTTAAAGTTGTCCAAGGGGACAAAATAAGAACTAATTATATCATTTCACAGTGGATCCTCAAAAGGCAAATCCCCCGTCAGCAGCTCCTTGTTGCTTTTCCTTTGGATATTTTTTGGACACAATAGTATATTGTATCTTACTACAAGTCAAGTCACAATACGCTTCAGTTTTTCTATTTCTTCTCAGGCATCATTCAGACAGACGTGAGGTCATCAACATTTGACCGCTTAGGCTTTGCCGTTTTGATAAGCATATCATTTCCTTGCCCATGGCTCACCACTTGACATTGGAGGAGCTTTTCAAAATTGACACCGTTTTTCTGTCCTCGACGGCAGTTTGAGCTTCACGGCTGTCAACCTGCTCCGACGCGTAATACGATTTATGATATCCATATCCATGACATCACAGTTGCTCAGGTCTCAGGTAACAACCAATCACAGCTCAGCTTCAGAAAACAGGTAAGCTGTGATTGGTCGTTGCCTGAGCCCCAGCAAAATGTGATGTCATCTTTGGTCGACAGCAAATGGCAAAATGGCCACCTTCTGATATTGATAAAAACTGATGGATTTTGCTGCTTAACTCATATTCCACTAACACAATATTAACCAAAATATCGCATTTAGAGTAGTGGGGCTGCATAGAACATATTATTGTCAGATTTTTGGGGGGTTGACTTCAAGTACACTATGTGAAATTCCCTTTTTAATGTTTAGTTTGAGACAGCTTGAAGCCTCTTTTTGATAATTGCTGCTTTTTGTAATTTACACTACCACCATACTGCGCCATCTTGTGGCGTCTTAGCATTATTATACAGCAAATAAGACAGACCGGGATCTGAAAACAGGTGAATTCGAGACTAGGCGGGGCTCCAGTCCGCCTCCTTGAAACATTGCATGTCACGAAGGCTTTAGGTGGCGACAGTTTGACACTGGAACGGATTACCACCGTTTTTTGGAGGTCAAAAGACCAGGATGGCGAAACAGATTGTATTCGACCTTAAACGTTCGGCTGTATCTTTTTTTTTTTTTTTTTTGGCCTGGGCTGGAATGTTTTGAAGGTGTTTCAGGATTATATCACAGTGGAGAGTTGACTGAATACTCACTTTGATCAGACTTTGTGGGCGATGCGGGGCTTATCTTCTCTGCGGAGTTGTCACTCCCCTCATCCAAAACGTAATCAAAATTCAGGATGAACATCATCACCACACCCTCTTCATTCTTCACCGGGATGATGTGAATGTTACACTGGAAGTCTGACCCTGGAAAAAAAAAAAAAAAGGAGAGAGAGGATAATGCTGACACCAAACACTTGGGGAAAAAAAAAATCCCTCCGGTTTCCTGTGGATCTTTGAGAAAAAAAAATGAGAAGTACTTGAACTGATTTAAAGGTCAACGCCTGCATGTCAGAGCCCGCGAAAATAGCCGAGCTAACCCCTTGGGGGTTAACCCATATGCATCTATACATATTTGGTGGCTGATAAGGCGTATAGAAATTTGGTGATTAAGACTTCATCCGGCGCAGATGATTAGGATTGATCACGAGCCAAAGGATCGGAGCCAATCTGGAGGGTTACAATGTGCTCAAAGGAACAATCACGACAAGTGAGCATCACGCCAGCCAGTGGAGCAGAAAAGCATCCGGCGTCTAAACTTAGACTTGAACCCGGAATATCCTCAATTCTCAACTCTGCTGTTACTATCCGGGGAAGCGAGGGCTTCTGATGCCGGCTGACGTGTCATCCAGCCAATCGACTCCCTGGAGCCTGAAAACAACAACAACAACAACAACACGATAGCTCCAGTGACACAGTGACACCTGACTTAATGAAGGAAGCCATTTTGTTTGAATTCAACCCATTTTTTAACTCTACTATCTGTATCGTAATAATTTGAATTGGCAGCTTTCAAAAAACACAAAGAAAAACGGTATATCATGTCAAACTCTGCTTTGTTGTAGCTCTCGGTCTCTCTTGTTTTGGCTCTCTGACCCAAAGAGGACACACACACACAAACGCACACGCGCACACGCATATTACCAGTGTTCTCTGTAATCTCCTCGGGGCTCAACAGACACCCTGCCAGTAGCATTCATTAGCAGTAGACTTGCTGTCTGACTAAATATAACAAGCTCGGTCTCCCGCTACATGCCAGAGTTGCGTTGGAAGGATTTTTGCCGTCGAAACTCCCAGAAGTGATGTCCTCACTGACAGTATGATAATGTGATTTGAAAGCGTGTGCACTAACAAAGTATTTTTGGAGATGCAGCCACAACCCGGCTTATTCATTTGAGTCCGTAGCCGTGTGTATCAGGGCGCAGACTGCGGGTGCAGTTGGGGTGCAATATTTCGCGCTATTACCGGACGCAGCACATTCTTAGTGAATATACCCCTTAGTTGCTTGGCACCAAGATTGCACGACATTGTGGAAAAGCACTACTTTTGTCCAAATGGAGATCCTCAACTCAATTCAGCTTAGTTTCTTAGCAACAGGAAGCTATATAAGGTGGCGTCAAAGTGCTACATTTGTCCAAATGATGCTCCACAACTCATTTCGACATTGTACCCAAGCACCAACCTGCCACACAATGGTGGCAAAGACCTATTTTTGTCTAAATGATGAGCTTCAACTAAATTCCTTGGCACCAAGATGCCATATAGGTGGCAAAGCAATATTTTTGCCCAACTAAAGATAATCAACTCATTACATCCTTGGTACCAAGATGTCACAAGATGGCGACAAAACACTTTTGTTTAAATGACACTCATCAGCTGACTTCAACATAATTCCTTGGCACAAACATGCCACATAAGATTTAATTTTGTCTAAATGATGAGCCTCAACTCAATTCGGTGCAATTCCTTGGCACCAAGATTCCAAAAGATGGCGTCAAAAGTGTACATTTGTCGAAGTGACGCTCCTGAACTCATTATGACATAGCAAAAATGCCACACTATAACAATAAAAACTGCTTTAATCGAAATGAAGCGCTTCAACATCACACAAGATGGAACCCAAGCAAAACTTTAGGTTCATATGTGAGTTTTTCAGCATATTAGACAGGATTTGCTACAAAAAAAAAAGTGAATTCCCAAATACCAGACCACCTATTGAATCTCATTAGAATGTGCAGGTGTACCTAATGAGACGCTGTTCTTGTTTTGTCTAACAACAAAAGCAACATTCGCAAATCGTCGTCGTTGAACACAATCTCGACATGTCGCCTGCACACGTGGGAAAAACAGATGCAGACGCTTCCCTTAGCACTGTTTTTCTGGCGTACACATGTAGCAGAAGTCTAAATATTGCAATCTGTCGAGGAGAACTCAAGATGACCCTGCGATGATGTCAAAATATCGTCAGTTATATACAGTAGGAAACGCATCCACATGCCCTTGATTGGCCTCAGACAGCCGTGACCGTGAGGGAAAATATTAAAAAAAAAAACAATCGTACGTTCTCACCGCAGCATTAAGCAATCGACATTAGAAATAATCTTTGCTTATCCAGCAATAAATGCCCTGTGCTATATCATGATTTACAAAGGTATTACAGTTGACTAGCCACTTGTGATATAAAATGCACCACTTTTCTATTAGCCAACGCGGCTGACTGTGCGGCGAATTAGTCATAATTATACACAATGCCATAACGCTTGTCATTATGCAGCCAAAGTGAAAATTGTGTTTGCTTGTTTTCTTTCCAGAAGAGGAAACAACAGTGCTGCTTAAAGGCTTAGCGACGGGGGGTCCCCACTCATCTGGTGTCCTGCTGAACGTCATCTCTGCCAAAATGCTTCAAAGCGACGCCTCTTTCGAGCTGCGAGAACTGAACAATCAGCGGTGCATCTGATCGCATAATATGTTGGGAAAAGGCACGGGGGTCGTTTAGTGTTTGCTCGTCTTCTATCGTTTTGTCAGCTTACATGTTATCATTGTGATTTCATGACCACGGTAGTCAATTCATTCCACGTATTCATACTTTTCCAAAGGATCTCAGCCAGTTTGTTATGGCTTGTATGAACATGAATATTTCACATAAAAATGGGAGTTGAATTAATGAAGCTAGCATCATCGCTATGGCAACCTTAGATCAACCTACTTTATTTGTCTTTAATGATGGTGATGTTTTTGTTCATTTATTTATTTAGTTATAAATAGCAGACTATTTATTCCAAGTTATGATGTAACACGAGGACTGGTTACAGTGGGTTTGAAAAGTCTACACACCCCTGTTGAAATGCCAGGTTGCTGTTATATAAGAACTGATATTAGTTTTAGCTCTAAAATGTACAAATCAATTGAATAAAAAAAAAAAAAATTCTTTCCAAGATGAGGGAAAAAAAATAACAGAGATAGTGTGGTTGCAAAAGTGTGCACACCCTCTTAACTAGGATGCGGCTGTGTCCAGCATTAACCAGATGGGAGTCAGCACACGTGACACCATTTAAGTGCCTCTGATTTACCCTAAACCTATTTCAGATGTTCTAGTAGGCTTTTCCTGCCATTTGTTTTCTTTCTTGAGGTCTGATGTTTTTGTGCTAACACTGACTGCTTTTGTGGCACATTGAAGTGATTGAGGCTTTTTTACTCGCAAGCAAAGAAAAATGTAAGTAAAAAGCCAAATAGAACATCTGAAATCTATTCTCGATTAACCAGAGGTACTTTAAAAAGTGATACGTGTGTGCTTAACTCCCATTTAAACACGAGTTTTTGATATGTTATTGGCTAATTTTGACCATGGCTACAATTCGAAAAAAGTGCCTTAATGGTGTCCGTAAGAGGGAACACTTAACCCCTATTCTGGCCTCTCTTCACTGGTTGCCCGTGACATTTAAAATCCACTTTAAGATTCTTCTATTTGTTTTCAAATCTCTCAATGGTCTTGCCCCACCTTATCTCACCAAGCTCTTGCACCCCTACACACCTGCCCGGTGACTCAGGTCAGCAGACCGGACTCAATTGGAGGTACCGAGGGCCAAGCAGAGGCTTAGAGGGGATCGAGCCTTTACTGTTGCCGGTCCCTCCCTTTGGAACGACCTTCCACTAAATATTAGGCAATCCTCCTCTTTTAAAACACATCTGTATTCTTTGGCTTTTGCCGCACCATGAGACTTCTTCCTGGTGTTTTGTGGTGTGTATGAGTTTGATGTTTAGTCTACTTATTTATGTATTTATTTATCTCTTTATTCACTACTTCTTATTTATTTACTGATGTAAAATGTATTTACTTGTAAAAAAATAAATAAAAATGTATTCCCACTTCAAAATGTTTGCTTTGTTCTTGTTTACTACAAAACTGATATTTATGTACAGCACTTTATATATAGCAATGCCTGTTCTTAAAGCGCTTTATAAATAAAGTTGAGTTGAGTACAGTGTGCACACGAGTGCAACCACATTATTTAAGTGGTTGATTTTTACTAACCCTCTCAAAAAGATTTTAAAATGCGTCTCAGTTGAGTAAAAGGCCACAAAAATGGTGGAACAGTTTTGAACTGAATCATCACTAGTCTCATATTTTCATATCACAGAAATCTGGTGTTTGAACAGATGTGTGTAAACTTTATATCAACTGTATGTTAGCGATGTTGGGAATATGTCTTAATATTGCAGTCGATAATAACCTCATCAGCAATGCTGACTTGTCAACTTATAATTGTCTCAGCCGACGTGGCAGCCGAAGTGTAACTGTTTAAATTCAATACTTTCTTCTAAATGGCTGACACTGCTGCATGCTGCACTTGCACATCGCACACAGAGTGGGAGGGAAAGTAATGAGATAATCAATTCATTGTGCAGTCTAATTGTGTTTACAACTGCTGGAAAGGTTCATATCATTGACAAATATACAAGCCCCAAAAAGAAAGAAAGAAAGACCAAGCCAAGCAAACGAAAACAAGACATTTTCCACCTGCCTGAGTCAACGCGGTGCATTGGCTTCCTTTTTCATGATGGACATTTCATTACTGTCGATTCTATTTCCATCATCAATTATTTAAAATGCCGCTGCGACATGAAGGGATCTTTTAGACAATGACTCACAGGCCCAAATAATGCCGTTGTCTTTGAACGAAGCTACTTTTAATTAATAATCAATACACTTGGGAATTCATTCCAATATTGCATTGAGCCCCCTCTTCCGGAATTTCAGAACAATTATTGTTTTTTTACATGATGAATAATACTGACAATTTTCCATATATTCCTGACCAAATCTTCATCGCAGTTCATTTTTGCTCTCCCCTCATTAGACCGTGATGTATCGTGGTCTCTTATTAATCTGCATAAGATGATACGCTTCAGGTAGAAACATGAGTAATAATGTTGAGCCTGCTTCTTGTTTATTCCGCTTAGTCCTCTTCTACGAAGGTTCGACCCAAAACGTGCCTGGACGAATTTAATGAATTATTATTATCCCGCTTAAGACAATACGCAATGTTCCCGAGGCGTGAAGGGTGTTGGTGGGGGGCGGGGCATGCAAGCTAGCACTTTGTATTGAGTCTTTGGGCCTTGTGGCTACATCTAACGTGCTCGCAGCTACACACACTGGCCTAATTTCATCTTCAATCAGTGTCACCGCGGCCATCGGGGGATAACTAGCAGCTCAATCCACATTACGTTTGTGGTCGCATTTATTGAATCATGATTTTTTATTTTTTTGCCATGCCATCTTTTATTCTGCTTAATTTAGCTCAAATGTTGGCAAGCCAAATGGCATGAATGGTAAAAATTTAAATGGGCGCGCAGCAACTGATTAAGGAGAAAAAAGACAGATGGTATGAAGGGGAATATTAGATTACTTCTTGCAATGCAAGCATCCCTGGAGATGAAAATTACTGTGGGTGAACATTCCAATCCAATAAAATGCAAGGACCTGTGTTGTTACATTTCCCAAAGCAAATAATTTTCTTTTTTTTGTGGGTAAAGACAGTAAAAAAATAGAACACCTTTTCCATTTTTCAAGCAGATAATTTTACATTCACACCTTATTTACTCAAATTTAAGCATTGAATAGTGGTTGAATCGATCAGTCCACACTATCACTGCACATTGACATTCAAAGTTACATTGTGAAGAGACATTCATTCGTGTTTCTAATTATTTGTTTATATTTATTTATTTATATAACGACAAAAAAATCTTGCAATTTTACCAGAATAAAGTTGGAATTTTACAAGACAACATTTTAATATAGTATTATGATATTAAAGTCAAAAGATTGCCCTGCGATTGGCTGGCAACCAGTCCAGGGTGTAGATAGGCTCCAGCACCCCCCGTGACCCTTGCGAGGAATAAGCAGTCAAGAAAATGCTTGGATGGATGGAAGTCAAAATTTAATGAGAGAATCAAAAAATAGTTTGTCTTTATTCAAAAAAAAACCCCCCAACCTTTTGTTCCAAAAACAATAGAACTTTATTCGTATGCCTTTTGCGTTTTGTTACTTTATGCTACAGTTATTAAAAGCTTTTACATAATCATGACTTCCATCAAATTACAACTGGCTGCAAATTTATTTCCCGGGAAATGTGCAATTTACAAGAATAAAGTTGGATTGACAACATTATGATATTAAAATTAAGTCAAGTTTAACGATGGAAGGAAGTTCCATTTAAATAGTAAATTTCAAAAATACAATTTTTTTGTAACATAATATTACACCTAAAGATGCCTTTTATTCTCTGTAAAATAGGACTTCATTCTAAAAAAAAATGTTAACACCTAAAAAATAATATCTCATAACTGCACAAACCAAACTTTTTATGGCACAAACAAAACACATGACTGTATTTCCATCAAATTTTGCGTTGGGGTAGAGGACCAACTTCATGCGCGCACTATTTGCAGCAAAACAAAAACAAAAAGTAATTTTTGTGTAAATAAATAAATATATAAAAAAATATTCATACAGGGATGTCAGACCGTATAGCATAGCATCATCTGACTGCTTTCTAAATTCCCGGTAATAACAAATGCTGTGCATGTGCTTCAGTGACACCGAAGAGGGCAGAGGGCGATGAAAAATAGATGCGCTCTTTTTGCATCTGAGGCATCCAAGTGTCTTGCAGCACACCTTGTGCTTCCTCCCGATTCTGTGCGCGGGCGTGCAGCGGACCCGCGCTCCAAACAAGACCCCTCGGCTGGCGACCCCCTCGGTGGGAAGTCACCTATGAAACCCTGCACCCACGCGTGCCGCATGTCCCAGTTGATTCAGCGCGGTTAGCTAAGCTGCCGCTGTTATGTAGTCATTATCCATTTAACTTCTCTCCGCCGCTCGGTGTCAGCTTCCTTTTGTTAAGACTTGCTGCGGCGCAAAGTATTATTACACCCGCTGGAATCGGATAACTTTATAAGGCCATCAAGGGAAAGCATTTATCTCATTGATTATGCATCGTCATTGGAAGAAGTCGGCGTATTTTCTGGATTGTCCGCGGAGAGGCAGAGCGAAACGAAAGCAAAATGCCTCCGAGGGCCCCGATGCTACTTTTTTTATTTGGAGGGCGTAAGCGGCTTAACATTTTGCCTCCTCATTGAGAAGAATCAAGGCTTTGTTGCCGCCGATATCGCATCGCTTCGTCAAATCCCGACATCACGTTTTCCTGAGGATTTCCCACAGCAAGCACTTAGTGAGCAGCGAATGAAAACGAGCGGCACAAAGCGGCGCTGCCTGCATGTTACACTGTGACATTTCAAGCAACAGGATGTAATTTGACCTTAACACAACACTGGTCCACTGGCTTGGAATAAAGAGAATAATGTAGTATCTACAGAATGTCATTGCCATGGTACATGAAGATCACTGACTTTATGATTATTCTGTCGTAGGGGTTAAATGGCTTTTAAGATGATTTGTAGTCGACTACCCTGTGGTGTGGTGAAAGTCGAGTTGAAGTCGAATAATCGTTGACGTCATTGATACATTTTTTTTTTTTTTAGCACTGGACAGCGATCCGATCTTTATTTGCACTCAAACTGTTCTTTTAATTGATTGATGACTGAATTATTGAAATTGGTGGGAGCCTTGCGCATGTTTTTCCCTTAGACTAGTCGACTAGTCTCATGTTGTGTTCAGTAAATAGCATTTTGTAGCCAAACTCAAAAGAAGTACCGGATTTTCTGCACTATAAGCCTTCAATTTTTTCAAAAGCTGACCATGCGCCTTATAATCCAGTGCGCCTTATATATGGATCAATATTGAGCCGCAACAGGTCTCGCTGTCAAGACGCTATCGGTGACGCGCATGCACAGAAGATCCCGCCATCTTGGATTGCTAGCTAATACTAATACTTTACCTCAGAGAAAATAATAAAACAGCTGTTTATTCATTTTGGGAGTGAATGGAGTTGTCAGAAAGCTGGTTTGTCATCTATTCATAAAGTTTGACTGACCTATCGGACTGTTTTGTTGACATTCCCTTTAGCGCAGCACCATCTAATGGATGCATAAAGTAAGACAAAATACATGAACCTGTAGCTCTTAATGCAAAACAATGTTATAAATTTATCTGAAAATATAAGCAACAAATATGAGAAACGGACTTGTATATTTGACAATATTGGTCGTTAAGCAGGCAAACCTATTCCTGTCCAAGTTCTATAATCAACAATATATAATCAGAGACCGTATTTTGAATTTTGGTCTTGAGTTGAAAAAGTGTGGGAAAACTCATTCGATGGTCCAATGAGGACACCCGGTCCTAACATCACTGCTTTAGAGTGGAAGCTTTCAATGTATTTACAGTATTAAAAAAAAAGAAATCAGATACATAATGACAAAAATCGAGCATTTTTTTTGCATCCGGTCATGAAGGAAAGACTGAAAATGGATTTCCATTTACCTCAGAGTCAAAAGTTATTGCCATGGAATGCTGGCTTGTAAATTTGATAGTAGCGTTAAAAATTACAGCCAATAGAGCATCCCCAGGGTAAAAAAAAAAAGACATCCATCTTACATAAATCCTCCACGAAACAGGAAGCACCTTTCTAAAAAAGAGACACAAACACAACGCAATAACCCCACCCCTTTAATCAAAGGTTGCGGGTTCATGGCCTCTCTAGTTTCACGGATTTCTTATTTACAGTTTCTATTTTGTTCTGCCTCCTGTTTATTTTGGGGTATGATTCCATTGTCATTCACTAGTTGGTGGCGTGCAATTTTGTAATTTTGAAAGAATGAAAAGAGGAAGTATTTCATCTCAGGACGTACCATCCTCTTCAATCCTGCTTTTTACGCCTACAGACTACAGAGAGTGATGTCTGTTAGGCTCATGTATGTCTTTGTGCATGAATATTGATATATCTATCTATGCTCCCGATCGCTCTTAATATTTTAAATAGTGTTCAAATTGTCTTTAAAGACCTTTAAAAATATTGAGCCATAAATGACTTTTCTATACCGCAGATTTCACTTATGACTTTTGTTAACAACCCGTCCTTGGCAGAGGTCCGTGCTCTAATCTAGTTTGATGTGCATTGTGCCGTGTCCGTGTGTGTGATTCGTGACAAGCATTAGGTGCAGGGTACACGAGGGGGGCTTTGGTACAAAAAAGATTAACTGATTTGAATGCGAAGTGATTGCTGGAAATGCGTTTGCGAGCGGGAAAACACGTTCAAAACCGTCGAGCGACTTGAATCAATAGGGTCGGAGGCCATGAATCTTTTATCGCCTTATAGTATGGCACCGTACCAGTTTAATGCATTTGCTCTGTAAGCTGCTCATTCCCAGTCAGTGCGCTGTCAGGCCTGCCATCTTTATTCATGAGCACACATGCGCCGTCTCAACTCCTCTGAGAAGTATTAAGAGTTGTGTCTTGAAGCCGAGGATTGCGAAGCGACAGCGAGCGCTGGTTTCCCAGGCTCTTCTTATCCTCCATGCTCATAGGCGCATGATGTTAAGATGGAGCAGGGCTCATGCATGACGGATTGGAGGACGATGGGTGGGGGGGTGGGGGGATTTTGAGGAGAAGTTGCTTGAAAATCCCGCTCGCCAAAAAAAAAAAAAAAACAACCTCCGAGACGTTCGTGCCTTCGCGAACAGGCCCTTGAGCGTTTTGTTTAATTGTCTCGCGTGTTTCCGAGACAATCTATTTCTGCTGCGTGGAGCAGCTGGCTCTTGGTTTTCCTTCCTCCCGTTTAACAAGAAGTGGGGAAAAGGCAATGCTGGTGGCGGTGGATGGTAGATTAAACATGTATCCATGGCCTAGAATCTAATCAAACTCACAATTAAAAATTGAAAGATCTGCCTTTGTATGATTAAATAAAATATCACTGCATTTTCGCCGTCATACATCACTCTTTGGGATACAAATTCACAGTGGCGGTATCTAGGGCTGAACAATTAATCATATTCAGATCAGCTTTATTTTGGTCGGTCCGACTCGGAAGGCTTTAAATTAGACTTTACACCGATCTGATCGGCTGGATTGGGATCAGACGATATGTTGCATTTTATGCAAAATCGGTGATCGGCTATTATGGCTTCACTTTCCCAATAGATCAATGACATCTAGTGCTGTCACTGTCGAATATTTTTAGAGTTGATTAATCTATCAATTATTCAATTGATTAATTGACTAATCTGATTAATTAAAATTTTGCATTAAAGTGTATTGCAAAAGCATTTTTTCCTTGATTATTGTTTATTAACCAGTTATTAGTGCTTATTTTGTACTTCATATTTGTATAGTGATTTAAAAAAAAAGGGGGATTAATGTTGTACTATGTTACCGGTTTGGTCATTGTTTTCCAAAGTAAAAACAGATATATATAAATGTCTTATTTTGACGAAACAGAGAAGATAATCAATCGATCTTCTTTCATGAAGGACTACAGAAATCAGTCAACAATTACTGTTAACATGCTGAAATCAGAGGATGTGGACAATTTTGAATTGGAAAACGATTAAAACGAAATCCAAACGATTACACGATTGTTAAAATAGTTGTCGATTAATTTGATAATTGATTACTTGTCGATTAATCGATTAATTTTGACAGCTCTAATGACGTCATTGATCGGCTCCACAAAATAAGACATTACATGTTATATTTAATGTTTATTAGCGTTTTTTGAGGAATTATTGAATTAGATGTTTCCACCTACCAACACACGTGATACTAAAGATCAGGACTGATATCAGGCATGCTAATCAGCTGATTATAGGAATCAGGTTTGCTAGTAGGCGGAAACATCTAAAACCTGCAGGACTCCGGACCTTGAGGACCGGAATTGGTGAAACCTGGTTTAGAAGGTTACCAACTTTAATTGAAGTAGATAAATAATATCCATATTGATTAATAGTTAATTTGCCTATGTTAGCATCAATCTAATCTATGAAACCAAAATATTCATATAAAATAAATCTGACGTTGTTTGTAATAATACAGATTCATCTATTGTTTGTGATTGTTTAAAAAAAAAAGAAAAAAAGAGATAGCAAGCGACTTTGTGAAAATGATGTTAAATCGTATTTGCATTATTGTGGGGGGATCGCCATAACACAAATGCATAAAACAAATGAAAAAGCATGTGGGTCCTATGTTATGCTGACCACAAAAAAAGCTGAAGCGAGAGCACGCCAGGAGGTGGTCAATATGCGGATTGGTGCCACTGAGCGGCAACACGGCATTAATTCGTCTCTGCGGTGCGCCATTCATGGGGCGGCTGGAATACGCGGCGAATGAATGACAAGCCGCCGCCGCCGTTACTGTCGGAGCCAAAAACACGTTTGCATTAACCGAGGGCATTTCTATGCAAAGCTGCCAGAGCTGGAGCCATCACATGCACGGCAATATTACAGATTAGTCAACTGATCCATGCTCTAATAAAGCTACTGTGCGCACTGGCTGAAAACAACATGGCTTAAACCATGGATGCTTTTGAAAAGCTCCATGGATGGATCCTGTTTGAGGTGTAAAAGGCAAAACAATGAACTGATGTGGAGACACTTGGCCTGTTTTCCTCATCTAAGGCATTTTTTATTTTTTTTTAAAACGTCAATCAAATCAAGAGTGCAAAATGATTTAAAAAAAAAAACAATCTCAGCATGTTCTCGCATTACCATTCATACACAGCAGGAGCAAACCTCTTAGGACATGAATGGGAGCATCCATATACCATATTCCACTTAGAGTAACATCCACTACTGCTGTGTGAAAATGTCTTCCTTTTACAAAGACAATACTCAGTTTCAGTTTGGCCAGAGAGGAATTCTTTGAACAAAACAGTACTGTTATTGCAGTGCTTCTCAAATAGTGGGGCGGGCCCCCCCAGGGGGGCGCAAGGCTCCATCAAGGGGGGCGCGTTTGACCTCGGTGAACATGCTTTTTTATGTTTTTATTTGGATTTTTATTTATTTTATTTTTTTACTGTCCTAGAATAAAGTGCAATTGCACCTCCACTACATTAGGGGGCAGTGGCGCTCTCATTATTGGCAGAGTGTGCGCAGGGAGCATTAAAAAAAAAAAAAAGGGGGGCATGACAGAAAAAATAAATAAATAAATAAATAAATAAATATATATATATATATATATATATATATATATATATATGATGATGTTTGACACCGCTGTGCTAGCGCATACAGAAGTAATTGATGCAGCTTCTCAACAGCAAAGAACGGTTGCAGAAATGGTAGTTATTACACAAACGGCCAGCAGATGGCAGCAGAGTATAAAAGATCAACCAGGGCCATGTTGAAAAAAAGCTCAATTACTTACAATTTTAAATAGATTTGTGAAAACTGATGAAACTCAGCTCTCTTCTAATGCTAATTGCTGCAAAACGGAAACAGATAGAAACATACTTTTTTTTTTCCCCCTTATGAAAGAAGAGACTTTAATCTTTCTTTTGGTAGGTTTCATGTTTTCATAGCCTGGCAAAATCAGTCAAAATCCAGTAAAACAGCCGGGATGGCTTCTGTGAAAATGGCTGGGAGTGAATGAGATAAACACGTTTGGTGATATTTGTCATTATGGCTTGACAGTAGTACTTGATGAATACCATCTATAAAAAAAAAACCCAAAAAAACAAAATCCCTGCACCTCTAATTTGGAATACATGAAACCAGCACACCTGAGAAAAACAACCAATCAGCGACAGAAGGCGTGACTTACGAGTTGTCACTCAAAGCAAGGTCAGGTCAGGTCAAGTGTGAGAGAATTATTTACTGATCTATTTTCATTATTATTTTTCATATTATTATTATTATTATTATTGTTATTATATACTTTTCCTAATGTAAATGGCTCAACAGAAGCGCACGAGATTGTGTACCCAATGTTGTGAGGACAGGCGAGTGTATGTCAGGACAACGGCCTGATACCAGGGCTTTGCCTATCTCGGTGATATCAATGTTCCCGCGGGACGTCATCAATGTTTGGGTTCGGGGTGAGAGTAAGCGATACGCGTCTTAATAGCGACACTCCGCTAACAGCGGCAATATCAGATCACTCACGCAGGGGACACCCTGTGCCTCTTGTTACTCATTCGGGACCGCGTCTCGTCCCGGCCCGACTGACAAAAGCCCGCGCTTGGGTTGCGTGCCCTGCGCAAAAAAAAAAAAAAGGTCAGTGACTCACCGTCCTTGCGGTAGTAGGTGAGCTCCACCTTGCGCTCCTCGGAGCCCCTGAGAGCCAGTTCCACCTGGCCGATGGCCTCCTTATCCGTGTGCTGGCCGTGGAGGAAGTCGCAGGTGCACGGCTTCTGCATGATGTCGGGCCTGGAGAAGCCGGTCATCTCGCAGAAGCCGTCGTTGCAGTATATGATGGCACAGTTTTCCACCCTGGCGTTGGCTATCACAAATTTACGGTCTGGTGGGGTGGGGGTGGGGGGTGAAAAGAAACATGAGAGCACTCCTGACCTTGGCAAATAACAGCCATTAAGGTGATACTTTCACCCTCAGACAAAACTACAGTGAAACATCCAAAACAAAAAAATATAACATTTCGAAAACATTCTATTCCTTATAACATTGCTCGTCATTTAACATTCCAAATGATACTTACTCTGCCCCTCGAATTTCCGGATAATTATCCCAAGAAATGTGTTTTGTGGAGCGACGTGTCCTCTTCTCACCGGCATGTTTACTCGCGGACAAAATCTCCCGGGGAGAACTTACAGATGTTGCCAGTTTGCGCTGCCCTCTCCCTCCGCAAGCATGCTCCGCTCCAGCTCCGGCTCCGCGCAGCCTCCCTTCCCTTCCCTTCCCTTCCTACCTTCACTTTAAATGACCTTCCCCACTTGTTTTATCCGGCTTGGATGCAGGAGCAGGTGAACGCTTCCTCTCCGACAAGGCGCGCGTACTCGCTCGGCTTTGCTCGATTTAATTGCATTTGGCCGAGCATCTCGCATTTAGGGAGGGAGGGAGGAGGGGGTGGGGTGGGGTGGGGGGAGAAGGAGAAGAAAGCGATCCTGACGTCCGCGGCGCGGCGGAGTGTGGGCGCGCGTTTCGAGGAGACTGGTCGATGATGCGTCCCAGCCTGGTGACGTCTCTCCCAGGGGGGCTTAGTTGCCTCCACCTCGCCTAGACGACTCCCACCCTGGTTGGTGCCGAGGCAGGATTATCTGCGTCTGCATATGCATTCCTAAGGAAAACAAAAAAAAAAACACTGAAATAAAAACAATTACATTTTAAATTGTTTGCATTTGTTCAGCATGTTATACATATCAGCGGTCCTCAAACTTTTGACACCATCTACAAAAAAATTAAGTAGCTCTCCATGTACTATGTAAAGACCAACATTAACTTACGGTTTCATGGTAGGCATCATTTGTCAAAAACAAAGATTACACTTGCATTTATTTTTGTAAGCGCTTAAATATAAAGGGGCGAAAAAACAGAAAATACTCTCAAAAATCATTCAGTTAAAATTTAGTACACATAAAAGTTAATTAAAAAAACGCATCAAATAATTCTTAAAAATTAAATGCGCATGCGTTGCACTTAAAAGTTAAATACTGAGCTTCAGATGTAAAAAAAAAAACATTAAAAAGAAAGTTTTAACCGGCTTTATGCATGACTACAAGCTTCATTCTAATATTGTTAGCCTAATAGCATAATTGCCCGAGCGCGTTCAAAGTATCCGTAATCGACGTATGCTTCAATTCATGGTAGTTGTTCTTAATTTTTTTAATCGAAAGATTAATATAGCTCTTTGCATAAATGGCTGCCTTTTATGTTGTTTACATAGTTCGTGGTGGCAAAAGTCACATTCGACAGTTCAGTCAATCATCATTGACAAAACAGTCAGATAGGTCAGTCAAACTTTATTAATAGATTACAAACCAGCTTTCTGACAACTGTATTTACTCCCAAAATGAATAAACAGCTGTTTTATTATTTTCTCTGAGGTAAAGTATTAGCATTAGCTAGCGATCCAAAATGGCGGGATCTTCTGCGCATGCGCGTCAACTATCGTGCAGGGTCACCGATAGCGTCTTGACAGCGAGACCTGTTGCGGCTCAATATTGATCCATATATAAGGCGCACCGGATTATAAGGCGCATGGTCAGCTTTTGAAAAAATTGAAGGCTTTTAGGTGCGCCTTATAGTGCGGAAAATACGGTAGCAAATAAAAATTAAAAACCTATTTGTCATGTCAGCAGAAGAGAACTGTGGCTGACTTTTTCAGACCTCTAAGGAGGGACATGAGATCGGTGAAATGATCAGTTTATTTTTTAAGGGATCGGACGATCGATCAGCCGATCGATCGGTTCACCCCTAATTACGATATTTTCTATACTAAAGCAGAATTAGTCAATAAATGCCAGCTGAGATGTGAACGTACGATTTCCTAACTGCATAACTGTTTGAAAGGTTCCCTTGAATCTATTAACAGCAACTTTAATCAAGTAAAGATCGTAAAATTAGGGATACAATGTCTTGTCAGCAATCATTTTCGATAACAGCTTTCTTAATGTCCGTTTCCTGGCCAGATGTATGCAGTTTTCCATCCATGCAAGGTTGAGTGTTGCGAGAAATCGATTGGAATGTTTGGCTATCCAGATTAATCACATGAAAGCCGCACGGGGCGTAAAGATAGCACAGTTGATTCTCAGCTACATATCGCAATAGTAATTCTCTAATGAGCGTTCCGCAGTCATCATATAACCTTCAAATGAGGTCATTCCCAGCTATGTGACTCATTAACTGTTTGATCTTCGTGCACATATGCCAACATCCTCCCGCCTTTAATGTTGGACTTTATGCATGTACAAGCCTTTATGCCCTCAAACTTGACGTAAATACATTTCTTTAAGTGCTAAACAGGTTGACACAAATTTAAGTGGTTGATTTATGCGCTTGCTCTCTCTGCTGATTGTGATTCGGGATCAGTTCATTAAGTTCCCCGACTGCTTTCAAATGCAAAACAAAAGTGCACTACGGTGTACGTGCTGTGGATTTTAAACGGCAGCTCTGATATTGCAGTCTTGAAGTTGTTCTTCAAATCGGGGTGCACACGTAAAAGGCAAACAGTCTGGACAGTCTTTGAACTTGATCGCACCCTCTGTTATTGATTAAATCCATGAACGCCATGTTGCCAACCAGCAGCTCTAGTCCCGCTATGTTAAAGTATAGGCTTGTATAGTACCTTTGGTTAGTTTAAATGAATTTCAGATTTTTTTTTTTCTTCAGAATTGTTCTGTTTTGTGGCTGCAGGCTGTTCCATTCACAAACACAGCATGTTTCTCAAAAAACAGGTAGAAAACACCTGTGCAAGATAAATGAAGAAATAAAGGTGTCACTACTTGCTTCCCCCCCCCCCCCCCTTTTTTTTTCCACTGCAAAAACACATCTGCCTAATATGAGATCAAATACACTTGTTCTTATCTTAAAATAAGCAGAATTATATCTGACAATCTTATTTTAAGTAAAAATAACTTGTCAGACTTTTACAGCATTTTAGCTTATTGTGCATAAAAATTAACCAATTTTAAGATTTACAAACTAAGTGAGAATTAAAAGACAAATAATCTTAAAACAAGATTAATAATATTGGAAATTCTGCTCTATATAATTCTCAAAACAAGACAAAGAAGTCTATGGCTTGATATAAGCGTTTCAGTCTAGGTTAGAGTTCAGATTTTTTTTTTTTTTTTTGTGTGTGAAGATTTTAGCTTATTATGCATGAAAATGAACTAAATTTAGGAAGAAATAAAAGACAAATAATCTTAAAACAAGATTAATAATCTTAGATATTCTGCTCTTGCATAGTAAATAATTCTCATAACAAGATCAATAAGACTTTATGGCTTGCTATAAGCGTTTAAGTCGACATTAGATAGTTTCAATTTGCCGTGTTCTTACTATTTTCATCTGTGCGAGCAATTTGAGTCACTGTCCATGGTCCTGTAATTTTTATTTTTATATTTTCTGCTTCCTCAGGCAGCAGGCGAACAGCTGGCATACTCCCCAGCAGAATGCAAGCAACACATGATCATCGCAGTGTAACTCCAATCACACTTTCAGGATATCACTCAGTCCAGCTAAGTGATAATGATTGCGGATCAATTCCACCTGCTGCCGTGCAAATGGGGAAAACAACAGGTGGAAAGTGGAAGCAAGACAGACACACTCCGGATTATTGCTCTCATCCTTCATCCTTGCATTTTTCAGTGGCTCCTCCAGGGTGTCCACAAGATTTACTGTGTTAAGAGCGTGGAAGAGATACCAGGAAACAGGTTCATTGGGGCGAAAGGCAGACTATGCCCTGGTATTGGCCGCCAGTCAATCACAGTAACATTTAATGAGTGGAAAGTGAATGCCTGTTGGCCGTACTTCATCAGGTGAGTGAACCACTACTCTAGCCATCGACACAATTCCACATTTTTCACCCAAAAATTCCCCACTCATTGCCTTTCAACATAACATATCATATCATTCCCAATCTAGAAGCTCACCACATTCGATTCACCTTGGAAACGACTTTAAACATCCCCGCGATTCTCACATAACAAAAAAAATACCAACATTTTCACCAATATATAGCCACATCATTTAGTATCATTCCACATCATTCTACTGTACATCTTTCAATATAAATCCTTATCATTCAATTTAATTCCACTCAACATATTGCACATTTTCACCAGTATCATCAAACATCATGATACAATATTATCATGACATGAAGGTCACGATATGATAATTATCACGATATTGTGGGGGTGGGGGTTTAGGACGAAATCCCCACCAAAGATTAACATAAACTCAGATGTGTTAGACTGAGAGAAAGTTTAAGTGTGTACATCATGTATTTAAAAAGTGCATTTTCCTGAGTGAATCCGGCAGACAGCCCCTTTAACACATTTATGTCGGTGTATGATTTAAATAATAATAATAATAATAATAACAATAAAACAAACCGTAACTTTAAGTTCTGTGTGAAATAATGACATCCAGGACGATTCCCCCGGACAAGTTGCATTGCTCATCTGAGGACTGCTTGTGAATGTACAAATTTATTATGTTTCGATTGTGGACGGCTGATTACTTAGTCCGACTTTACAATTTGAATTTTTTTTTAACTTTACGAAATCATGTCGCGGGCCGGATTAAACCCCTTGCGGGCCTGATCCGGCCCGCGTGCCGTATGTTTGACACCCCTGTTCTACATCATTCATTATCATTCTACATTATTTCACATTTTCGTCATTCAGCGTTCCAGCATTCACATGCAATACTGTATCCCCAGAAATCTCCATTTTTGTGGTGATTATTGTTATTGTGCAAGTGCACGACTTGTAAAACCAATCAAACCAACTAATAAGAAATTTGAAAGAAAGAAAGAAAGAATAATCACATCTGAGTGAACTACAGTAAACTGGCAACGTAATGCATCGTTCTTTCATGGATTTTGTCTGCCACCTGATCCACTTGGGTAACATCGTAAATAAATCAAGAATGAACTTTAGAATAAATTATGGAAAAATGTGGCATTTTTAGTGCAGCACGCCAGCCGTGTTTAAGAGGTGTTTTCTCCGGGACTCTCGTTTTGTTGCTGCAAGGGCTGTGCATAAATAATGCAGTTTGATTGTAGAATAGAGCTTATTTTGCTTTTTGAAGGCGGGAACTATGACCATGTACATTCATGAATATATTGACATCAAAATTAATACTGATTAATTTTGGACTTTAACATGAATGTAAAGCTGTTCTTTAAAATGTGACATTTTGTCCTCCTGCTTCTTCTCAGGAGCTTGACGGAATTGTAAACGTGTGCTACATAAATTAAATACAAATATGGTTTCACCTTTTTTCATAAACGTACAGTAGTGATTCACAAAGTGGGGCCCAGTGAGCTCACTAGTAGTACGTGGTTCCTCCCACATTCCCAAAACACAATGGGGTCTATTTTCCTGTCCAGCGCAAGTCCTGTGCGGTGTAACCCTGCGCGGAGGCAGGTTAGACCTGATACTGGTAATTTTGCAGATGGGAGCAGACTGGCGGATGCACAATCAAAGTGGCTCCTATAGTTCGCCATTGTTGTGCCACCTAATGTGATGATTTAAAAAAAAAATGTATTACAATAATTCAAAGGGTTTGATGCCAGATGTTCACATATTTAAGAATGAAATACGTTCAATTAGTTATGCATAGTCTGACGAGGCATAAAGTTTATTTATGATAAAAGAGCCCATTAGGTTTGTTTTTAAATTGACGCTTTACTTATTTAGCCATTCTTGGCAGTCAAACATTAATATTTTGCCTATAATATAAATTTGATATTTACATTATTTTTCATGTACAATTAGTACTTTTAAAAACACATTTTGCAACTTGCTGTCGACTGAAAATGACATCACAAGGGCTCAGGTAACCAATCACAGCTCAGCTTGTGAAGGTCACATGACCAAACCTAGAAAACAGGAGAGCTGTGATTGGTTACCTGAACCCTTGTGATGTCATTTTCAGGCGACAGCAAGTTGCAAAATGTGTTTTTAAAGGTACTAATTGTATGTGAAAAATAATGAAAGTATCAAATTAATTATAGACAAAATATTAACTCATTTATTGCTATAATGGGCTAAATAAGTGAAGTATCTCTTTAAAAAATATTAAGCCATTACTCAGTATAGATTTAGTCAGGATATCATGCCATGTTTTGTTTTGTTTTTTTCAATTTTGAACCTTAAAGATGGGAAGTCCGACTGTTACTTGAGTTATTATGACCAATGCGAGAAATATCGTTGTGAGTTTCTCACTTGTGGAAACATTCCTGATTCGGGATGGCAGATATGCTGACTGGTCAAAGTGAAGCGTGGCACTGCGTTGAGTTGAGGGCTGATATCTACTGAGAGCTGCACACGAGGGACAAGCAAACCTCCCCGTGGAGAGTTGCGTGCCCTGCGGTAAACACATCCTGTCCGCTTAGTCCAGCGTGGTTGCTCATTTCACTGTTGTCCCCTCCAATTCGCGTGAACCTTATGTCTTGTTTTTGGCTGCCAGAGCGTTTTACTTTAAAAAAAAAAAAAAAAGTCTGTCGGGTTAGAGATGCGAAAAGGAGAAAATGTGTGGTGTATTGCGGACATTTTTATTTTTTTTTTTAAACAGGCAGAATACAAAAAACATTAATTAGCTGCTTAATTCACACTTAATTGGCTGGCAAGCACTCCAGAAAACTATTTGTATGCAAGCCATTAAAAAAAAGTCAATTTTCCATGTTATTTCTTCATTAATGCCCCCATGTGCTTTGTGGGTGTTTAACCGCCCATATGCTCAATGATGTAATGTTTAGAGCGAGCTTTAAGTACAATATCTGCAATTTACAATCAAGAGGATAGGAATTTGGGATCCGCCCCCTGAAGAGCCGGGAATGAATTTTACTCCAAACCTATAACATGCTGGCGTTTTTATGCTGATGTTCAGAGAGCATTTAGCCACATTCAATTCCACCTTTATCCTTCAAATGAAACAAGATGCAAGACAATCTGCAGTCTTTTGTCTCCAACGGGAAGCTTCGCAATGATGACAGCATTTGCTATTCTGTGCATCCATTAGTAGTAATTACTGTGTTGGGTTGTCCTATTTTTGAGTAGTCATAAAAGGATGGTGCTTTAATGAAGTAAACTCACATTTTTTCGGATTGATGGGAAGGGAGGAATGCATTACATTCTGCATAATGTTGCATTTTTGAAATCTTAATGGTGTGTTTGTATTGCTTCTTGTAAATTACAGTGGTATCTCAAACTTTGAATGCACCACAGAGGATTTGGAGAAATCTACAGTGTTGAGAAATGTATTCATGTTTATATTTTACCATAGGTAATTAACAAAAGAAGTTTTATATGTGTCTGTATATGTCTTCTCCAGGTACTATTATTATTATTATTATTATTAATTCAATCTCTGGTGTAATAACCTTATTTATTGATTGATTGAATTTTTACTTTTTATTTTATTTTTATTTTTATTATTATTATTAATTCAATCTCTGGTGTAATAACAATGGAATCATTTACAAAGTGCGCCAGTTAGCTTCAATTACACAAAAGTAGTGCTTTTGCACCATGTTGTGGCACATCGGTGTTAAGGAACTATGTTGAAGTGAGTTGAGTACATTCTGTGAGAAAAGTGTATTGCTTTGGCGCTATTCTACAACGTTTCGGTGCTTCGGAACTATGTTAAAGTGAGCTTAGGAGCTTTGATTAGACACAAAGTAGTACTTTGGCACCATGCTGTGGCCTATTGGTACCAGCGAACTTTGTTGAAGTGAGTTGAACAGCTTCATTTAGACTAAAGTTGCACTTTGCCACCATCTTGTGCATCGTTTTTTCTGCAACACAACTTATACTACTCCGTCCTCAATGAGGATTTACAGTAAATGGAGAGTGCAAAAGTCATTCCATTTCTTCTCATTGTGATGAGTAGATCAGAGGCTGACATGCCAGAAAAATTGCGTTTGAGCTTTAAGGATCCACCAGCCTATGCTGAAAGTCTGGCTTACTGTATGTTTGTTTTGAAGAAAAAAAAAAAAACACTGGTGCTCATTCATTCATTCACTCAGTCATTCATTCACGGCGCATAATCTCTGGGAATCTAGAGCAATTTGAAAAACAGCAGCAGCCAGCAGCGGCAAACACAGCGCGAGGTCTAATCCGGGTCTCACGACAGTCGCTCGCTCGCTCACTCTGTCTGTCTGTTTGTCTGTCTCTCGTTCTGTCTTTCACTCCTTCAGCTCACCCCGTGCAACTGCAAGCTGCGCTCCGCGTCCGTCAATGCACACGGGCCTTACTTATTGTCCATTACAGGCCGGTCTCACCCAATAATCCAGCAACGTGAAACACTCGAGTGCTATTGCTGCCTTTGCTGCTGCTGCTGCTGCTGCGCCTTACCCCATATGCCACTGTACACGTTTTTCCACCATCTGCCCTCAGTGAGAAAAAATAGAGCAAAAAAAAAAAAAAAAGGGGCCATCCAGCACTTTTGGCTTAGTGACTTAACTATATCATTTAATCTGCAGGAGAGGTCAGTGCTTTGTCCCAACTGAAAACAACACAACTGTGTTGCAAAATGTCTGGAAATAGCGTCTTGAAATTACATAAAACAACCGTCACGTGAAAGGCAGGGGCGGACTTAACATTAAGCAAACAAGCAAATTCCTCAGCTGAAATTTCCAGGGCCCTGAAGTGCCTCGTGAAATCTGATGAATAAAGTTTTCTTTCATTTAAAAGTAATTATTATTGTTTTAATCTTAAATCACACACTTAAAACCACCTCAAAATGCATGCGCAACCTTGAGGGAGATGGTTTCAAGCTACAGTCTTGCTGAAGAAATTAGAATACTGGAATATATTCAAAAAAATAATAATTTTGTAAAAAATGCTTCTGAAGTATTATGTACTGTATTGTTTTATTTTCACAGCGAGGAGTCAAGGTACTTTTTATATACAAATAGATATACCATAGTTGTGCTAAATAAATAAATAAGAATATATGTCCTGTACATATTCAAAAGAATATATATTCTTGTAATTATTTAATAATTGTAATAATTATGTAATTATTTATTTTGTAATATATATTCTTGTATTAATTTGTTGAGTATGTTTGGCTATACAGTGCACAAAAAAAACAACAACTTTTAAATGCTTTTTAAAAAAAGGTTTTGAGGATTACAATAATGTATCATTTTATGTTTGATAGCAAGTTATTGTGTATACGGTTACAAAAAAATCGAATTTATAATAATAATAATTTTTTTTTTAGTATGACAATCTATACAATATACCATCCTAAACAAATAGAATGTATCAAGAGTATATAATAGAATAGTATGACTGGAACAGCATTACAAAAATACTGCAATATCGGTCAATACAAAATCCTCAACACAGACTTATGTATTTTATTTAGCTCAACAAATAGGGAAATTAAATTAGTCACATTTTTTAGTTGTTGATAATTTTGGGTGGGTGGGTGAATCCCAAATGACAAAATCCACCCTTTGTTGCACGGCGAGTGTTTTGAGCTACGTAGCACCCCGACGCCACTCTTTTTTTTCTTTTTTTTTGCAAGGTCGTAGATCTTGCAGCACAAACAGCAGCGAATGCAGCTGCAGTTTGTCGGAACGAGCAACATATGTTACCACCCACAAATAGGCTTGCGCAGTCACCTGACACTGAACCGTCCCCTCGTGTGGACGGCTTTGCCAATTTGTCCCTTTGTCCCCAGTTGTGATTCATTGCCGAGCCCCGCGCCAGCTGCAGGACATCCATCCATTGTTTATATGTTGAGGGGCAAATGAGTGTGAAAGAAACTCAACTGCAGGCAAAATGTATTTATAGCTTACACACTCTTGGGGTTGTACAACGAGTCACGAGGCGCAGTTGAGGAGAATTCTCCGTGATGGCATTTGTGTGTTTTTACGCATAACGATTACACAAAATTAAATGTAGGCTTCCTTCTGTTCACTTTTCAGTTGTCAACTTATTGTTGACTGAGCCCTACTGTATTGACTGAGCAGTAAGGGATGGGCGAGTACCGATACCAGGTATCGGTATCGGGCCGACACCAGCCTTTTTTCAAGTACTTGTGCAGTTCTAGCACCCTCTAGTGGCTAGTTTATTAGTGCAATTTCATTTTTATTAGGGATGTTTTGGCCTTCTATGTTTATGTCTATGTTGTATGCTAATTTTCAGATGAAGGGGAACCTAATTTGCTTGTGAAGCGATCAATATGTGCTTGCATTAGCAAGTAAGTGCCTCAATATTGTTATTAGAGATTGTAGGTGGTTTATATGCATTACTGTTATGTACAAATTCACAATATTGTACTTTTTTTTTTTTTAGTATGAGCTCTCTTTTTTTTCTACAATATTCTGATCTTTTTAAATATCGCCAACGCCCCACAATATCGTGATAATTATCGTATCGTGACCTTCATATCGTGATGATATCGTATCGTGATGTTTGGATATCGTTACATCCCTAATAAATAGTAAGTTGTTATTTGAAGGTGAATGGAAGAATATGAATGACTTTTTTTTTTTGTTGCTTCAAAGTTGATATTATGCTCTTCTTTTCCTCCACAACTGCAAACAGTTGTCTGAGCCTATGGCAAAACATTCCTATGCGCCAATTACTTATTCAGGGGCGCCATGCAAACGGCACCATCGGTGAACCTTTCGCCTGAGTAACACACATCACCAATATGAATTATTAAAATGTTGCCAATTAAAAGCCAAAGCTTTCTAACAGCACGACCATTTTGTATCATCTTGATGACCTTCTGATTTGACTGCGGTTTCATCGCCGGCAGCTCTCCGTTGTTCTGCGCTCCTACTACTGCTGCTGATGAAATTTGAGTCTTGGGACGTAATTGCTTTTAGAAGAAAAAAATACATTGCTTGTTATTAATAGCACTTGAATTACCACCAGTTACACATGAGTCACAATCCCCAGACAGTTCTCCAAGCATGGAAATGTCTCCATTGCCTTTAATCACCTTCCTTTGTTCCACAATGTGGGGAGATTACGGTAGAAGGAGGAGACTGATGTACATCATTTTTCATATATTCATCCCTATAGGAGCACTAGTATGTAATATCCTGTATGTATCAGTGGGGAACACTGATATACACCACCAACAAGTCATTCGAACTCTTGACTCGTTGAGTGAGGCTCAATGCAGTGAGTAGCTCATTTTATGTTGTCCTCCTTGTGATCTGTTGCCATGGAAACTGATGTACCCTATTGGTGTGCAACTGGCTCCAACTCCTGGTAGACTCCTTTTAATTGTTCTTTGTTGCACATTTGCTTTTGTGTTATGATTATATGGCAAGCAGATAGATCCAAGCCATAATATCATTTATATTATTTTAGTATGTTTATCTCACGGGCTTCACCAGATCATGAGAAAATCAACCTAAGAATTTTCCTTACAATAAAACGTTGTATGTGCCCCCACCAATCTAAACAACTAAGTCAACTTTAAACATTTCTTGACAATAATAATGTGACCTCATTAGTCTAAACATTACATTGATTAATATTACATTTGTGGAATATGAGTTAGAAGCAAAATCCAGCCATTTTTATCCATCTCAGTGAGCGGCCATTTTGCCACTTGCTGTCGACTGAAGATGACATCACAGTTGCTCAGAGCACAGGCAACGAGCAATCACAGCTCACCCTTTTTCTGAGGATGAACTGATTGGTTGTTACCTGAGACCTGAGCAACATTGACGTCATCTTCAGTCAACAGCGAGTGGCAAAATGGCCGCTCACTGAGATGGATAAAAACGGCTGGATTTTTCTGCTTAACTCATATTCCACTAACGCAATATTAACCAGAATACCATATTTTGACCAGTGGGACTGCATAGAAGACCTTTTGGGGGGGAAAAAAACAAAACACCTTTTTGGCGGGTTGACTCCCTCTTTATTAATATTTCATCTATTGCGGCCATTTTGTCACTTGCTGTGGACTCAATCACAGTTGCCCAGGGCTCAGGTAACGACCAATAACGGCTCACTATTTACTGAAGCTGAGTCGTGATTGGTTGTTACGTGATGCCTGGCAACTGTGATGTCATTTTCAGTCGACAACAAGTGACAAAATGGCCGCCTCTAAGATGGACAAAAAACACGTGGATTTTGCTGTTTAACTGAAATTCCACAAACACAATATTAACCAGAATACCGTGTCTAGACTAGTGAACGAAAACTTAGTAAAACTGCACTGTCGTTTCTCAGAAGCTAATTTAGGCTACTCAAATATTAGCAACAGCTCCCAGTATGATCCAGTGCTGTTTTAATCGATGCTGCTGCACACTACAACTGCAATGATCTTGTGTTTGACTGAACATCTCTAGGACAAGGTCAGTCAAAGGTCATCGTTGTTATCTTCACAGGGAAAATAGTCGATAACTGCTGTTAGATGGGATATCTCATTACATTGTTTAGCTGGTTCTAATGTTGTGGCTGAGAAGTCCAGTAGAGCAATGACTGAGGAGTGTGTTTTATCCCTGAGCTGATTAGGAGAGACTAACCTCAATTATTGCTCTTCGCTGTCTTCCAGCTCGTGTGAGAAACTCACACAAGGACATACATCAACTCTCTAGAGGGCGGCCGATACAGAAATGTGCAAAGTAAGCAAGCCTTGCACAAGCTGTCATGTAACTCATGCTCTACATTCGCACGGAATGTTTAATGACAAGAACAGCGGTGGGGTTGGGAGCTTCTTGTTATTATCATTAAGGCTCTCCTCACATGTATATTTACCACCAAAGCCTCCACTTTCAGCAAAAGGGTCAAGGTTTGTCTGTTTACCTCCATTCCCGCTGACGAAGCATTTTTTTTCCTAATGACTATCCCCCCCGTGCTCTTTCTCTCTGATCTGCGTGATCAACCATCGGTCTTATCAGGGGACGATGATGCACCAAAAATAAAACGGAGCCCTTTTAATTATTTAAGGTAAAGGAAAGACGAGGAAGCCCTAATTACCCGGAGGACAGCGCGCACGGAGCGTCTCAGTCCAGCCAATCGGGGTCATACGCGGAGTTCAAAACGAGGGTGATTCAATGTGAATGTGAAACGGCCGCGCAATCAAGATCATAATTGTGTTTCACTTTCATGCTGTGCTCGCTAAGAAGTGTTTGAGCCTTGTTTGGTCCAATATTGACCCTATGATTGCTACTTTTCAGCTATGTCAACAAGGTTAACCTCTGAGGTGTCAAGCCGGTCGACACTTTATTTTATTTTTTTATTTTTGCACATGCTGCAATTTTAGGTACGCCTGCACAGTTAAATAAGAGCTGTATCAGAAATTCTGCTCACCAAGAGGTGTTTCCAATATTTGACTGACTGTACCTAATGAGGGCTGTGTGACTCACACAGCACTCCAGAAATGTACAAGTACTGTTACACCATGTGACAAGTGCAAAGGATGAATGGGCTATTCCTACTCAACTGGTATGACGGCTCACCCAAATGGTGATATTGTCACAAAATAAATCATGCAATGTTTATTGCTTTGTTATCAGTGTACATGAGTTAGATGACACTAAATCTAAAAGCATTAGATTTTTTTTGTTATATGTTCAGAAAGTAAACGGTAATATGTCAAAAATAGATCTTTGCTGACATCTGGTGGTCGGTAAGGAAAATTACACTATTCATTCCATAACTGGCTCATAATTATCATCCATCCATCCATCCATTTTCTTGACCGCTTTTTCCTCACAAAAGGTCGCGGGGGTGCTGGAGCCTATCTCAGCTGGCTTTGGGCAGGAGGCCGGGTACACCCTGGACTGGTTGCCAGCCAATCGCAGGGCTCATAATTATCAGAATGTGCTTAATATTAAATATATTGGTTTGTCAGTCAATGTTATTTTTTGTATCATATAATACGGTAGCAGTAATAAATTAGTTCTAATTATTAGTTATTAACATTTTAACAAAAACATTTTAATTTACATTTGTAACCTGTATAAAAATATTTTCTAATAAAATATTATTATTATTATTATTATTATTATTATTACTATCATGCCTGAGGTTCTACACATGACTGACAAAAAACAAATATATACTGTACTATGATAATACATGAGTAAAATAATAGAGTATTAAAATATTAAGATATGAATAATTAGCATAATCTCCTTTATTTAAACATTCATTAGTCAAAATAATAATTATTAAACATTTATTATTATCATTGTTAATATTATGGAATTTCTTTTATCATTTCTTTAAATTAAAATGTTTGTTTTATTTGTTTTTTTTATTTTGCTTTCTTCACCTTGTTGATGGTGTTTAGATTTACAAAGTATCGGTACATACTGACATGTAATGTTGATGTTGAAAACTAAAACTCTAGCAATGAGTAATATTTTGTTCTCTTTTTAAAAGTATATTTTAAAATCCATGCACAACTTGGTTGATGGTGACCAGAGACATCTGATAGATAAAAACGTCTGATAACGTCTCCTGCATGATCCTGATTGCACGTCCCTCAATGATAAGAGTTGCTTAAATAAGTGAAATGGAAAATACATATTTATGACGGCAGATATAGCGTTATTGTACCGGAAGTGGCTGGCTCCAAGGAAGCAGGAGATTGAAAACAATGCCTGGTTGAAGCAGTCAGATTGTAACCAGAAGGGGTCAGTGTTGACCAAGTTATGGCACACCAAACGTTTTGATGTCTCTATTAATGCCTCACATTCAATTGACTGCCCTCTTGAAAGTGCAATTATGGAATATCAAATTGGAATTTTCTTTAGACATTTTTCTAACCCACAAATCTCACCATCAACAAGAATCTTGTATATTAGTTTACATTAATAATGCCAAAAATAGAGGGGAAAAAAGTCCAACTTAGACAATAAGGGTTTTGACAATTTTTTTTTTTTGTACAGATGATTTTTTTTTTCTTTTAACCACTGATTTCTGTGGTTCGAAATTATAAAAGTACAAACCCTGGTATCTGTGTATATTTTTATATTTGTGGATTTTTAGTCTACTTTGCTGTTACAATTTGACTAGCTAACAATTAAATTTACCGCCTAATGCCAAACGGTCAATTCAATGACTTAATATCTTGGTGCGCACATTTTATTTTATTTTTTTTGCCAATGTGTGATGTCATGTTAGCTTGTACTAGCGTATTATTTGGGCTAGTATGCTAGCTAATACTATTGGGGGGTCTCATGTGAAGATGGTTTGTATTGAATGATTCATCTACTGAATACAGTCGTTTATGTGACACGGGTTCATGTTTGTGTACATGCATGTTATTGATACTTTATATCCACATATGAAAGAGGCCTGAGTCAGATTTAAAAAAAAGAAAAGAAAAAAAAAGCAGAATTGCGCTGTTTGCATTAACATGAATGAAATAATCAGTACATGTCACATATGGGCAAAAAAAAAAAAAAAAAAGAAGAAAGAAACAGACCTGCAGTATGAACATTCCCTTAGCAAACTAAGAACCATAAGAATGGACTACTTAAGGGGACAATATAACAAAAAATGTGAGAGCAAGGTCAATAGTTTTATTTCTGTTTTTCATTTATACTGTAGCCTACACAATTCCCTCAAGCATTTTTGACAAAATTGTAGATGTGGAAAATTGATTTGTCTTCAGACAGCGTGAGAGTACATTGCTGGCTCCAGGATAGATTTGTGTGTCAACTTCAGTTGGAATCGGCAATCGCTTCAAATGAGCAAATAGGAGAAATTGAAGCAATTGAGGATGATGAGTGTTTGCTTTCAAAAATAACACAGGCGCGATCGCACTTGTGGGACAGTCTGTAAGGGCCGTTTGACCAAATAGTTCTTCACTGTCAAAGGGTTTAAAAGACAGATGGACGGACAAGACAGATAAATATTGAATATTGACGAATGGATGGACTAACTGTCAGTTGAATAGAAAAATGTGTATTAGGCTAGAGATTTTTTACAGGGCTGATACAATTAGTAGTCAAGGACGCAGATAACTATTTGTAGACAATATTCATTTTGTAAAAGGGAAAATATCAGCATCAAAATTTAAAAAAATACAAACTCCAGCTTTTAATTTTTTATTTTTTTATTCAACAACTTTCAAGGTTCGTTAAAAAAAGTTTAAAAAAAAATCTTATTCAATAGACATGTTTGTTTTAAAAATCTAACAACAATTTCAAAATAATTTAAAAAATACAAACTTCAGCTTTTATGTATTTATTTATTTATTTATTTATTTATTTAATTCAACAACTTTCAAGGTTCGTTAAAAAAAGTTTTAAAAAAAAATGTTATTCGTGTTTGTTTTAAAAATCAAACAAAAATTTCAAGTATCTGCCAGGGGCAGTAGCACGTTTTCAAAAGTTAAATAAAAACTTAATAGCTCCCTATTGTTTTCTACAGTAAAAAAGTTTTCCAAAATTTAAAAATATTTGAAGTACTGTATTAAAATTGTACTTATCTTAGTTTTCATTTCAAATAAAATGTCAGCATTATCTCTAGAAATGTAAATTAGATCTGTGAAAATGGATTGTGTAATCGGGCAGATGATTATTCAAAATGGCCGATGCCGATATTCGTCAAAACGCTAAATATTGGCACCGATAGTCGGCCCAGCCGATAATCAGTCTATCCCTAGCAGATGGACTGACAAATGTGAGGACAGAATGTCAATTGACAGACGTCTGGTTGGACAAGCCACCAGACGGCCGGACAGAAAGACGGACGGCTAGCGAGACGACGATCCTTGAAGCTCGTCTGCGATGAGGGAAGGCGGACAGTGTTAAAAGTCATCCTTAAGTGTGGCAGGGGCTGGGGGAAAAGTAGTTCTTGGCGCCACACCTATGTAACATTCATACCGCCTAAATTATGAATCACAGTAAGGAGAGCTGTGTTCAAAGTTGATGAATATTTAAAGGATGGAGTATACAGATCATCATATTGACAGAGCGGGAATATTAATGTCCTCCTCCCTGAGTCTGATTAGGGGTTAAGGCGAATGCAAACTGCATAATTCATTCTCATTCTCGCGCTTTTCTACCTTCTGATTGGGCTCATCGTCTCAGGTGTCGCAATTTTGTTGGGAGCCGTCGGACTTGGTGGACATTTGGATTTGCTGACCGTGAATCCTGAGCGCGGCGGCCCGTTTCGGTTAGCTAGCTGGTTAGCCGGTCTAGCCTGTGCAGGTGAGAATGTCTCACAGCGAAGAAATCAATATGATGTAAATTATTAAGAGCTCAGGAATGCATCTGACCCCTACTGTCTTGCAGCAGGCTGGGCTCTGAAGGCTGGCAGGTGGACGCGAGCGCCGGCTCCCCCCCCCTCTAACACTCATTAGTGGCTGGGAGCCGAGGCTCCTTGCGAGTGGAAAGGCAAGGATCACAGCGGGGAAGTGATGGCCCAGGCCTCTCGCAGCCCGGCTCAGCCTTCGCTCAGACTCTGCCAGCCTCTCCCTGGAAGCTCATTAGTAAGTGCACTGATGCATAAGAGCTCGTCATTAGCGGCGTATCCCCACCCCACCCCAACCCGTATTTCATCTACGTCCCCCCGCCGACACCGTGTCTGATCCTCAAGACCGGTGGCAGTGCTGGTCTGAAAAAGAGAAATCCACTTTACCGCCGTCTCGACATATGCTTATGTTACCGTTTCTTTAAAAGGTGCCTTCCCCGTCATAATCCATTTTTCCTTCCCCCCCACTGTTTTATGCATAACGTGTCAAAATGAGCCTGTGTGACGTTTATGCAGTTTGTGGAGTGGATGCAACAGGCTTGCAAAATTCTCTGAGTGGAATTCGTCACCATTGTGACGTCAGATCATTACCATGGTCAACAACAAATTTATTGTCCAAGGTTTTTTTTTTTTTTTTTTTGGATGATCCATTGGTTGTGCTCAGTCAGGTCAATTTTATGAACAAGGACTACGGTTGTTTGTTTTGCATGTTTATACACGTATTTTTATTTTCATTTTGTTGAACCTGTCAGATGAAAAACATTAGCAAAAATCAACCGTAGCGTCGCAAAAGTGTAATCGACTTAGTAAGAAAATAAAAACTTAGCATAAAAACCTAACCTGAACAAGACAAATCGAGGTCACTTTGGATTCAGCAATGCAAAATTGTCCTCAATAAGCAGGAAAAACATGATCAACTTACACTTTTTTTTTCTTTTTTTTTTTGGGGGGGGGTATGTTAACCATTGTTATTCAAATACGCATGTTACGACAATATGAGTCACGAAGGGTACATTTGGAGTCGGTTCAATTCAGCGCGATTACGAGTTGATTCGATTTGGTACGGTTGTAGCTTTTTGTCATGTTTAATGTGTAACAACATAAAATATCTCCAAAGCTCAAACTAGTCAAGTAAATTAATTTCAAAGAAACACAAAAAACACGAGCAACATCAAACCGATTTATACTTGGTGTGCATCTCGAATAAAAAACGATTCAATGTCTATCTCAATTTATGGGGTATTCAGGAACGGTATATTTAAAAAAAAATAAAATATATATATAGTTATGTAATTTTATTTTATGAGGACTACAGATGGAAACTAGCATTGTGCTAAATCTGGTGCAGCCATCTTTTTAATGTTACTGCACACTGTCCGTTTAATAAACTAAACTTCAAACTTCAAACAATTCCATTCAGTTCAGTTAAATGCTGATTTTCCAAATTCCGAAACACCCCTAATATATATGTATGATATACATTGAGACTCAGCATAACCATTGAGGTGGTGCAAGTGTTGCTGGGTAGAATTCCGTGATTTTTCAAAGGAACCAACACAAGTTGCCCACATATCGGGAACGAACAAATCAGAGGAAAGATGTTTCCCATAAGGAGAATCGAGACCCAATCGGAGTAAACCTTATTTACATATTGAACTTTTTTTTTTTAGGAAAGGCCGTTCAAAATAATATTTATTTCTGACCAATGCAAATTACTTGGAAAAAGGGGCATCATTCTCATTTCCAATCCAAATTATCTTGCAAACCCGATAAAAGGATATCATAGATGACATAAATATCTATTTTTAAATGATAAAGGAGACCTTTAATAAAAAAGGTGGCGGGATGAGGAAGTGTTGTGTCAATTTGGAGTCCTCGAAATTGAGTCCACATATAGCTTTGCAAACCACAGAGTAAACATTAGTTCTTGACCAAGACTTTGGCTCAGTGCCCCTTTTCCTTCCACCGTGCTTGGGTTTGATCTGGGGTATTTGCTTTTGCTGGCGGCCAGATCCCCTCAGCACCTGATAGCCGCCCAAGCTCGGAGTAAATAAGATCCCGGGCCCAGGTCTCTTTTGGGGCTGCTGGGTAAATAAGCTCTCTGGTGTGTGTTAGCGTGCCTGGCAGCAGGGTGAGCACTGGTGTGGAGGCCTCCAGAGACATCCCTTCTACACTTCTATATCTGCTTTATTCACACTGCTATCACACATTCGCTCGCGCACACACTCACAGTATATGATCAGATTTAACCGCGAATCAATTTTTTACAAAATCAAAAAAATAAATAAAACGACTCACGCTGGCTACAACATTAGGTACATAGTTGAGGTTGTAGTTTTCAGTGCTGTACTGTCACAATATATTGGACCTGTAGCTAAATGAATGGTTTTTTTTTTTGGTAGAATTCGGTTTCAGTTGTTTTATTATTGTTACTCGAGGGCCTTGAAAGGTTTGGGGTTCGAATCTGGGCTCTGGCTTTCTGTTTTATCTAAACCAGGGGTGTCAAACATACGGCCCGCGGGCTGGATCAGGCCCGCAAATGGGTTTAATCCGGCCCGCGAGATGATTTTGTAAAGTAAAAAGAACAAAACAAAACACATTATAATGTCAGACTAATTAATCAGCCAACCACACCCAAAACATACAGATTTGTAATTTCACAAGCAGTCCTCAGATGAGCAATGCAACTTGTACGGGGAATCGTCGTCCTGGATGTCATTATTTTACACTCAACTTAAACTGCGGTTTGGTTAGTTATTATTATTTTTTAACATATACATTAAAATTGTATTTAACACATATAGTAAATGTGTTAAATATGACACAAATTCAATTACTGGTAACACAAATAGATATGACAAGGATTAACGTCCTTATACCATCATTAACTGCGCCATGCAATGCATTCTGGGAACAATATATATGCAAAACAGGTAGATTTAACACGTCCGGAAGGTATACAAGCAAAGTGTTGCCACATTCCATTTGCATTCGTGTTATTTTTCGGAACAATATGATGACAGTTGAGCTCCGTAATTTAGGGCTGGTCCACAAAAATATGCGTATAAATTACGGCAATTGTTTTTAAGTTATATACCGCTATTTTCCCAATACGGCCCACTTGATAATATATTTGCAGCCCCTGAGCTAACATGAGTTTGACACCCCTGTTCTCAACTACTCTCACACTACAAAAGCACTGTTCAATATTTTAATGCTGTTGTACCTAATAAAGTGTCTTGCAAGATGCTCACGCTCATTCATTCATTTTTTTTTTCACGTGCGGGTGGACATGAACCACTAATAGAATGCAAAGTAATTAAAAGTGTTGGAACATCACGTAGGACAAAGCTCTCGTCTCGGAGGAACACTTTGGCATTTAGTACGTCTCTTAATGTCAGAAAGATAAATGATAATGATAGCACCTGTAATGACGTGATTGTGTTGCTGATGGTAATCTTCCAAGCCCACAAACAAATGGATTTCATATACGACGGAAAGATTAAACAATTTACCACCTGATGTCTCCATGACTTATTAAAACAAAGAGTGGTCACGGGGGACCAGCAAAATATTGTTGTGTTTATATTGCTCAAGGTACATAATGTGTTGCAACCACAACAGTGTACTGTGAGTGTTCCTATAACGTTTTACAGCAAAACAGTATCATTCTGTCGAAACCGATTTCATGGATTGTAGAGTGACAAAATCCACGTTTGAGTATTTATTCAATATGACTGATGGCCACCTTCCAGGCATTGTACTACTTATTTCTATTACTACTGACACTTTTGATGATATATGATATATGATATATGATATGATATATGATATATGATATATGATATATGATATGATACATGGCGGGAATCTGACTATTGCACAATTCGATTCAGATTTTTGGGTCTGCAATTCGCTTCAGACTCAATTTTCGATTCAAAACAATTTGATTGACAATGTTTACAGATTTAATCTATGGATGCAAGGAATCGTCATGATCTACTCCAGTCTGCTTGCAAAACAGAATGACAAATGGAGACAATAGTGTCTTCTTTTTTTTTTTTAATTTACATTTATTAAGTTTTGAAATGTAAGGAAAGTGCCTCATAACTGCTATTCTGTAGCTAGCTATGTATTTTATAGCTTATATAGTATAAAAATGAATAAAATCGAATTTTTGATCATTTTACTGATTCTGAATCATAGTAAATGAGAATCTTCCTCAAAAAATAAATAAACACACACACACACACACACATACATATATATATATATATATATATATATATACATATATATACATATATATATATATATATATATATATATATATATATATATATATATATATATATATATGATTGTATTGTTGTACCTAATGTTGTGGCCGAGTGGATCAACTGTTGACATAACAGATAAGCAGATTGGTCCCACGGTGTCACTCAGCCACCGTAACGAGGGATTTGCCTTTGTGAAAGTTGACTGAGTCAAATCTCGTCATCTTAATGTGATGTGGCGCAAGCCATGCTGGATGCACTGCTGCCAATTAATCCAGGTTGCAACTCTCAGACTCCTGCTGGACCGATTCACATCCACTGTTGATAGTTTTTGGCTCTGGGAACCTACAACCTTCCTTGTTCGAGCCAAAACCCCCCCACAAGAAACCCACCACCTCTTCCTGCCCCATCATATTGTTTCTTGATTGCCGGCAATTAGCTAAAGCAGGCGGGCCGAGAAACGACAAGACGGGGGCACGGCTATTGCAAACGCACGTGCGTTATTGGCTCACACGCCCGCTGAAAGCCCCTACAATGTTTGTTAACCCTGAGGGTCAACACTGATTCACTAGCGCAGGAAGGAAAACAAGATTTATGTAGCACAAATCAATAGCCGCTCCGACTTTTACCACTGCGGAGTGCAAAAAGCAGGCACTTCTCCCTATCCGTCTAACGTGACACTAATGTGTTTTTATTTCTGTTTAACCCGGCAAATGATGAATCGGTCGGAGGCAGACAGTGAGAGGCAGGCCGGCCCTTGATTGGTGGGGGAACACGAGGCAACACGCGGAGGCTGACGCGGCGGCGTGTCGCGAAGGCAATGGCCGATCAGTCTTTAGGCATCCTGCTGGGAGTTGTTTATCCGCCCTTTGAATGCAAACAGCAATTTACGTCCCAGCGTCTGACAGTGAATCAAATAAACTAATGACGGCGTTCTTAAGTGCTGATCCCATTCAGCGCCGCCTTAAGTAAATTAGACCCAATTCACTTCGCTCGAGTTCTTTTCCTCCAGGCGGTTCATTCACTAAGGTCCCTCTTTATTCTCTGGCGTTATGGTGTGAATGCTGAAAGGCAAGCATTCACGCTAACGCTGTTGTGCATCAATTCACAAAAAGGAGTAAATGCCGGCAGTCAAGCATTTACGCTACGACTATTGTGTGATTTTTTTTTTTGTCTTTAAGAATTTGCACATTCACAATAACATTAGTGTGAATGCTAATGGTGCTGCACACAATTAGTAAGCACACAATTCCACATTAAAAATTGATGAATTGGCTAATGATAAGTAAAATAACACACTTTACATGGAGGGCTGGGCGATAATGATTATTTTGATTTATATTGTAATCATGATTAATTAACATGATTATCGGTATTCATTCATTTCAAAACGTCAACAACCAGAAAATAAATCAATAACATAGTTAAATGATTATATACTGTATTAAAAAAAATAGCTATTTAAAAAATAAATAAATAAATGTTCCTGTTGTGCACACCTTGGTTTCTTAGGGGCAGTGTGCTGCAACACAATTCAACAATAATAAAAGTAGTAATATATACAAGTATAGACTTGGCGGGACAAGGTACTAGTTGTAATTTACAAAAAAAAAAATGGGCAGGAGTTAATGAGTTGCTAATGAAATGCTTTGCATTTTTTAATTAATTTACTCTTATTTTGAAAAGAAAATATACCGTTACTGTCACCATCCAACATGAAATGCTAATGCCACCTACTGGCAGAAAAATGACCTCAAAACAACTCAATGTTTTACTCTGTATAGTATATATTTTTAACTTCAAATAACGTCATGAATTACTACAAAATTATGGTATCAATGACCAACAGATACCATATTTGTATTAGGTAAACATATTTGGCCACTTTTATGTTAACGAGTGTATACATTTTTTTTAATTATTATTCTTCATTGAGAACAAATATAAAATGTGTGATTCATTTGCAATTAATCGTGAGTTAACTATAAAAATTATACAATTAATTACGATTAAAAAAAAGGAATCATCTGACGGCCCTAAAGTGCTACTTTAAATACTATATTCATTTGAGGTAATATTATCAAGAACACAATGAAAAAGTAATTCCATGTTATTAAATTATACGGAACAAGTATCGTTCAAGCATATTTCAGAAACCGTGGATCACATTTGCTTGAACTGTTAAAGACATATTTTGAAATGCTATTGAAAAACTTCTGTGGCATTTATTTAGTTACATCATCACTGCCAATTTGAGTCACCTAGTATTCTAAAATGGGAAACGTTCTGAGTGCTACTTCAGTATCACAAAATGTGTGTCTCGGATCGGTCGATACCAGCTTAATTTTTTGGATTGGTCAGGAAATAAATTGGTAGCTTCAATCTTCACTAGTAACAAATCTATTTTTTCCAAGTAAGGAGTAGTAATGACAGATTAAATGCAACACAGACGTCTGAAAAATCTACTCGAGTTCAGTTAGTTCTCTAGCCAGTAACAAGCTCCTTCAGTCCTGTGTTTGATGTCAGCATGGCTTGCGATTTCAGTTTCCTTGTCAGCCCAACACTAAAGGACGCACACCTGGCGGGAACACGCTGCCCAGTTAATGCACGTACAGTCGGGAGCCTCCTTTTACAAGCTGGCAGGCCAATAATGTAAAAAGTGTTTCATGTCTCCCCTGCTTACGCTGCTTAGAGGAGCAAATTGGAAAGTGACGAGAGTGACAAGTCGTGTTGCGCGAGCATTGAGCAGCAGCCACAATAGACGAGCCGAGCCGGCTGCCAAGCTCTATTTCAAGGGTTGCGTTCCAATTGATTAGGGTGCTTGTGAAACAAACGGCGCCGACACAAGCGCGACGACGGCCATGGCAACTGCCGGGCACCGTGCCAGCGACTCGGTCTTTTGCTCGCAGCGCTCTCACTTACTCTCTAATTCACACATTAGTGACACATTAAGGACACCCACAATGTGGCCACCGGGAGTACCATTGCCCGTGATGTGTGTGAGTGTGTTTGTATGCGCGTGTGTATTTGCATGTTTGACTTATAATCAATTCCAGGACCCACCAAACCTTCTTTGCAAAATTCTTGGCATTTCAAGGTATTCCTGGAGGAATACTTGATCCAGTGCCAGCATGTACTCAGTAACACGACACGGACGTTTGACAATGTGGAACACAGGAGAGGCGACAAGTCCAATATGATCGTCTGTTTGTATTATAAAAGGGTGGCACGGTGTACTTTTCGGATTATACGTCGCTCCGGATTATAAGTCGCACCAGCCAAAAAATGCATAATTAAAAAGGAAAAAACATATATAAGTCGCACTGGAGTATAATTCGCATTTTTCTGGCTAATTTATATGGTAAAATCCAACACCAAAAACATACGCCATCTTGAAAGGCAATTTAAAATAAAAATAAAATAGAGAACAACAGGCTGAATAAGTGTACGGTATACTAACGTTACATGCCTGACATGCCTGGTAATGTCAGTAACGACGTAACATATTAAGAGTTGGAGGCGGAGTGTTGAAGCACGGAGCCAAAGGCTGGCTGCCGTTTTATTGACATCAGCTTCTGAGGTCTTAACAGCAACTCCCCACTCAGCTAGAAGCTAACAGGCTAACTCCCCTTTTCCACATAACAAAACCAAAACGAAATCAAAAATGGATGTTTAAAAATCGATTCGGCTGCCCATTGAATCGATTCGAGAATTGCGAGCTGTAGTATCGCGATATATTGCCGAATAGATTTTTTTTTAACACCCCTAGTATATATACTGCATTATATATAAATACAGTGTATACAGGATAACTTCTGTGCGTAAATGTTATAGTTTTGGATTTTTCATTATAGTTAGTTTTTATTTCATGTTGATTTTATTTTATTTTTTTTAAATTGTGTTACTTTTAATTGGTTTTAAGCAGATTTGTTAGTTTTCATTAGAATAGATTTGGTCAAAAAAGCTTTAATTTAATTTCTTAGTTTTAGTATTAACTGTATTTGTATTATTATGAATATTTGTACTGTATTTTGTTAGTTTTCATTAACTATAATAACCTTACTACACACAAACACACTTACCTAATTAAACAGTATATTGTGTGACGACAAGTGTACCAAATGTTGTGTCTGGTATGTTAACGTGCATGCGCGTTAACGGTGTCATATTGTCTGTGTCGATCACCCAGCAATCCCCCCCCCCCCCTTTACCACAAGGTGAAGATGACGATCGCTTGAACAGTCTGAGTGCGGGTCATTGTTGTGGAAAAATGAAAGCATATGCACAATTTGCATTTTAATGAGCGAGCCAGCGCGTATAAAACAAACTGTTGAACAGCAACTCTCACAAATAAAGCTTAATTAAAGCAATCGGATGTATCATCAACACGTACTCAGCCGCATTCGTAGATCATTTATTTCATCAGAAACACTTGAAGGTGCTTTTATTTTGGCGGTGCTTGTTCGTAATATGCAGGGACGCACCATTCCGTTATTTTGCAGATAAGCTTTGATTGTGACATACTTGCGTAAGTCAGTCAAGCGTAAAATGTATGCATGGCCGATTGCGAAGGCCTGTGCCAAACAAAATGCTGTTCAATTAAAAGGGAAGTCATGCTATACTATATAATGGAGGATAACTGTGCATATATAAAGTGACAGAAAGGCATGATGGCTCATTCAGTCCTGCTATGTAATTTACTTAATGCGTTTCCCCGTGCTCTTTAAAACACTTGCCCATTCAAATTTGCCATCATAATCTCCGTGACAGAGGACATTAATTATGTTGGTTGGCTGATTGCTGTTTCTTCACAACATCTTTGATTAAAATTTCACACGTTGTAATGATGTGCTTCAGCGTTAGAAGCTGTGAAATATACTAAGCTTGTGAGTGCGTCTGCGTTATTGTTTGGAGGTTTCGCCAGCATGGGCAGAATGGAAGGAATTAGTGATTACGATTTTAAAACACGTATATATATGTTTTTGTATTCTATTGGGTAATGGTTAATAAACCAATAGAGTGGTGCCCTCAGTTGCTAGTTTGACTAGGTATCTTTCCCCATTGAAATGTATTGCAATGCCATTAATTCTCTCCAAAAAACCTTAACAATTTTGTCGTGTAATTGCACGTGAATGCTGGAATGCTGAATGAAAAACATGAACCAGAATAATGTGGAAAGATTTAGAACGATGTGGAACGATATTGGCGAAAATTTGTGATGTGGGAATTTTTGGAATGTTAAAAAATTGTTCCCAATGTGATTTGAATGCGCTGAACAATTTGAATTTCAAAATGGAAGGACTATGCTATGTTGTGTGTGTAATTAGGAATAAATGTTTTGGGTGAAAATGTGGAATTGGGGATTTAATCACCATTTTGTACCACCTTTTTATGACACACTGTGACTATTTCAAGAAATACAAATAGCACGAAGAAGACATATTAAGGGGCTTGAAGAAATGCTTTACTGTATTTACATTTACATAGCAATATATTTTAGCTAGTTGTTCATTAGCATTCTGTGCAAATGAGGGCTGCAACAAATGCAGTAACTTCTCTCTAGACATGTGGGCTTAAATTTCATGTTTGGGAAGTTTAATTAAGCAATAGATTATGTTTTGAAAGGAACGTTCACTTTAATGAATCCCAAAAGAGCACAGATAAACACTGCGATGGTATCAAAGCATTCATCTCTTTAATGGATGTGAAAATTGGGGATGCAAATAGCTTGGTGCCTTAGTTTTACTGCTCGTGGGAATAGTAACGTGACACTTATGTAACCTACATGATACATAAACTTTTAATTTTTCACTAATGGCTGGCCAATTTAAGGACACAACATGAAATACTGTAAACTTTCATTTTAATTAAACTTGATCAGCAGCAATAAATACGGCTATTTTAAAGCAACACTGTTGTAATTAAAGCCTAAAATTCAGCTTTGCAATCTTGTCAATATGGCAAGTAATAAGTAGAACGGCATTTCTGCTGTTGCCATGGAGACCCCAGATTGCCTTCTGGAGGAGTATATAATATTGTTAGGCTAGCCTGGACATCTCTCATTTGGTGTTATATGTAATAAAATGAAATTAATAATAAACTAAAAAAAGAAAGAAGGTGTGGCAGAGCACTATTTGATCTCAATGAAGCCCCTCAACTCACTTCAACATAGTTCCTTGGCAACAAGATGCCACTACAAGGTACGTCAAATGACCATTGTCTAAATGAAGCTCCTCAACTCACTTCCTCATAAATCCTTGTGGCACCAACAAGCTACTGTATGTCAAGCAGTACTTTGACTGCTTCGGCTTGAGCATAAAAATGCCGAATAACGGAGGATGGGTTCCAAAAAAAAAAAAAAAAAAAAAAAAAAAAGATTTGTCAAATGTGTGAAGTTGCAAATGTCAAACGGTAAATATGCAGGGGTTCACTATACGCACATTTCAAACGGATTCAAAACATCTTTTCCGATTCCCATCTTACGATAGAGCGAGCCAAGTTTGAAGGTAAATATATGGCAGTCTGTCCTGTGAGCTTTTTTTTTTTTTTTCGAAAGGATGTTTGGCCGTGCCTCTCTATTGTGCAGCGGTGAAAGCACTCCAGAGCCAGTGAACCCTGGCGCACGGTGTGATGGAGGAGTGCTACGTGCCCGACTCTCCCCTCCGCAAAGCCGGCTGTTGTTTATCCCCGTAATGTCCATTTTATTGGGAATCTCAGCGAGCCTTCACACTACCCGCTGTGCTCAGCAGTGTGGAGAAGCCAGCGCCGGCAGAGTGGTGGTCAGTGCCTGTCAATCACCATCACAAGGATCAGTTGGCAGCCATCAAGACGGAGACGCCGCACCAATATGTTGCCCGTCTTCCATCTTTTTGTGTTTGCGCTAACCCAACAGGACGCCGTACTGCCGGCTAGCCGTTCCCTTTTGATCATATTTAACATATTGTCGAGAACCTGAGGAACAGATGCAACGCTGGTGTTCGAAATGAGGACAAAATGCATTATTTTGATGCCCAAGGGAGACCGCATGCCGTTGTCTTTGTATTGGAGCCTATAAAGAGGAGGCCGGCGCCGGTGAAGAGAGCAGTCAGGGGTGATCAAACGAAACATGACAATACACTGCCGTCGCTGTAAAACAAACACCAGACATTGATTTTATCACCTTTACCGACACCCACGGATCAACATGCGTCGTGTTTACCCGACGCGGAGTAAACAGCACTTGGGCCGGACACTTCTTATCTGCATTTCATTTGCCGCCTTGCCCCCGGTATATGTTCGTCTCTGACCCGTTCCCGCGGATAATTTCCTCCATCGCATTCAGAGCGGAGCCTCCGACAGTCGGCTTCATTACAGCCAATATCTTAAATCACCTCTCGTGTGTTTCCCAACAGTTTGGGGCCCGGTCTCCTCTGAACGGCGGTCATTTAGATGTTCCTGCGCTGATTGCGAGTGCAGGTGGTAATACATTAAGGGACTGAGACAGCCAGTGGCACAGCGCTTGAAAGACCTTTAGCCATTTGCGCTAAGTTTCCACTCATATTCGGAGGCATGCCTTCTAATTAGGGAAATGGTTTTGACTATGGCCATATTCATATGGGACGGCTCACTTTAAGTTGTCCAACAAGGTTATTTTACATCACATATACTCTAGCGGGTCAATAGATGATGGCGAGGTCGAGGGAATTTCAAGAAGAAATTGTACATTAATGAAAGCAGAGAATGGCTACGCCGAAGATTTGCGATGGGGTTACTGCTTCAACCCCCCCTTCTCTCATAGTTTTTAGGTGGACCTCACGAGAGGTGACACATAAAATATAATCGAACATGCACCACTTTGTGACACGGGCTGATTTTTGACTAAGTACAAAAAAAAAAATAATAATAATAATTTTTACTCATTTGAAAGGCTTATTATTGAATGTAAAAGACTTGCTCTGGCCAAACTGGCCCTGTCAGGCAAATTTGAAATCTGAATGGTTAAAGAAACAGTCCTGTTGTTGGCCAGCATTCCTGACTTTGAAGGCCTTGGGCACATTACATTGACATGGCAACACAGAGACTGAAATCTGATTGGATGAAAACACAATAAATATGCATGCACCAGAAAGAGTGCAGCAAAGAGAAACACTACAAAAATGAAGACAGTTGACTGTTGGGAATAAATTGCTAAAAATGCACAGAACAAATATTAGCATTTAGGTTGTAAATGTTGGTCAGTGCATGTATCAAAAGCTATTATCTTGGTCCAAATGGAACCAAATGGAGCAGCAGAATGTTAAGACACAAAATGAAGAAAACTGCCGCATGTCAAAAAATATCAAACTCATCAGCAAATGTGCAAAACGGTTTTAGATTGGATATGAAGACCTATTGTGAGAGATAACAGCAACATTTTTAGCCCATCCCAAATTGACACTACAGAGCAACTGATTCTCTTTCTTTCAAAGAAGAAGAAGAAAAAAAGTCACTCTATTTGAATCACAGTGAGTTTTACCACTCGATGATGAGCTCTTCTTGCAGGTAAAGCTTCAAAAAGCCCCCTGGTCCATTTCCATTCTAGCTTCCAGCGGTGTGAGTGCTATGACAGCCTCTTGGGGCGAAGGGATTATCAAGATCAGGCCTCCCCCAGCTCTACGCCTCTGGCCTAGCCCGTCAAGCTGGCCCAGTCGGTGCCACAAGCGCCCCCCCCCCCCCCCCCCAACCCCCCAACCCCCCCTGGTGCCTTACAGAAGAGCCCACCAGGCGCACAGAGAGCAAAGAGGCACCGGGGACCCCTCTAATTGTCCATGCTCTGGGCAGCTCTCGGGCAAGCCAGCTTAAAGAAGGCTGCACGGTCTCCAGGCTGTTCCATCGCTCGGCGTTCCGAGATGCTACGGACGATACATCTGCTCTCGGGCTTTATGTTTCGAAAGCTGCCTCACACTGAAGATGGAAATGGGAGGAATGTTTTTGTATTCATGAAACGGTGCCCAGTTTAGCCAAGGCTAAAGCTACAGCAGGGTCACGTTTCCTATGTGTTAAATGAGTTTATTAGATAAGTGACTTAAATGTGAGGTGATACATGTTTTAAAATCCTTTTCAGACACAGCCTGCTTTTAAATGAAACACATTTACTTTGTTGATAAATCTTTGTATGTTTTAGGGCTCAAACTCCCAAAATCTTGATTTGCTATCCGTGCTAACGGCAGCGAATGACTTCCAAATGAATTCAAATCTAGTCCAACAAATGAATCCAATTTGATCAAAATGGTAAATAGAGAGCACTTATATCGCGCACGGTGCCTAAAGCCTTTTACAAAGCCTGACGAAACTTATCTACTGAACCGGAGAGTACAGCGACTGAAACTCTGGGAAAGTTTTGCTTTTGTAGTTTAAAATGGCCTATTCTATCCTGGATGCCACCAAAGGTAGAATCCAGTCCAATTGGTGTTGGGAAGAATAAATAATAAAACCTCGTTGCCGCGAACAAACTGCATCAGATAGCTAAGCTAGCAAGCTAGCTGGGCAGATGGTATTTGATGGGCTGATGCTAGCTTCCCACGCTCTTCGTTTGTTTCCATGCGTGATGGATGGATAGATGATGGCTGGATGGATGGATGGATAGATAGAGAGATGGATGGATGGATGGATGGATGGATAGATAGATAGATAGATAGATGGATGGATAGATAGAGAGATGGATGGATGGATGGCTAGATAGATAGATAGAGAGATGGATGGATAGATAGAGAGATGGATGGATGGATGGCTAGATAGATAGATAGAGTTGTCTTAACAAAGGTACAATGTATGATACAGGTCTCATACCGGATACCATAAAATTGTGTACCTAATGTTGTGGCCTGCAAGTGTATATAATCTATAATCGTGCGCATGTAAAATTAGCATAATAATTGGTACATTAGTGCTGTAAGTACAGCCTGTAATGAAAGCGTTTTAAGCCTTCACGCGTGCTTTGTCATTGCAATGTATTCTCTATACAGGGAGTCTTGGAGCTGGTGAAATGAGGCTGCGTTTAGCCTAGCAATGGATGCTGGATGAGGACTGACAAGGCCAACCATACAAAGGAAGGGCCAGACGCTTGTCTTGCAACAGGAGGAGGGGGGGGAGGGAGGAAAAAAAAAAAAAGTGGAGCCGCACCAGGATTCCCATTCATCCTTGGATTGCCGTCCGCCGCTTGTTGCACCTGTCTTTCTTCAACTCGCCTGCATACGAGCTATCCCCGAGGATGCGCAGGCGAGGTGGCCATCACGCTTGACAAGCGCATGGAATGATTTCAAGAAAGAATGATATCGTTTATAGAGTTGAAAATCACGAGGCGGCGGCGTGACAAGACAGCTGCGGCAATCTGAATGCATGATCAGCCAAATGGAACTAAAAGCAATTATGCACCACAATAACATTTATGTATGCATAAAGTTTTAAAGATTGACAAATGATTGTAATTACCGCGTACGCTTCAGCTCGGCATTAGCGACATCGTATTGCGCAAGCTCCTTAGCCATCCAATTAAAGTCATTTCCTTTTTCCCAAAGCAACATTGACAACGTTATGTGCAATACATGAGTGTGTTTTTGTGTGCGTGCGAGATTTTAACAATTTATAGGTGAAAAAAAGACGTATGAAAAAAAAAATAGGCAATGAGCTGTTTTTGCAATATAAGGTTTCACTTAACTGTTTACTCTCAGAAATAAGATCTTTTGTGAGCTTTTTTTTTTTTTTTAGTAAAACTGATCTGCGATGAGTGAGGTGAGGGTTGTTTTGTGTCAGATTTTAGGGTGAGTCTTTTTTTTTTTTTTTGGTGTTTCTGTGTGAGTGTGATTTAGAGTTTCTTTCTTTTGTGAGACAGTTTTATTGGGGTCCTGTGAGAGATGTTTTCGGTTTTATTGGGGTCTGCGTGTGAGAGAGCTTTTTGGTTCAAGTAGAAGTGTGTGAGAATTTTTTATTTTTTTTTTTGCGTAAGAGTTTTTGTTTTAGTTTTTTGATGTAATTTTTTGTGCGTAAAGAGAAGTTTCTGTGATTGTGAGATTTTTTTTTGTGTGTGTGAGAGATTTCTGGTGCGTATATATTTTAGGTGAGTGGGTTTTTTGTGGGAGAGGTATATGTAACAGAATTTTTAGTGTGTGAAGGTTTTTTGGGGGGGTGTTTGTGAGCGGTTTATTGCTGTGTGCGTGCATGTGTGAGAGAGTTTGATGTGTTGCACAGAGACTTCTTTTGTTGTTGAGAAAAATAAACTGTCTTTTAGTGTATGTGAGAGTTGTCTCTATTTTTCTGTGAGAGGTGTTTATTATGTATTTAAATGTGTTGTATAAGAGTTTTTGTAGTGTATGAGAGTCATTTTTTACCTGTGAGAGATGCTCTTTGGTATGAGTGAGATGTTTTGCAATGTGAGTTTTTTGGTAAGTGTGAGTTGTATGAGAGGGTTTTTTGTTGTGGATTTTTTTTGGTGTGTGAGAGTTTTTATGTTGAGAGGTTTTGCAAATGTGATTTTTGCTGGAAGTGTGAATTGTTGTTACATGTGAGAGATTATCTGTTGTGTGCGAGTTTTTGGTACTTTTTTTTTCTGTTGCAGGAAAGTTGTTTTTAGTTGCGTGTGAGTTATTTTGTGTGAGATGTTTTTGTATTTCTGTCATGGGAGGGCTTTTTTGTGAGTTTGGCATGTGAGAGGATTTATTGTGCGTGCGAGAGGTAAATATTACCTTTGTCTTCTGGGGCGTATTGTTGAGGAACCTGCTTCTGATTGAAACGTGTCTTTGTTAATTGTTGCAAAACGCTTAAAAAAAAAAGAAAGGATAATCTCAGTTATTGGCGCGGTTATCCAATAGCAAGGAGAGTCAGACACTCGCACCTTACTCGATGAGGCACGGCAATTATTGCGCGGACATAATAAAAATCTCTTTTCATAAGGTCACTCCTAAAGTGTAATTAAAAACGGCATTATAGATTATTTTGACGGACGCAATTAAATGCAAAATGTAATTAAACCGGGCGCGAATAACCGTGTTGGTCAACAGCATTTGTTTTGAAAAGGGGATTTGCAAGTCCACCCCTCCAATGTGCAAAAGTGAAAATATGCTTTCATTTTTTCTTTTTTTTTTCCACTGCTCTTACTGAGTGAAAGTTTGAATGGGATTTAATGAAATCTTTATCAAGAGTGATAATTGTTAGTAAGAGCTTGATTTGAATTATTATCTTTCTCCATGTGCCGAATTAATGAATGGCTAGCATCGGCAATGAGCGGTTTGTAATTTTGTTAAATTGGCCGCCTTATCAGCAGTCAAAGACTCGGGATTATCAGCGTCCTGACCACTGTGCCAAATTCCTTGTGGATGTACGTCTGTTCCCTGCACAAAGCCAAAATGAGAGATAATAACGCAAGGTTAAACTCCACAATTTTCTCTTCAAAGATGTAAAGGAGAGCTCGCGCGCGAATGTGCCGCCGCTTTATGAGGGAAATCAGACCGGCGGGTCTGCGGGGCATTAACATCCACTTGACTTTGAGAGCAGCCAACACATACATGTGGCTGACACATCAACTGCGCTGATCTCTGCAATTGTGTCAGCTAGCTGAATTCAGATGATATGCTAATGACCGCGGAAAATATGTTGCCCTAGTTAGCGCGCAGGCCACTTGCATTTCGCAAATTCCATTTTCGGAGGTGCGCTGGCGTATTTCTGAAAATCACATTCATAATGTAATTGTCAAGAGGGGGGAAAGGCTACACTCAGGTAAAAGGTAAGAAAAAAAATGAAGGAAGACATTCTTTTGTAAATCAAATATGGGTGAGTGACACTGTAAAAAGGTGCTCTCTTGAGTGTGCATGTCATTAATCAACATGTGCTCCTGGGAATTTAGTAGGAAATCGTACTATAAAAAAAAAAAAAAAGAAAAGTGCAGCATTAGCTTAGTTCCGAATGGAATATTTTCAAGCTTGACTGTGCCTGGTTGCGCTCGGTGCGCACCAACAAACCCCCGCGGCAGTGCACTGGAAAGAAATGGGGAGATCTGTGGCAACGCACGCCGCAAACGGCGCACATGCTGAGCTGAAAGCATCCCGTCAGGCCGGAAAAAGAAGAAACGGCATTTGTCATGTTGGAGAGACGCTGTCTGCAGACTACTTTCAAAAAATCAATACAAAAGTACAACATTGTATCTTGAATCCAACAAACAAGCCAGTTTTGTATGAATCGTGACGCAATTATACTAAAACCTTGCTACATTCCTTTTAGAATGTTATTTTTGAATGTTTTCTGTATAAAATCATACCAAATCATCCTTTTTGATCGAACACTTTTAAATACGAACACCCCAAAAATTTTGTTTCAAATGACAACACTTACAATACCACACTAAATTGTTATTCTTACAACATATTTAAACACCTCACGTCATTTTTTTTTTTTTTTAACAAATGAAACTAAATCTTTGAGGCAGCATATGACTTTTAGAGTACATTTACAATAATTTTAAGTCAACAAATCATCGAAAATTTATGTAAGAGCATGTTATCTTCTTCGATGAGAAATAAACTAAATTATTGTAAGAGCAAATGTGAGAGAGCATGTTTTCTTAAAAATATATTTTAAAGTCAGTTTTCAAGCAATTTTAGCACATTTTTTTTTTTTTACAAATTCATACTCAATCCCACAGATGGCATGTGATTTGCATAAAGTACATTTAAAACCATTTTAAAGAAACTGCAAGCAGATGTAATTTCTCTCGTAATTACACCACATTTTTTGCGATGTTTGTAAAAAAAATAAAAATAAAAAAAATAAATGCAAAAACATTTTTAAGTAACCCTAAAAAATGATAAATTTCTACTACCATAATCTCTAGAATGACCCACCACCACCACTTTTTTTTTATTTTTTTTTTTTTTTTACAAAATCACACTAAATGTATATGTGCAAGCATGTAGTTCTTAAAATACTGCTGACAATTTAATTTTCTACTAATTGCTATATTTTTATTCTCCAAATTAATATTAAGACGTAATGTGAGTTTCATAAAGTACATGTTTTTGTTATCCCCAAAATATGTAAATTTTCTTCTAATTACAACAGTTACTTAATTTGAACAAAATATAAACTTAAATGAAAAATTAAAACACAAAGTAAGTCAATATAGCTACTAATTAGAGTTTGTTTTTGTTTGTTTCTTTTTAAATAAAAATGGAACAATAACAGTTTCAAAGTAGTTCATTTTGGGTTTATTTTCATGAAATCAATTTTTAAGCATTTAATTTAAAGTAATGAAAAAATAAGTGTGAGTAATTTTACCATTTTTTAAATAAAATGCAAGGGTAGATTGATGGATGGATAAATAGATAAGCATTATTATATTTAGATGTATTTGAGTACAATAAATAAATAAACCGTATACTCTTCACATTAAAATTAATCTCTTCTTCGTGCTGTCAGTGTTTTAAAGGAAAACATGCTTATATTGTCTGTAAAGACATAAAGTCAAGGGAAAAGACAAGCAAATAGAATCAATTAATCTTACATTCCATCAAAGGCCAGCCCATTTTGCATCCTCCAGACTTGGGAGGAGGAGGAGGAGGAGGGGGTGAGGATGTGGTGGGGGGGCCAGTTGAGGTTTGACATCCAAATGTGCGATTTCCTTTTGTTCCACAGTCTGCCATTGGGCCTGTGAACAGCAGAGGGCAGCTTGAATACATAAATAAAAATGGGATACGTGCATCTCTCTATCATCTAAAGTGTGCCTTCATTTACATGTGCGGCTTCCGAGCCCGCCCGCCTGTCAGTTTCAGGCCCCTGGGCACCGTGATCGCCATCAGCGCTATCAGAGAGAGTACACCAATGTAAAAAGAAGCGCACGTCATTGACGAACAACAAGCCTTGTACTGTTTGATGGGCCGCTGTCACTTCTGAAAGTCCGCCAAAAGCGAAACTCTTTTGTCATTTTTGCGTCGCACCGAGTCAAAAACCTCAAAGACAAACGCTCTGCTGTTTTTATTGTTAAACCTGTGTTCAGCCACCCCCCTACCCCCCTTCGTCTTTCCCCCTCCCTCCCCTTCGCCGCGGCTCAAGACGAATCTGCCAGCGTGTGCCCGTGCTCTTCATCACTGTCAGATGCCCCATGGTGGTCCTCCTCCTCCCTCTCAAAGTGGGCACCGACTGCTGGCTGGAATTATTCCTCACCTCCAAAAACTCTCCCCGCCGTTTCCAGATAAATGTGGCTGTAGTGGCCGAGGAGTGTTGCTCATCCATCTTTGCACTGTGGAGTGTTTGCTGAAGTAGACACGGGCTCTAATAAGCTACACAGTCAGTGTCAGGATGGCTGCTATTGACTGCACCGCCGCAGTGGAAAAATGGGAGACATGAGCATTTTTTTCTTTTTGGCTGTTTTTTTTTTTTTTTTATAAGCGCAATGCTCCTCAGCTCTGTACAAGATGCAATACGATTGAATAGACCACCAAAGTGAAAGCATAACTCAATTTTGCTTTGGTTAGCACGCAAGTGGACATAATTAAAGTCTACACACCCATGTTTAAAAGTTTTTATGATGACATTGAAATTACTAGCTTGAAATGCTAATACAGTATTTGCTAATACTTGCTTGGCTTTATAGTTCACATAAAACTATCTGACTAATTAGGGAGAAAAAAACAAACCATACACTCGACATAAAAAGTATATAATGCCGTTCAAATATGTCAGGTTTTGTGCTAAATCATTTCAACACATCAATGTGACCTACAACTAAGCCTGACCGATTAATTGGTCTGCCAATTTAATCTGCAAAAAAAAAAAAAATCAGCCCATTTTCTTTTTGAACACACAAGCACATTACATCATACGACAAAGATAATGACATTTAAAAATCTATCCATGCATTATCCATAACGCTCATCCTTCCCCTCAAAATATATAATCCGATTTTTGTAAATTTATCCATCACTTGTAATGCTAAACCAAATTCTGCTAAATTCATGTGAGAAAAATCTTTTTTTTTCAAAAGTAGTTAATTTTAAACAAATAAATAATTAATTACTATATCAATATTTAAGATCAGCATATAAAGGTGCTAAATGACTTCCTTCCTGTAAGTCTCCTCACACTAACAAAAAACAGCTGACATTTTGTATTATTTTTGCCAAATTGTTGCCGCTTTAGCTATATTGCACTTAGCAGCCAAGACATTCCTCGCTTACAGGGTCCACCCTCCCATCATTTTGTGTTTTATTTTTTTTTTCAAAATGTTGGTCACTTTCCAGATTCAATAATCTCACATCACTGACACAATAGAGAGACCCGATTATTCATGAAGCATGAATACATCAACACCGCGTGCAAATTACAAAACAAGTCTTTCCCTGTTGCACTTGCTCATTAGCTGTTGTTTGGCTAGTTCAATTAGTTGCGTTAAGAGGGCTCTCTTGATTAATAAGGCGCTATTTTGGTCACCACCAGGCCGACTGTTGATGTTAAAGGCTTACAAAGCATCGCCCGTATGACTTGTGTGTCTGCTGGGTGGATAACGCTATCGTCTGAGATTTACGTCAACACCTGCTGCTCAACAAGTTGTGCAGTCTTGTCAATTAAACAGGATGCATTGTTTGTTTGTTTGTTTGTTTGGCTTCACATTTATTGTCCTTAACTTCCAGGCCTGGTTTGAGCTTATTTTGTGGCCGTTGTCGGCCAAATATAGGCTGCAGTTTTTTGTTTTTTTTTAATCATTTCTTAATTCATTAAAATCACATTCCAGCCCCACACTGTGTTCCTTCTCATGGCTTGGCCACCAGGGAGCAGTATTATACAGACACACGAAAGAGAGCTTCACAACTCATTGATGAGATGCTGTAGTAGTCGTTTTTTTGGCAGAGGATAAAGAATATATGCCTGTGAGTATGATATTTTTATATTTTTATATTTTCTGCCTACTGCATCATTTGGATTCAAATATCTGTTATACTGTCCCCCCGCCTACTGCCCAGAGCCAGCTGAGATAGGCTCCAGCACCCCCCGCAACCGTTGTGAGGAATAAGCGGTCAAGAAAATGGATGGATGGATATCTGTTATAGCACCGCAACATCATTGCTATTCATTAGCCCATGGTGATTTCGATTTGCATTGATTATTAGCATTATGCTAACATACTTTCCAAAAGCAAAAGTTACATGGTTGTTTTAGCGTTGCGCAATTAATCACATTTTAATCCTGATCGTGATGACGGTTAAATTAACCTGATTGTTCGTAGGTAATATTTACGTTCATACGTATAGTGTAGTTTCTTAACCAGAAGTCATCTAGCCACCAGGGGGCGAGCACATGTTAAGGCTTGATTAAGATTTACTCAGTTAGCCCTTGGCAAATTTTTTATTAAAATCTGAAAACAGAAAATCACATTTTTTAAATGTTAAATCCAACCTATTTTAACAAAATGTTATGTTTCAATCCAATAAATAAGATATAATTCATGCGTTTTTAAAAAGGCACCACAATAGCACCAATAGGTCTGATAGCAAGCCACAAATTTATTGTTGATATATTTCAAGTTTTGAAGTTGGAAATCCCCAAATCAGACAAAAATCATCACCCTTCGGTAGTTACACCACATTTGCAATAACATAGCTTAACTGTTTCAAAAAAAAAAAAAAAAAGGATGTGATGTGTAAATAAATGGCCAACATGGAAGCTAGGTCATTAAATTAAATATCATTTTCATTCACTATGGAAAATGAATCAAATTAAAGGAACAGTAAGAAATATACCGTTTGATTTGCTCCTCAGCTCCTCCAGCAGTTGTTCGTTAACATGTTTTTATTGACAAGACAATTAAGCGTAAATTGCTGACCAGTAATTTAAGCGCGAGATGCTAATGCTAGCACAACATAACGTGTCACAGCTGCCATAGCAACAAAAAGCTTGTTCCCCTTTTTAAAATGTAATTCAAATACACCTGAGGCTGTTGCATTAAGGTACCATATTGTCACTACAAAGTTCATTAAATGAGAATAAGCACCTGCAATACAACTTGATTAGCTACAAAATGGAACGGTCTTCAATTATATGAAAAGCTTCTGTTGATCACGGGCGATATTCGTCTTCCCCTTTTCAGAGCAAAATCTTAGCCAGTCACGATTAATATGCATTTTCTTTAACTTGGCCAACTTCATTTTTGAAAATGGTTTTGTAATTAACAAGTACTGTAAGCCAAGCTTTAAGATGTCACATTTATTGTATTTTCATATCTCTGAAATTCAGTCCCTGAAACAGAATGATGTGTGTTTTATAGCAGCTGTGATAAGAGGCTTACGCCGCCAAAATCTCTATATAGATCATTTGACCAACGTCTTTGGTGGCCGCTCGTTAAATTGGTTTCACCCGCATATTTGGGCCTTATTTAAAAGATATCTTTGAATAATGGTAAGCAGTTTAGCTCATCTGAAAAGAGAAGGGTGATGCAAATGAACTCCATTTCACTCGCTTTTGTTTAATCTATGATATTGTACATTTTCCGCTGCCATTTTATTTCCGACAGAGTTTATAGCTTTTACATTCTCGCGTGGATTAATACAGCTTAGGCGCACCTATCTCGAATTTAAGTCAGCCTAGAACTCCTTGTTGCACTACAAGGACATATGAGAGGACTCTTTATTAAGTACACCTGCACAATCTGATGAGCTCGGATATAATAAATTTGACCGACAAAAAGGCTCATAAAAAAATAAAATGAAATAATGATGCTGAGTTTGTTTGTTTCTAAATGTGCGATATGTTTGAAGATAATTGGTGAAAATATGAAACTGCGTTCAGACTGCGGTTAGATCCGATTCTAATCGGATTCCTCTTCAAATCTGTTTTTTTTTTTTTTTGCCTGTCTTTCCACACTGTTTTTAAACAAGTGTCAAATATCATCTGTGGCCCAGTTCAGCCACATTATTGACCCCATCCGACAGGTTGCTGTAGCAACGACGTCAGAACGGAGGCGTCGTCCAGCGCATGTAGTGTTTGACATCATAACTGCGACATTTTTTTTACTGCTCCGCATTTTCTTGTCTGACGCATTGGGTCTGAAACTAACTTCCGAATGTGCTTTCAATCCGTCTCGCAAAAATTGGATTTCATGTGACCGTAGAGATTCAATCTGGATTGGCTAAAAAAAAAAAAAAAAAAAAAAAAAAAAGGATTTTGGCTGAAAGTCTGAAACAAGGCCCGAGAACTAGGCACTACTGAATTGTGTGAACCGATTCTATGTTCCTAATTTTTGGGGTGTGGCTAAAACAGGCATTTGTGTGTGTGTTTTTGTTCCTCCTATCACATTACAAAACATTTTTAATAAAGGTCATTTGGCTGAGAGGAGCTCTGGTAGCTTGTTAGCTCGTGAGCTAGCTGGTGGCTAGCGCCTTTTGTTGGGACGCGTAAAGCTCCACAATGACCTGGCGGGCTACATTCCAGCCCCTTGGAAGCTTTATGCGACTGTACAGTAAATATTTTTATGGCTCAAACATGTGTCATAGCATAAGAAAGTTTTAATGAAGCAACCTTTATTTTTCAGCAAGGGACTTGAACGATATGTTTATTATTGTGGTTTTAGGTTGCAGCAGGGGTGTTTGAATGTGAAAGAGACAACATATCCTCTCAGTATGATGCAATGCACAGCAACCACAATACTAAACATTGTAGAAGTAATAACTCCCTGATAGTATGTTATTGACATACCTGTAAAAGCATGTCTTGGATCAGATTACATTGTGGCTAATTGAGTGTGCCCATTTCTTGGATTTACACCTCAATGAATAAAATATGATCAAGTGTTCCTCTCAGAAACTCATTAAGCTACTACTAATGCCATTAATATTTATTCAGCTAAAATATTTAAACAAACGTCTCATTAAACTAGAAGTCTCTCTGAAACGGTTGCTGTAAATACGCAAATGTGGGAACAATTGAGTTTTTTTTTTTTTTTTTTTTTTTTTTTTTTTTAACTCAGCCCAATCAAGATGTTAGCAGTCGTAGTGGTGGGCAGGTGAGATTTAAATGGCACCGACACTCTCCTGTGTTTAAGCTTGTCACACTCACATCTGTTTGGAATAACAATGTGCGTCTGCTGACAATCACTATATGTGAAGCAGCTGGATTTTGCTCACACACAGAACACCCGAGAAGAAAATGTCTTGAAAATGTAAACAGTCAATCACAGACAAAGAGCAGGATTGCGTAGTTTGAAAAAGTCCTACTAGAAAAAACAAAAAAATCTCCTAGAAAGTTTCTTATGCTAAGTTCAACTTAAAGTTCAAGTTTTTTTTCTTCAAAAACAACCATGCTTACAAACCAATCCTTGTTTTCATGAAAATACCATAAACAATTGACTCAATTATGATCTGAAACTGACTTCATAGGGAGTTTGGGTGGCTCATGCTCTGCTTCAGTAAATCACCATACATTTTGGCATTCATGGTTCCCTCAGTAAACTGTAGCTGCCCAAATACCGGCAGCACTCCCACCACCATGCTTGACTGTAAGCAAAAACACACTTGGTTGTCGCCACACACACATGACACCACCTGAACCAAATACATTTATCTTAGTCTCGTCAGACCACAGGACATGGTTCCACTATTACGGTAAACTAACTAAACTTATTAACACACAATTTACAGCAATAATGCCCAAACATGTACATACATCATATACCTATTGGCATGGCTTTCTGTAGGCTAAAAAAGCAGGATTAAATATGTTACATTGAATAATCTTCAGGAAAAACTAGGATAAGCTTGAAGCACTTCCTGTTTTCACTCTTGTTTCAAATTTACAATGTAATAGTGTGCCACGAACTAGTGGCCGTCAGTGGAATTACATCCAAGAACAAACGGGAGGCAAAACTAAATCGTTATAATCTGTAAAAATAAATAAAGGCGCCGGCCTTCCTGGGTGGAGTTTGCATGTTCTCCCCGTGCCTGCATGGGTCTTCTCCGGGTACTCCGGTCTCCTCCCACATCCCAAAGACATGCATGGCAGGTTAATTGGGCACACCGTATCGTCCCTAGGTGTGCTTGTGTGCGTGGACGGTTGTTCGACTCTGTGTGACCTGCGATTGGCTGGCAACCAGTTAGGGTGTACCCCGCCTACTGCCCGAAGCCGGCTGGGATAGGCTCCAGCACCCCTTGTGCGACCCTTGTGAGGAGTAAGCGGTCAAGAAAATGGATGGATGGATGGATGGATGGATGGATGGATGGATCGTGTGCCACCATTAGGGGTGGGAACCTCTGGATACCTCACGATACGATATGATCTGCGATACAAGGCTCACGATAACGCTTATCTCTCGATATGACGATACCGCGATTCAAGACTTCCCTACATTACCCCACCACTCTTATGAGGTGCTCCCCCTAGTGGCCCGTCAATGAATTGCTCAATAAGTAATGAACAATGGAGCCGTTATAGTGGCTAAATATTAACGACAAATATCGCGATACTTGTGTAGGCGTATCGACAACCTATCGGGAGGCAAAGTATCACGATTTATCGCGATAGCGATATATCATCACACTCCTAGCCACCATGTAGTGGCCGTCTGTGGAATTACATCCAAAGACAAACGGGACTACATTGTTATAAAGTAAACTGTATAAAATGAATAAATACATAAATAAATAAATAAATAAATAAATAAATAAATACATTAATTAATTAATTAAATCTGTGAACTAGTAGGACCACAAACCAATAACCTATGATGGACTGGAACATCTTCTATTGTTCTTTTTTTTTTTTTGTCAAATTTTACAATAAAATACAATTAAACTGAGAAAGGGGAATATTACTACAACATATTCTTCTATACTTGACATTCTCATTCTAAGTGGGCAGATCCTAAAATGGTTCCTGTTTTGTCAGTATAAGTGCACGTTTTAATGCATTCCTTTAACAAGTGACCTATTCAGTTAAATTTGTTGTGAAAGAACCTCAATTCCAAGCATCCACATCCAAATGTCACTTTTTAAAACCTTCAAAATATAACACTGACATTCAACATATTTGTAAGCATTTCAAGCACCTTAACACAGAATACATTACATAAATCTATTGCTGCTTGTTGTTGAACATCTCAAATCTGTGTCCAAATATTTTGCATTGGGGGGTTGGGGGGGGTTCGAGCGGGAAGCATTTTAGCCCCGCCGAAACGCTGGCTGTCAACAGAGTTCCCGTCATAAGCGGCAGTACCATCCAGTGCCCGGAGCGTGTGGCTGTGTACTCTCTTTTTTTTTTTTTTCCCCCTCAGCCAGAGCACATTCTGGCAGCCGCACGCATGCACACTGGCTGAGGTCAAAGCTGTCACTTCAGAGGGCATCGTGGAATCTCAGCCGGTGCTGGATAATGTGGGAGTGCTCCCTACAATCGCCCAGATGCTTCCAATCGGCCTCACCCCGAAAAATTCACAGGGCCACCGGAAAGCCTCCGTTAAAAAGTAGGCGTGGACGGCTGATTAATTGAAACCTCTGCTGACACCTTCACCTGGAACTATTAGCCTCAACTCGTCTCCTCGCATTTGCATTTTTTTTTTCCCCCTCGAATTAAATACGAAAAAACGCTCTGCCGATAATGAACCATTTGTGTGCGATGAAACTGATTTTGACTGTTTTACTGCAGGTTTCAAGGACATCATGTTATAACTTTCACACCTTTTCCAGTGCTAATTAGAAGAATTCTCTCAATTAGCAGAAAAAGAGGTTGCGAGTGAGTAAAAGTTTTCGACCACTGTTGATTTTAATGGCCTTTTTCCACAGCAGTCATTCTGACACAGGAAAACATTTAGCATAAAACACATATAAAGAAAAGATTGATGATTACTATCAAACTTTGAAGAGTGTGGGGTTGAGTAAAAATACTGTGATCGATTTTTAGAGCTTGTGTGAAACTTTTTGGTTGTGATAATTTTGTTCTAGTTGCTTTATTTGTTATGTTATTTAAAGTTATGAATAAAATTTCATCATTGATCTTAATACAGTAAATTAAAGAAATACTTAACTTATTTAGCCCATTATAGCAATAAAAAGTTAATATTTTGTCGATAATTAATTTGATACTTTCATTATTTTTCACGTACAATTAGTACCTTTAAAATAATTTTTGATTCAGTTCATCAAATCAAAAACAATTTTCCGATTTAAATTGTTTGTTTTGGTAAATTTTTTTTAGTTAAGACATTTTCAACACTCATTGATTGATTTTTTTTTTGTATCCTAGCCATGTGTGACGTTGACAACAAAACTGCTTAAAAAAAAAAAAAATTAAAAATCGCTTAAAATATCAGTGCTGTGTAATTTTTTTTAAGCGTGCAAAAACTGTGTTCAATAGAAATAAATCCATTGTTTGTGTTTAAATATCCATTCATTTCAGCAAGACATGAACTGGGTTTGTTCAAGTTGATCCTTGGCGTAGTTTGATATAAGCATATTACAAAACAAAATATCAAAACACATGAGAAATGTTTGCAATTGTGAAAAAAGTGCCCTACGTCTGTGCTTCCACAATTCTTTTGCGCTTTCTGCCATCACCTGAGTCGAGTTGTGGAATTGTATTGGCTGTACATAACGACACAACCTGAGGTGCACCCACAAAGCCGGAGGTTGCATAGCAGCAGGTGAAGGGTCAATCGGAACACTTTTTTTGGCCAGCAGCCCTCGATGGCGTTAATCCTTCCATACTAGCGGCGCCATTGTTTCCAAAGAGGGCATGAAAGTCAAATTTTTTTTTCTCCTCTTCCACTGGTCAGTCGCTCCGAAACTCAAGATAAATGCTACTTTTTCACCGTTGTGGAAATTCCAGCTCCACGTGAAAAGAAATAAATAAAGCAAATGTGATGGATGACAATATTTAATTCTATATACTTGCACTTCACAGAGCATAAATGAATCATCCTTGACTTCACCACAGCGAGACAAGGCGTGCCTTTTCCGCCGAATGCAAATGACTACAATTTGGAGTGTTGTATTCAGCGGGAGACCGCCGCTAAATGGTCATACAAGCTCGTCACAGATATTAAAATAAATTATGTCTGATTTGAATTTTAGTCACGCCACATTAACTAATAGAAAGTTATTAACATTTCAAAAGAGGAAGGGAGAAAAAAAAAAAAAAAAAGCTTTTGCCTGCAAAATTAACGCTGGCTGGGCTGACCTGCGTGCCATGCAGCCTGATCGGCGTAATGACGGCATAATGGCATATTTACATTAAAATCTGGCCAGCTAATATGGGATTCAGAATGGGCGGCTCAGTCAAGGATTATTTAGTGTGGCCCGGTGGCCTCTCGCTCAGTGTTTCAGTCTTAACTTCAATACAAAGTAGAAAGTTCTCATTTCATGACTATTTATGTGCTTGGTCTTCTGTGGCTTGTTGCCCCTGTGCGATCAGCCCCCTCAACCCCACCCCACATTACGCCCCTCAAAGTTCTCTTTAGTTTCAACCGTTTATCTTTCATCTCCTCTCGCTTTTCCCCGCCTGGCTCTTTCTTGGCAATTATCTTGACACTTCACAAATGTCATAATCCGACTTCAGCTATATCTCGATGAGCCTTGTTGGGATGAATGAAATTTCTCACCGCAAAGATGAGCAGCTGAAGTGCTAATCTTCTGACAGAGCGCTCTTTGAAACAAGGCAACCGTTTCCTTGAATCACATACGTTGCTTATTCACCGCTTAGATAATTTTTATTTGTATTTATTTTTTTATACTTCCATCCATCCATTCATTTTCCAGAGCGCTTGTCCTCATTAAGGGTCGCTGGTGGTGCTGGAGTCCAGTACAGTTTGCTTTGAGCAAGAGGATGGGTACACCCCGAACTGGTTGCCAGTAGGGATGTAACAATAAGTGCAATATCGTGATATCGTGATATTAAAACTGCCACAATATCGTCATCCTCATATTAAAAAGCAGCACATCTGTTAAAAAAAAGTCTGGTTGGTCTGGTTCCATTTGTGCAGTTCTAGCACCCTCTTGTGGCTAGTTTTTTTTAATGTAATTTAATTTTTATTAGGGATGTTTGGACCCTTCTACGTTTCAAATGTATACCAATTGTCAGATGAAGGGGAACGTAATATGCTTGTGAACCGTGTCAATAAGTGAAGGAACTCAATGTGTGCTTGTATTAACAAGTATGCACCTTAATAGGTAATAGAGATTATATGCATTGCTGTAATGTACAAAAGCACAATATTGTGCTTTTTTTGCTTTTTTTTTTTAGTTTGAGCTCATTTTTTTTTTACAATATTGTGACCTTTTTTAAATTTCACCGAACTCCCCACAATATCGTGAAAATTATCGTATCGTGTGCTTCATATCGTGCTAATATCGTATCGTGATGTTTGGATATCGTTACATCCCTAGTGGCAGGACCGTGCTCGGCCCACGGGCCTCGAATTTGACACCTGTGCATTACAGCCAATGTTTTTGGAAAGCATTTTCTTTTCTTTTAGATCTATTATTGTCACACTGCCTCTACTTGACATTCTGCAGGTGGGAGTCGGCTCGTCTTTTAAAAAAAAAAAAAAAAAAGCAAAATGACATCTTCTGTTGAGCATTGCCGCTTGTTTCCCAGACCCGGCCGGGTTCGACCTGACCATCTGCTCCCCTGCTCTGATGGAGCTCCGCTTTTGGCAGCGCTCGGACTTGCTCCATTGGGCTCCATCTCAAAGGACAAGCTCTATCATCAGATTTCTGTCGGCCACTCAAAGCCAAAAGCCGATAGCGGCTCGCTAAGAATACGCCGGGAGGAGGAGGGAGGAGGGCTTGCGGGGACAACGATAAACGCGCCGTCTCGCCGGCAGCCAGCTACTGTCACGTTACAGATGGAATCACTTCACAAACGCCGAGAATTAATATCCTAATGAAGCTTGGAGTGGCCATTAGGTTTGTGTAATGTGGCTCCGGGGGCCTGGGATGGATGTCAGGCAGCTCGGGGCCCTTATTTGTGCACAGTCACCTCCGTGGTGCCTTTTATTAGGGGGGGCATTAGAGGAAAAGCAAGGCAACAGACAGATAGCGCTTTATTACTCTTGTTCCCAGGGAGCCATGCTCTACCTGTCACGGGTACACAAAGCATGCTGTGTTAGTTCATTTTACAGCTAAATATCTCTTTTACAAATGTCTCTGTCCATGTAATCCGGTCAGGCGGCCCCACGCGACGCCCGCAGAGGGCCCGGCCAATTACATGGGGGCCTCCGTGCCTACCCCAAGTGTCAAAACAGGTGTCACTGGCGGCAGGCTGGTGTTGACAAAAAAAAAATAAAAATCAATATTTGCACACAAATAAATGAGAGTGAGGTGCAGAGTACATTATGTTCATAAAGCAGACTTTTGTTGTTGTTGTTGTCGTTTTTTTTTCCCCCTGCGGACATGGTGATTACTTTTACATGAAGATGAAAGGGGCGGGCTGGCGGGAGTTAAATAATCTAATTAGAAAAAAAAAAATAATGATTGGAATGTAATATAACATCTTAAACAATACGTAAAATGCAAAAGAAAAATAAATCTTTAATATGTGTTTTTCTTTTTTTCTTTTTTTTGTTTTTTTTTAAGGAGAAGCTAAATAGTGTATGTTATTGCCATGGCAACATCTAATTACCTGCCTTATAATATCGGTGGACCAAAAATGTACTGAAAGACATGTTGGAGCACAGGTATGTCCAACTTAAAAGCTGGAGGGGGACACACTTCCTAAACAGATGTATGATTTAAAAAAAAAAATCCACTTTAAATTGGCATTGCTCTTTATATATTTAATATTTGTTTAGTATTTGATAATACATTTCTTCATCCATATGCTTATTTATGTAGTATAGGGCAGTATAAGACAAAAGTCTGCCATCTTGTGGTGAATGGTGATATTACAACTTAAAACGACTGCATATTTGTGGAGCTGCACCCATGGATTCACATATTCATCCATCCATCCATTTTCTTGACCGCTTATTCCTCACAAGGGTCGCGGGGGCTGCTGGCGCCTATCTCAGCTGGCTCTGGGCAGTAGGCGGGGGACACCCTGGACTGGTTGCCAACCAATCGCAGGGCACACAGAGACGAACAACCATCCACACTCACACGCACACGCACACCTAGGGACAATTCGGAACGTCCAATTAACCTGCCATGCATGTCTTTGGAATGTGGGAGGAGACCGGAGTACCTGGAGAAGACCCACACGGGCACGGGGAGAACATGCAAACTCCACCCAGGAAGGTCCGAACCTGGACTCGAACCGGAGACCTCAGAACTGGGAAGCGGACGTGCTAACCACTCGTCTACCGTGCCGCCCGGATTCACATATTGTCTGACTTATTTTTCTTCTTTTATTTCAATATTTATTAATATTCATCATCATTCTTTGAAGAATTGTACGTGTTGTGGGAAAAAAAATTGGGGTGGGGGGGGGCTTTGATTTGTTGAAATATATTATAATAAAATACTATATAAATTAAAAATTCTAAAACAAATTACAAACATTAAAATATATATATATATATATATACACATACACATACACATATATTAGGGGTGCACTGATCAATCACTTGAATGACTTTACATCTATGCAGCAATGTTCTTTAAATGAAAGAATATTAAATAAATGTTGATTATGAATCAATACGCAATAAAAGGGGATCCTAAAAATTATTGGTGAATTATGATTGTTATTTTTTTTTTTTTAAACAATCCATTACATAGATGTGAATTTGTTTTAAAATGACTTTTTTTTTTTTTTTTGCATTAAGTATCACATTGGATCGCGAATGACAATACCAACTTGAATTTCGCTTTGCATCATATCAGAAAGCATCATGACCGGTTTCAGATCGTGAGAAGGACGATCAGGACCAGTTTTTGGACAAACACCCGACTTGTCTGCTCCAGCAGCGATCGTAGATGGCTTCATTTGTGTAATGGCGCAAAATTGATGTAATCGTCTTTCACGTGCAACTGATCTTACACTGCGAATTAATACACTACACGTTCATCCCATTTTCCATCTCCACTTGCGCTGACAGGCGTGCGCCTGCCTCTGCTTTTAATCTCGAAACAGTTTCGGGGTATGATTCGCTCTCCTCTGTCACTTGGCTGCGGCCGAGAATTCATTTTCAGTGGGTCAACTGTTTCAGAATGTCATCTTTGACAGGACGCAGCCAGCGCAATGAATACCAGAGAAGACATGGGCTGCCTTTTGTGCGTGTGTGTGTCTGCGCGCACAGTCACACCATCTCCATGCACAACAAGGCACACAGTGTCCATGTTAAAATCAATACTTAATCAAAACACTCCTCACTCATGAATAACAACAACAGAAGTGTTAAAAAATTGTATTGGCGAGGGAGGGGGCAAGAAAGGGGGGGGGGGGCTGGGGTGCTGCTGCCACAGTCAACTAATGAAGGTTATGTAGCATGGCAGAATTCAGTAATTGCAGCGCACACGTGAGGTATTAGACAGGATGTGGCTAATGGAAAACAATCACATTTAACATGGCTCCTTGGTTGGAGCTGCTCAATAAGTGAGCAGCAGGCTGGCTCATAGCAAGCGGGAGGTGGCCATGTGGGGGGAGCGAGGGAGGGGGTGGTTTTAATGTGATCGGACTATAACAGACAATCTATTTACAGTGTGCTCTGGGGAGCTAATAAACAAATGTTGAGTAATTTCAGCCAGCAGTAATTACCCTTGCAGCTGACAAGGAGAGCGCGCTACTCTCTCCTTCACCTCCGCCTCAGTCCAGGAGGTGCGGGGCTCCTCCGAGCGCTCCGGCGGCGTGTGGCTGGCGGCCAGCAGTCAAAAAGCAGAGTCGTGCGATTCCACCGCTTCGCTTCGGCCTGAGCGGAAACATAACAAATGGTTAAATGCATGGGATTTGCCAGTTGAAAGGCTTTTTTTTTTTTCCTTTTTTTTTTCCCTCCGCAAAGTGTTTGAACATTTCCCACATAATCCAATTAAACAGAAACTCAGGCAGCAGAAGTTTAACTGCCTTTATGCTAATTAATATGTGTGCACATCTTGGCTCCCTTCAGCCACGTGCTTTTGAACTCTAACCCCATTTATAAATCAGTGGAAAGCAAAGAACAAATATGAAGTTTCTGGGGGGGAGCAGAAGAAATTAGGCGGCGGTTTGGATAGGCAAAGAGGGGCCGCAGACATCTTTATCCGAGGAGCTCAGCCGTGATCCTTCAGTTCCGGTCAAATAGATTTTTATGCAAATATGTGCCTATCGATCGTTGAGCCTTTCCTTTCACGGAACAGGTCGCACAGGACCTCATTTAATTAGTTAGAGGTAATCATTACAAAATAATCAGTGTTTACATCAGGAAAAAAAAATGACGAGAGACCAACACCATTTCTGTTTACATATTACTCTAATCATGTCAATTTGAATGTTTGGGTATTAGTGACCACCGCCGTATCGCGGTTCATCATCTGTGACCCTTCTTTATCGCATGTTTAAGTAATTTAGAAAATTAATCCAATTATGATTTGTTTCCTCAATATTGCAATTTAATATGCAATTATTTTTCCAAGGTGTATTTTTTTTAAACAAACACAAGCAATAAATTGACCTGTATTACAATAAACAACGCCATATTTATTATGAGGGATTTCAATACCAGTTTTTTCAGGCCGATGCCAGCACGAGTACTCAACTCTTGAGTAGTACCAAGTACCAATGCCACTGGTACTTTTGATAGATAAAATCTAAGAAAAAAAAAATTACAGATAATTTTTCCCTCAAAATTGGATGAAATTAAAGTCAATTTTCTATCTTCTAATTTCTCATTTTAAGTTCCTAACTGTAAAACCAGCACAAGAGGGCAAGCTGACATCACAAGTACCTTGAAATAAGGCGAAGTTTCAGCCAAAAACCAAATTAATATAAAATGCAGTTCATCTACTTAGATAACAGTTGTTAACTCACTAAATACGTTCACTTGCAGTCTTTTAAGAATTCACTATGACAACAAATTTATTCAAAACAAGTGTGGTGTAATCATACTAATCAGAAATCAGTAAGTAATAAATCAGATAAAAACAATAAGGCACACAAATCTGTGGGTTTATTACTTTAACTTTTTAAGTGGTGAACTTACTGAATCAAGACGCACAATAAATAGATAACATGCATATGAAGCCAAAATAGGGCAGTTTGTTTTCCTCCAAATTGTAGCCTTTGCGTTGTGAAAATTGACTTCTACTACATCACAATTTTGAATTGAATTCGATTAATTGTCCAGCCCTAGTATAAAGGCAAGTCTTAAATTGGAGTTGCGCAGTGTAAATTAAAAAGTAAATGAAAAATGAAATGAAAATAGATGAACAGCAATCCAAACTTTAAGTCGTGTGAATTAATGACTACTTAAAATATTATCTAGTGATACTGCAAAGAGCACTTAAGAATAAAATATAACTAACACAATATAAGAATTTAAAATACAGAGATATAAACGTCTAACAGCTAGCATAAACATAACTTGTAAAGTACATCTTATTTCCCAACTCACAAACTTACCTTCTCACAATATACATAAAAAATCATCCCCAAAGATGCAACGTATAAAATAAACTAACATTTGTTGCTTTCTGTAGGCGTAAAAAGCAACATTTTTAAAGGATTGACATTCAATAATCTTCAGGGGGGAAAAAAGCTAGGCACGAAACTGTGAAGGACTTCCTGTATTACTTCTTCTTTAGTCCAATTTACAGCGTCTTACAAAATAGTTTGGCGCCTTTTAGTGGTCGACTGTTGAATTACACTTCCACCCAAAACGGGAGGGGGAAAAAATTGAGTAAGAAACAGTACAAAATAAGCTTGTTTAATATATTTGAGATGTTTAAATCTCAATGTGGGGATATAAAACTATTTTTTAAAGTGTTTTATATGATCTTGGCCTACATAAATCTTATTGAATCTCAACAATCAAAACAATTTGAAACTAAACCACAAAAGGTAAACAACCTTTATGAATGATGTCACTCCAGACGTTAGCATACCTCGCAAGACTTTTACTTCAGCGTATCAGTAGGCCTATGTGGTTGGCTTTTCTTTTTCTTTTTTTTTGTGGCATTTTATGACACTTGCTCTAGATTTTTGGTTAAGCATGGGTGAAAAATGATTTGATTTGACCTGCATATTAAATCATATCATTAGCAGTGTCCCGTACCGGCCTCAGCAACAGAGACGCGGCCTGTGCAATGTATACAGTATAGGCAGGTACTATTCTGCTGCTAATGCGTGCCGAGAAGCGTCACGGTCCAGCGGTGTTATGCTCTGTCGCAGCTTCCAGTGCATTAGCCTCAGTCCAGCCGGCCACCCACCCATCCCCCATCTTTTTCTGACCGGTATGGCACAAACAATGCCACACATCACATCCCCGCGTCCTCCCCAGAATAACAAGGAGGGGAGTGCAGGGAGTGCACGGGCGTGAGGGTACTGACAGACGGACGGTGAGCCAGCCTGTCCCTTCCACTCAGACGGGCAGATGTCCCTCTTTCCCATGCAGCGTGGCCGGCTGCTGACCAGGGGGGAGCCAGGCGGCTGCTGAAATGAAGAAACTTGAGAGCTCCTCAGGGGGGTGAGCTGGTCATTTGATGTCCAGCACCAGGGCAGGGTGAGATACTGAATGAGCTGAGGGAGAGAGAGGTAGCCTCTGCAGTCTGTCACAAAAGGCCCGGCCTGACGGCTGGGAAGGAGGGAAAAATACTGAGCACAGGCAGATCATTACTGCATCACCTTTTTTTTCTGTGAGAGGAAGTGATTGTGAAGCTCATGTAGCCTGAGAAAAACAAGAGATGGGGGTGTCACAATACACAAATTTGATAGCAAAGTACCTGTTGAAGACACACACATATATTAGGGATGTACGAAAACTCATACAGCATATACTCTGTGTGTATATTAGGGATGTAACGATATCCAAACATCACGATACGATATCATGATATGAAGGTCACGATGCGATAATCATCACGATAATGTGATCATATCATTATTATATCATACTAAAAAAAAAAAAAAGGACAATATTGTGCTTTTGTACATAACAGCAATACATATAAACCACCTACAATCTCTAATAACAATATTGAGGCACTTGCTTGCTAATGTAAGCGCACATTGATTGCTCCACAAGCAAATTAGGTTCCCCTTCATCTGACAATTAGCATAGATTTTGAACATAGAAGGCCAAAACATCCCTAATGAAAGTGAAATTGCACTCATAAACTAGGCATTAGTCCACCAGCTAGCTAGGTAACTATCATCCATCCATCCATCTTCATTTTGTTGTTTTATACAAAATGTTATTTTATGACCAAATGAGGGGGGGGGGGGGGGGGGGGAGGATAGAAAATGACCATTTATTTCAAACAATTGTACATATATCAACTCCTCAAGAGTTGGTCTGAAAAAAGTGACATCCAACCCTTTCTTCAGGTTCCAGCGATTATCCTGTAACAAAAAAAAAGAAAAGAAAGTTGCTCCCCAATTGAAGTCACTGAAAAACTTCAAAAAAAATAAAAAATAAAAATAAAAAATTAGGCCTGCCTACACTACTATTAATGCTTACCTGCTCCAAATTCCGTCTAGCAGCTAGTGGAGAGTCCTCTGCAGGCTAAATAAAGCTGGAGATCAACCACTCCAAAGTGCCAGTGCCTGAGTGTTGTAATTAATAACCGGCCATGTGTCACACGTCCGTCCTGCAGCCCTGCCCCTCGTCTCCCCGGCGACAAAAGCCGGCGGTCACCAGACGTGGGACAGCGCCGAGCGCTTGTTTCCATTTCTTTTTTTCTTTTTTCTTTTCTGAGAAGCGGCGGTGGCGGCGTGTGCATGCGTGTGTGCATGAGGATGGGGTGCTTAGGGTGCATAAGCCATCGCTATGTACCTTTCATCTTGGAGGAGATTTGGAGAGGTTTCAGACCACAGAGACTTCTTAATTCTCACTAATTCATTTGCGTTCCAGATTCCCTGGGCCCGGGATAACCTGAGAATGATAATGAACCCGCAAGGGGAGTGCGTGCGTGGTCCCTTGCCTTTGAATGTGCTCGGAATAGATTCACATAATCTTTACCGCTCAATCTTTTCTGGAGAAGACTCTTATTAAGAGTGATTTTTTTTTTTTTTTGTCTTGAGGTGTCCTACAAGTTGGAGAGCTTTAACTTTGTCGGCGTCCGCCTGACACATGGCTAGCATGAAATTGCAGCCATGCAATGCAATATTGATGTAACCGCAAGAAAATAGGTGCAAGCATGTTTTCTATTCGGACTTTAGAATGAATATTTATCTGAGAGGTGGACAACGAGCATCAATCAATAAATTCGACTTCGGGAAAATTGAGCTTGATCCAAACAATATATTATCATCCAAAATGAGATTTACATGCGATTTACATTTATGGATTCAAATGACCCATGAAGTCATTAATTGTACGATTCATAAGATCTTGTTTGAAGTTGCGGAAAACCAATATGTCCGCGCACAAGATGTCAGTTTTAAAAACAGCAGTTGTTTGTTTTAAAGTTTGTTGAATAACGTTTTAAGATTGTCACTGTATGTTTGTTGTTGGTTTTTTTTTCGTAAATTTTGTAACCTATTTTCATTTATTTTTTTTCCCTCTAAATGTTAACTATTGTTTGTTGACGCTTATGTGTTGCCTTTCCTTGTGTAAAGCACATTGAGTTGCCTTGTGTATGAAATGTGCTATACAAATAAACTTGCCTTGTCTTGCCTGTATTTGACTTGTTGATGGTTGTTCATCTGCTTGATATTTTTAAAAATATTATCTTTTGCTGAGAATACGTACTGTGACAAAAAAAGAATAAGTAAATAAATAAATAAATAAATAAAAGCTAATACTAAAACTAATAAAAACTAAACTAAAATGAAGCATTCTTTAAAAAATAAAAATGATTAAAAACTTGCTTTAAAATCTAATAAAAGCTACCTGAATTTGAAAAACAAAAATAAAAATAACTACATTGTAATGAAAAATCCCAAATTATTATGAGTCAAACCTGTAACCTCGAACTGACATGCTACATGCTAAGAACTAGCTCACAGCGCTGTGTACAAAAACAAAAAACATTGTATGATGCTGCCATGTAGCCTACATATTTCTCAAACTGTAGCGCTCGGAGCTTCCGCCGTCCTGTGTTGGCAACAAATCAATCGCGCGGTTACAGTGAGTGGCTGTCAATTGCTGACCATTTTACAACCGTTGTGTCCCTTGTTGACTTATCATCAGCAACTCTTTTCTTCTTTTAAGGGATTTTCTGGAGGTTTACGGGTCTGAGGGGTAGACTGCAAACTCCTGTGTGAGAAAAGGCAGGAGAAAAGCCGCCGCGCTTCCCGGCCGGTCTCATCTTTGGTCAAACAGAAGTGAGCTTAATTCGGGGGGTCTGCCTTTGGGAATTTCAAAGGAGAAAAAAGCTTTGAGTGACGCCGAGCTTGAGCTCCCTGATGTTGGTGAGATGAATGAAAGCGGGGTCTAGAGGCGAGCGGCCTTCTCACACTCCCACATCAGTGGAGGTCTTTTAAGATCTCATCAAGATAATTATATATAGCTTGCTGGAATACTGTATGTATGGCAGCGTTTTAGGCCAGTCAGGAAGTCGATCGATTTCGTTCGATGTTGTTTATAGTCGCATCAAAATTATGTTGATGGCATGCTGATGTCTTAAAAATTTTTTTTTTTTAAAATACATCAGTAATCTGCATTATGGTTGTGCTCAGTTCTGTTCTAAAAATAGCCAATCAGTTAGGGGGACATTGTGATTTCCTAGGAATGTTGTCAAAGAGATCATTAGAAAATGTAAAGAGTGGCAGAGATTCATAGAATGGGATCAAGGTTATTAATTTAGTTCACGAAAAAAACAAAAACTCAAAAAAAAATAGAGTTAAAGAAATAAAATAAAAATGAAAATGCTTTAAAAAAAAAAAAGAAAAAAGAAAACTAACTATAAATTATAGCAAAAATGTCCTTCGTTTTAGTCTTTGGTAATTAATTTAATACATAAACCTTTAGGGATGATTTTAAATGTGATTTTAGGTACATTTAGTTCAATATGAACCGGAATAAAGACGTTTGAAAATGTGACACAGGGAAGTGATCTAGCAGCAGCTAAACAGAAAAGCACTTTCGCTCGGTAAGAAATGCGTTACTGTTTTCATTTTCCATGGTGTTTATTAAATATTGTGCACGAATAATACATTAAAAAAAATAATAAAACTGAACATAAAAAAAATAGAAATAATAAAAACTAACCGAACCACCCTGAAAACTAATTAAAACGAACTAAAAAAACAAACAAACAAACAAAAACAACTCAAAACTAAATACAAACTAACTAAAATGAAAATTCCATAACTATAATAACACTGAATGGGATTACTGGTGTTGATACAAAAGTGTGGATCAAACTAATCACACTGATAACTAACATGAAAAAGCTCTTATTTTTCAAAAAAAAAGTTGAATCCCGAGCTTTCATTTTGGTGGACCAGCCAGGACACTTTGCCTGTTATGTTCCAGCTAGCATCGGTTGCTAATGTTACTGTCGACTTGTGTAAAGTGTGAAAACAATGCTGCAGGCCAACAACGAAAATGATAACCTTTGCCAAGGAGGTTATATTGTTTCCACTATTCTTTTTGCTTTGTTTGCAGGATTACGCAAAAACTGCTTAAGTTATTTGTTGAAAACTTTGTGGAAGTGAGGGCCATGGGCCAAGGGAGAATCCAATAGAAAACATCTCCTTGACGAAAAACGGACCAATCTTAATAATAAAATTCAGGCATCTGCAGGAGTTGGCATGTATGAAGGTGTTCAGTTTGGTCCTGGTCCAATGTAGGATTTTTTTTTTCCTCTTTTTTTTTTTTTTTTTTTTTTACCTTTTGACTTTTACAAGAAAGACTTGAGAGAAGAAATCATCCCAAGAAGACTCAACCGCCTGCAATTGGCTGGCGACCAGTCCAGGGTGTAACCCGCCTCTTGTCCAAAGTCAGTTGGGATAGGCTCCAGCTCACCCACAACACTCTTGAGGACAGGAAGGACGATAGAACACGAAAAAAGTCATTTGAAACTGTTGAAAAGACTGGGCAGCACCGAGTCTGCTTCACATATACAGTATATATATCATGCCTTGCAAAAGTATTAGCCCCCTTGAACTTACTGACCTTTAGCCACCTTAAAGACATAAAGATACAAAATTTGTTAGTATGTTCTTTTGGTGATGAATTAAAACCAAGTGGGACACAATCATGAAATAGAACAAAAATTACACATTATAAACATAGGGCAGTTGGGTGTGTGAAATTATTCACCCCCTTTTCTCCCATCTATCTATCTATCTATCATCCATCCATCTATCCATCCATCTGCATCCCTATCCATCCATCCATCCATCCATCCATCCATCCATCCACCCATCCATCCATCCATCCACCCATCTATCCATCATAGAAAGGAGTCTCTTACTAAATAAAAAAAAGGAACAAATATTCCTTCCTCCACATTTTTCTTCAACAAAAGACATATGCTTTTGTACAAAACAATCTAGCCTTGCAAAAGAAAAGAATGTGTTGATATGTTTACAAGATTTCTTATCAAAGACTCTTTATTCACAAACAATTCAACAATTTTAACATGCCGACTACTTTAATCAATAGAAATGTTTGTGTTTATGATATATCCTCTTTATGTTTCTACAACCAAGAATGGGACGAGCTGCCTTTTCTTTGCCACCCTCCTCGCCCACAATTGAGTGTTATCAGTGCGCTGGTTGTTGCAGTGCGTACTAACAAGCCCTATCTGATCAGCCTCTCAAGCCAGACACATGATTAGGTACGGCAAACAAGCCTGAAATTGATGACTCGGCCCCGGGTGACAGGCGAGTCTGTTTGTATGGCGACAGTATCCGTCGAATGTGACTTATTTCCCTCGTTTAAAGACAGCCATTTGTAATCTGATTACATTTCCCGATCTGGCTTGGCTCACATCTGGCAATCAGCCATGCGAGTGAAGGCGGGTGAAGGGACACGCACGCAGGACGGCAACGCAAGAAGAAGGAGGAGGAGGGAGAAAAAAGAATGCTCGGGGCAAATCATTCCTGCCAGTGTGCTGGCAGCTGCACTGTTGCTGTCATTTCAATATGTTTTTGTGCACCTCAAGCTCGCCGACAATAACACCACGCCTTGCTGATGTCATCACATTTTGCCAAACTTCACAATTGCTTCTGACCTTGATTTAACCATCTGCTTTCTAATGTCTTTTTTTTCCTTTTCCGTATAGTGAAACGGCGCTCAGATGCAATCATTCAGAACTTCAATCAAAGTTTTCGCTTTTTCTTTGGCTTCCTAAACAACTAAAAGAAGAAAAAGCCTGTGTAATAATGATTTCTAATCATCCAATTTCACTTAAGATGTCCCAAAATTATTTAATGACCCTACAAATAATTTATCTATTCATCTATCTATGCCAGCAATATATAATGACATTCACCTAACAAATATTGGCCCCAGATTGAAATCTAGTCCCAAGTAAATTTGTGAGTAAATTGTGATGAGCGAGTTACTTTTCAATCAATTTTAATTAGCATATATACATTTTTATAATATTTACAGTATGTTACAGTATGTGGTGTTGTGCCGTGAGTTTCTTGTGCTTTTGTTTAATAAATATTGGGAAACAATGCTATAGAATTAGAATAACCATCTATCACAAGTAGCCGGAGCAATTTACACCACACCAGCTAGCTAGCAACGAACTTCGGCTGGCTACTAGCGCGGCTAAACACATTATGGAGTCATTAGCAATCAATGATCGCCTTTGTGGAAGAAAATAAGCTAAACTTCTGAAAATAATCGTTCTAAATAAGAGATTACGAGGAAAGATGGGGAAACCATGCTAATTCTTGTGCTAACCAACATTTGACATGGCTAGCGTATTTGAAATTAATGCTGCATTTTAGGAAGATTAGCTTAGCAATTAGCATGGCTTCCCCGTCTTTCCTCGTCATCTCTTATGCTGCATTCGAGGAATGTTTGAAGTCGAACTTTTCTTACTTCAAACCAGGAAGTATAGCTGAATTTGAGGAAGGTGTGAAGTCAGACATATTCCACTTGAATTCTCCCAAGCGTTCGAGGAAAATGAAAAACAAAGATGGCTGATTCCGATGCATTGTTTGTTGTTCTGGTTAACACAGTCAGTCGAAATTACGTTGGGTTACGTAAAGTTACTTTTTGAATCACTAAATTAAAGTTCTAATAACAAATATATAAATATTTTTATAATTGTGCAATTGATTATAAAATTATGACTTGACATTCATTCATTGTGTCATCGGGGTTCGCCAATGTCCAGTGACATCAGATTGAAATTGGTCGATGAAGTCATATTTGCAAAACTGCTCCGCAAAAAAATATACATATTTCAAGCTTTGTAACTTTATTTCTACTTAGTCCTCTTAGTTGCCACCTGTGCCAAATACTAAGCTATCATAATATATTCTCTGCAAGTAGTCAATGTGACATTAAGAAGTATCTTGTTTCACACATCGTGATGAATAAACAACCCTCTCCGGTGAATATAAACCCTCCACAGTTTGACATTTGTCTCTGATTTTCCTATCTGTGCTGGAAACGACAGTCCATGGAACACGTAAAAATGCCATGGCAGATGTGAAATCAATTTGCATTTCCCCCAGTGCCGGGATAACATGGCCCCTGTCAGAGGACTCCGCCGATCTGCCGGCGATAATGACGTTATAGAGGGCGGCGTGCGCGCCGGCAAGGATGAAAGTGAAAAAGAGTGACGTTCCGTGTTTCCCATCATTGCCTTGACTGGGCGGCGAGCGGCCAAGGAGCATGTGCTCGTCTATCTTTGCTCCCCATTAGCTCCTCTTGTTCCCTGCCAGGAGGGTGAAGACACGCATCTGACCAGTCAGCTCTTTCCTTTCTCACAGATGCCATGTTTCCACCCCCTACCCAAATAACTAATTAATTAAATCCCCCCTACAGGTCACTCGATTGAAGCCTCTAAATTTGCAACGACCTGTGTTAGGGCTTCAAATATGACCATTAATTAGATATTTCATAATTAATGTACTAATGAAATATCTGGTATCAAACAATTATGCAACTTTTGATGCTAACCAATAATTGCAGACGCTAATTAATACACTGATTAAAGGGAAGATAAAAGCAATTAATAGAAAAAAAGCGAACAAACGGTCTTACTTAGCATACATTTACTGAAGTAACTTTTTGGATAAATTAGACATACGTTTTATTTTATTTTATTATTTTTTTTATTAAAAGTGAAGTCAAATTTAAAAAAAAAAAAATCTTTACAATAATATGTAAAACAGTATTCTAATTAATATTGTTTTTGTGGAATATGAATTAAGAGAAAAATCCATCTCAGGGTGCGGCCAGTTTGAATTTTACCGCCACTTATTGTCGACTGAAAATGACATCACACTGCATCACATGATACCAAAAAAAAACAAAAAAAAAAAACAAAAAAACAGGTGAGCCATGATTGGACGTTACCTGAGCCCTTAGGGGCTGTGATGTCATCGTTGACGAGAAGTGGCAGTACAAGAGAAAATGCCCGCCTCCTGAGATGGATAAAATTATAATTTTGTTGCTTAATTCATATTCCACATACGCAATATTAATCAGAATGCCTTGTTTGGACTCGTGGGGGCACATTGTAAAGGATATTTTTGACGATTTCCCCTTTTTACATAAGTCGTATTTTTCCATTGTGACCCTCGTGAGGATTCAGAAAATTGATGGATGGATACATATTAGTTTAAAGTAACAATACTCTTACTCGAGTACAAGTTTTGGTTTCTCTGTCCACCATGAGCAGGCGTCGCCATGACGACTGACATCCTATCATCTTGTTTCAAAGACCGCACACAATAATGGCTGCCTTTGCAGTATTTTGTGAAAATGTGGCAAGGAATTATGGGAATAGCAGCGATCACACGCTGCATTTGTGTTAAAACGCACAACCCAGAATGATTGTGGATAAAAAAAAAGGGGGGGCGGGTTCAAAAATACACAACACAAATCTAAACGACATGGTTCCGTCATTTCGGTTTATTGGATCCACTTAGCGCACGTCAGATGGTGTCAAGCTGAAAATATACACTTGGATGTCTGAAAGGAAAATGGCGCCTTCCGTTTGACCTGAAGACAGACAATTTCACTTTCTGTATTGGCTCAAATAACGGCCCCCGCTCTGATAAATCCAAATTAGCCACTGCGTGCATCATTGACTGACCTTTTTTTTTTTTTTTTTTTTTAGCTGTAAATAATCTTGTCACGTTTCTAGTCCGGTTTGGTTCACTTTGTGTGGGAACCCTATCTGATTTTGTTCGTTTCCACTGCAGGTGTTGTTATGGTCCATGTAAAATTAGCAGAAATAAACAAAATTGGATCATACTTTACGACAACAAAACCATGAGAACAGAAAAAGAAACAACTCATTCAGTTAATAAAAACTTTTCAAAATCAGCCGTTTACGACTGAGATCGACTGTGCACTTTTGCATGCCACGATATGGGGTTGCATCTTAAACATGTTGGGTTTCAAAATTGTCGATGACATCATAATTTTCGCATCCCCTGATTGGTTGGTGGTTAGAGTGGGGGGGGAGGGCCGGGTGAACGTGTCAGCTGCGTGATGTCACTGCCGCAGCAATTTGAAAGCACGCATGGATTATTATTTTATTTTTTTTCACTCACTCACTCACTCACTCACTCACAGAAGCTTACATGTGTGAATGAGTGAGTGAAAAAAAAAAATCCGTGCGTGCTTTCAAATTGCTGCGGGAGTGACGTCACGCAGCTGACACGTTCGCCCGGCCCCGTTTGCGACACGCCCCCCCGCTCTGCGATTGGCTGGAGGGGTGTAAACACTGTCTTTCCACAGAAACGTCCCGCTGTTTACAAAACAAACACAAAATGGTAAAATACAGGCAGGGGGTGTGGGGGTTTAGAACAAAATCACCCCCACACGTTATGAAAAGCCCATATCTATAAATTGAGAAGTAGTTTGTTTTTTTTAATCCTGTATTTAAAAATTGCATTTTCCTGAGTGAAACCGGCAGACAGCCCCAAGCACAATATTACTCATAATGCCGCGTTTCGACCAGTGGGGGCGCATATCGTAAAGCGAACGTTTGACTTGACTTCCTTTTCAACATTTCCATGCGATTTGCTCGTCAATTCTCCCGAGAACGGGTTGAACAGTGCATTAGGACAAGCCAGTCACGTAAATTACGGGGTCACACTTGGAATATATGAAGGAGACAGTCAGATAATGAGATTTCCCGGATCTAATCAACCTTTTAAATACCTGAAGAGGCGCAGCGATGCGTCGACGGCCTCAATAACAAGTCTCAATTTGTCCAAAAAACATCACTTGATCGGCTTCTTCTTCGGAATTACGCTCGTCTGTCGGGTTTGTTAGCACTCGAGAGATAAAACTTTACATGTTGCTCCCAATTAGCACGGCAGTGACCATGCGCCGTCTCCCGCGCGCGGCTTTTTCTTCTGAAGAGGGCCAATTTATGTGAAGGCTCATGAGAACGCGAGAAGGGAGGGAGATATGGACTTGCCAGATAGCGCGCGCGAGGCAAGCGGGGGAGTGAACGCCGGCGATAGAGGGAGAGAAAGGCGGAATGGGGAATGGCTTAAGCCTCCATTCTGAGCGGACAGACAGGTCCTATTAACATTTAACAGCATTTGTGCAACTTGCTGCCGAGGTTATGATGCAAATGAGGAGAAATTAAAAGTGGCCAGAGGTTTGTCATTGATGGATTGCAGGCTGGCAGCGCTCGCACTTCCTCGTGTCCATCAGAAGAGATTACTGTGTAATTAAACCTTATTTCTGGACTCTCCGGCGCATAATTACTTTGTGAATGTAACCATCATCTAAAAAGCGGCCAAAATGCTTTAGCATTTAGCGGCGCAGTCAGTAGCGCGGCTTGTGTCAGATATAGCCATCAGACGCCGCAAAAAGAACTGTCACTTTTAATAAGAGGAAAAACATTAAATGAAACAGTATGCTTATTATGGGGGGGGGGGGAATTAGGCTTTAAAAGTCCTTTCTGCCATTTGCATAATTTATGCCCCCGCCAACCCCCCGTCATTCACACGCGAGCTGCGAGCTTTGGACAATTTCCCCTCGCATTTAAATAGATTGCACATTTAAGGCTACTTAAGGAAAATTATCACTTTGCATATTTTAATTGTTACGAAGGAAGTGATTTGAGAGAGGTCTGTGGCTCATCCTCTTGAGCCATGCGGTTTTGCGAAGCCGTCTGATTCGGCGGCTCGGCGCTGCGGCTCGCCAGATAACCTCCGAGTTCACGCACATCCACTCCAGTTTCATCAGAATGCAAATGAAGCGCAGGCCGCCGTGGCGTGCGGATCTTTTGATATTTACAAAATAGCCACTAATAACTCCCGTGTAATTTGTTGGACTCAACTTTACTTTTTCTCTTATCGCTCCTGATTGGCTTTTCAAGTCCAATCGCTCTTGTTTAAAGGCCACGTTCGCTTCCAGCCTTTCCCAGATATGCCGAATGTGGTCCACACAAAAATAAAGAAATGACTACTGTTAAATTCCCATTTTCAGTCAAGTGTATTTTTTTTTGTCCGGCACAGATGTCATCCTGAAAACAGATGATCAATAATACATGCCCTGGTATTGATGTTCAACAATATGGGTTAGCATCTCTGTTGCATGATGCTGCACTCTTCAAACAATTGGGTTAGAAGCAGCTCAAATTGCATAAAGCGCTAGGACTGATGCTGGGTTATTTTACCCAGCGCATTGCGTTGAGGATTTGGGGCAAGATTTTTATCTTGAGATAAATAGCTAGCATACTGATTAAAGCTAGCAAGGAATGGGTTACCGGAGTTATCAGAATAACTGTGGTTAAAACAAAAAACAAACGAACAAAAAATTCTTAAAACTTTTTGGGGCAGAATTAACCCAATTTTGGTTAAAAAAAAAAACAAAAAAAAACCCAAATGAACAAACCTGCTTCTTGGGTCAATTTGACCCAATTGTGTTATATCAAAATAATGCCTTGGAATCCGCTATACTAAAAAAACTGGGTTATTTTGATAAAAAAAAAAAAAAGTTGGGTCCAATTGATCTGTGAAGCAAATTGCCCCAATGGGTCAAATTGACCTAACTGAATAAAAAAAATTGTTATTTTGATTATCAAATGGACCCAATGGACGGATCCGTTACTTGGGTCACTTTGAAACAACTTTGGGTTTTCTATCAAAATATTTTTTTGTGTTGGGTCAAATTGACCCGGGTAGAAAATCAGCCAATGGGTAAATTTGACCCAACAGAAAATAATTGGGTTATTTTGATTATCAAATGGATCCTTTTTTATTTTTTATTTTTTTTGGGGGGGGGTCAAATTGACCCAAGTAATGGATCAGTCCAATGGGTCAATTTGACCCAATTGAAAAAAAAAATAGGGTTATTTTAATTATCAATTTTTTATTTTTATTTTTTTTTATCAAAATAACCCTTTTATTTTTAGTTGGGTCAAAAAATATAAAATAAAATTGGTTTTCTTTGTGGAAAACACAATGTTGGGTCAAATTGACCCGGGTAGTGGATCCGCCCAATGGATCAATTTGACCCAACTCAAAAAATTGGGTTATTTTGATATAAAAGAACCCAAAGTTGGATGAAATTGACCCAAGTGGCGGGTCGGTCCAATTTCTTAACAAAATTGGGCGTATTAGGTTATTTTCGAGGACGAAGCAACTTTTCCCTGTCAGAAGCTGTGACACTCACTCACATATGTTTGGCACCATTTTTACACCTGGTGCCCTTCCTGACACAACCCAGCCATGGTTACACTTAAAAACAGTTGAATAAAAAAGAACCAATTTGGGGGAAACAAAGGGACCAATCCACAACTTGAGGGTCTCTGGGTTGATTTGCACAAAATATCCCCAGAATTCAATTATTTTTGTCCAAAATGTCCCCCAAAATTGGGCTGTTTTGTACAAAAGCACTGAAATGACAAAACTTGATTGAAAACAATCAATTGTGGTCTTACCTTAGATGTGCTTGATGTGAATGTCGTCATTCTTCTTCTACTATTGAAATGCGCTTCTGTTATGCTCCCATACAAACAAACAGAATTTTTATGCAACATTACAAATTTCTCATACGATCTGGCTCGCTTTCACTAAAGGTGATTTTTTTTTTTTTTTTTTAAAAGAGTAGTTTGCATAAAGTACTGTATTTAGCCAGATTCTTTGTTGCGTAAATGCCAGCCTGTAGCATTAGATCAGCGAACACACACAGAGAACAAAACCCCAACTCATTATTATGTCTTAATTAACATGACATAACATTTAAAGAGCCGCACACGTTTTTATGTCTTGGACTGAAATATCATTATTGACTCGCCTCTTTCACAGCGTACTGACATCGTGTTTTTCATCCAAAGGATAAAGTCATAAAAGCGTAATTGGGAAATCTATTAAGTGGCTTTAAACAACATTTATAGGCGCTGTGTGGTTATGCTGGTTAAAGTGTAAAACTGCAATTAGTCTCCGAGATTAGCTGCATTTATTCCATATCAGTGCTTTATTTGGTCATAATAATAATACTGATAATAACGAGCCAGCTTTATATGGCATTGATTAGATGTTGTAGATTTACAATGTTGCATTATTTTGATGCAAATTTGATTTATCCACTTATCCATTCCGACCACAAAAAATCAACAAAAATGGTTACAATTTATTTATAATGTGGGAAATAGCGCTCCATAATCTCGTAGAATAAAACCAGAAATAAATACAATCTTCTGGTGTGCATGAATTGGCCACCAGGAGGCAGTATGGCACAGTTATGAAGACACAGACGAAGACGACTCTCACAACTACTGGAAGTGACTCATTGTTAAGTCGTTTTTTCACAGAGGCTAAAGAAAATATGCCTGGAAGTATATCGACTGTCTGTCTACATTAAATATTAAATGACATAGCCATTGCTTAATTTGAAAGGTTATAACAATGCAAAAGCTATCAATGTCTTACTTTGGCGTTTAGCATTAAGCTAGCTGCTTGTTTTAAATATTCAGCAGATAGTTCTCTTTGTAAACTTTCACAACCATATTATATATATTATTTATTAATTTGTTACTTCATTAATATTAAATTGACCAATTATTCGGTTATCATAATTAAATACTGCCAAAAATCAGAATAGGCATCAGCCCCCCAAAAAATCCTATTAGCCGGGCGGAGTCATCAGTTATGTAACAATCTGATGTACTAAAATAAATACATCAATTAACTCATTAATTAAAAAATATTTGTAAATATCAGTTATCCTAACTTAAGTCTGCCAAATATCAGAATAGGCATCAGAACCCCTAAAAATCATATTGGCCGGGCCATAGTCAACATTTAATGTATTAATCTGACAAACTCAAATACTGTAAATAAATTAATTAAAAATATTTTTTTAAATCCTCTGGATGCAAATTTGATTCCTTAAGTGTGTATGTGATTTTCTTAAAAAAATAAAAAAAAAAAATAAAAAAAATAAAAAAGAACCAGATCTTCAGGGAAAAAAATGAGACGTTTTTATTTAGTATTTCAAAAGCCTCCATAAAATTAAAATACATTTAAGTCACTGTATTATGGCAATACATACACACGTATAAACATGTATGTGGTGCTTTTCATGTACTGTCGGCCGAAAGCAAAATGTACAATAGGTACAGCTATGTGCAACTTGGTTGTACTGTACAAGGATAAGAAAAGTCCAAATGTGGCCCCTCCCTCTACATTGGCACACCCATATACACTGACATGACAATAGTTCACATTGGAGTGGATTTTTTTTTTTTTTTTTTTTAAGGGTTGTTCACATTTCACTCCAAAAACACTTTTGAATCCAATTCTGCGTTTCTCCTCAGTGATTTGCGCTTATCAGTGTAAAATAAAGACAGTCTTTACTAGGTAGATTGTTCACTTGCGAGGGCACACTTTGCTTATTTTTTGTGTGTTTTTTTTGTGTTGCTATTTTCCCACAAAAGCATGACAATAATCATAAAAAAAAAAAAAAAAAAAAAGACAATCTACAACACGTAGCGATATGAGGTAGAAATGCATTTAAACAAAATCACCAGCTCCAACGACATAACCGGAACGGATGGAAGGCAAAAAAAATATTAAGTGGAGGGGGAAAAAAAAAAAAAAAAAAAAAGCGTCAGCGTGGAGGGATTGATGTGCTTTATCAAAGATTCCGCTCAAGTACCGGCGGTGACCACGGGCCCTTCTCGGCGCGTCACCCTTAATAATGAATGACAAATTATTAATTCCAACATTGACAGCAGGTGAGAAACGCGCACGGCCCCCGTTTGAATCAACGCAGAACCGATCTGACTGTCCTCGTTTTGAGAAGCGAAAACAATTAAAGCCGCACAAATGCGACTCCTTAGCCTTGTGCCGTACTTGAGAAATATTTAAAAAATAAGAAAAAAAAAAAACACTTTTGAGATTATTTGGCTTACAATATTTTCTTGAAGCTTTTGATCCCTTTCTAATGGCACTTTGGGCTTCTCGTCACCAATAATAGATTTTTACATCAATGCTCTGGAAATGCAGCCAAATATTTCCCATCCCATGACAAAAAAAAAAAGAAAAAGAAAAGATAAATATAATAAAAGTGTCAATTTGAAAATATCTACACGCTCCACAGCTGTTTTGAGCCTGTCAAAAAAAAGCTGTTTTACTTTGGCCTCAATCAAGAAAAGTGCAATTATTCCTTACATTGTACTTTTATGTTTCAATTCAATTTTTTTCTTTAACTGCAAAGGAAAATTAGAGCTGCACTGAAAAATACACAAGTGAATAATGGATACATTAGGAAAACATAGTAACAATGTACCATTTCTTTTCAATGCAACTTTAATAATCCTTGTTGGTAGTTGGTAAGACATACAAATTGTATTCATGATTTTTTTTTTTTTTTTTTTTTTTTTTTAATGAAAAATGCATACAATATATATTTTGACATTATGTGTTCCTGTTAAATGAAGAAATAACAGCAGTGAAATACAAACACTAATATACATTCTATTCAAGTGAACTAAAATAATAAAAATAAGTGATGCCCACAATTGCCAACTTGGTCACCATCTGGACTATTTTGTGCATTTCAGAATGCATCTTTAAGTACACACGTAGCTTGCTGTGTCGTTATGTGGCCACTAGGGATGGACAATCGTCTCCTGCTACTCTCAGTCCTGTTAGTCAGTGTCAGTAGATCCAAACAATGGCGTCAAAAAAAATAAAATTGAACACATGCTGAGTAGTTCAATGTGTATTAACAGATTTGGAGTTGAAAAAAAAAAAGACAAAAATTTGAATTTATTTTTAGAGAGTTACAACAAGCTAAAGGCACCGATTCAGTAAACTGGCCCATATATATATATTTTTTGTATCAGGGACAGTACACCTTAATAAATATTTCAGTAAATATGCCAGAATTAGCCAAAAGGCTATTATAAATGTTATTACATTGTTATTACATATACCGCTCAACTAATTGTTCAAATTAGTGAAGTCAATTTGCAATTTTAATGGGGCCTTGAGTTTTACATCTGTGATCTAAAAGGATTTAACACTAAGACCATCGAGGGAAATGGAACAACGCAAAACAACATAACATCCCTAGTAGCCACACTTACTTATGCTCTGAGATCCAATACAAGTTCTGCAAAAACCTCTCTTGGATTTAATGCAATTTCACACAAGACACTTTGAATGTTTTTTTTCTGACAGACTCCATCAAAACTGAGCTCTTGTATTCAATCTCATTTGTGCATAATGATGCCGCATGTATGCAAGTTGAACTATATAATGATAATCAACTTCTAACGGTAAATAGTAACAAAAAAACAAACAATGGGACCTCTGAAAATAAGTTTAGTGCAACAAAACAACAGTGCTATCTACTTCAGTGCCTTTCTTTCTTTTTTTTTTTTTAAATCACTGTGCGAGTGTTTGAGGCCAGAGGGCATCATACATTCAAATGTGCCAAACTCACCTGTCAGCTTGCTTTTTAAAAAACAAAAAACACAACCTTGTTTGGATTATGTAGCGATTAATAACAACAAACAGGTATAAATAAACGTCTAAAAATAACACGTTTGTCACATCTTGCCACTTGGCCTCAAGTCAAAGGAGTGCCACTCAACTCATGGATGTTACAGTTATAGACTGAGACAGTGTCACAGCACGTCTTCCATAAACATTCGGATTTTTTTTTGTGTTGTTTTTTCTTTTCAAAGTAACTACGCATTTTAAAGCGGGAATAGATCAACATTGTGTGGTATCGTGATATGTTGGAGCAACCATGATCAGTGGTATTCCCCTTTTGGAGTGTTATCACATTGTAAAGCCCATATACAGTGGTTATTAAACGTCTACACACCCATGCTTGATGCCATGTGATATGAAAAAAAATGCTAATCATTCCAAGAAGTTTTGTTTATGTAGCCTAAAATGTGTGCCAGCTAGATAAAAAATCTTTGACGTCTATAGTCGTCTATGGCAGTGAATGACTTTCAAAGAAAATTACCTTTTGAGGGGCTAGTAAAAGTGAAATAATATGGTTGCTCAACTGAGCACAAAATCTCCCCAAAACATTGGAAATTTTTGGGCCATTGTTCAAAATTAGGGATAGGCGAGTACCGATACAGATATCTGCCACCCTCTTGTGGCCGTTTTACAATCAGGAACTAGAAATTAGAAGAATAGAAAATTACCATGAGCTTCATGCAATTAAAAAAAAAAAAAAAAAAAAAAAAAAAAAAGTCAGGAAAAGCCTACTAGAACAGCGTAAATGTATTTGTGGTTAATCAAATGTGTGTTGACCATTTAACAAGAATGTGATTGGTTAATTCTCAACCGAGCCAAATCCCTAATATAAGAGGGTGTGCACACTTATGCAAACACTGCCTATTTTTACTTCCCCATTTGAAATTAATATTCACTCCCAGCCATTTTCACAGAAACAATCCCGTTCGTTCCCGGCTGTTTTACTGAATTTTGACTGATTTTGCAAGGCCCACAGAATATTGTGTTCTATTGCTATAAAGGCATGGAACCTACCAAAAGAAAGATTAAAGTCTCTTCTTTCAGCAGGAAAAAAGTACGTTTCTATCTGTTTCCGTTTTGCAGCAATTAGCATTAGAATTTAGCTACGTTTCATCAGTTTTCACAAATCTATTTAAAATTGTAAGTAATTGAGCTTTTTTTCCTACATGGCCCTGGTTGATATCCTTTGCTCTGCTGCCACCTGCTGGCCGTTTGTGTAATAACTACCATTTCTGCAACTGTTCTTTGCAGTTGAGAGGCTGCGTCAAAAGCCTTCTGTATGCTTTAGCATAAAAAAAAACAAAAAACAAAAACGTATAAATACGTCTTTGGGACACTTAAAACATTTTTAAAAAAAGCGTATTTACACGTTATTGGAAGCAAATGAGTTAAAAACGCACACTAAACCATTTGAACAGAGGTGTGTAGACTTTTTATAGCCACCATATTTTGCACATAGCCAAAAAAATAAAATAAAATAAAATCAAACATCCCGGCGTTCCATCCAAAACATTTGCCGGCGTCGTTAAAACTTTTGCCTTTGAGAGTTAACGAACAAACTGAGGTAGAAACGCAACTGAGGAGACACGTAATCCTTCGCTTTCATTAATGATAAAACAGCAGCAGGATGGAATGAAATGGCTCCAGGCAGTTTTTCCTCGCTCAACCCCAAGATGTTTGTCGGCACCTTTTTCAAATTCTACGCGGCTCCTCGCGCCAGATGTACAGCTGAGCCTCCGAACGGGGCGACTCGAAAGAGCAGAATCACCGCCGATGATTTTCGGCGCGATAGCGCCTTGAAAAAAATAAAAAATAACGACGGAATTAGCCGCAGGCAACAATTCAAGATAAATAACGCTTCCGTTCTCTTCAAAGGCAAATCTCTCATCAGGATACAACGTTGTTCCATTTCAAGGAAACACCAAAAAAATCAGATTACTGTTTGTCTCGCAAATAAATCAAAATGAATTATATACATTCATTGGAGAAACCATTGCTGAGGTATTATAGCCGTATATGGTCGCTTGATACAATTTCAGATGTAAGTCTTCTTGTGGTGTGGCGGGATGGAAACGTACAATTGAGCCCAAAATTATGCATGCCCTTGCAAAATGTTGCAGTAAAGCCGATTGTTGTTTTTTGAGGGGCCATCTTTTAGCGGGAAATAAGCCAAAAAGACGTAAAACAATCATTGAATATTTTATCAATCAAAATATCAACGTTACCTTAAAAAAAAATATGTTATATAATTGCTGGAAGCATTACAAAGACCCCCCCAGCAAAAAAAAAGTTTTAATTTATTATATATTTTTTAAATTAATTGGATGAATAATCCATTATCAATTTTTTTCTGCCAAATATGAAAATAAAAAAAATCTGAGCATTTTAATCAACTTTATTTTTTATGTCGATGATATAAGAGTCTTACGCAATGTTTTTGCATCATTTTCAGCTTAAAGGGATACTTTATTTATTTAGCCATTTTTTGGCAGTCAAAATTAATATTTTGCCTATAATAAATTTGATATTTTCATTATTTTTCATGTACAATTAGTATCTTTAAAAACACATTTTGCAACTTGCTGTCGATTGAAAATGACATCACAAGGGCTCAGGTAACCAATCACAGCTCACCTGTTTTCGAGGTTTGATCATGTGATATTCACAAGCTGAGCTGTGATTGGTTACCTAAGCCCTTGTGATGTCATATTCAGTCGATAGCAAGTTGCAAAATGTGTTTTTAAAGGTACTAATTGTACTTGAAAAATAATGAAAATATCAAATTAATTATAGACAAAATATTAACTTTTTATTGCTATAATGGGCTAAATAAGTGAAGTATCCCTTTAGAGATCATTATTTTAATTGACGGCTGAAATCGAAAAACCTCCGCCTCAAAGATTCGCAGTGATCGTTTTTTCCACGTGGATTAAGTTACTGCCGACTCACGCGCCACTCTGTGCACAAGTAAGTTGCCGTGAAGGCGGCGAGTCACAAGGAAAAAGTGCATCATTGTGATCATTTCAAACTTAAGAGGGCAAAAGGGTATGAATAATATCAGGCTTAACTGTATTTGATTATTATACTGTTATAATTTTCCTGAGTATTGAAAATAAAGAACATTGGATGGTGTCATTTTACATGTAGGTCAAACACTGAATTACAACTAACGACGATTACATAGTAATTTACTGGGTGAAGCCACACTGTAAAACAATATTCACCCTTTAAGTCGTATCTACATCGGAGGAGTGAAAAAAAAAATCACCTTGCTAGAATCTTACTGGACAAAGTGAATATGCAAAGTATGAGTATGTAAATGTTTTAGTTTTTCCCCCCCTGTAACTAAATCATTTACATATAGAAAATATGCCAGAAAATGAAGCTGAAATTATGCCCATAAAATTTAATTTAGCTCAAAAAAAGTGTTCACAAAGAGCACACAGACACAGCTGTTCTAATGGAAAAGAGAATGTCTCATTTTAAAGCTTTTTTTTTTGTTTGTTTGTTTTTTTTTTAAACGCACTATTAGCACATGTCACCAATGAAGATTGTGAGGCAAAAAAGAAAAACTTAAAGAGCACCACCTCAGGCACTTGATAGCAACTAAATCTCAAAATCAGCAGTAGAGTATAGTCATATATATGTATGTATATACAAAAACAAGAAGGGGGAGTGGCTATCCTTTACAAGTCTTTTAGTGAGCTCATTACTCCTCCCATGTAGCAATTTATCAAATGACGAACGGGTTGGTCATTTGACATCGAAAGCACTCAATGCCAAACCCTTAACCACATGACGTGTTCACGTTTGTGATGCTCACAGCCCAGTGCACGATGACACGACCACCCAAAAACTTTTTGAGGAATCATCAATTTCATTGACTGCAACCAAACGTTTTATTCCATTCCGTGTACGTGTCGAGTTCTTTTTGTGAGATGCTAGGCTGGAATTTACAAAAGACGTTGTCAAAGTCTTGAAAAGAAACGGGTCTCATTTGTCTCGGGTGGATACTGGACAGGTCAGAGCCGGGGACGCCGTGAAGCGCGCCCACCGCGGCCTCTTGACAAAGCTGAACCACGTCCAGTCCTGAAAAACCTTCTGTCCTCTGAACCAGGAGCGACATCTCTTTGTCACTAAGACAGTAGTTGTGCGGGGAGAGCACTTGGTTGATTATCTGGTGGCGTGCCGTCCCGTCGGGTAAGGGGATGAGCAACCGTTTGGTAAAGTACCTCCTCAGGGACTCGGGGATCTCTTCGGGTTTACTGGTGGAGCAGACAACGAGGACGTGGTCCTCGGCGGAGGACGAAATGCTATCGAGCTGCATGAGGAGTTCCGCCTTCAGTCGGCTCACGGGGCTGTCCTCGCTGAGCTGGGCCGACAGGAGTAGGTCCACCTCGCTGATGAAGACCACCGCCGGCTGGCGACACCGAGCCACCAGGAAGGAAGCCTGGATGATCTTGTCGCCCTCGACCAACCACTTGGTCACCAGCGCCGAGCTGCTGAGTCGCAAGAAGGCGGCCCCCAGCTGGCTGGCCATGCAGCGAGCCATCAGCGTTCGGCCCGTTCCCTGAGGTCCGAATAAAAGAAGGTGACGAGGTAATGCGTGAAGTCCGCTGAACATATCCGGCCGTAAAATGGGCCATAGTATCTCCTCCTTGATGGCCGCTTTGGCCATATCCAGTCCGGCGATGTCGCTCCAATCCACCGGAGGGCACTGCTGAAGGATTTCTGCCGTCACCATGTCCACCAGGTTGGGGTCGCTGCTCTTCAGTTGCTCCTCCGCGGCGAGGATGGACGAGGTAGGCGTACCGACATCGGGACCCGTTAGGGAATGAGGCAGGTGCTGTCTGTGCTCTTCGCTTGGTTCGCTCAAAATCGGAGAGCCAAACTTGCCGTACGTCTCGCCGGCTCGGAGATCGTCCACAGAGCTTTTGGACGATCCGAAGGACGGGGGAGTTAGAGCCCCGCTGGAGTGTATGCTAAATTTTCTTTGCTGATCCGAAGATATTGTCTGTTTGGTCGTCTTGAATGCCAAGGAGGAGGCCTCGGCAGTTCTGTCAAAGCCATTGCCCCTGTTGGAGTCTGGCACGCTGCTGTCTGCTAGTCTGTACATGGGACTCTGAGAAGAGCGCTGCTGGTTGTAGTTGAAGTCACCGTAGCTGGAGTCCACTTCGCCGTGCCCGCTCATGTAGAAAGCCTTCCGTTTTAACGAGTTGGACGTGCTGCCGTTCAAAGGCGCCGGGGCAATCGGCGTATGATTGTGGGACTGGTAGGTGTAGCCAGGCAGAGTGGAGGGAGGGATCGGCGTGGGCGCCGCGATCCCGGACGGCAGATAAGCAGAAGGAGGCGGCGCTCCCCCGGGGCTATAACCGGGGCCGACGGCCGTTTGAGAGGGATACCCTGTTGGCGGATAATTGTAGTTGGGGAGGTTTGGAGACGCGCCGTTGTAGCTGGGCACTAAGGTAGGGGGAGGGGGTGGCGGCGGGGGCTGCAGGAGCCCGGCGCTGTGCAACGGAGAGGGATGAGGGGAAGGGAGGGCCGGGGTGGTCTGGCCACTGTAGCTCGAATGCAGGTAGGAGCCGTTGTAGCCGGCGCTGTATTCCTGAGAGGGAAGGCTCGAGTGGAGAGTCGTGGCCGTGTGGCTCCCGCAGTTACTGCTGGAATAGCTCGGCTCAGACAAGCTGCTCGCCACCCCCGGGGAGCTGCCGATGCTAGCTGACGCATCTGTAGGGGGTAGGGCAGCTGTCATTCCAGCTTTGCTCACAGATATAACATCTGGAGCACAGTTCATCGGGTAAATCCCCTCCTGCCAGGGCTCGTTCTCCGACTTGCGTCCGTTCAAGAGTCCGGCGGTGCCTTCCGAGTAGGAACAGAGGAGGGCTCGTTCGTTGGGGCCTTCGAGGATCCCCGAGTACTTCTCGGCGTACTTCTTAAGCAGGTTGGAGGCAGTGAGCGCCGAGATATCGTCGTTTGCCCACGCGTACTGGTACGTTCGCTGTAGGTGTCCCCGGTAGGCCTCGACTTTGTGCGCTGGAGAGCGGGTAGTGGATGAGATGTCAAAGTGTTGTTCTGCCCATTGTGTGTGCTCTGGGGTCCACTGCATCTTTAGACCTGGGTATCACGCATAAGGGAAACACATGTCAAAACAAGCAGTCACTAGGATAAGTCATGAACTGAACTGAAAACAATGCGGTTGTTTTAAATTCTACACGACTTGAAAATGTTCAAATATGACCAGTTTTGTTTGATTCAGTGTGTTCATGAAACATGATTATCAAAGGTGGGCAATTTTGAGAACCCTTGAGTCATTATTAGTCCATCATTTTGTTCAAGCTGAACCAAGCTTCAATCGTCAGTCTGTCGTTTTATTTTACTTACGCTTCTGTCATTACCTTGCCACCGCTATTTTAGAACTGACAGAAAATCGTGGGCATTACGTCAGTCCGTAATTCATCAGTTGTCAACAAAGCGCCTGTACGAAGAACCACTTCTGTCAGTGCTTAGTTCATCACTTTTTTGAAGTTTCTCGTCATTCGTCAGCAAAACGGGAGTCCGTCACCGTCAGTACCCAAGTCTGATGATTATGTAAATTGATGAACACTTTCAAGGGTATTATATGCATACATACACAAATATATCGCTGGCGTTAGGCTGAAACATCCTGTTACAATTTGGTAAATTTCATAGGCTTTCACAAATCTATTCTATTGGTCAGTCTACATGTGTGGGTGGTTTTTTTTTTTCCCCCCCGCAAATTATTGACCAATCTCAAATGTTGAAAATGTTTTTTCCTAAAGCAATGTTAATGGTTGAACAGGCCATTTTTGGGTTCTCCTGAAAAGTGATGATTTTGGAGGCATGACAATTCAATCCGATGCCATTATATATACCATACCGTATACACCGTATATACACATACATACATGCATACATATACGGTATATGCATATATACATACACATTCTGTATACATATATATTTAGATGTGTATTAATATATATATATATATATATATATATATATATATATATATATATATATATATATATATATATATACACTTATATACATATGATTTATGTATACTGACAATATATATCTATATATCTACATATACATGTATACATATATACTTATATATAGACATAGAGAAACATTATATATATATACACACGTTACGCAGGTGTACATGTATATGTACATACATACATATACGCATATTTACATACATACGTATACGTATAATATATGTGTATATACTCGTTTACATATATACGTATGCAGTATATACTGTATGTAGAGAGAGAGAGAAAGAAATGTTTTCATTTAACTACAACTGTAACCATAATAAATGTTTTTCCATGTTAATTTCATCTTTTGAGTCCAATTGGCTTGGCGTAATCCCACTGCCCCGTTTAAGTTACAAATACGGTTCCTTGCCCAATAGAGGGTTAAATACTGGCAGCGCGGCGTTCACACGTGTCCCACGCGGCCAACAAACAACACGACAGTCAGACGAGATGCATTGATGAGGATGTGAGACGCGCTTGCGCTGTAATCCAGCCAACACGGAGCGGAATGACACAGACGGACATGGCGGGTCAGTCCATAATCCAACTCTCATCTGAAGCATTTCGGAGACAGTTTCAAATCTGCTCGGAGGAGCGCAGCAAAGCAATCTTCCTTGGCAGCGCTCCGTTGCTTTCATCACACAAACCCCTCAGCCCAGCAGGAATTACATCCACATCAAGTCTGCCCACTGCTTCCCATCCAGAGCGAGGGGGGGGGAGAAAAAAAAAAAAAACACATGCTTGACTGCGAACGTCACCCGGCCTATTCAGCCTTGAGATGTGAATGACATCAAGGATCAAGTTAAACCCCGACGTCAATGCGCAAATAAATGTTTTCATGCATGTGGTAATTTCTGATTTTGTTGACGGATTATCAGACGATTTATACCCTCAAAGAATGTTTCATAGACAGCTGCTCAAAACAGGCACCGGAGGACGCATCCAAGCAGATGTTTTACTTCCAAATGCAATTATTGCGCCTTGGCCGAGCAGGTATTGCAGTGCTGCTTTCCAGTATTGCAGTATTTGCACACATGATTGAAGAAGCGCCGGGCGGCTGCAGCGCCAGGCGCGCGCGCACCAACAAGAGCGGTTATTGTCTGGAAAGAATAACGGATGATTCCCTTCCCCGTCTGACTCCATCTCCATCATTGGCCCACCCACCACACCAGGAGCTAATTAGCAGGATTACGCTGCACTAATTGTGTTAATTTACAAGGTTTTAGTCAAAGAGATCCATGCTATGCCTTACATGCTTGTCAACCATCCAAGCTAATGATGAAGGGGGAGAAAAGCCCAAGGCAAAAAAAAAAAAACAACCCTGGCAGACAAATTTAGGCACAAGCTACTGAGGAGGACAAATGTTCAAATACATATATAAATACTTGGACTGCAACTACCAATTATTTTAGTCATTGATTATTTTGGCAATTTAATTGAGGAATCAGATTTACATGCATTGAAATACGTAAAAATGTTTTCAATCTGCTTTTATGGCGGAGAACTCAAAGAATATTTACTATCGAGATGCTGGAATTACAAGTCCTTAGAAAATGTAAAATTAAACAAGGTCTCTAAACGAGTAATTGATAATCAAAATATTACTTGATTAACCGCTGCACATTTTTATAATACAAAAAAATATGACAACAAATGTGGATGATGAAAATAATGCACTACCTTTGAAATAGCAAAAACAGACTATGATATAACTATTTTTGCACGTATATAACCAAAAGTACAAATCAGGTGAGCCATAACTATAAAAATTTAAAATAGGAATGGAACACTTCAATAAACACATTCAATAAGAGAGAACCGTCATATTCTTCCACAATGTTAAATGCTTGTTGCACTGGATATACGGCTTAAAGTCTGCTGCAAATCCAACTCTTCCTTTCTCGAAAAATATTCCCCAACCGGCTTTTCCATTCTGTATCACATTGTAATGATTTCAAATAGCAGAAACAAGTCATTTCGACTTCAAGCATTGTCTGCTGCAAAACCCTCCAGAGTGAAACATTCCTGCCATCATCCACTTCAAGTAAATGCTCGGCGCAGATTTGGCCAATTCTGTTGTGTCGCAACGGAACCACGTGCGTCCGCATTGATGTAAATATTACGTTCTTGATAGCGTTCGAGTGTTTATCTCAACACGAGTTGTCGCAGCGACAATTAACTGCGCTATGTCGGATCGTTTCAAATATTCTCCCACGGATGAGGCGGAACGTGGCGGGCGGCAAGCGGCACTCCGTGAACCGGGAGAACCGGCGATGGATTTGGTCAAAATGGTTCATTAACACTCAAGCCGCGTTTTGTCAATGGCAAAATTGCATGGGGGCTTATTGAGTGCGATTCCTCTGTTATTGTTAATGGCCTCTGAACAATGTGCCACTTAAGGCAATCAAAGAGGTGCTACTTTGCAAAGTGTACTTGTCGTCCACGAGCATCCCGGTTTTCATATAATGAACCATCCAAGATGATTACCTGAAGCCATCGCGCCGTCAACGCTCTCCGTGTAGGACACAAGCAGCACACAAAGGATTTTGATTTGCGGACCAAGATGATATTTTAGATTGAATGAAATGAAAATAAGATTTCATGTCTGGGTGCAATGAGTGAAATCACTTACTTTAATGAATAACCTTTTTTTGCAAAATAAATCTTAATGAGAAATGAAAAATTTTCACATTGTTTTTTTGATGTTGATATAATCACTGATTTATTGTGCATTTTATAAACAACTTAACTAAATATGCTTCACATACTGTAATTAGTGCAACATTTAAAAGCAGCTAGAGTTATAGAGATTTAAAAGCGTAGTAAAGATAGAGAAACTAGCTGACTAATAGTTCTAAAAGGGCCTACAATTTGGGAAAACATGATTGTTTTTTTTTTTTATTCATTCATATGATTCACTCTGACAATAAAGGAGAACTGCAAATTGCCAGGGGTGTTTGTGACGTATTATACACAGGTACAGAGGGGAAAAACATGGCCTTTTATGGTGATTTATTTATTTATTTATTTATTTTTTATTATACACGGGTCCAGGGGGAAAAAAAAACGTCTTTTTAAGCTGGATTTTTTTTTTGGCTGGGGGGGGGGTTGTATTATACACAGGTCCAGAAAAATCAAAACAACGGCTTTTTATTTATTTAATGGGGAGGAGGGTGTAAGCTTGGGTACAAAGAAATGGCTTTTTAATGGTGATTTTGGGAGGCATATAATGTGATTGTGATATAAGAGAAAATATCCGTAGTTTATACGGGTACAGAAGAGAAAAAAGAAAAAATTAAGCACGATTTATTTTTGGCGTGTGGGGTATTATACATGAGTAACAAAAGGGGGGGAAGGCTTTTAAGGGGAATTTTTGTTTAGGGGGCATTTTGCACACAAATATATAGAAAAAAAAAAACATGACTTTTGGGAGCGTATTATATACGGGTACAGCGGAAAAAAAACAACGGCTTTTTAAGCATGATTTGGGGACATATCATACATTAGGTAAAGAGAAGAAAATTGCTTTTTTAGGGTGGATTGAGAGGAAGTATACATGGATGTATGTTGTTCATGGGATTTTACAGTACTTTGCTGTTATTAATCAAGTCTACGATTAAGACAACATGATAACATTTCTTTCATAAAAGGCTCCGAGTAGTAAATGTATAACTCACCACACGCACGCGTACGTTTTTATGTCAACGGTTCCCAGAGCTGCCAAATTCGACATCCACAGGTTCCTTTGTTTTATGCGAGGAGCTCTAATTAGATGCAACTTGTTTGATTATTGCAGATAGCCCGAGGGTTGAAGATCACATTCCACTGATCGGCCCACATCAAATGCAGCCTTTGTTTGCCAATCATGGTTGACAATTTCAAGCTTTCAGACAACAATGTTACAAGAGAATGTGTTGGGGGTTTTTTTCTCCCCATCTCATGGATGAAACTGTGGCGATGCGTCATAAAGCGACACGCTGGTGGGTCAAAACGAGCATTTGACACCGCGATGGCACGCCGATACGCGACGTTACGGTGTTTAATTTCCAAGTTCAGTGATCAGCACGGATGAAACAGAAATGTTGACCTTTTTGGGAACTATTAATCTGGTCGCCAGCACCGTTTTTTAAGCAAACAAGAGTGGGCCTTCCACTCTGTCCATCCAATTTCCCAGTGTGTAAATTGGACCGCCGCTTGGACAATTCTCTATTCATTACAGTGCGGCTGAAAGGAAGCACCGAGGTGGCGGCACCGTTTTCTTTTTCCTTTTTCTGTGTGTGCGCGCGTGTGTGCGTAAGCGAGAGAGCGAGCGCATAAAGAGCTGGACTTTCCTTCCTCTGTTTTTGGCTTGGGGGAAGGGAGCATTGAGGGAGACGGGGGGAGGGAAAGCTGTCATAATTGAAACGTGGCCTAATCAGAGTCATTACCATTTTTACCAATTTGCACCACCCAAGATGCTTATTAGGTAACTGTGTTTAATAAGCGCCTCTTTAGAAAACTAACTGTAATGAGCTCTTTAAAGGCAGACTGGAGCGTGATTATGCACTGGAAGCCAAAGCAGACTTCTTGGTAAAAAAAAAAAAAAAAAAACAGTCCACATTTAGTGGCGCACAATGTCATTATTAAGCCGCACAAACTGTGGACTTCACAGCGCACAATAGCCTCCAGTGAGGCTGCAGACATGCTGAGAAATATTTATAATTACTGATCATTACAATCCTGGGATATTCATCTCTGGATGTAAACATAATTACGCGAGCTTTTGCTTTTATTCCGCGCACACGGGCCACACTTGACAGGCGTGCAAATATTGCCGACAGACAGTAATTACGTCGATGGTTAAAAAACAAGCTCCTATTCAAATCGACTGGAGGGAATGGGAAGAAAGGGCGGGGCCAAGCGTTGTGGCAAATCATCCGGTTCTCATTCATGCCACAAATGAAGTTAAGATGACTCCAACGCCAACGGATGGCTCCATGAGGCAGTAATTCCAAATCTTTCGATGGCAGGCTGCCGTTTAACCCCTCATTTGGAAAAGAGATGTCTTCTTCATTGCGAGTATTCGCACGCCTACTGTCCATAAATTTCACAGTCTGACCACCAGGCTGATTAATGACTAAACGTTCGCACGCTATCAAGCGCATTGATCCCAAAGGGCTGTCCGCACCGAGATGCCGACGATAACCATAATGACCACGACTACATCATCTTCAAAATCGCTCTGCAGGCATAATGGACAAGGGGATGGCGGGATTTGGACAATGGATTGCAGAAATAAATGGGATATGTTAGAGCAAGGTTCACTGGAATGCAAAAACATTTTTATTTTAATTCTTAAAGGGATACTTCATTTATTTAGCCCATTATAGCAATAAAACATGAATATTTTGTCTATAATTAATTTGATACTTTCATTATTTTTCACATACAATTAGTACCTTTAAAAACACATTTTGCAACTTGCTGTCGACTGAAAATGACATCATAAGGATCTCAGGTGACCAATCACAGCTCACCTGCTTTCATGTGACATTCACAAACTGAGCTGTGATTGGTCACCTGAGCCCTTGTGATGTCATTTTCAGTCGACAGCAAGTTGCAAAATGTGTTTTTAAAGGTTCTAATTGTACGAGAAAAATAATGAAAATATCATATTTATTATAGGCAATATATTAATGTTTGACTGCCAAAAAAATAAATGGCTAAATAAGTAAAGTATCCCTTTAAACTTGTTTTGAATTGTATTCAATTCATCTCAGCAAGTTATATCTATTTATACTGTACATTTATACAGTCATGAAAATCATAATAAAGTATGTCATAGTCATCAATATTTATTATATTATTGACTTGTACCTGTATATTAACTACAGGTGCAAGGATTAGTCGTCAACTAATCAATTATGAAATTTAGGGATAATTATTTAAATAATCAATGTTTAATTTAAAATGGCCTCAGAATTTCAGCCTTTAAACAGAAAATAAAACAAAAACTGTTACGTGTGTATTTTTTTGTATTATTATTAATATTATCTTACAAAAGTTGAATCAAGGCAAATTGACTTTTGTCTGTTGAGTTTATTTACAAATTACTTTTGGCATTTATGCTAGTAGGCTAACGCTATTCCTGTTGAACAATTATTCACTTTTCTGGAAGAAAAAAATAATACCGTACATTATATTTATTGTCATTATTCTAATTCTTATCGTCACCATCATTATTATTATTATTATTACTTCATGAATTTACATTTTCATTCTATTACCTTAGTGGCAAGTAGCCAATATGGTTCGATGGTCCGTGATAATACAAGTCTACATAACTTAATAATATCGCCCGTTGTTATGGATGCTCTCATTATTATTGGAAGTCTTTTTGGTGAGCCAGTCAATTTGACAACTTCCTGCGACATGAGCTCTGATGGACACTCATCTGACACGTACTGCATTGCAGCAATTGCGGGGCGCCATTTTGCTGTGGAAAAAGAAAATGGTCAGCTAGCCAAGGGAAGTTGAGCAACATCCACGCTGACCTCAGCGCTGACACGTCCTAAGGGCAACATTATTCTCCTTAAGACAAGACTGGCATCAAAAAAACACGTTGAGAACATTCGGGGAGATTCTCCCAAGCCATTAAAATAACATTCAGCCATTTTAAAACCCATTGTCTCACCTCATCAAGTAAATTTAGTCGTATGCCAGTTTCTAGTTTCAAGTAATAACACGAATGATCTTTCTCAGTTCTACAAACCGATATAAACAAAGTAACAGCTCATAACGGCACCTGTTATATGTTCGTAAGTAGCACAGAAAATAACAGTCAATGCTAATATTGAGGTAAAAAATAATCACAATTCCATCCCAATAAATGAAAGTCCAGTACAGTAACAATGAGGAATGTATTTTCCACCCTCACTTGTAAAGTGTTATTTACTTTTCAGCGTGAGCGAACAGCAACATGTCTGATCATTTCAGCCTGCAGCAAACTATGTACAACTCTTAAAAGTAACATTGGCAAGGAGGCAACCATTAACACAACATGACAGGAGTCTTGGCTGGTTCGCAGCTAAAGTAAGTGATCCGTGGTCACCATAGCAACGCAATCTTTTTTTTTTTTTCTTAACTCATCTCCACCCACTGACATGATATTGAGGCTGTTCATTTCGAGTAAAATCAACACAATGTGACATTGATGGCCACTGTATTAGTATTACACTCAAAAATTACAAATTACATTACGAACACTATTAAATAAATTATCAATAATAATCATTAAAAATGCAAAAAAAATTAAACCGTTCATAATCTTGATAATTCAGTGGGCATGGTGCTATCCCTTCTGGTGTGTGCATCTTGGCCACCAGGGGCACTATAACATAACCAGACGTACTACACGTAGTTTGATGATGGAACACAAAAGAAGATTCAAGATGCAATAATATTGGTCGTTTTTCGCACCACTATGTCAATCAATGCAAGTTTCATTAGCTTGTGCAATTCTATGTGTTATGTTTAGATGTCAATCAAGCAAACATCGTCCACGTCCATTGCCATCATAGCTAAGATAGCATTTTTGTAGGCTAGAACAATATAAAAAAAAATAATTGCAGTTTTTAACTTTATATATATATTTTTTTAAATTTTATATTCATAATTTTAAATAATATAAGAAATACTGTTATATAATAGAAACATATATTTAGAAAATGCATATATAAATAATATTAATAAATATTTTTAAATATTTTGTATTTATAATTAATTTAATTTGAAGTTTTTTTTTCAATACTGCAATCTAATATGTAACTATTTTTTTCAAGGCCCTCTTACAATTTATTTATTTTGGACAAACAAGCAATAAATTCTGTATTTCACGAAACAATATCAGACTAATCGGCTAATGCTAGCAACAGAGGAAAGGGATATGCCAGAGCTGAGTTAGCTTGGCGCTAACTCGGATAAACCTCGTACCAACATAGATAGATTTAAAATGGGACCAAAGAGAAAACACATTCTTCGTTCTGTTGTTGGAGAGAATCCGGTGCGGGATTGCGGCAGTTAAAATAAGTTATACTAAAGTATAAAGTTTAAACTTTCCGTGTGTTGCTACACTGAGATGAGCGCTACACTCTGATACGGTATGATACGAATGAGTTAAGTAAAAACGACTTTGTAAACAATCTAAAGCGCTATACAAGTGAACTTCATTTACCATTATGATTAAATTGGATTTTTCATTTGGTGGACTATGATGAGGGTTTTCAGCTGCAGTACATTGAGTAACCCATTCCGAAAAAATTAAACTAACCTACCAACAGGGCAAAATGAAGCAATTTTTGTTTGTTTAAATTCTATTCCATTCATTTATTTCTAATACAGACAAGCTACACTGTGGAAAAACTTGCTGATACATAGCAAATTCGTGATTGATTTTTAATGTACCGGTACATAAAACCACAGGTGCCTTTTAATTTTTTATATGTATAAATCTTAGGTCTTAGTAAAATCCCCTGGATATTTTTACTCCCCGTGAGGTTTCATATGTGGAGGTAATAGTTACGTCTAATGGCTAGAGGGGATCATGTATTTCTCAATTTTCCCTTTAATACAGTAAATCAGGAGGTTGAGAGAGTCGGTGAGCTGTCATTTCTCAGTTTCAGTGATGCTCATTAAAGCATGACTCTCCGGGCCAAGAGGCCCCCGAGGCTACGTCTCCCATTACAACCCTCCGTGTGGCTAAATCCACACAAACGCTCAAAGAACAGCCCTTGACACACAAGTTCACCCCACGCAACCATAAGACAATTGGAGGAGGCGGGACTCATAATGTTCTGTTGTGCATGCTACGGATGACAACTCAAATGTCTCGTCGGTTAAGACAAAACAGC